>NW_027273861.1:21517500-22127500 GCF_046630095.1 Trachinotus anak
TCCATTTTTTCCACATTTTCTCTCCCTGCCTCCCGTCTTTGCAAAGCCTCCATTCTTTAACCAAATTCTACCACACACAGGGCTGCTGTGTCAGAGGGGGGCCCTGCAACACAATTTAATTGCAATCACTTACCAAACCAATGAGGCTACTTAACAATACATCTATTTGCACAGTATGAACACACATGTGTCTTGCACACACTCACACATACACAAAAAGACAGACTTTCTAAAACATTTAACACAATAATTATGGAAGATCGGAAAATTCCCCAGTTATTTTCAAAATTCAATTTGATCATATACCCACATAATCCCTACATTTATTCACAAATGCTGACTGGGTCATTAAAATTAACCTTTTCACTTGGCAGGTAGGAGGCAAGGGAAATGTCCTTTTTATGTGGTTATTTAGGAAGGACGACACACACACATCCAGGAATTAAACATGCTTTGGCAGAACGTAAATTTCCGTTTTATGTGGCAATACTTTCTGCTAATTGTTTCCCTGCACCTTGATCCCATAATTAGGCCTTTACTGATTACCTAATTACCCAGCAGCAGAAGGGCAGGTTGACGGCAACATTTCAGCCATCGTTCAAAGGCTCATTATCCCTCTGAAAGTCACTCTCTCTATCTCCAACCCCCCCACACCTCCATCCCCATCCCCACCCACTCCTCTATTCCCTGTACCTCCTCTCCTTCTCTCTTTCCTCCTTTCCTTTTCCTCTCCTTGCATCACCTGCTCTCCTCTGCTCAGTGCACTGAGGGGAGCAGGGAGGAGGTATAGTATGTGGACCACAACGCTCTGCCACCCCTCTGCATTTGTCAAGCTGTCCGTTACAATGGCAAGTTTGCCACATCGCAACTGCCCCTCTGACAGCCAAGTTTATATTGCAATGGGAAGCCGCATGTTGAGGGGAGTTGGGGAAGGAAGAAAGGAGGGAGGGAGATGCAGGGGTAACAGGCATAAAGGAGGATTGGGGGGCAGGCAGAAGGGGGTGGAGAGATGGAGAGAGAGAGCTAAAGGGAGAATGAAAGAGGTAATTTATAGGTGGTGGGTTTGATTTGCACTGGCGCTCTTGTCTCACGGCAAGATATATGTCAGGAGCAGCTTGGAGGAGGATGGAGGAGGGGGTCAGGGAGGGGAGGATCCTGCTCAGGCTCTCCCACTGCCTCAGGCCCCTCCTGGGCTTGCTCAGGTGCACAGAGCCTTTCTCATTTCACTGCACAGTGGGGCCTCCAGACATGGCACTGCAATGAGCCCCGGGGACACCCCCTACCTTGCTGCTCACCCTTCTGTCGTTCAATCCTTTTCCCTGTATCCCTAAGAGTTTCTCAGTCTCTATCTCACCCTCTTCCTCTGCCTCACTCCTTTCACCCCTCCTCTCTCCCGGCAGGGCAGGCCAGCAGACTAGGCACTGAGCACTTTTGTGTCACCACAGCGATTCGACTCAATGCGGGACAACATGGTTAATCACTAATCCAATTTTGGGGGCCCTGTGTGCCAGCGGGGTAGGCTCTGTGCTCTTGTCACACTTCATTAGGACCATTACATGCTATTTTCTGTGGGTTAATGTTCTCAGTGACACACTGAACACCTACAGGGCAGGTAGGGAAGACAGTAGAGGGAGCTAAAGAGATGTACGGGCAGGGATAAAAATATCCCAAAAAAGTCAACCTTTCAGGCAAGCTATGGACATTTTTGTCCTGCTAGACAGGTTTTGAATTGTGTTGACCAGCTTAAAAATGAGCCAGCTGTTGTAGTGTACATAGGTAAGGATTGTTTATTTCTGAATTTGTAATTTGTGAATATATCAAATATGAACTTTATGTATCACTTTCATGGCAACAAAAGACAATGATAATTTAGTTTCTTTAAGTTATTTTTAATTTTATTCAACAATTATTAAGCCTCTTTACAAGAGTTCACAACCAAAAATATTTGTGTATTGTGCAAAGAACTTTTGCTTCTTTTTCTGTCTCTGTCTCCCCCCATGTTGTGTGACCAGGCCGATGATCAGATGGGTATCCTAGAGCTGCCGGTGCATCTGCTGTGTCTATATCATAGAGTCTAATTGGCATGAAAAGAGCCACACAGAGCGCTAGCTTGCAAGCAGCCCGTCCTATTATCCCCATGGACATCTCATTTAGGGGGACTCATGCAGGGAACCTGAGCTCCGACTTGCATGGTTTAGCATCTTTGACAGGAACATGTCCTCCTGAATGCTGCTTTAGTGACGCTTATTCAAAGAGCAGTGGGGCATGCAGAGAGAGGAGGATATATATTTACAGGGACATACTCACAAAGGCCTTTATGTTTATAAGGAGGATTTTATTCCTAAGGGTTTTGTGGGTTTTTCAACATAACAAGTGGATCCTGAAATTGATTTAATGGGGGTCAGTTAATAAAATGGTTATATTATCTTAAATATAGGTTTTCTTTTTTGATTTATAAATGACATGTTTTAGCTCAGTGAATATATGTACAATGTAATAAATTAAATTTTCGACAAGTAGATTGATTAGTGCATGGTGGGTGTAAGAATGCTATTTGACAATATTTACAGATTAATGGAAATTGTGTGATGGAAAAATATTCAACTTACAGGCCAAGAATAGACATTCTCTTTCATGAACATTGATTAAAGTCATGAATCTTAGTGAGTGCACAAAGGACTGAGAAAAAGTTAATTCAGGTTTTTTCAAGGATCACTGGAATTGCAAAATGGTAATATAATAGGGAAAAGTACATGTGGCTTGAAAATAGAGTGCTCTATGACAGGGGAAGCTTGCGGGAGGTTTGGAGAACACATTCATCTCATGTGAGATCAATAGGAGGCAGTGGGGCTGCAGCGCAATTGATCCATTTTAGACTATGCTATCAGTTCAATGTATAATTCAATATAATTGACTGGGCTTGTAGAATTTTGTAGTATTGCAAATTGAAACTGATTTTGATTTGGTTAAATAGTTTATGATTTAAAAATGTTAAGGATATTCTCTATTTCTATTGTTAAGAACTGATGTTAGATTTACTTAATTGTTGCGTGCGTACCATTAGCTTTGGGTTTGTCTCCCTTTTAAACTTACACTTGACTCTGTTCCTGCTTTCTTGTGTTCCTACATGCCTGTCTCTCATGTTTTTCACCAGTTTACCTATCTCATTTGTTTACCTTCATATTCGCAGTTGGCCGATATATGTTTTTCCCTCTACTGTCTTGTCTGTCTGCCTGGCTAATTACTGTTCAGCTCTATCTGTCTATCTGCCTTTCTGTCTGACTGCCTGTCTTCCAGGTCTTTATCCTGTCTATATCTGCCCACCCGAAGGCCCATCCAAGCCTCCCTCCTGAATAGGCTTGCAGCACTTTAACACAGTACCTCATTACAGCGTGTAAATAAAGACGGATGGCCTGCGATATTCCCACAAATTTGTTTCCCATTACACTGGGGTCAGCTGTAATTGTGGATGGCGCACAACTCCCCTGAGTGTGCGTACAGTTACATTCATATTAAAGTTAATCAACAAGGGGCTAACAAATTGTCCTGTAACCCCCCTCCCTCCCCTCCCTCCCCACACATGATTGGGGTGGACATTCATTCTCAGCGGGCAGCTACAGTAGCTGCAACGACAGGAAAAGTGAGAGAGAAAGAAAGAGAGACTATCTGGGTAATACCCCCATTTCTTCTCTTTCTATCGCTCTATTACTCCTGAGAGGGCCACAGGGTCTACTTAGCCCATCCAGGCCTCAGGCAGTGGACCTATGTGTGTTGAATGCGACATGATAAATGTGAGAACTTGCATGTGTGCAATATGCACTCTGCATGCAGAGTGTTTTACACAGGCTTACAGTACTGCAATTATTTTGATGCATGTACTGAAGCGTTTGTCCATGTGTGTATGTGTTGCTCTCACAATACTGTATGTGTGAGACCATGTGCAGTGTGCTACTAAATGAGAGCAACTGTAAATGTGACTGTTTTTTTTCTGCCTATGCTGACAGGCAGCTGCTCTTAAGGACTTTTAAGTGCCTCCTTATTGCTGCTATTATATGAGTCCTCTAAACGGTGAAATATATCACATTATCACACTAAACATGGCAGGCTCCAATGTGGGGTACAGTGGTCTGAAGCTGAGGCCTTAACATTGTCTTCATTGCACACTGATAGTACACTGTATTTTACCTTTGGACAAACAAATATTAGCCTAAATTTTCTTTGCACACCTTTCTCAATAGCGGGACTTTGTTGAGATGCAGAAATAATGGGTGCTGTTCAGTTGTAAATCCTGTAAAACAATAGGTCCTATTTGGTTTTGCAAATAAATGATATTATCCACAATATACTGACTTCTATCTTTGTGCTGAATAAAAGAAACTTGTTACTTTCATTAATTCAATTTTAACCACTACACTTCTTAGCCATGTTTCTATAGCCAAGTCTAAAACCTCCACTACACAGGGTAGCTGGGTGCATCAAAGAAATATCATTAGTATAATTGTTTTATGTGAAACTGGCTCTTATTATATGTGTTATTATGAAAAGCCTGTGAAGGAGAGGCAGAAGGGTAAAGAGAGCTCTGTCTGTTTTTGTATGCTCCTGCAAGCTCCCATGATCTATTAGAGAAGCTGAGGATGAATGAATGAGCACTACACCCAGAGAGAGCGCAGCAATAGTTTCTTCAGTTCCCACCTTATTGATTTCTGCAGGAAATATAGAACCCTGGGCACGGAGGTAGAAGAGGGAGGATCACACTGATATTAAGTCGTTTTCCCATCTTTTCCAAAAATCTTTAATCAAAGTTTAAGTGAAATACTAACATGCCACTTGACGTGACCTTTTAGCCCTGTTATGAATCACCTGTTTTTGAGCTGAGCTGAGTGGCTAAGAGGGCTTAGAGATATTTCCTAATCAAAAAACACTGCAAGAAAAGAACAAGTTCTATGGCAGAGTTAAATGGCCACCGAAGGGCTTGTTTGCTGTTGACCTTTGACAAATGCTAGACAACAAATCTATGTTTAAAGCACTTGCCCAACTGGATTCCTTTATAGCACTAAGTGACTCCTGGGAAGGACAAAGCCTTGAAAAGTGACTCCAGCCCAAACCAAGAAAGCTCTACTACACCAAAACAAAGAAAGATACAGTGCACTTCCTGCACAAATATGGCTCTATGAAGGATGATAAACTGCAGGATGGGGGATACATGTCTACTGGGACGAAGCAAAAAGGACGATTTGTGAGCATACGAGTGCCTGGTGTATAATGACAAATATCAAATCAATATAGTGACCTTAATTTGCCCAAAGCATAACTGTGATGTAGTACACCGTGTTTCGATTAAAGGAGGTATAAAAAGATGGTGTCTGTGTGTTGCGAGGGCAGGGAGGCCATGCCCTTTTGAACCCTGGCGCACACGGAGAGCATGGCAGCCATAAAAGGAACAACCAGCCCTGTTTGGTCATTGAATAGGCTCCTTATGGCTCATGGGTAATAATGTCACGCCTCAAGACGTTTTTTAAAAAGAGCTGGCGAATGATAGCTACCAATGTGTTCCGCAACACTGGCAACATTATGGCAGCAGAGGAGAAAATATAATAGCTTGAATATGCTATGAATAACAAAACCTGTCAATACTCACCTCTAGAAGAATTGCTGATCAGACACAGTTCATGTAAAGTGTACGTGTGTGAGTGAGAATTTACGACATGTGTCCCTATATGTGAGAATGTGTGTATTTTTGTGCGTGTGAAAAAGTGATGAATCCCAGTGTGTGCATGTCTTTCAGTGTGTCTGTTGAATTTGTGCCATGAACTGGGTGGAGCAAACTGTCCACTTGAATTCCTGTCTGCTGGAATTAACTATAAGACTTTTGTCGCATTACACATAATATAATATGATAATATGATAATGTTTCCTGTTTACATTACCACCAGCTTTCACTACAGTAAACAAACAGTCAAATCAATGACTATTAAGAGTATTATCACTTGAATTGAGTCAAAAAAAAACTCTCACTTTGAAAATCGCCCCTGGCCTCTCTTAAGACTTGAGGGAGGAATTTTTAACTGAAGGTGTTCTGTAATTGAGTAACTCAGGACATAATTTTAAGACCACTGAGCTCATCATAGAGTCTGTAAATGAGTCCATCTTGTTTGGCTCTTGGGTGATAGCAGCCCAGGGGCAGAATTGCTCACACAATGGAATCATTCGGTTAGAGCTTAGCCCTTAAAACAACATGCCACTCAATGATCCCAGTAATCATACTGAAAAACAATGCCGGGACACATCAGTCAGGGCTGCGTGGGAGGGAGTTTGGCAGGGGGACAATGATGCCCCCATGGTGCTGTCCCGTTGGGAAGACGTTCCCAACAGGACGGCTCTTTCACAGCCTGACCTGGAAGAGAGCAGCATGGTGATTGGGGGTGGTAAAACTGAGAGGGGGATTAACAGCAAAACCATCTATCTTAATAAATTCTTTTAAACCTGTACAGGGTGCCAGCATCTTCTTATCTCAAAACAAATGAATGAATCTGACAGTAATTTGAGATTTCAGAATTATGGAACTTGAAACCAGCAGATTTTCACTGGAAACTAACACAAAATTCTTATCAAGTCTCCTCTTGTTTTCTTAGTTTCTATGATGTACAATTCAGCAAGATAGCCATGCAGCTCCGCTCCATCTCAGTCTTTTCCAAAATAAGCCAACAGATTCTTTGAGCTCTTGAATTGAAAAAAAAATCCCCAAAATAACCCTAAAACTTCTGTTGGCAGTGCTACAACAGAAGGTGTGACATGCATGACACCTGCAAGTGTCAGTCACATTTAGCCACCTTGGTCACATTAAACCATTAAACTTTTTGTATATACTCGTTTGAGAAGGATCATGAAAGGGTCAGCCAGAGAGACCGGAAAGATGTAAGGAAATTGGTATTTTCTGGGGTTGGGAAGATTTCAGGAGGACTGGGATAAAGTAGAGGCCCCCTGGGTCATAAATACCATAAGGCCTCCAGCATATTACCCAGTGCCAGGCCAATCTCTGTTCATTACCACTCCACGCTACTCAGCACTTCATTTAAAACCCACATTCCTCTAATTAACACACACTGCTGGGTACAGATGAACCAGTACAGAGCCTTGTCTGTCTATCCTTTGCTTTTACTACTCATTCAATTACATGTCTCTGTCATCACATTTCTTTTGCTCTTGATTCTTTTCTTCTCTTTTGTCATTTAATTTCCTGCTTTGTGGAAATTTCCTTCTTAAGTGGGCCCCTTGGAATAAAAATGGAAAAACTGTTATTAACAACATAAAGTAAAAATAATTCAATTCTATTTTTCCAAGTACATTTACTAAACATAATTAGACTCCAGACACACTTTTTTGGTCTTGTGATAGCTAATAAGAGAAGAAGGAAACATGACTGTATCAGAATCTGAAGAAACAGTTTGTCCAACAAATTGGATGTGGTAAATGTTTATTCATTTATCATATCAACCAATTACACTGCGACAGAATTAGCTCCATTAGAGTATCAAAGGCGAGTATTTAAAGAAAGAAAGACATCGATTTCTCTGCTGCACTTAAACCTTCACATGAGCTTACATTAACTGACTCTGGGTGTTTTTCATGTTAAATGATACCCATGAAATGGTACACGGTGATTTACATGATAGATACACCAGAGAGAAATGAAATTTAGATTTTTATAATGCCCTTCATATTCGAAACACACAGGAAAAACCAGCCATTCATCTGAGCTCATACAGTTTTCACAATGCATTGTCTGCTGTTATTAAAGGAGCCTTCTGTGCAGCTTAAAGTAAATGATTCTGCTTCTATCACAGGCGCTTATGTAGATCAGATGATGCGTCTACTGATAGGTTTGTAATGGACTTTTCCTGTTCATTAACTGAGTTATAGCTTCAGGATTTTATGCTTTGCGGTTCTAAATTGAATAATACATCTCCAATGTTTAAAGTAATATTAATATTTTCAAAATCAATGTTAGTAAAATTTTATGTACACAGTTGTATTTGTTGATGGCGAGCCGCCGCAAATAAAGATAAGATTTATGAAGGCAAGGGTCTCCTCTCTCTGTACTATTATCACAAGTGAAATGCAGACCATAAAAAACTTTAATTAAAATTTTAATTAACACCGGTAATCAATAGGGTGTAACATAACATCTCACATATTCTCAGTGGCATGGAGGAAAATGTAATCAAACAAATACAGAGGGACCAAATATGATGATTTTATAGGCTAATAAGCCCAAGGTAAGTGTGGCAGGGCGAGTGGGAATGTCACAGTCACTTTCTTTTTTCCCAGTGGGATTGTGTAATACGCTAAAGGATTCAGTGCATCTGTTTGTTCTTGTCTATATGGGCTTTATACCTTATTAGATTATGTTAATCTGAATGAACCACTTTTTTTGTAAATTTGTAATATGTCAGTTGGTAAGTCCCAATATTTGTCGGTTTTATTTTGAAACAAAACCTGCATGTTTTATTTTGGTTTTGAATATGTGATTATTAAGGCAAGCTATGAAGAAGAAATGGTCTATTAAAGCCAGACACTACTATGTAATCCTGTATACATTACAATCCACGTAGAAAAGTGGATTAGTTTTTCTATTTCTGATCACATTTTCTTGTGCTAACATCAACACCAAAAAAAATGTTTATTACATTGACAGATCTACGTCATTCCTATAAATAATTGATATATCAGAAGCTACTTTTTGCCAATGGTGTCTCGAAGAAAGAATAGACACACAAAACTGTTGCAGTTTGTCATGTTTCTGAATGACAGCATGGGAACAGGCAGTCCAAAGGGAGCACAATGGTTTGAAAGAGCTATTTTTGCTATTGCTACATAGCCAACGTTGCTATTAACAACTGTTTACTTACCAGCCTTACCAAGATGATTCAGCCATTGTAGTCTTTACACGACAAGAGGCTACAGTACACCCTCTCAACAATGCGACTTCCTCAGGGTTAACTGGACACCTCAGGGGCTCGATATCTGAATGTGATGAGATGGACCAACCAGGCCAGGGATAGGTAGTTACCTTGCTAACTTCAGTAGAACAAAAGAAGTGATAGAAATAGAAGCAAAACAAAATGGTTGCTTTCCACCTCTTTCCAGCTCTTGGTGAGTAAAGGAATAAAGGTTGATGCTGAACTCGCAACATCTCCTCTAGACTGGTTAGTAAACAGCTGTTAATGCTAACATTGGCTATGCAGCAATAGCAAAACTTACATATAGCTCCTTTAAGGAGTGAAAACATTTACCTGGATGAGACAAACATACAGTTACTGTGCACCTCTTTGTCCATCAAACAAGAAACTACAGATATCTTAAGCAGTTCGTTTGCATTCAAAAACTGTTGAGATTCAGTCAGATAAAGGGAAAGGCTTTCAAGAGCCTACAAGCAGCTGTGGATGGCAGATGATGATGAGAATCACTCAATCTACTCTACTATACTCCCATTGATGACACAATCAAATCAATAACTTTTGACATTTATACTATTCGAAGAATATATAATCAAAGTAAAAAAGATGAGTATGACATAGAAAAGGAGAGTTCTATTTCATCTTTGATACTAACATTGCAGTTCCTTGCTGGATTGTCAATGACACATCCCCACTACATCTCCATCTCCATCTCCAAGTGACCAAAATACCAAAACATGCCCTTGGAGAGGTTAACATTGCTGCGTCTCTGGAAAATGTTAATTTACATTCACAATGGTGGTCAAGAAATGTAAAATTGTCATCTGTAGAATAAAGAAAAATACACAAGCAGACAACAAAAGCTTTGAAAAACAAGTCAAAAGTATGTTTTAAGGTACTGCAATATTTCAGTGTTTATTATAAACAATGTATTTACAGAGAATTTGAAAGGCAGATGTCTAATAATTGGGAATATCACATAAAAAGACATTTATAAAGTCTATTCAAAGAGAAGGAAAAAATTGATACTGAAAAGGGAGATATGCTGTAGACTACATACTCTGTTAGGGGTTGAGTGGACATAGTCTAAAGCATGAATGTTGAGTGAGAGGGAACAACAAAAACAGTGTGGAAGAGAGAGGGAGAAGGAGAGTATTAGGGTAATAGTCCCTGAAGATTGTCTGCCACTCTCATCCTTCGTCTCCTACCATTTCTGTCTATTTCTTCTACTTTTGCAGAGGTAATCTCCGCCACAGCTTGATGCAGGCATACCTCAGCTCAGCCAAACAATAAATAAACTGGATTGGCCAGAAAATGGGAATTGCATATAAGGCAATAAAGCAAATTTCAATCATGCTCCATTGCTCCTTTTTACATTGCAATGGAAAGTAGGTACACTTGTCCATCCTGAGGTCAATGAAACATAGTAAGGGGGGCTCAGCTCAGTTTATGAAGGGAAGGTTGTATAAGTAAATGGGATTTTACCTCAGACTTCCCCCCAGTTATTAATTATTTGTCTTATTTTTTGATGGGTGTTTAATCAATAGGGGAATAAGTCATTAGGAACATCAAAGGAATTTCACACCAGTTAACTTTATCAATATCTAATCAAGACAACTATTTTTTCCTAAACTTAACCGG
This sequence comes from Trachinotus anak, assembly GCF_046630095.1. Taxonomy (NCBI): domain Eukaryota; kingdom Metazoa; phylum Chordata; class Actinopteri; order Carangiformes; family Carangidae; genus Trachinotus; species Trachinotus anak. The sequence goes on from NW_027273861.1 coordinate 21,528,099, forward strand.
TGCTTTGAGTTGCCTAAACATAACCATAAAAATATTAGTCCTACTTTAGTTGCTACAAGGGTTAAAAGATATCATAGGCAAAACAAATCAAAATACAGTTTCAGTCAGTGTTTTGTACATACATATGTTCTGTGTAAACATTTTGTGACTTTTGCTGATTGTATGATTTCTAGGAGACATTGCTCAAAGCATAATAAAACTCTGCCACCATGATCCTTGTATAAAATTGAAATCTCCAATTTTGACCTTTTCATGATTTCATTAAGCGGATATTGATTTCCTCTATATGGAAAAACTAACATGACCCTTGAACCAAGTGTAAAAAATCCATAAAAAATGTTTTTAACAGGCAATATCAGTACATATTTTATTAAATATACATTTGCGTCTTTAAAATAAGCAAAAAGGGCATCACATGTTGTATTTATCAGCTTCTGCAGCTCATGTAGACGCTTTCAGTTTACTTGTTTCTTATTTCTGTACAATTCTGTAACCTTTAGTCTTTCCTCCAGCTGTGTTGTCTCAGTGTGTGTAGGTATGTGAAGGTATGTGTCAGGATGAGTGTCAGGAATGAGCAGAGACAGTACAGATTTGTGTGTGTGCGTACACTGTGTGTGTGTGTGTGTGTGTGTGTGTGTGTGTTAGGTAGGTGTGTGTGTGTGTGTGTGTGTCTATGTGTGCAAGTGATAAAAGCCCTTGCTCTCTAGACCTCAGAGTAACCCAGCAATGACAAATAGTTTCCCTCTCCCTTCCTCTCATCACTGCCCTCGACCCTAACTGCGAATTTCATCTGCAAACAGCTCGATTCGATGGGCAAATGTTTGTCAGGCTGAATATTTTTTAAGTAAATGTTTGCACAGTTGTTTCTGCTTTCTCCATTTTATTTCTCTCTGTGATGATCTCTCCATTTTTGGTCTTGTTCCCTTTCCTCTGGGTAAAAAGAGAAAAACTCATCAAAAACTATTTCCTCTCATGGTATTTTAATGTCATAATGAAAATGGAGCAGTTTAATTTGTTTAAAGAGTTTAGTTTTTCCAAGGAAGTTAGTCTTACTCTGTCTCTGTGTTGATTCTCACACAAATACAGAGCACAGATGGTGTAACTCTCTGTGGAAAAACAGGCTTGCTCCTTCTCCATCCCCAGTGTCAAACCTGCTGGCTAGCTTTCCAATGAACAGATTTTTTACAGCTCACATCTAATAAATATTTAGGATTAACTCAATGAAACGATGCAAACACAAATGAAATGTATTTAATGGGCATCCTGTCCATTGGAGGAGTTTCAATAGGGCACCGCTGAGGTGTGAAATGGCTACAACAGGCAATATAACACTCACATGGTTTCTCGCTCGCTCTCTGTGTCTCTTTGTCTCTCGCTCACACACCCTCATACATGCACATACACAAGGAAAAAAAAGCACCTAATATTTTCTGTCAGCAGAATTGTGCATACCCCCAACCTTCAAATAATTTACTGCTGTGTGTCTATAGAGTGTTTGGCGCAAAAGTGTCACTAAATCTCAGCCCTCAAAGTCAAACGTCAGGTAAACCACAGAGAAATAATGTTTATTTTCTCTCAGCCCTGGCCCTGTTCTTAACCATGCTGTCAGTGCACCAGGAGCTCGTATATCTTACAAATTCCCCCATGATCTGTACAAGTAGCCTTTGAAAAGTGACTCGAAAAAAACACACTACGGTTGATTCTTTATTACTTGCAAGTCCTGAAACAATGACACACAACTTTTACCTATATAACTATTATAACATATTCATTGTCATTCATTTAAATAAGCTGTCTGATTAACTGAAATAATTATTGCAACATTTGTTATTAGTTACATGATAACATGTACCTGGCTAGCATCTTAGTTGTCATGTACAGTAGTTGTCATGGCTAGCATCTTAGTTGTGGAGGCCCTCTTCCTTCCTTCCTTCCGTCCTTCCATCTTCCTCAGTTACAAGCAGCTTTATTTATTTATTTATTTTATTATTTATCACTGCTTTGTTGTTACTTCCCTTCTTTCAGTGCTAGTCTCATCTTGACAGCCACAATAGGACTCACCTCTAGCTGTCCCTAAAGGACACAGAAACAGAAAACAGGGCTGCACCCCAAGAATTTTCCTCCATTTTTATTTATAAGCTTAGTTTACTGATCGGTCAGTAGGGCATGCGTTAGCTTTTAGGAGTGCCTTCTATTGGACCACAAGGCAAACTACTTCAGACGCTCTGATGCACTTATAACCTGTAAATATTAAATTTAAACAGGTCATTACAGTTTAAATATTTTATTTTCTCAGGCTTTTGAAAAAAAGTTTGAGTTTTGAATAAAAAGTGACAGCCCTAATGGAGACTTGTAAAAACTCACACCAGGGTGTACGCTATACCTGCTGGCCCCCTGCTATCTTGAAATAGGATAAATTATTTTAAATACATTGACATTTTTCATTATTGAAATACTGACTATAAAAGTACTTGTTAAAGATTGTCTTTTTGTGTGATGTGGCAGACAATAAAAACCTCACAGTTGACTGTTTTTATCTTCACTTGTTGATGGATTTGGGCTTGAATTCAGTACTTAGACTTCTGATTGTGTCCTCCTCTCTCTTTCTGAAAATCATAATCATTACCAGCCACCCTGGTGGCCTAGAGGTTTAACATGCTGACCACAAAGTCCAGCCAGAGACTTTTGTTGCACGTTGTTCCCCATCTCTCCATCCTCATTTCTTGTCAACTCTCTAGTAAAGGCATAAAATGAAAGTACCAAGTGACACTTTATTAGACTACTATCTACATGCTGCTCAAGGTCTTTTTGTGTGCGTAGGCTGTGTAAGCATGCATGTCTATGTGATAAGGGTTGTATTTGTGTCCTTGAGATACACACACCAAACTATTCTCCCGCTCTCTAAATGATTATGTCTGCTTGTGCTTAACCCCCCCAACCCTATTCACCACTTTAATAGAATTTCTCAACCCATTCGACCCCTTCACTACCCACCCCCCTAGTCCAAACAGCCTGCCCCATTTCACTTAAAATCCCTATATCATAAATGCATTCACACAAACCTGCACTGTGGAAGGAAGAAAGGAAGAGGGACAGACAAAAGCAAGCAGGTGTATGCAAAAGCCTCTAGCACACCCACAGCCTACACACCACCACTGTCATACATACTTTTTTCAGCTCTTAAAGATTCACAATGGGGCATTCTCTAATAACAAATCATTTCTTTCAGAGTATGCTTTTTAATCTGGCCATGCTTGACAGGGCCCATCCTTTCCGTTGAAGGCAAAGACCACTTAGAGGCCAGGCCAATAAGGCCCAGCAGCCCCCTGGTCTGACTGGGGTGATTTGTCAGGCCCCTTTGGCGTGCCTGTGGTGGTCACACCGATGGATTTATCCCAAGGTAAATGGAGATAGCCCACACCGGCCGTGGGCCCGGCACTCTGATTACAGGCCCTCTCTTGGAGTTGCATTGATAGATGTTGCTTGTGTTTATCTATTTACAATGCTACTAAATCTGTGAATGCAATGTAACATGGGGAGAAGGGGTACGACTCAGGGGGCTGAGTAAGGGAGGGAGCAAGTCCTGCATGGTTTGATTTATGCTATGCTATGCAGAGCAATAGAGAGGCAGCACAGATGAAAGGTCTGAGATGAAACAGCTCGGCGGGGCGGAGGTTGTGGTTTTGCATTGGGGTCGAAAGGCCGCAAGGATGACTCTCATGCATTTCTCTCACTGGGTGCTGTCCACCATGCCATAAGAATAACAAACACTCAGCCAAAGGAATGAGAGGAGCGTTTCAGGCACACAGGGGGAAACAGAATGTACTTTCGTGACAACAATGGGGAGCCAATCGGAGATGCACAGTGGTGAACATTTATCCCAGTGCTCCCACATCTATGCTGAAGAGCAATTCCAGCCACGTACAATCACTGGGACAGCTTTGGTTCAGACAGCCTCTTCCATCTCATTCCCATCTAGCCAACCTAAACCAGCTCTGCTCCACAGCCTTATAAAAAAATATTAGATTACAGCTATGATAAAGATTAGTTGATGAGAAGGAGGAGTAAAATTAGACAACTAAACAGCACTGAAGAAATCACCACTGAGATTTTAAAAATGGAGTAAAAATACTGAGGCATAACAGCATGTTCATCTACAAAATATTGCAAAATAAATTCAGCTGTCAAGGGTCAAATTTAATCAAAGCCTCACATTCATCAGGAGTCCCAGTTGTATATTCTGTCCATGGTTTTGTTTCTACAGATTCACACATGCAAACAGCATTTCTTCTTCTCTGTGAAGTGGTTAAGCAAGGTTGCACTATGGCCCCACTGATCTCTGATAACTTGCTGGCTCACTTGTTTCTTTGAAGTCTAAGGATGATGAACAGCATCACTTATGCCTTAAATAGCAATCAAAGACCAAAGTCAGCAGTCATCAGGATCCAGGCTCCAAAAGTGTCAAACCAAAATCTGGCCTTACGACAATGTCCACTTTAGGAAAAGAGTGAAAAGAACCAAATTTGACAAACACTAGGTGTGTCAGTGACTCCAAAGCATAGACCTACAGAAAAGTTCAAAAGCTTCAGTTGTCTGAAAAGTGTGATATCTGTCAGTACAAACCATCAAGAGCCCCTAGGTGGACCCCTTGACCCTGACCCAGGAAAATTGGATGGATGGATGGAAAAAGGTCATTTGAAAAGGATAATTACTGACACTAGGTTAAAATACAGTGTATAGTCATCAAATACAAGAAAGGGTTTGCAGCATGTTCATGACCCTACAACTTGGAAAAATGGTAAAACTGTGTTCAGAGCTGAATTATGAAGTTAGTAATTCCTTTTAATTCATTCTGTTTGAGCAGAACTCTGCTGTGAATTTCTACTATTTTCACTGGTCAACTGAAGCAGTGACGCTGCATTATGTACAGATCGAGTACAGTCCTTCAGTATATCTGTGGTGAATAACATAAATCCAAGAGAAGGACTTTGGGATGTGTGCGTTACATTATTTGAAAGCTGCTTTATTCAGACCACAGAGTATTGAAGAAACACCTCTTCACTGACTGAAAGGAATTCCTCTTAATCTCCAGGGCACAGTGATGATAACCTTGTTGCACCAAAATATAATATAAAACCAAACTTCATAGGTGTCAACAGTGGCATAGTCGTCAGTAGTAAAAGCCACTGGACAGCTGACTCCCCAACAGTCAACAGTGGCTCCATCATTGTCGATCTCAACTGGCTAGACTGCTACATGCACAAGAAGCCCTGCTGTTCCTAACCACAATACAGAATCCCCTACTGTATACGCCCACACACCCCAACAACCATCCTCTTGCCCCAACCTCTGTGAAAGCTTATGTATGGCGCTCTCAATGTTTCCTCAGCCTATTGAGGTAAAGATAACTGTGGGTTGTGAGAGCACTGAGTGATTATACATCAGTAAAATCACAGGGGGTATATATCACTGCCACTGGGACACACCCACTGGAATGAATTGGGTCAAATGAGAGCAGTGCATCGGGCAGGGCACATTGACAGTTACTAATGCACCTCCCATGGCCACTAATAGGGGTGTACAAATTGCCAGAGGTTTGTAAACTTTGCCTGTTTGGGGCAGGGGCAGTTTGCAGGAAGCCTTGCAGTAGTGATACAGGTAGGTAACTAAATCAACACTTAAGTGGTATACCAAGATGAAGGGGTTGGACTCCATTCAAACAAAGAGGAGGGGAGTTCCTTCCATAAGCATCTGTCTCCCCCACAAGACAGGTAAGATAGACTGAGACAAATAGAAAAGATGGAAGGTGGGGGAAGAGGAGGATATATCTGAAATGGACTTCATCAAGAGAAGCCAGACGTGTAATACACATAAATGGACAATTTCAATGTCATTACGCCCTTTGCCCAACATCAACCATATTTTAGTAGCAAGTTAATTAGTTTAATTCAAAATGTATGTTTGCATATGAGAGATGGAAATCAAGAATTCCTCTGAACCATTGATCTCCCTTATCGATGTCGGGATGTTTTTCTGATAGTTTTGCATATTGCAACAGTTATGTCAAACTCATGTGTCTGCATTGCTGGAAACTTGCAACAGGGAGTCGTGGTGAAGTGGAAGAAAGGGCCCAAAGTATGGCAGTGGTTCTGAAACATATCTCTATTTGTGTGGCCCGTCCAAATAGATTAAGACAAACATGGCAGATAAAATCATTGTTTCAATTTAGGTAAATCTTACATTAGAATGCCTTATTTCAGTCCTTTCAAACTAATTTTTGACCACACACCTGCTTGAGTTGTGTGTGCTACAGTAACTGAGCAGGGAATAGAGGTTTCTCTGCCTATAGTCCACTGATTGTCTCCATGTGAGGTGTTTATAGGATATCTGTAAATTGTAGCTACAGAAAATAACTGTACTCTTCCCCCATAAACTGCCAGAGTCTGTGCATGCACATCAGTGCAACTACCACCACCACAAATACATTTGCAACCTGTGGGAAACACTGTGTGGTTTCATTTCATGAAGAAACTGTTATAATGTCTTTAAAATGGTAATTTCAAGTAAGGGTGAAAACACAACAATATGCTGAAACATCTGTACATGCAACATGGGCTTTAATTACAGAAATGCCATGTATTTGACACACTATGCATGAGTGCCACTGCTTCACCAACCAAGCAACATGTCCATTAAAGAGGGTAAATATCCTATGTCAACATATAACATTAGCACCATGCAGACAGGCTTAGAAGATATGTACTTTGACTAAGAAAACCATAATGAAAATGAATGCTGTGCAAAATATTCTCCCAGAGACTCAGTTATAATGAAACAGTTGTGCTGACACTGAAAACCAGGGTAGGCCTACGTTTTTCCACACAAAATAATTGATCAGGAATCACTGAAGGAATTAAGACTAAAGATCTGATAAGCAGAATTGGCATTATCAATAAAATCTCATTAATCCAAACCCAATTACATATGTATCAATTTTTTTGCAGATATGGTTGTGTGTAAATACAAACCGTTAATAAAGTAATTTCTGTCATATAAATAACTGAAACCCCAAGTTCATCAATATTTCAAATCAATACACATTACATGTTTACTTCTGGGTCTTCTGAACAGGCTGTAGGAAAATGAAACAGTACCTATATTTAGTTTAGTTATTGTTTTGTGTGGTTTGTCAAATGTCTAAATAATGGGCATAGAAGAAGAAAACTAATGTCTTTCAATTAACTCAATTAATTAAATTAATTAAATACTCAATTTAATCTCTCACAAAAACTTTTTCAGTTTTCAAAAGCTATGATCAGTCTTAACAGTCCAATTATTGGGAAATTAATGAATGCATGTGTGGCAGCTGAGCTGTTAGAAGATAAACAAGTGGAGGCTGAGGAAGGAATGTTACACCCTGCTCTCTGATCCTGCCTCACCACTCAGTTTGTCCTTCCGTGGACCTGTTGTTTTATCACACTACAACACCAGAGAACACAGACACGCTCAGCTTGCAAAGATGCCTCAGGAACAGAGGATCATCAAAGCCACAAAGCCTCTTTATGTGTTTGTATATTTATGGTATTTGAGTTAGGATGTGTTACGCTGTTTGAGTGATACAAAAAGAAAACAAAGGCAGAAAAAGCAGAAATAATACATGCAAAGAAAAAGTGCATGCCAATATCTATGTTTATGACAGCACAAAAGAGGAAAAAAGACCTATATAGCATGTGTGTCAATGCATACACAATTATATTTAAGTTCATGTATTTTTAATTCTTAAGAAGCGCAACACCAGAGAACATACGTGTGCAACTCCTAGATACAGTAGGTGCATAGGACTATAGATTTGTCTATCTGTATAATTCAGTGTGCACAGGCTAAGAATGGTATTCAGAGTCACACCTGTCTGCTGCAGTTTGCACTGAGGCGAAGGGAGGCACAACAGGCATGCAGTGTCTATACAGGCCTGTGCACCTGGAGAGAAGGAGCCAATGGCTGAATGTACATAGAGCAACAACATATAGAAGGGAAAATCTAAATGTTGTAATCAATTCTAAACTAATTACGCTTTAATTCTGTGTTTTTAATTATAATAAAGGTACCCCTTCGTTCACAATTTCACTACACACACTTTAAAAACTAGACATCAGAATAATATATAATGCTATTGACCGGTATTATATCTTTATATCAATGGAAGAAAATCAATACTCTTGAACAGTCAATAGACTGAACTCCCTTTGATTAAGATGTTTTATGAATAAATAGCAGTTCATAAAGTGAGAGTGACTCAGAACACATTATCATGTTATGTATCCTTTAGTTTGACACTGGTGTTCTTAGGTCCTCATACTTCTCTCTTCATGTAATGTTCACAAAACTGGTTTTATTTAATGCATGATGAGTAAATTTTGCAGCCACTGTTGGCTAAGACGTTACTCTCAAGATAAAGCAGGAGGCACTCATTCTATTCAGTCTAACTCTATCTTCAGCTATGTACCAGTATAGTGTGACTTGGCCTGTGACTTGGCAGTGGATCGACACTCAGAAGACCCGTGTGTGTATGTGTATATTTGTGGGTGTATGTGAGTGTACGAAGCTGTGACCTCAGATGTGTACAACACCTGTGTCCACTAAGCATTAGATGTACAAAAGACCTGCAGCTGCTAAAACTGTCTCTCTCTCTGTCTTTTCCTTTCACTGGGTCAAACATGTTTTCAAACGTGCACACACACACATACACACACACACACACACACGCATACACCTTCATGTTGCTTATCCCATAAATATAAACACACCTAAGCATACACACAACATGTTATACTGTATATTTACAATATGCATACACAAAGACATACATCTTCCTACCTCTTACACACCCAAAGTGTATTTTCACATCAAGACACACACTCCCAGTCCATGTTTTTGGCTACTCACACACACACACACGCACCCTCTCTCTCTGCTGGATTATGACATGTTATTAATTGCCGCCATTATCAGCGACAGCTTGCCCGAGAACTGGGCCCTTCTCTGGGGGCGTGAGGCCCAGCGTCGCAGAATACAAAAAAGTGAGTGAGAGAGGGAAAGAAAGAGACACTGAGAGGGAAAGGGCACATTGAAAGAGTGAGTGATGAAGGAAAGGAAAGAGGAGTGTGTGACTGGAGAAAGGGGAGATAGAGACAGTGAAGGTGTAATGCGTCATGCAGTGCGATGCAACACTCTGCCCAAAAGGGATTGTGGGATTGTGAATAATTTATCAGAAAACATTTTTCTTGGTCCTTTCCACAGACTCACAAATCCTCCCTGAGCTCTCTTTAGCTGGGGCTGGAGGTAATGTACTGTGTGTGTGTGTGTGTGTGTGTGTGTGTGTGTGTGTGTGTGTGAGCATGTAAGCTGGAGGAGGATAACAACTTCTGGCTTCTTCTCATACAGAGACTAAATCACCACCCACATACAGCAACATACATGTCAACAGCACCATACATGTACAGTTGTGAATGTAAATTCCTGCACAAAGGCACCCATATGCTGAATCTGTACAACACAGCTTAAGTGCCCAGTGTAACAATGAGAGTTGAGCTTGTCCAGCCTATTTATGTCACGAAGTGTTATTGGATGGTGGATCACACATGATTACAGAGCCATCTTCTGTTCACACTTTTGAAGCAGATGGAAAGATGGTAATTTATAAACAAAGACATCATCAAACTACTAATCTCACAGTTGAATCAGCGGCACAGAAATCTCTGAACCTCGTCACATGTTCACTGGCCCGTCTTAGATCTTTTCCCTGCTCATATGTAGAGCGAGAGAGAGAAATTGATTAGAAGGAGTTTGAAGGAGAATTCGATTGTCAGCAGCGTCCTGGCATCAACTCCCCCTGCCCATTCATCTGTAGCAGCAGAAAAAACAGTTACGTGAACTGTCACACCCAACTCTACTGTTAATTTAAGGTAATTAGCAAGCGAGTGATTCCCAATACATCATGGTGCAACTGGCAGACTCCACAATATTTCACAGTCAATCTGTTACCTTTGCAGCCCCGCCTCTCTTTCCCTCCCTCCCGCTCTCTCTGATTCTCTCATTTCAGACACAGTAACTACACATGCAAACACACATATCCCTGCTGACAAACACCCAAACATACACACTGACAGATACTGACATTGATACTGACAGCGTACTAGCCTAATCTTGTACTGTTTAAGTTACTAAAACACTTTTTCTAAACAAAGTCTTGGAATGTATCAAACTTGGCATTGTTTGTATCTGTTAAAATACTGTAACACATAGAAACAGAAAACTGAGGAGTGAAGACTTTCCAGGATTAACTCAATTAGCTAGAAGTCACCTTCTCCGCAGTGTACAGTAGCTTGGTAAACAATATTTTGGCAATAATTTTAGAGGGACTACTATGAATAAAAATGTTTTTTTCACTGTATAGTTACAGTTGCAAAAAAGATTTTTTGTATTTGCTCAGGGTGTAATTTACTTTGCGGTCTCCACCTTATTTTAGACATACTATGTATCCTGGACCATACCTGGAAGCCTAGACATGCAGAGTCATCAGTCATCTGAGGAGTCATCAGTGAGGCATCTCTACGCATCCCTGTCCACATACATTTGGTCCGGGTCTGACTTTCATGTTTGAGATAGATATTAATGAAACAGCATGCTATCATATTTTAGACGATTGTATGCATTTCAGTTTAATAAGTTTGGGGTGAAGACCTTGACTGGCCTCCACAGAGCCCCAACCTGAACCCCAGCACCTTTGAGATGAACTGGCACACTCACTGTGAGCCAGGCCTCATCTCCCAAAATCAGTGTTGGACCTCAACAATACAGTTTGATATATAACACGCCATAAACGACACTATAAAAACTGTATTCTGAGACACTGTCTAGCCAGCTAATTTCACTAGCTTTGTGTCTAAATTAGGGAAGTGTTTGAAAGCTAAGGTTTGGAAGCATAAAGACAGTGTGATGGGCAAATAAAGACAGGAGAGAAGGAGGAATACCACATTTGAGGGGCTGGTTAACACACAGAAAAGGTGTCAAAATAACAGCTGCATGCTCCAAGGCATCACTTTCATTTCTGACTAAACAAATAGATATCACATGTGTACTAAACATACCACTCCTTGGCTACAAAGTCTTTTAACTTTCTGAGTTCAAAGATGATGATCTAGTGCTTAGGTACGTTTGGTTTAGTTTTCATGTCTGAGAGTGTTTGTTTTCAGAGTCTATGTAGTTGTTAATCTGTGTTTGAGTGAGTCTGTAAATTTATGCACAATAACAAATACTGTTAAAAAAAAAAAAAAAAAAAAAACTGTGTTAACAGCATCCAACATCTGGTTTGTATTTATTCATACATCTCAGATTTTGGAAACAGGACAAGCAGGAACAGCTCATATTCAAGATGCTTCCAAAGAGCTTTTCAGTCAAGCATATTTGCTTTTTAATTTATTATAAAGGCCTATGATTACATAGTTATGAAAACACAAATATATGAAAAACTGTCCGATTTATTCTTACAGTATAAGTCCTATGCTAAGGCCTGTATTAGAAGGGGATTCATTTGGTGCCATGTTTTCTCAGTGTTCACATTAAGATTGTTTGCTATTAAAAACTGTAGCAATTATAGTTTACAAATGTCTTTGCCTCATGTACTATTGAGCACAAAAATGCTTATTTTCTTGACAACTGGTGAAATGAATTGATCATAGAAGTATGAGAATGGAACTGAGAAATACAAAGGCATCTTTAATTATTTTATCTACTGTAAATCTGCTGCTACCATTTGAAACAGTAGTTGGGCTAAATAAGACGTGTAAATGTGCGAAGAGGGTGCAGTGCAGCAGTGGCACCGCTCCAGAGTCATCAAGCTAATAGTTTAATCATGTCCACCATGTTAAAATGTGGCAGCACAATACTTCTATGTTGAACGATTGATAGAAAATCTATAATGGAACCAATAGTTTCATGTACCAACAGGCATTAGGGAGGCTTAGTGCTTTAATATTGTCTTATCTATGGCTCTGCTCAGTTTCAGACAGTAAGTGAACCAGCAGGCCTCTGTCTCAGACAGAGCAGCTGGGGAGGTGTGAGACTACTTTAGCTCGCTGCACCACATCAATCTCTTAGAAGCTCTAAGACATTCACCCACACATGCCTGGACCACACTTGCACTCATTAATACACCTGCCATGTTCCACAAAAGTCCCATGTTATAATAATGTAATGGTTAATAGTTTTGGTTTACCAATAACCATAATAATAGTAATAATAATAATATACTAAAGAAATAGTGGCCATAGTATTATGTGTCTATAGATGGGTACATGGTGAAATTACAATGTATAAAGTATGCATGTCTTACTGAATGCAACTGGATTTGCACCGCCTAGTTACATAATGCTTTATTTATAAGCATTATGGCACTCTTTCTCTCTCATCAAGATCAAATCGTATCTTGTCTGAAATTATTATATTTCAAGCAAACTTAGCTTTAAGCCACAAACCACATCCACATTTGTAGCTAAGATTACAAAAATCTACTTACAGGAAGTACAATACATAAACAAGTGTCCTGAGAGGAAAAAAGTTACAATTTTCAAGAACCAGGCACTAGATAAAGCTATAGTAAAGAAGAGGATTGCACAGTTCAATTAAAAATGCCCTGTAGTCGACTCCAACCAGTCACCAAAACCAATACTCAAATAATCACCAGAAAATGGCAAGACAAAAAAATATCAAGAGATGGAAGTTGAGACTTCAGAGAGAAATATGGGACTAACTGCTTTTTATACTTTTTTGCCTCCCATCATGAGTTTGTTTATGAGCCATCATCAGTTGCTCCTTTTAGGCTGCTTCACTGTCATCATGTTTGGGGCCTTCCAGGGTCTCTCTTGATTGTGTTGGTGTGTGATGGTGTGTGTGCTTCTCTATGAGCGCATAACCAACTTTACCTTATTGTGTGGTTAGCAAACACAGAGAGAATACCATAAACACTCACCCTCCATTGCGTCACGATGGTTTACGTTTCCTGTGGCCATGGCACTGCCTTTCAAAGGAGTGGTACAAATGTTGTTGAGTTTGAGTCAAACTGGAACATGGGGTCCCCTAAGGCATGGATCTTAAAGAAAGAAAAAAGAGAAAGAAAAGTGAATTTTGTATTAATTAATTATGTTATCTACATACAGTGTAGTGTCAAACAACTAGCTTTGCTCTTAATATGTTCTGATTTTTATTTCATTTTATCTTACATTCCTTATGTATTTATTTTCTTTTGTCAATTACATTTCCAGAACCATACTTGAGGCAAATTTCTAATATGAGGTCAAAACATTAATAACACAGGAACGAGAAGAGTATTTTTCTGCTGACACAGCAGTGGAAAGTCAGTTCTGTCACTAGGCTGCTTTTTGGCTCATCCTGATGTCTAATTAGACTGTTAAGAGCCTGTAGAGCAAGTTAGGGTTGGATGACTGAGCAAGGCCCCTTCTACTTCAAACACAGGGACCACAGTGCCTTCCTCTGCCTTTTAACTCTCGCTTGAAAACAGAAGAACTGACTTTTTTGCTTACAAATTGGGGACAACCACTGGGTCTTGGTATAAAGCTATCTTAGGTTCAAATGAAAGCACTGTGTTTTGAGTTGTTTTGATGTGTGTTCATCCTATAAACTTCAGATGGTCATTTGGAAAATGTTAGTGATTCTGTTGACTTTATACTGGTTCCCTAAGCTGAGAACATGTAACAAAACCATGAAGATCAGCAGAGCAAATCTGCCTGAGTGCCCTGCACTGTCTGGTGCTGTCAAACTAGCACCTTGGAGCATTTGGTGCATTCGGAGAATGTGAGATGATTGCACTCGGTTTTTATCAACATTGTCTCAGTGGAAGTGAGACAGAGAGAGACACAGAGGGAGAGATTGGAGCAGTCGCTGGGGTCTGTAACAATCTTCATCTGATTTGTTTTTCCTCCTCTACCCTCACTACCTCTTTTATCTTTTTCATTGTACCTTTTCTGTCGGAGTGAAAATGTGAGCAGACTCAGATCATCAGGTTGCTAGGCAACACTGGCAGTGTGGAGGCACGCGACATTGGGATCTGGGTCCTGTTTTGGTTGGGTTTTAGTCCTCTTTTCTCTATCACCTTCCTGTTGGTTGTCATTCATATATCTTTCTGATCCCGTGCCTTTTATTTTCTCTTCCTTGTCTTTTCTTTTACCCCGTTTCTTTTCCCTCCTTTCTGTCTGTATGACTGCACAGTGGAGATTTCTGTGCCTAGAAGATGTGCAGTGCTTCTAGCCAGCAGGAGCAGCAGCAGCCGTGAGCATTTATCAAAGCTGTGCTCCGTAATGACCACTCAGCAGTGGGGAAATTGAGCTGACCCCGAGGCCAAAGCTGTTAGAGGGGACTGGTGGGAAGGCCAGCAGGGTCAGGCCATCCTTGTCCCACCCACTTAGTGGGCAGTTAGCGCTGAACCATTAGTTTACTGTTTGGAGGCCTCACAGCTATCCCTTGCACAGTACACACACACACATGCACACAAACACACTTCGACTCACACACAATGCGAACAACAGCCCCTTCGCCCAGTCTTCAGCACTTCAATGTTTACCTGACACAAGTTGTAAAAGGAAAAGAGTCAAAGAAACCAAGGGGGTAAACTTTGTTGGCTGCTAGTAAATGCTTAGACTTGGCACTATCAGGAACTATTCCTCTGTTGTTGTACTGAAAGCAGGTCAAGACAATGTGGGCAAAGTAAATGTAGCTTTATTTTACATTTTCTCTTAAAGATTTGGTGTTCAGTCCAAGTGAAAATGAGCCACAGTGTACTGGGATTAAGACTGGGATTCAAATTTGACCTGATGCTACATTGCATGTTTGTACCACACTGACTGAGAATTTGAAATACTTTTACTCAGTCTTTTCCATTTTGCTGTTGGCCAGTTTGATCTCTGGGTGTGTCTGTGTCTTCTGTAGGGATAAATTGGAAAGGTAATGTATGAACTATACAGGCTCTCTCGCACATACATACACACTTTGTCTCACACAAGGTGAATCCCCCATGATGTCTGAGCCTGATGGAGCTCAGCATGTGACGGGCTTTCCAACATTTTCAGACTCTTTACTCATACCATTACACCATTTTTTAAAATCTCACATGCATATACATATAGTCAAATAAGCACATATTTAAAAAGAATGAAATTCATTCATCCTTTATAAGGCAAAAGGTGATATCTGTAGTAGGATATTTGTTGGTCTCTTTCTAGACAATGTGGAGACACGACAATTGCCAGAACTCGTTAATGCCGGGAAGCTGAACTGAGACAGATCACTGGCTCTACTTAGCATTATTTAACTCAGCTATGTCTTCAGGCACTTGCTGTCAACAGTCCAGGGGCTGCCATGGGGCAAAAAACCACAGGGAAGCCGCACACACAGACAATCAATATGGACGCAGATGGGAAGAGAGGTGGGGGCAGAAAAAAAGAAGAGCTGGAATACTCATTTTCGCTTGAGAGGCACTCCCCTGAAAGCCATGAAATAAAAATCTGAACTTTAAAATTGATAAGGATTGATTTCGCTGACACGGGATCATAACATACACCTCTTTGGAGACTGGCAGTGTGAGGGCTTACAGATGCCTGGCGCATAAAGGAGAAAGGGGAGGACGTAAATCTGACTACAGCACAGCAATTAGCCTTTTACTGTGGAAAAGATATGGAGAATCTTTACTGTTTCATCAAATGGCATTAGGCACGCTCTAGGCCTAGAGGTTTCTCTGGGAAGACAAATGCTAGAATAAACTTGTTTGGACAGATGGATTGGATGGAATTCTTCACAAAGTTCACTATTTTCCCTCACAGATCCATATAGATCACTAGCAAACGGTTAGTTCATTTGTGGCTTCTATTAAATGTCACACAGTGTTTGAGCAATAAGTACAGAGACACGCTCACCCTAAATGACATTTTCAACAATGTTTTCAAAGACAAAGTGTGCTGTCAGATACAGTACATCCTGAATAAGTTTATCTCAGTGTTCATGTGATAGCTGAGTTCATGGGGGAAAAAAAAAAGCGACATGGAAGATGTTTTTAGTCATATCATGAACGTGGATCATCACTGTTTTAATGATTGTTCATTTGCAGGCCCTGTAATAATGTTATGAATCTGAAAACAACATTGTTTTTAATTGCGCTATCATGAATGCTTTAAAAAACAAATATTCAGCCCCCAGAATGCAAATTAATTACTATTCAAATGAGTACCATGGAGCTGAGAACATGATTAGGCTGAAGGAGAAAGAACTAGTGCTAATTCCTACTCAGATGAGTGATTGGAAGGAATGAACAGGGAGGTCTTGATCAAAGCTAACATTGTAAGCTAACATTGTACTGTATGCTGGTGAGCAGATGGTGAGCCATAAATCCTCACCCAGGCTCTGACACATATTAGCATTTAGTTAGCAGCCCACAGCTTGCCAGCCATTTAGGTAATATCTTCATCAGATCACTTTGGAAATGGTGATGGAGTGAGTTGGGGGGATTTTAATGCTTTCCACGACTGTATCGTGCTTAGTTAGATGGAATTCTGACTGTGCCATGAAGTGTTGCTGTTCGCAGCGGTAGGAGACTGCATGTGTTGACAAATACGCTCATCACTGCCCATTTAACTGCACAAAGCTTTCACTGGCACCAGCAACTTGTTTACCATCGTCATTTACTTCAAGTGGATACACAAAATGCCTATCTACTTGACTCACAATGCCATGGACTGGGAGCAGCGTTCATCCTGGTGAAATAATAATTTAAAATACTTAACTAAATATTCTCACATTTTTAATTTAAGTTGGAAGTTTCCTAAATGAGAGCCCATAATAACATGAACAATTAGGTCAGATAGATATATTGACTGCATTGTTAAAGTGTACTGTGACATGAAAACATGAAAAATAATTCTCATGATTTAACCTAGATGTACAATACTAACAGGCTTTCCATTAATGCTGATAAGATTTATTATTCATTTAAATGCCGTTAAAACACCAACATGATCTCTGTAATGATAGCTGTCTATAACTGCACCAGTCAGCTGCTGCACCATGCTGAGACATTAAAATCAACCACTGACAGAGATCTTCAGTCAAAAGTTCAAAGCCTATAGTGTCACAATAACAGACCCTGGATTTATGACAAAACTATTTTCCATATCTTGTAGAAACATCAACATACTAAAAATGTATTTTAAAGTCATTGGGCACGTCTGAGGGGAGTTGATATTACCGTGCAAATGTCCCAAAGCTGTGAGACTTTTTCATTCTGCCTAGCTGGAGCTAAGAGCTGACAAGTTTCTCTTTTTCCTTCACTGTCTTTCTTTGTGTTGTTCTGTTCTGTATTGGTTTTTGCTGTCCGTTACTATGGATGAAATGTGCTACAGCCTAAGTCCCCAACAGTTTAATTGGGAATTTGACTGTATTAATATACTGTATATGCCAGCAAAGAGAGTAGGTGACAAGCAAACAGATAAAGGGCTGAAAGTTGCTGACACTAGGCTGAATGCAAATAGCTTACAGCACAGTCCAGACATATACTAGGTTTTGACCTACTCTTGCTATAGTTTAAAATCCATTCCTCATGACAGAGGCCTTTCCAGATCTTAAAGACACCTTTTATTTAATGTCAGTCTATTGTTTATGTTATGTTTGTCTGCAAGAAGCAAATATGTTTTAATTAAGTTTACCAAAATTTCTTTCCTTAAATATCCTGAAACATTTTTATTTTACAACTAGCACCAGTCTCATAGCCCATCTTTTGGTTTATGGTGGCAGACCTCTCCTTTAGTTTATTTTTGGTTTATGAGTTTGGCATTTAAACTGGGGATTGTGATGTAGACGCCAATAAGATAAGTAATAATAACACTATATTTGTATTGTTTAATCTTGTTCACTACAAGGGTAAAAACTTTAAATGTTTAAAGATAAGGTCTGTTTGCATGCAATGCAACACAAACAGAAGTAGAAATGCTGTCACTTAGTGACACTCACACACTGAGATTGAATGACTTTCCTGCTGCATGGATTGGGTTGCAGTGTGTGAGCTGATAGTGAAAGGGCAACAGCAGTGAGAAAGAGCAAGACAGAGAGTGCAAACTATGTGTAGATGTCTGTGTGTGTGTGTATGTGTGTGTGTGTGTGTGTGTGTGTGTCTGTGAGCATGTATGTGTGTAGGGTTAATTGCAGTTCAACTGTTAGGAACAGCTGAGAGAGCTCATATATGGCACAGAGGAACAAGCATGGTGACAGGCAACTTGACAACACAACCTGTTTTATGGTGACAAGTGTCAAGAGTGTGTATGTGTGTTTGAGAGAGAGAGTGACGGGGGAAGAAAGTGTGAGAAAGAAAGAGTGAAGAGTGTGCTAAAGAAAGGCAGGTGATCAGTAAAGTGCCTGTGTGCCCACCCAACATGTTCACACGCCTTCTTTAAGAATAGCCAAGAGTCTTGGTAAGCGATTTCTACACCAGGGGTGCTGATGGGGAGGATTGTGCGTGTGTGTGTGTGTATGTGTGTTTGTTCAGAAACTGAACAGAAGAAAGGCACAGAAGACAGTTGACTATCCTCCACCTGTCACCTAAAGTACCATCAGGAAGGGATCTAAGAAAGATCACTGACTGTTTTCCTCTTACCCATGAGGCTTAGCAGGGACGACAGCAGTCAAGGTGCAGTATACATTACACCAGGTTGCAAAATAAGTATTTGCCTGGCTTTGTGTGTGGCTCTGCCTGGGTTGCAGCTGTGTGTTTGTGTGTGTTCTTGATGCATAAGCATGGGTTCAAATCATCAAAGCAACTCTCCTCAGCTCAGTTTTCAGTAAGCAGCTAAAGGTTAGACTTATGTGTTGCTACTTACAGTAACACACCGAGACTCCTTTACACCATATCATTACCACTTCAGAACTCACTTGTCAATCACACCAATCGAGTGAAGTGGGCCATTTTAAAAAGGGACACACACCGTTTTAAAAAGAGTGCCGTGGATAGTATTTCAAGATAAAACTTAAATATTGTTTGTGCATTGCAATTCAACATATTTATTGTACAAAAATTATTTTGACATTTTATCTTTCATCCCACCTTATTTCAAGCATATGCCATGCATTTAAAAGAAGAAAAAAAAAAATCAAGACAACAAGGTTGTCTTTCATTTTTGAGTGCTATTATTATTATTAGTAAATTTATATTATCTTTCTCATCTTACCCATTTTGTTCATCCCTAACCTCTTCAGTTTCTTTTTTGATAAAATAACATAATAATTTATAACAAAATAATTTACTAAATTTAGTTTTTATAAATAATAAGAAATACTCATTTCGGTCATTTGTTTTAGAGGAAGATTTGCTGGTTCCAGCTTCTCAGCTGCGAGGATTTGCTGCTTGTCTCGGAGTCAAACATCTTTGGGTTTTGGACTGTTGGTTGGGGAAAACCAACATTTTGAAGACCTCACTTTGGGCCCTCACAAATTACAAAGGGCTTTATTCACTATATTTGATCTTTGACAGACTAAATGATTAATCAAGAAAATAATCAATAATAATCAACAACAAAAATAATTGTTAGTTGCAGCCCGAAAATTTGTATCTATTTTTGTTATTTGTTTTTTTAACATCTTTGTTATATGTTCTATATGCAGCTGCTATCTTGATAAGGACATTGATGCAGTATTTTTTAATTTATTCGTAGTGTGACCCTTTCTTGGATAAATAATGTAGTAAATATTTACTACCAAACTCACATAAAGAGCTCTAGCCCTGCAGCCCACACTCATGAAAAACAACTTCAAGTGTTGTGTGTTACGACCAGAAATAGGCCTTTGACCCATTTTGAGGTCACCAGCCATAGCTTAAGAAACGCTGACTGTCAGTGAGTTTAAGACCTTTTAAGCTCTCATTCACGTAGCAGCAGGTTCAGTGTGAAGATGTAAAGATACAAGTGAAAGGTTGAAGGTGTCTCTGTAGTCCTTCGTGTTCTCAATGAAGTGACGGTCATGGAAACTTTATTTCAGGATTATACCTTTACCGTTATTAATTTGCCTATTATCTTATTAGATATTATGTACGAAAGTGAAAGTCCTGCTTTGTAGCACTCAGCCATAGATAATTTTCTTTTTGTAGTGTGATAACATTGTTTAAGCGCTGTATTGATTAAACACCAATGCAATATGTACTTATCTGGACATTTCACATGCTAGTGCAATGGAAAAAAACAACTTAAAGTGTTAAGAAATAAGTGTTTAACCTTGTAATTATCATTTTCCAGGCAGTGTATATTAATAAGGAACTAAATAATCAGGACCCTAAAAGTTGGACTTTTGTTCTGCTATTTTTGTTACATGAAAAATGAAAATTGCATTCTTATCACTGTTAGCATTTCACGCATGACTGAGATTCAAATTGGCAACATATCCTGTTAGGTTCTATTTTCAGGGCATATTTTAAATCAAGAACCAAGCTCCTACTGCCACCCTAATGAGGTCTTATCAAATCAAATGTCATAACAAATAATTATAATGATGGGTGTCATATCTAGCATTTAAAGTACTTCTAGTTTTTATTCTCATCAAATACTTTACATTGACCTGTCGCTGCAAAGACTGAGTGACAGAAAGATGTGCAGCAACTGCCGCGAACTGAATTCAAACCAACATCGTTGTGGTATGCGTCTCAGCATGCTGAGCCACCAGGACGCCAGCTCTGGTCTTTGAAGCCATCGCGGGTTCCCTGAGGCCAACAGCAGCAGTAGCCAGGGGGGTATCAAATGCGTTAGAGCTGCCCCACTAATAAGATAAGTGAGTTAATGCTAGCACAAGAGGTTTGCCACTCATCTCAATCTGTCGTGTTTAACAGTCTCACAGGAATAGCTCTCAAATTTAAATGCTGGATGGCTGCTGATGGAGTGGTAGTGTGCATTTCTTTCTGTGAGATGGGTGCAGAGCTGTGTGAGTAAGTGTCTGTGTGTGTGTGTGTGTGTGTGTGTGCGCGTGTGTGTTTAGATACGTGTTGGTGGGGAGCGAGCATGGATAGAAGCAATGTAAGACGCTGGCTAAGTCTCATGGAACATCAGTTGACACTAGAAAAATACAGCTGCCGATAAATCTCCGACAACAGCCCCGGACTCAAGTTTCGCTCCATGATTTATCGGAGTTGTTCCTTTTAGACTTGCCATTTGGGAGCCACGATCTCCGTAGGTCATTTGTACAACTTACTTTTAAACTTTAACACTACACGAAGCACAAATGTAGGGAGAAGGAAACTTGGCCTTTCCATAGATGAAACAAGCTGGATATCATTTATCTGTTCTCTAAGGTTCTCTAAAAATTGTCTTAAATAATCATTGATTCAGCTTGGATGTTTATATTTAACTACTGTTGCACCCAACGGTTACTCTCAAAATGTCAAGTGTCTGTTTGAAAACCTGGCTTAATTGGAATATATGTGCTTTAAGGTGCTAGCTATTACTCTCATTCAGTCTCTATTGATCTGCAGTTCTAGCACTGATTAGTTCTGCAACATGTTTATTAGATAGAGAGGGACTTGTTGAGACATTATGCCTATTTTCTTTGATGAACATTTAATAAAAGAAGAGCCTATCAAGTGTCTCAGCAGTTGAGAGTACTATTACATACACTGATAGTTGGGTTTTAATTTGGCACATTACTGGAACTGTTGCATGTCAGCAAATGTCTGCACAAAAATAATATTTTAAAAACTTCACTTAGAGAAAAAGTTTTGACAACATTTATACAACCTAAATTACATGACGAAATATGAGAATTTTTCAACCTAACCTAAGCATGGCTAAATTTGGCCAAAATTTTTTAATAGAAACTTGCAATACATACCTGACGCCCTGAACATGGTTTGCCTTCAGTGCACACATTTTGGCATCAAACTACATGTCAATGCATCATTACTCTAATTATATTCATGCTGTTCCATTACATCACTCACCACACAACCATCTTCATAGGCAAACAACAGGTGTTTGTAATCAAATAACAAATGCGATATCAACGACAAATTAAATGCAGATCATTCTGGTCCTACATTTGATTCTAATCATATAGACATAATAAAATTTTAATGATTTAGATATGTTTTGCAACAGATCAGTTTTTTTTCATCATTTTGGATCTCACAATATTTCTTGATATTCAACTCATCATCAACATCACTGTTAAGAATGACAACAGTCTTCTGAAAGAATATGTTTGAAAAGTAGGTATAACATGAGTCACCCTGGATTCATACGATATGTCAGACTTAATGACTGCAGGTGAAACAGAAAGCTTGACAAATTTCCAATAACGATTAATATTATTTTATGAATAATATTCACACTAATGTCAAAACATCTAACACTGCTTATGTGTTGATAAACAACAACTTTATCAAATGGACAAAAATGCATTTGTCCAGGTTGTTGTTGTAATCAGCCTTCATCAAATGTTTTTCTCTCCCTGCCATGTTTTCATTTTTACAAATAAAAAGTGCTGGCATAAATCACTACACTGGCCTTTAGAGGGCACTGAATTTGATCTTAGCTTTCCCCACCCGGGTTTGTTTGCTAACGGCTGTGTGGACACCTCATACTCTTAACACATTCAAATTCCCCCCTTCACCCCCTCGCCTCCCATCTCTGCGCTGAGACAACCTGGAAACCACCGTGCAAGTCTGAGGAAGCTGGCACCCCATAGTAGGCACCTCAGTTACAAATGTTATCAGTCCCAGCAAAAGAGAGAGCTTAGCACTTGTGTCTGTTTTTCTCATCAGCAGCGGCGGTGCAGCAGCTAGAGGACAGAAGAGAAGGGCTCGAGAGAGACAGGGACAGCAGTTTGTACATATGTGCACGCTTGTGTGAGTGTGAGCGTACGTGTCTATCCTCTAAAACCCGACCCCACACCCTCCCTTAAATACCCTGTCGCCTTCGGTGTTTCTTTCTTGCTGTTCCTCAGTATCTTGACTCCATGCCCTCCGCAAAACCTTAAGAACCCAATCGTCTCAAATTCAGCCCACTGAAATAATTAAGGGGTTGCATGCCGCCAAAAATAAGGGTGTGTGTATTTTTGAAGTGGGGAGGGGACATGTTTGGAGTCTCGGGATGCCAGGGTGCCTCCAGCCGGGTTCAACTTGTTAGGAAAACTGGGTATTGCCTTACACTTCCGTTGACATGACTGCAGTATCAGTGGTGTAGGGGTGTGCGTTAGGTGTCAACCACCCCTTGGCTGACCCCCCCCAAGGATGTTCATGTTTACAGAGGTGTTCTCACAAACATTTGCCCAGCGCAGCACGACGGACAGGCCCCATGGGCATGAAGAGATGTTTACAATTATCTTGTATTTTGTACAGCAAACAGACATGCTGCAATATATTTATTATGACAGTGAGTACTGTATTAACTGTAATCTTGACACATCATAGGACTCAACCTAGGCTATTTAAAACCTTTAAGTATTATGTAGCAGACAACAGAAACCACAGACACACACACACACACACACACACACACACACACACACACACGTTTCAGGTAGCGGTAAGACAATGAAAACTGAATGAAAGTCTAGTTAGAGTTATAGAGTTTCAACGGTTATCAGCCACTAAAACACTGCAGAATTATTGTATAATTTATGAGACAGGATTTTACAACTCAGATATCAAAGTTGTCACAGTGACAGCCATTTTATCCTCTGCTGCAACAATTACAAGTTAACTGAGAAATACAGAATTCACATTACAAAGTCTTCCAACTAGAATATCTCCTTGCACCTATTTAACCAGCCAATGCAGTGCCTTGCCAGATAAGTTTGAAGAAAAAAGTTGAGACAGGTTTAACCTTCTGCCAGAACCCCATGCAATAGCACCAACACCTTGCCAATGCAGAAGCCTCACTGAAATGAATGAGGGGGCTGTGTATTTTCACACTGACTTGCTAACATCTCGTGTTCAAGCATAGGATACAGGGGCACATATTGTAACAATGTAAAAACTGTGTGCATCTAATATACCCTACAGATTCACTGCAGCCACCCAAAGCACACAAATATGTAAGCAACCTTCTCCTAAAATGAAAGGTCAGTCAAGTCTCTCTCTCTCTCCCTCATGTAATGAGCCTCCGATAGATCCCTTGACATTCTAGAAACGAGGCACAACACCTCCAGTGCACACTACTATGTGGTCAGAAAATTTTAAAGTTTTTATGACCTGGACATTGATTAAATACTGTATGATTATAGTGTATGACTCAAAGCTGGAAGGTAAAGAAATTAACGTTTATTTTTATGAAAATGCTATTTCGATCTGCATGACGGAATGTGGAAGGAAGGCACAGCGTGATCGCCCATAATTACCTATTCTGTAATAATCAAAAAAGCCTAAACCTGACACCACTTTACAAATCAAAACATAAGTGTTATAAAAACATACTACACATAAACCAGTATTCATGTTCACTACCAGATATGGACAGTGAACAGATACACAGACATATTGCATACACACACACACACATATGCACACACGCACAATTCATAAGCATGCAGACTGGGGAGCAGGCGTCCTTTTGTTGGAGGGAGAATGGGAAGTGTGAAGGACGTGACGAGGGAGATAAGTGTCCTCCAGGGCCCTGAGGTTACCCTAATGGTGTCATACATCACCACTCACAAAGCCATGCAGAGCAAAGTTGTCAATGCATGAATGCTGCACTATTACTATCGGCCATTTTAATCATGGCACCTGTCACTGCGCTAATCAACACCATAACTTCACACTGGAAATCACTCAGAAAAACTCTCTCATGCTGCTGTGTACCAGAAACTGCAGACAACACAGGCCGTATGTTACGCAGAGAGTGAGGTGAGGGGCTGTGGCTTTGCATCATTGTGCATCATTGCCCTTGTTTAATGGAGGCTTGGCTTTTCCTAAGCAGTTGTTGTGACAATGCTAAATGCTGCTTTTATGAACGTGGTAAAAGGGTCCCCCCCACTGTCAACACTCCCCCAACACACACACACAAACAGCCTGTCCAGTGGCAGTGGCTGTTCTCAGCACTGTGTGACTGTTTCCACACTGATGCAGAAGCACATTCAATGTTTTTTTTTTTTTGTTTTTTTTTATCATTCATTTTATATATATCGCAGATCACTATACAGAAATTGTCATGGACATACTGTACCTTTATGTTGATGCTGTTAGACTGAAGATCTTAATACAGCTCCCCACGATCAGGATCCCACAATGTTATTCTGAAGTAGTACAGCAATGAAGTCTTGTTATAACCAGCACAGTAGGTGATCAAGTTTAGGCTCATCATAGGACTCAGTCAAAACTCCTTACAACATACAGCACAAAATATAGAAGACAACTAAAACACTTCTAGTTTGCATCAATGACAACTTAATGTGAAACTCTGTGTCCTAGTGATGTTCAAATAAAAACCAGGGCACATTGGAGGCACAGAAAAACAGAGTGAGTAATATATAAAACAGTCACTCAGCACTTATTTCAACACAAAATGCTAAAACTACAGCTGAATGGCAGGTTGTCGAGGGAATATCCTGCGGGCATTAAAAAACATGAAACAACAAAATAAACAGTCTTTCTTAGTTGTCAAAATAAAATATGTTAGAAAAGTTTGCTAACATAAAATATGCTAATGTTAGCTTTAGCTCACTCTGCTGTAAACACAGTTTTGTTTTGTTTTGCACATTATATCCCACACTGGGGTAATTTAGCTAGTTGAAGTTAGCCAACTTTTAAGTTAGCTGGTCTAGACACTTGTTATATTGACACAAGCAAGCAAATGTGACATTACTCACCGGTACTGCTGTTGTGAAATCGCCCTGTAACATGAAGTACCAGGGATTCATCCTAATATTGATTTCACAAATGCTCCAGTTGACCATTAAAAAGTTCCTGCTGTTCTTCCAGTAGGACTGCACTAAGACACTGATAATGAACCGACCTAGTCACTGTGTAACTAAAAACTACTGTGTCTGCGACAAAATAAATTGGGTTCTGACTTTTAATGCAGCCCTAAACGTGCAGGTGTCACATGTATCGTTGATTAGCTGTGCCATGTTCAGCGTGTGCACTGTGCTTAAAGGCTCAGTTCACCCAAAATCACAAACATCCAATACTTTGTGGTGGCGTTTAGTCATTTTCCTTTTTGTTGTATTTGCCCATGTTTTGGGATATGAATTTCTGAGATTTCTGGAGGTAAAATATTTTTTATTATTGTCTTTCATACCCAGGATTATCGTAATACATTGTTAACAGTTTTCACTGAGACTTTGGTAGATAGTGGTTCCAGTGAGAACTATTCAGAGTCAAGGAATATCCACTCTCAGCTTTTAACAGTTTAGATAACACAAACGATGGCCTAGCACAAAGCTCTGGGCCCTGTACATCTTCTGCCAGATTGGACCCTCTCCCCCCTTTTTTAATACTATCACACCTGGACAAATGAATGAACCTAGTAATCACATGCATCTTCAGCAGTTTTAAAGGGTAAGAGGTTTTAGATTGACATTAGACATTAGACATTATCAAATATTACTTCTGTCACAGTTTTTTTTAGGTCTTCATTATAGCCTACACTGAATAAAAGTGAAGGCAGAAGCTATTTTATTCCTACGTTTACTGTATTACTGTGTTTCATTATACAGGACAAATGAAGTAGACAGCACTGTAATCCTGCTTCATTTGCAGAAATTAAGGCAAATTACTTTACAAGTGCTAACGCATTCTGTTGTCTGTTGCAACACTGAAGTAAGATGATCACATTTAAAGGCACAATCCAGTCTTGGATGCACTATTCCTCTCACTGCTATAGGCTACCCCTGAACATAAATACAAATATAAAACATAAGATATTCACAACATACACAGCACACAACATACACACATTTGACAATGTAGAATGATGAGTTTGACAAACTCAGAACAATTGTATTTGTTTAGCACAAAGAGCTTTCAATAGAAAAAGTGTGGTAATAAGACACAAAAAGAACACCAGCATTAAAGAAGTGAAACCACAATGTTTAGCAACACACTGATGAAACAATAGATAAGAAATCCTTACAATAGATAAAACAACAAATCATAATAATAATCATAGGAAACCAAAAGATAAAAACTATCTCAAGACTAATTTTACATGGTGTATTGATACATTCCACTTTGCTGATGGAAAAAAATCAGCTACAAGTGATTTGCACCTCTGCAGTAAGTTGCCAAAGCTGTAGAAATGATGTCAAAAATGGAAAGTGTTGTACATCGTGATTGATGATCTACCCAGTGTGTCTCCTCCGGTGGCATCATGTCAGCCACCTCTGTGTATCCCCTTTCAGACTCAAACACTGTGCAAATACGGGCCCCAAAATAAGACGGATCCGTTGCTTGAGAGTTATGGGGGCAGCTGGAGAAGGGCTGGTAAAATATGGATGATTTCTAACTATAAAGATACTGATATCTCAATATGAGTGATGGAAACATTCATGGTGTTGGTTTCAGGATAGTTGGGCTGCCCTGTTTGGGTAGCACTGGAGAGACAACGGGTCAAGTTGCAAACTATTAGCATTCCTCTGGATCCAGACTGTAAGTCAGGCTGCAAAGGACTGCAGTGCTTTGCCCTTACAGGACAGGAGAGGGATGATTGTGAAGGAGGCCAGGGTGGAGAACCACAGGAGACATGGAAGGACACTATTTGTGCTTCTAGAAGCATTTTCCAGTGGGTCAACATTTGTTCCAGTTACAGGAAACCAATCCTTAAACCAATCAGATTTTTTCATTTAAAAAGAAAAGAATAAAGGAAAATAAAAAATTGTCAAGACTATAAACATCAAATCTACCTTTTACCATTTTTCCTGTGAAAAAGATGAACGCTGTAAAGGAAGCTTCATCCGGAGTGAAGCCAGCTGTGAGAAGCCACGTTCGAGCCGCGCTGTAGAGTGGTGGTTCTGGTAGCACTGTGTCATTATGAAACCTGTTTTAACTAATGAGATACATTATCGTTAATCACCTACTCATTAGCAGCGACATGTTGAGGAGAGACGCAGTGATGGCAGACGCGGTGGCACACATGCATAGATACACACATACACAGTTATACAGTGACGTACGTTACACACAACATCCTTTAATCTCTGTAGCTCAGAGGCAACTTTGAACACTCAACAGCAGGCGTGCACTGACCACAGATTTCACACACAACGCACACTCCTCACCATTATCCACAGCTCTGAGGCAGCTTAGGTGGTCTCTTTCCCCTGGTGAGAGGTACCCATCCCCGGGTTAAGGATTCAAAGATTCTGGTTAATGACGCCCTAGCCTCCTCTTTCTCCCTGGGTGCCATTAGAACCTCATTTTAAAGGAGAGTGATGGGCCAGGCTCACAGGATTATCTGGACTATCTTTTAATCATAAATGAGACCCCTCCCTCTTCTTCCTGCCCCTCTTTACCTCTCTCTATCTACCTCCCTCACTCTCCCCCACTGCCCTCTCTCTCCCTTTGTGGGTTGGGGAAAGTGCTGTCTCAGCGTTCTACTCCCCCCCCCCCCTTTCTGTTCTGTCTTTATGCTTTTCCAGCCCATCGCTGATCAGGGGCATCAGTTCCACCGGGGTGACTCCTCCACTGTCACTTAAGGGCTGCAGAGTCCTGTTCTGTCCAAGAGAGCGGGGGAGACAGTGAGAAAGAGGGATGGTTTGGGGGGGGTGAGAGGTAAAAGGAGGGTCATGCTAATGATAGGAGGACTTAAAATTGTCTTCTGAAAAGTCTTGCTCCAGAGTGGAGGATGTTATGGCTGCTAGCCCTGTGAAACTCTGCTAAAACATTATCTTTATCCAAAGGTACTGTGCTATAAACACCCCCTACCTCAGCAGTCTATTACCTCTGCAGAGTGTGCAATATTTCACAAAATAATTTTTACACACTCTTTCTCTCTCACACACATATATATACATACCCTTTCTACTTTTTTGTGGACTGTTAAGTTTATGTAAGAGAATTTGAAGAAAAAAAAAAACAGTATGCACCAGCACTCAGAAAGTTTTGAAAGAGTTAGTGAAAAAAAAGGGGGGTTATGATACATGCTCACCTACAGGCCTGGGTGATGATTTTCAGTCCTCATCACCATACACACACATACATAATCACACACACCACCACCTCAGTGCCCCCCTTGCCTTCAGTCATTGTCTCTCGCTGCAGACCTGCAGGGGGTAAACGTCAAACTCTCCAAATTGGATGAAACATTATGGGAAATATTATGAGGCAGCCTGCTGGTGTGATGGCTAGGGGCTTCTGGTTAATTGAGTTGTTGCCCGCGCTGCATACTGAACAGGACCCGAGGATGGCAGACGAGTCGGGTGGGACACTGGCTTTTTTTTTTTTTTTTTTTTTAAGGCATTTCATCTTTATTGGTTAATGTGCTGTTGAGACAAAGAAAGGCCAGATGGAAGATGGAAGAGAAGGAGACGGAGAGCACAGCAGACACAGACCTTCCCAGCATACTTATCAGTCCAACACATCAATCACGACACATAGCAAACAGCTATAACATCAGTATTATTTTAAAATGGAATATTTCAAATCCAGTGAGGAGAAACCTCTATATTTTCCCCAAACTATTTGATACATTACAATTACACCAACTTCAAAGTCCACCCACAACTTCAGAGCCGTTCCTTTCGCAGTGCCTCTAAAAGTTTCTCTGCCAGAGTCACTGAATAATTTCCCCTCTTTAAGCCTGACATACAGAAATCTTTTATCCACAATATTAGTTAGAAAAGGAAGACAGAACTGAAATTTTAAAGAGAAGAGGGAAAAAAGTGAAGCGAAGTACTTTTGATCATCGTTGCGACAAGGCTGAGAAGTAACATTTAGTCATTAATGTCAAAGCGGATATATATCCCAGGATTTATATATTAGCATTAAGAGAAGCCTATTAGTAATGTGGCTCATCTTTATTCGGGGTCACTGCCAATGAGTAATAATCTTATGCAAATATATTCTGCTGGGGAATTTTTTGATGATTACTATATGCAGATTCAGCCTGGTCTCATCCACTGGGCCTGAAGTGAGCAAAAGCAGAGATATTCATACAATGTTTGTGATTAGGCAAAGATGAAGGAAGTTGAGCTGCATATCAAGTTTTACATCATTAAGGAAACAAAATTTCAGTTACGCTACAGGCCATCATTTCTTTTAAAGGCTAACTGCATATCTGCTCTGTAGTGTATGTATATATGTGGAAACTTTAAGTACAGTAAATCTGAAATGTGAAGACACCAGGGCTGCTCAAATTATTGATGAAGATATAAACAATCCAAACAAACTATTTACAGGTGTGCAAAATGTTGTTTTTGTTGTCACACAATCAAAATGTTTTCACATTCTTACCATATGCAATTTGTAAAATTCTCAACAATGACTTTGGCTGTTTTGAGTAACATAATGCATATTGCTTCCATTTTAAAACAATTAAAGCTTCTATTTTAAGCTTTCTAGATAGCTGTCATGATATGCTATGAAGGTGGCCACAGTTACACACAGTCACGCCAGTTTTATTAGCTTGTAGAAATTCACAGTATTCATCTTAAATGTACAATGATGGTGATAACTTGCAAATGTCCATTTATATGACCCCAATCCTCACAGTTGTGTTCGCAGGCTCCTCGCAGCCTGTGAGGAAGTGTGAGCTTTCAGGCAGCTACTTCATCAACATTTCTCGGTGGGTCAGAGTCCTTCGTTGGCAGAGCACATCAATTCAGAGGGGACATCGATCATGGCCGCCTCTCGTCACATTGACCAGCTCATTAGCTGGACTTAATATACACCAAGGGAGCTCTGAGGCTGCGTGTCAGCCCTGCAATCTGTAGGAAGTTGGCTTGGAGATGTACACATTCAGGATACAATTCATACAGGTGCAAAGAAGAGGCAGGAAATGTTAGAACAATAATATGAATACCATTTAGCAATTTACATCCAGTTCCAATGTTCAGTACCTATGCAGGAAGTAATGTCTCATGTAGCTAGGCAGAAAGTAACGTCAGGTGTGGTGGATGACTACATAGTTCGTATGACTTTCATGCAGGAGACTGAGGTTTGTGTCCCTGCAATGAACATTTGCTTTGCAATGACATCTTTTTCTAACTTTAAAGGAGCTATTTGTAAGCAAAACTTTAACGGAGTGCTTCAGTTGCCTAACTCTGAGCATACCTTACACATCAAATTGACAATTTGACCATTAAAGCAAGAAAGCTTTACAAGACTTTTACAAATATAAATAATGAATGTTGTCATTGAACATATCTTGATACTATCCAGCAATTTAGTTAAATCTAAGTTTAAGGTTAAATAGTCAGGACAGAAATTAGAAAGCAGTCAAATCCCCATTGTGGAGAAAGAATTTTACGGCAACAAACTAAATTATCAAAGCTCTGAAGGCGTAGTGAAAATCATTGTTCATTATAATAATAAACAGTATTTACCATTTTTATTTGCTCATAAAGTTGTGTGTGTATCATGGCCTTCTAGGTTAAAACAAGGCTTCCTCCTACTGATGTAAACATCCACTCCAGAGCAAACCAGAGTGCCCCAGCTGACTGCTGGCCTTGTCAGCCCGGCCCACTCACAGATGAGGGCCACATTGTGCCTATTGTCTGACTAAATGGTGGCTACAGAGAGGAGAAAAGGGGGAAACTTGTGTAAACAAGCTGCAGCTTTAGCATCTCAATGTCACCGCATGGGTGTCTGCTGCTAAGCAAAGTGTTGTGCCTGCTGGCATCATGCATTCCTGCCTGGGCAAACTTTGGACACAATCCTGCCCACTTGGCTTCTCGACTGCGTATGAGAATTTGTAAATAAATTGTGATTACAATTTATATATATTTATATGAAAGGATGCACATAGGAAAAGCCAGATTGAGAATGACATCACATCAAACTTCCGCAAGTGTTATTCATGAGGAGAACTGCGTGGAAATAAACTACAGTAAAGTGTATTGAACTCTTGGCGCCCAGAGAAGCTGACTGTATCGACCCAGTGAGTTGTTTACCTGGCTGGAGGCTACCACATGGAAGGACATTCAATGTTCCAGTGGGATTTTACCATTTCTATAGTGCCCCATTTACTTCCCTTTTTCCTGCTATTTGTATCTGCTGTCACGTTGTGTTGGTATGAGGCACAGATAACAAATTCACTGCAGCTTGATCAGGCTGTTCCACTTTAGTGCGGTTAGCTGTGGGTTTTAATCTCATAGAACCTGACAAGTGTGAAGTCAGTGTCGACACACAAATTTATACACACTTTTGACCTCTGTGTGTCCTCTGTATTTACCTTTTTACACAGTCAAATTTTAAGAGACACAAGGCTCTTCTGTCTCTGATAATTACTGGCTAAAGACATTCCTTTATTAGTGTCTAGTTTTGTAATGCTGCCAAATAACACTTTATTGCCCTTTAATTAAATATTAATGGTCGTGTCATTACATCTTCATTCATAATTAAAGAGCTACTAACGACTGATATTGCATATTAATGTAATTAAACACCAGTACAGTGTGTGTGTGTGTGTGTGTGTGTGTGTGTCCAAGTTGTGCAGTTGTGCTGTGATGTTAGGATTTGATTTGAACAATAGAAATGATTAGTTTTATTTACTAAGCAGAGCCTGTGATATGTTTTTGTTTTTTTGGTTTTTTTTTTGCAGCATGCTGTGAACTGCAGTGTTATACACATTGATTTTGTCATTTCCTAATTCCCATGCACACTCCAGGCAATATTTTCCACATTCAGAGCCTCAGAATGATGTGACCTGTGTATTATGTCTTTAAGGAGATAACAGCACTACTCTCCATCACCCTCCTCCCACCACCAACTGATCAATGCCCCATTAGGAAGTGAGGGGGGAATGGTAAGTAAAAAAAAAAAAAAGGTTCCATTCCAGCTGAACTGACCCCCCACTGCAGCTGCGGATTACAGGACCTGACCCCCCCCCCCCAAGTCACCACGACTTCATGACTCCCTAAGATGTGCTAGGTAGTAATAATGTATGATAACAAGGCAGCTTTTGTTGTTAATTTGGCAAACAGGAAGTTTCTGCCCTGGAGGCTGATGTGAAGGCAGGCAGAAGCGGCAGCAGTCGCAGCAGCCATCTTTATATCCCCTTTAGTGATGTGACCCCTGACCCAGCCTTAGAGAAGGTCAGACAAAACTTATCTCTCAATGAATAAACTGGTGCCCCTTTTAAAGTCAGCACGTTAATAATTGCCTGGAGACGATGCTTTCGTATTCTCAAACAAAGTGGTACATGTGTTGATTTTTAATTAACAGGAAGCAGCAGTGGGAGTTATAAAATGTGGGAAACATCAAGATGTGTGTATTAGGAGTTCATTTTAAAGAATAATTTTGGTTTATTCAACTTGGGTCAGGTTTTTGTTGGCTTGTTCTGTCCTCTACTTCATTTCCTTTTCACTTCAATGATGATGCCTGAATCAGCTCCATTCACTGATGAGGACAAAAAATAAAAAATAACAAAAGGACCTTTGAGGCGAGATTGTTTTGCCACACTATGAATACATTTGATTACAAAAAACTGACAGTGTACCAAACTCTTACGGAGTCTTACCGATAATTTAAACCATTTGTATATGCCACCGACCCAGAGCTCAAGTCTGCAACTCTGAAGTCAGGGAATCTCTTGAACCAACAAGCCACCCCACTGCCTCATCAATTATGCACAATCCAGCATCTTCATGTAAACCAAGAGAGGAAAGCAGAAGAGATGAACGAATGTTTTCCACATCGTAATGAAAGTCACATTAACCACAGCACTTGGAAACACAACACAGGCTGTAGCCATTAAAAGTCAATCGGGGTGTCTGCTGCGCAAACAAATAGCTATGATTATTCCAACCTGCCATCCTCCGACAGCATTAAAACATCCTTCAATTAGGCAGCGCTGCAACGCGCTCAGATCCAAACAAAGCTCTCTCTCCACCTCTCTGTCACGTACCGTCAGTCCCACCATGCTGCTCCTGCTCCCTCACTCTCTGCACACCTTTCACTCATCATGATGTGTCAACTGTTTGCAGGAGAGGGAGCAAAGATGGCTAGCTCTCTGACCCACACTGAGATGGCAACGGTGCACAAGACACAAAGTCTTCATTGTTTGTTGGCTGGATCAATCAGAAAACACCTTAGGGTCTCTTTCTGAACTTTGGCCACACAGCTGGACGGGTAGGGTCTGACACAGAGGGCCAAGAGAGAGGAGACTGTCAAGAGAACAAATGAGCTACTTTTTGTGCAAATCTCACTCTTTCTCTCTCTCTGTGTTCACTCCTTTCTTGCCGTTATCCCTCACATATAACCTCTCACTTGGTATGGCACTCTTTAGCTGTGTTGCTGCCAAGCTGGTATGCATTGTCTTTACCATGCCACCAGTCTCTATAGAAGTTTGATTCGGAATTTGGCAGATTGAAACCACAGCCCTCTCAAAGTTTGCATCTGCTCTTCATGTCGCATGTGTCAGCAGAATTATTATTTTGCACGTCATGATACAAAACACGAAGAAGGAGTGATTTGATATAGATAATTCTTAATCTTGATATTTATTCTTTCACCATCTCAGTAGGTAAAAACAGGACTTCCATTCAATGTTCTGCTTTGACCAAACGTTTACTGGGACCCAAAATCTCATTACCAAAGAAATCATCTGGATCTGACCCCGAGCGACGCAGTCAGTTTGCCTTGTATTTGTTATTGTATTTATCAGTAAAGTGTGATGAAATACTAAAAATGTATTCTCTCAACATTTACACTGTTAAAGAGAAAAAATGATTGGTTTTCTCTAGTTGCATCAGTTGCGTAACAATGCTAATGCTGCACTTTATTACTTTGAGTACATAATATATGAAGAGATCAAGCTACCTGATTGGTTCATGACAATTTTGCTGCATACCAACAACAATATGTGACACTTGATGCTCTTTCAAAAATTTGCCTATTGCAGCTTTAAAATCCTAAGATATGGAAACACAAAAGGCTCCAAGCGCTCAAATTTGTCGTTGTGGCTCTGACCACATCAGCTCTGAAATGTAGTGTCACAGCTGAGGTTTATCTTGTTCTTTTAAGCACTAATCTAATCTTGAAGTTATTAGATTATTTAAGTTGATTCATATACTTTGTGGAACATGTGACAAGCCCACAAGGGATACCAGCCTGGCCTTAAATCAGCCCTATGTTTCCGTCAGCACCACGGACAAGGCAAACACTAATCCAATTGATTATCATTATGAAACTGTTCAGCCCATGTGGTTGAATTTAACACAAGTTCAAATCCAATATATGTGGTATTTTCTCAAGAAATAAGTCTGTTCAAAGTGGAATTACATCTGCAAGTGCCATCACTTCAGCAAGCAGCCCTTGCAGCTCTATGTAGGCCAATTTCAGCTGAAGAGGAGCCATTGTGCTTCTTATAGGCTGTTTCTGTTATCTGTTGCCAGTCACTAAATGGAAGTAAAATGCAGGAATTCCTGCTACCAGAGATTTTAATATGAAACATGCTGATTTCAAAATAAGCTAATTTGCTAGAAGCACCACAACACGTAAAAAGGTTGCATTCATGATCATCATCAAAAGCAACTGTTGCTATAACCCAATCTGTAACATCCTTTCAGTGAAGGTTTGAATGCACAATTCTTCCCTAGATCTAACACAGCAATGTAAGATTTAAATTTACTGAAGGACCTCAGGGGTGAACAAACATTGTTTCTGAGGCGTCACTAGATTACACAAACAATCAGTCTGGAGATTTTTGCTGATTGCACATTTTAACACAACAAACAGTAGTAAACAAGATATGTATTCTGTAGTTTCCTGCTTGGATCAGAGTGACAAGCTTTTTTTTTTGGGCTTTGGATGATCTGATTTTAATGCCATGGGAGCAGAATTATATTTATCTTCATATACACATCCAGACAATTCAGATGAGTTCTGGATGAATGCTGGGTTCATCTGGACTGATCTGACTGAACAACGTCAAACTAATTAAAAAAATTCCTTAACTCGAACCGCTGCATTTATTTTTCAGTTTGACAGCAATGAAAGTAAACAGGGCTCAAAGTCCAGAGTCAATAATCATCAGTTTGATTTCAAACAAAGTTGTAAAGTCAACAATTTCATGGACCTTCTTATGGCAACACTTTTAAGATTTACATAATCATTTTCATGCTTTTTTCATACAGTCATCACATTACTGCTTTCATTCACAAAATAAAGGTGTTTTTTTTAAAGGGGTCCAGCAGTAAGAACAACAGCACACTTACGTTAAAACAAATGTAAATCACATGAGCAGCATTGCATTGCACTTCATTCAAAACATTATACCAAAGAACATAAAATCATATACTCTAACGTAATAATAAGTCAGCTGAAATGGAGGAAAAAACGTTTGAGAACATCTGATAAAAGTCATGTGCTTCTCATCTCAAGTATTCTGACACTAAAGTAATAATTACAAAATGAAGTCAGTGTATATATTCTGTGGGTTATTCAGATACACACACTGCTACAGTTTGTTATCACCCTGAAGAGAAATAGCTGGTGTAAAGTCATCCTCTTCCAGAGATACAAGTCACCAGACCACACACAGCCTTATTTCACACTTAAGGCAGGATTCAAAGTGTTTCAGTTCAGACTCAAACTCACATTAAGTCTCATGTCTTCAGACTGATCACGTTTCAAGTGCCAAACCACCACGGCCAAACTCTGTGGGGTTTTTTGCCAAGTGTGTGTGTGTGTATGTGTGTGTGTGTGTGTGGGACTGATGCGACTCAGCTGTGCATGAATAGATGCACTTCCAGCCGAGACTCTCGACAGCCATTGCATCTGCTAAAAACAGCTGAGCCTTTGTTGGTAGATTAACACCACTGCCTAAATGCCTTATTTAAACAGTCCTTTGGATAACAAATCACCAAGGTGCATAGGAGCTATACATTCATTTGCAACCTGGGTCCGTGCCAGAGAGGTTTGACAGAGTAACTAAACATTTCACCGTGGATGAAAGCGGCTAAATGCATTGTGACAGCCAGTAGTGTGTTTTGTTTCTTACAAAACACGGTGCACACAGAGGAAAACTGAGAAACACACACTCACATACTGTATACAGTGAAGCGTGCATAGACACCTGTGGACCACAGACAGACGCACACACCTGTGCAGACAGTCTCAAGGCCTGTACCCCTCTTCCTCTTTGTCTGTGGAGAACTTACAGAGAAGACAATGAAAAATGTTAGGTGTTCAAACTATTATTAGATTAAGCTAATCAAATTTGAGGAAAAATTGTTGTTGAACATCATGGGAGAACATATCTATTATGGAGACATATAAGCAGTTCCATGTGTCTGAGGTTTTAGTCATTTACATTACTCTACTTTCTTTCTTTCTTTCTTTCTTTCTTTCTTTCTTTCTTTCTTGTCCATTTTGAACTATTAAAACTGCTTTCATCTGCACCAGAATAAGTCGAATCACGGCACATTTAGCATCCGAAACCTGATGGTAAAAATATTCCAAAGGTCACAGACTTGGCAGGGTTTCAGGTTTTACATATCTCTGCATTCTTTGTGCAAAATAGATTTTTTTATAACTCAATAAACTTGTTTTGAGGTAACAGGCCTTTATGGTAATTGAATAACTAAACAGAATGCTTCAGTGCTACTGCAACAATCTCCACCCAGCCGAGGGCAAAAGGCTCATTTTGATTGGCAGCAGGGATACTCCCTATCTATTAGTGCATTCATGACAATCAGGAAATGAAAAGTTTCTGACCTACAAGCAATAAGTATCAACACAGAGGGGACAGTGTTGTAAAGAGTAGCTGTACAGGAAGCTGGAAATTTGCATTAAGCTTCACTTCTGGCACCCATGACCTTGACCCCCTCACAGGTCAGAAACTTCTCACGTCACAGGGGTTTTCAGAGGCAGAGACCAGGCAAGGTACAACCTTATAATAATTTGCAAATGCAAATCTGCTGCCAGTTATGCTACACTGTATAAGGCCAGAACTATTTGGACATCCCTGTCCACACACCAACTTGGTAGCAACAGTCTGGGGAAGGCCCACACGACTACACAAAGCTAGGTCCAAAAAATTCGGATTTCCCAGTTTGATGTGGAAGAACTTGACGGGCCTGCACAGAGCTCTGACCTCATTCTTATGCAACACCTCTGGGATGAAGTGGAACGCCAATTGTGAGCCAGACATCAGAGTCCAACCTCCAACCCAGGTTCCAGAACCTTGTGGAAATCCTGAAACTAGGAGAAGATGAGCGGCGGCCATATGGTGAATTTAAAACTAATGCAGGTTTGAATTTAACTCATAGCAGGAGTGATGTCGCTTCTTTTCTAGTTCCTCTCAACTAAACATTATCTTGTCTTATTCAAGAGATGATAAAAGATAACTATGGGGAAAACATACACAACATATTTTTTAGAATTACTATATGTTTCTTATTGCTGTCACTTTATTTTCTGTTCATTTCCCCTTGCACTGAACAATTTCTATTCACATTTGGCTCTGGGTCCTAGTCGTAACACATGACTAAGAGAAACAAAACTGCAATGTTCTTTTAACTACCTTGAAGGCAGACCTTTTGATTTATCTTCACTCTATTGCTAACAGGCCTCATTCATTCACAGTTTGCCTGTGTGCAGTTTACAAAGATAAACAGCCTCGGTGTCAGAAGACGGTTTCAAAAAAAATAAAAAAATTCCCACACAGACAAGGCCTGCATTTCAAAAAGGCTTGATTAACACATAAGTGGGCTCAACATTTGCAATAACACTGCTAATCTATGCAAACTTTCTTTAGCCTTGTTGCAACGTTGAATGCCTGACCGGCCGTGCAAAGGCGTATGGTAAAATATACTCAGTAAAAATCTGACAAAGACTGACTTTTCTTCCGGCCTACAAAGGATTCCAAGTTTCGCCATCCTGCCCAGCTGCCTAGAATAGACAACAAGAGCCTCTTTTGTCAGGGTGAGTCAATCTGTGTGGGTGTGAATGCATTAGCCCTTCACAACAGAATTATGCCCCTGAACTCCCCCGCCTTGCTTTCAAATATTCTTCGCGGTCATGTTTAGATCACTTCCGGGCGATGATTTGCCATAGGAGCAGATGAATAGTGGTCTTTGAGATGCTGAATAATTATACTTGGACCTGCGAGTTGGGGAACACATAACCCTCAGAGGGCAACATGACAAACATGTTTTTCGGGGCCTGGTGACAAAGAGCATGTTTTGATGTGACTGGGCATATTCCCTGAATTGAGTCATGCAGCAGGGTTATCACTGTGGTGCGTGGGCCATCACTCGCTCCGTTTGTCCATCTCTGCACTTTGCTTTTCACTGTCTGACTAATGGTTTTATGTGTGCGTGCCTCTGTGTTGGTGTGTATATGTATGTGGGGGTGTTAATGCTGCCATGCATATGCTCATGTGTGGTAGTATAGAGTGTGCGTCTGTGTGTGTGTGTCACTGCAGCCCGAGGAACGGAACGGACCATAGCAGCAGCAGATGAGGACTCACACAGTGGCAGACCTCTCTGAAGTCATCGTTTCCAGCAGCAAGCAGAACACTGGTCATTATCACGCACATGCAGCATCTGTGCAAATGTGAGTTCTCATGAAGGTCCATTGAGTACTAAACACAATTAATTCGTTCAGAACAGCCAGAACAGCAGAACCTAATGATCTGTTCTTTTGTCCAACACAGCCCAGAGTCCCCTTGGAATTACAGTCATATGAAATGAATCTGCACTGCACGATTAATGTTGATTCGCACAATTTAAAGGGAGACTCTGGTATTTCTCAACCTGAGCATTATTATTATGTGTTAGTTCAACAGTTTACTCACCACCTCCATTGTGTATATTTGGGACATGTGGACCCTTGCAAAGATTACTGTTGATCAGGGCAAACAGTGCAAACTTCCTATGCTTTACCAAATGCTTCAGCGCAACAGGAATGTCTCAAACCCTTGTCCTTGAGTCTCACCAAAAGTAAACATAGGCTTCGTCCAAACTTGTACATTTTCATTTTAAAAGACGTCATTGTTTCCAAAGGTCTCTGATTTTCACCATAAAATTAATGAAATAAATTTCCAACCCATGCACTCTCCAACTCACACAAGCGCGCATGCCTCTGTACTCACACACACACAGGCACACACTTCACATGCGTACACTGCACACGCACAGCTTGGCCCATTAGCGGTGACATGTGACGTTTCGACGGGGCAAATGAAGCTCAACAATTGATGTCAGAGCCTTACAAATTAAACAAATGGGGGACCGCCATGGTGTATTAGGCACCCCAAACCCCCTGATGGAAACAGCCGAGGCACACGCCAACAGGACAACATTGTCTCGCTCTCCTTTCCTCCTCTAAACAAGGCTCTGCGAATGAGGGGTCAGTCAATGAGCAAAATGAAACTAACCGTGCATTGATTGCCAATTGAGTCCTTTGACAAGCAAATAAACAGCACTGTTTCAGGGATCAATATGATTGATATGTCATCCAGCATCTGTATGTATACAGACTGTAAAAGCACAGTAGGTCAAAGAATGGATGTCAATGAGTGAGTGTAGCTAGCAGGTGAACTGCTCAGCAGTCGCCAGCTGTGTATGTCTTATTGGCATGATGATGCTCTTGTAAAAGTCACTTGTGTTTGTATCTTTATTTCTAAACTAATCTGAAGTAATGTGAGGAAACCTGGAGACATTTAGCACAATTTCATTTTCAGTGAAGATGTAAATAGAAGTCATAAGTCAGATGATATGTGTGCTTAAAAAGTGATTTTAAAAGCTACGTTGCTTGGAAAAATAACATCTTCGTGAAAGCAATTGTTGGATTTTGAGGGATGATAAAATCACATTAGCCAAATTGCCTGACTCGCCAGTTTTCAGTTTTGGCCAATGGATAGAATCCACAAAGAAGCTTTTTTTGGATCAAATATGCAGGGCTCTCAAGACTTGAAGAAAACAAAGATTTTCCTCTGTAAATTCTGCACAAAACATTCTATATACAATAAAAGTAATAATATATACAGTATATATACAGTATATGCTGCAGTATAACAAACTCAAATTTGCTGATGAAGATCATGTGATATGAGCAAAAGGTACAGAACAGCTACTAAATGGGTCTTGTGATTAGATTATTTCCTCAGATGCAGTCCTTAAGGGCAGAAAAAAAATGTTACAGAACTCAATCTGCTGAGGAAGATCATGTAACATGATTGAAAGCTCCTAACTGGACCTCAGTGAGATTATTCTGTGTGCCACTAAATATCTATTTTTTAAAAAAGGTTACCTGCTTTGTAAGGAAACATTTGTAGGCTCCTAAGCTCTTTATTTCACTGATACTGTTGAGTCTTGATATACTTGACACTGACACACTAACACATTCACACAGACACAAGTGTATACGCAGCATCATATGTACTGACACACGTCATAGAGCTTCTTGTTTGTACCTCACATGTATGTGTGTGTGTGTGTGTGAGTGTTTGTTAATCCATATGCAAACACATTGTCCATCGACAGACCTTCTGAGGGATGAAATGTCCAGGGAACAGAGGAGAGGAGCGGGGGTGAGTCATGATTAGGATCTCTACGATTCACAGCACCTGCACACACTACATGCCAGACACGATCACATCAAATCAAACTCAATGCATGCACATGCATACACACAGAAACACACACACACACACACACACACACACACACACACACACACACACACACACTCTCTCTTAAACAAAATAAAAAAGGGTAAGTGGCAGTAGGTGTTCACAGAAAAGTACAATAAGACACACAGCAAACAGACATAAGGTCCGCAACACACACCTGTGAAGAATACACACACACTAAGTGAACATCCCAGCTGGCGTGCACAATCACACATGTACGCAGGTGTGGCAGGTCCATTTTGTTTTGACTAACCCTCCCAGCCCTTTGCACAATCCCCAGCAAATAGGACTGATGTTACAGGGCAGATATAGGTGTACAATTTCTTGTTTGGCTTTGTGAAAACATGGCGTAATGGCAGTGAGAAATTGTGCTGGGAATAAATGCATCGCCTCTGTTTGGGAGGGATGCCTCATCATAAGCCATCAGCTTGTATACGTGTTTGTATGTGTGCCTGTGTGCCTGTGTGTGTGTGTGTGTGTGGAGAGAGGAGGAGAGGAGAGAGATGGAATATCTAAAAGGGGTTAAGTGCCAGGGTTACCCATCCAAGGAGCATTAAATGAAGGCTCTCACTTTGATGGACACCGGCACCGGGATCCCTGATGTCCCAAAATATTAGGTTTCTCTTCTAATAATGTTGGAAATATTGCCTACTGTCATGATTAATCTGGCTGGCTGCTGGGCCTGATTGCAGGTGACGCGGTCACAGCACAGTGCCTGTGTTAGTTTCCACACACCGTCAGCTTCGCTCCACACAGAGCTGCAGCCAGGAGCGGGCCTGATAGCAGCCATCGCAGCTGCCACTAATATAATGTGACAGCAGAGAAGGAAACCTTTATTTTAATTCAAACAACAAAAGCCAAACAGCCAAACTTATCTGCGTGCCCAACATTTTCTCTCCAACATGATGAGTTCTTTTCTTCTTTTTTCCACCAAAGTCCTTTTGCTCTTTTCATTTTCTTTCCTGTTATTTCCACTGGCTGAGTTAAATCTTGTGTAAGCCAGTTCTTCCTGGAACAGTGAGAAAGGAGGGAAAAAGAGCGGGCGCAGAAAAGTGGAGGTATTTGCAGATGTGGAGGAAGGCACAAAAACATTTGTCAAATCAAAGGCATGAATTATTGCACATAGTCGGGTCAGTTTCACATGCCACTTAGAGGTCCCATTGTCCTGATGTTGAACAAGACCCTCTTTATGTGATAGGCTTGAAAAACAACGTTGGCCCTCCTCATAATCAAATCTGTAGATCCCAACAGGCCAGCAGGCCCTGCCACTTGGAATTCTTTGCATTGGCCATGGTCAGGACGTGCTGTTTGGCCTCAACAATGGCAACATTGATTTTAGCGCCATGAGAATTTTGGTTGAGCTGTAAAAACTGGGACCTGGGGGGAAACACCAATCTTTGCCTTTCCCAGGAGGGTGTGTGTGGAGCTGCGGGGGGAAGGTGAGTCACTCGTAGGCTCCAAGGCTCTGACCCACTGGGACCCTGGGCTAATTCAATCAGTCCAAGCATCATTAGCCTACCATTATCAGACATTATCTCCCAGGCTAAGCGGGACAGTTATCCCGTGCCAGTGTTGGAAAAAAAGAGCAACACACACACACTTCCTGTCTTCACTTTGCCTCCTTGTGCACGCCTATGCACCACAATTGGAGGCTGATTGTCTCACCACAATCGGGCCTTGTTTACATGCATCTTTTTGAAAGAGTGCAAGCCGGTGTTTTGGGGAACTGATGTTACATTGATGTCT
The DNA here is from genome assembly GCF_046630095.1 of Trachinotus anak. Lineage (NCBI taxonomy): Eukaryota > Metazoa > Chordata > Actinopteri > Carangiformes > Carangidae > Trachinotus > Trachinotus anak. The sequence goes on from NW_027273861.1 coordinate 21,571,670, forward strand.
TGTTGCTATGGGGCTGGGGCTAAGGCCACGGCATAAAGGCATGACCTTCCTGTTTGGCTGTATAGTAACTTACTGAGTTGATACAAATTACCCCACTTTTCGATCTACCAATTTAGCTGCTACTTACTGGGCAGGGGTCAAACAGAGCCCTTTCATGTGGGGCATCTTTTGAAGTGGCTGCAGACTACTGTGAGACTTTAGCACCAAGCTTCTTAATGCAGGGGGAGGGAATGTGAAGGGAGGAGAGTGCTGAACAATGGGCCCCCCTTAGAAAAGCCTCTAAATCTTGGTGGCGAACTTCAAAAGAGCCCCCGGTGTCAAAGCCTGTGTTGTGGCTGGAGCTGGACACGCTGTTTTGCTGGATATAAATGTTTTATTAGAGGGCACACCTCCTCAGGCTGGCCCTGTCAATGCCAGAGGTAGGAGGAACAAGGGGACACTGTGTGCCTCTGAGTGCGACATCAAACATAATGGGCTTTGCATGCATACAAAAAGTTATTCATCAAACGTTATAATATGTTGACATTTTTTTACAGCTTTGCTCCTGAACTGTTATTCCACCCCACACAGAGGAACCTTGTGACAAATATCTTGCAGTATTAATACAGGGCAGATGCAAACTAAAGACAATATGTGTATTTTAGTAGTTTGTAGTGTGTAGTTTGGTTAATATGAATGTATGCATTCAAACTAAAAATGTGTATTTTTTTTCCAGATATCAAAGCCGTGTCTAATGATAAAATCCCTTAAAATGATCATTTTCCACATGCTCAAGCTTATGATTTGGGTATGTCATATACAGCATCACGTTGTCAGACAAATATCACAATTTGCTAAAAGTATACATAATTCATCACCAATCAGTCTTGCCTCCCCGTGCTGACTCCTGTGTTATCCCAGAGAAGATAGATGTGGGAGCAAAGCCCTTTGAGATCCAGATGGTACATTCCCAACAATAAGGTTTGGGCTTCCATTGGAAAATGATCCTTTTCCTGTGTGCGACACTCATGTGTCACCGTCAGCCGGTAATGAGATGATGCCTCCAAATGAAAATCTCAAAAATACATTTTCTCTCTGCTTCCAGTGTTTATTTATCTGGGTTAAAATTAAAAAAAACAAATGTTTCACCTTTGCCAGCCTGTTAATCATGGGACAAACTGTGTGCATGTTAATGCATCTTTTAAAGAATATGACAGGAAATGTGATGAAGAAGTGACAATGGGAGAGCCAAAAACTCATTCTGCAGGGTTACATCACAAACTAATGGGATCTTTCTATACCATGTACCATTTACCAAAACATTAATTTTCACTGCACAAATTTAATGGGTGGGGAGAAGAATATGAGGCCTTTGATTATGATTTTTATTGGCTTATATTCCATTAAAACCTGTGTTGTCCTGCCTGTTTGCAGCATTATTGACTAGCTGACCTTCCTGTCCTTTTCCCCCCAAGCTTTCATAATGTTAATCAGAACCTCACTTGGCTTCTTTTCTGCATCTAATTTTTCCTTTTATCAAATTATATCACATGATGATATAGCCATTCCAAAGATCTCTCTACATACTGCATCTAAAGCCAGTGAAGTGAGGCAGCTCGTAACTCAGCCGAACTGTTTGGAAATTTCAAATTGTGCTCTCTTTTCTGAAGGCCTTTTTTGACCCCTATTAGGCATTCTGGACTTTGCGTCAAAGAGCGAGGAAGAAATTTAATTTGTTGACGATTGCCACCGATCTCCTTTAAACGGCTTTTAATTGATAATGGCAATGGAGAGCGGTGAACTTTAAATAGACATTCTAATTATCGGCTTTAAGAAGCAGGGGCTTTTTGGGAAATGTTATGGCATTTGGAATGGGATTAATGGGCGAGTGAGGCGCTGGCCACCCCGCAGCTAAATGACATTAAAGAGGGAGATGAGTGGTGCTGCTGAAGGGAGCAAACCCACTAGTCACAGGAGCCAGGGCGCCCACTGCCTTGGGCACACACACCGTGGGGTAACGTGCGGGGGAGGAGGAGGGGAGGGGGTTTTACATTATCTAGTCCTCCCAGACTTCAGTTAGGCCCTTTCTTCACATATGCAGTTGAACAAAAACCATTTATGAATACGTCCTCACTTGAAACTAGTACAGATACTAATAGATATAGTTGCTTTTGTGTATAAAGCTTGGTGTATGAAAGAGATTTCACATCAATGTTTTATTAAAATTAAACAGTGTCACTATATTATATTTATAGTAAGTCAGATGATTGTTTCACTGTATGCAGTGTGCAAATCATGAACAGTAGAAATGATTCCTTATTGACAAGAAATTAAAATGTTGATCTTAGTGCTCAACTGTCTTTCTGTCTCTTTAGTAAAAGTTTTCCAATAATACTTGTTGAAAGAGCGAGCTTGAGTCTATGATAAAGTCATCCAACATTAATCGGCCTGTCAAAATAAACCATGTATTTCTGATCAGATGTCCATATCAGCAAGACAACAGCGTTTGTCAATGGCTGCCAAAACTGAAACAAATCACCGTGGCCAAAATGGTTCATATGACCATTTTCTCATCTCACGTTATCGTTAAATGTGGGTGCTTGGTTTAGTCTTGGAAAGATTATGGGTTGGGTTTCAATAACCTCGTGATAGTGAAGATCTGGGAGCCTTCGTAATCATGGTTAAAAGAAACCAACGCTGACCTGCAAGGAGTAAAAGAAGAGCAGACTCCATCATCACTTTGTCGACCCATCCATCCATCCATCTGCCCGGCCTCCTCCTCTCTACTGGATTTTCAGGCTCTACAATATCAGACGACTGTTATGCCACTGCTCTTGATCAACAAGAATCAAAATACACACAGCTGCAGGAGGTCTTTCTCAGTTACCTCATCCTTTTTAGGGATTCTCACAGACATCTGATTTTTCTTCAGAGTCATGACATAATACTTACAAGTCTAAATACACATTTGAAAATAGCTGGTAGGTAAAACTTAATAATGTTGTCATTCAAATCTTACCCTTTAAATCTAATGTACTTTATGTAGCCCAAACTTCAATACTGCTATATTCATCTTTACTAGGGCCAATGATGAAGTACTTTATTTTAACAATTGTCTTTATATTCTAACAAATTAATTACAATTTACATTCAACCTCTACAAAAGCCCTCAAACTGTCACCTTACTAGACAGTTACTAGATATGCAGTCAGTAAGCTTGTATGTTGGAGGAGAGAAGAGAAGTCATGATACTTACAGTATAGATAATGATAATTTGTTAATTAGTTGCTATTTAGAATTTTTTTTGTGCCAACATGACACAATGACTTTAAAAAAACACTAATCTGTTCTCAAACTAACATAGTTCCACTCCTGTTGTCTGCTCACGTCACACACTTAATCTCTGTTACCCGCCTGTATATGCATTTCTTTTTGTGTTTGACATGTCTTTACATATACATTTATATATATATATAAATATACAGTGTATTTATATATTAAGTTCTCCACTGCCTCAGGTAACTTCATCTACACAACTGCCTTTGTAAGCAATTTTCAGCTAACTTTGTTTCCTTTTTTAATGTAATTGTTTTTTTGACATTTCTTTGATGTATTTGCTATTTTGATATATTATACAATGGCACAGTCAGTGAGGGCTTCCAGACTAAAACTTTATTATCAGCAGTCTAACCAGCTGAGTGCAGATGTTTGAAAATCTGTTACTTAACAAGTCTGACTCAATAAGGTCTTAATACACACCTCAAACACCATAATAGCCTGAACTAATTCAGCCTGGCTGGCCCTCTGTGAGTCTCAGTGGTCTTGCTGGGTGTTCCAGACAGAGATTCCCGTCCCCTGTGGTCGTAGACTGGAGGCCCTGGGTCTGCAGAGGCTGGAGGCCGACTGGCAGCGCTGATGGATCAGCTGCGGGCCGACTGTGGGGGATCGAGCCGCGGCCTCGGGGTTAAAAATGAGGCATAATGGTGGGATTGATGGTAAACCATGCTGAAAGAGTTGTATGTATGTATACTGTATTTTACTGTGCTACATGTCAGCATGCATACACACATATAGTTGACATGTAAAGACACAAAAGGAAACACATATAGACACATACAATATAAAGGAGGGTAGTGGGGAGTGTTACATGATCTCAGCCGTGATGATCAGGACTGGAACAATATCAGAGTTCCAGTAAGGATTGATTAGTGTCTGACATTGAGGCCCCCTGGTTATTGCCCGTCACTTCGCCTTGTGTCCTGAAAATTATACTTGTCTTTCAATTCAAAATGATTCTGCAGGTGTAACAAATTATTAAAAGGTAGAAAAGGAGGACGTGCACATCCACAGTTCAGGGTGGTCCACAGTGGGCACAAACTGTAAAAAGTAAGGAATAGTTGAGATTGAAATTTCAAATTTTAATTTTTCTTATTTAATGTTAATTTCTGCAGGGACAAGTATGGATAACATGAGCTAATGGTGCATACTACAACATTTATATCCAAAGCTAGTTTGCCCAGAGATGGAGCATTAAAACATACAAAACTCAATCAGAAATACATACAAAATGCACAAAACACAAACAATGATACAACAAAATTATCATAAAACTTCATCATCAACATCATAGGTAATAGTATCTTTACAGACTAAAGCTACAATTTATTCCTTACAGGGAGACTAATGTGACTGAAGAATACCGACTCCGGTTCTGGTCATATACAACAGTACTTTAAAATAGGATAACCACAGGTAATCCTTTCACACCACATAGTGAAACAGAACCAACGGGGGTCATTTCAAGAAGCATGTTAAAGACCAGATCTGGCCTGTGGACTTCACTTTGGTTGGCCCTAGGCAAGAGGATGAGACCTGGGGAGAGTTGAGATGAGCCTGTCACACTTCCCATAGATCAGTCATTATCACTAATCCAGTCACAGCACTGGGATCACCACCAGGCCCATTCATCTAGAACCGTCATTAAAGAGCTAAATGAGAGCTGCCTCTGCTAATGAGGTAATGAGAATTTCTGTGCGAGTCTGTGAGAGAGAGAGAGAGAGAGAGAGGGAGAGAGGGAGAGGGAGAGAGGGAGAGGGAGAGCGGGAGACAGTGGAGGAGAGACGCAGACAGAGAGAGAAAGACAGGAGAGGAGAAGCTGAAAGGACGGAGACACATTTAGTACAGGTGAGGAAGCATTAAGCTGGTGCATCAGAACATAGTCCAATGGACATAAAGCAGCAGGTAAAGAGGCAGACAACAAGACAGACAGGTGACAGACAGACCTATCTGAACCCTCTTGGCAATGTGTGTGAATCAATTTGCAGCTCTCCCATCAGAAGGAGCGTATCACTCAACCCGTCTCACCCACTTCTGTTTACTGCTCTCCCTCTCTGCACGTAAACAAAAGCCTGAGTTGTACTTGTTCACGATCGCTCTTTAATTCGACACAGCCTCGGATGCACGTATGCAGCTGTTTTCGTCTGTTAATTGCGATACCACCAGGGTAAACATTATCGTCCTCTCAGTTATACTCCAGCTCAAAACAAAGGCTGTGTGAAGGGGGGAATATCGTGCTTTGCTGTGTGACATAAATCAATTATTTATCCCTATGAAGCTTCAAAATATTTATCTTGCTTCATGGTATACAAGGCGGAGGCCTCAGAAAACAAATAGATACTTGTATCAAAGGCGCACGGGTGTAAACAGCGGAGTGGAAAGACGATGTGCAGCCCCCCGAGGGAGGCGGTGATGTTTGGTGAGGAGAAGTTTGGGTAAAACCCGTCATTGATTGGCAAACATACATCAAACATACGGCATGGTGTGCTTTACAGGGCCGAATGCAGTTTGTGGAACTGACGTCACACACAGGCAAGAGAAAGCAAAATAAAGACCCTGGTCAGTTTCTACACTGTATTACATCAGGGGTCCCGATTATTATGATTGAGTTCTAATTAGATAACACACAAACACATCAGTCCAAAGTGTAAACAAAGACAAGAACCAAAACATGCAGGGGTGGTCAGAGACACATGTGGCCACATTAAGACCAAAAGATAGATGAGCTGGCATATGGATCAACTATGTAAACAGTGATAATACACTGTAAATATCCACTTATGAAACACACACACTCACAAATCAAATTGTTTGCAAGCTGCTCAAACAATAACATTCAGGTCGAAACTGATTCAAAATGTTTCTCTCTTCATATCAGCTTTTGTTTGATTGTTGATCATTGATTGCAAAAAGCTGCAATTATTTGTTTTTTGGAGACAGTTCAGCCTCAGTATCCCTGTCGCTAATGTGTGATTAAGATGGGGATAAATTAGTCAGCTAAACTACTTGGTTGATTTGAGGTCGGGGAGAGACCGTTTGCTATAAAAAAGCCACAGGTCCTCTTAACATTTCACATTGGCTTGAACCTATATTGCTTATCTACAACAGCTGCAGATGAACATATCTGGTGGATGATGGAGCTACAACTGAGCAATGCAAAGATTTAGTTTTGAGTTAACCCATTACCTCTCACTGTGCCTCCCCCTGGAAGCTCACACAATGCGGGACTCTCACAGACTACCATATACATGAACATGTAATATATCTGTTACTAGCTTGGACTGATTTTGTTCTTTTTTTTTTAGACAGAACACCTTGCTGTAAAAACAATTAAGGTGTAATCAGTAACTAAGTTCATTTACTCAAATAGATTACTGTAGTAGAGATTTGATGTACTTACTTGATTACCTTCATTTTCTGATGCTTTGTACTTGCTTTGTACACAACTCAGGGGCAAATATTGTACTTTTACCCAGTTACATGAGTTAGACACATACTGTATGAACAATATAAAATTAAGTATATTTGGAAAATATAATAGATTCTCATAAATGTACAAACAAACTGAGTTCTACCTCAGCCAACAACATCTGTAGAGATAGTAGAAACAATATAAGAAAAAAATTGATAAGAAATACATTTTGCTGCTAATACTTCTGTACTTTTAAGTAAAATTTCAAACCCCTATGCTGGAGCTTCTTTTACTTGCAGCATTGATACTTTTGCTTCTGAAACCTGAAAAATAGTGTCACCCTGCTTTCAATGCAATCTTGTTTTTTAATTTCATGCTGACTACAGAGGGTTTAACCACATGACCAAATGTCATAAGAATAACAGAACATGTATATGTGTGAACACAACTGCAAAGTGGATGTCTCAGACACACCTAAACCAAGTCAGTGTAAGGACACATATGAAGCAGCAGTTGAGTCTGTAAAATAACTGAGCGTCACATATATTCTTGACATGAACACACAGAAACGCGCACACACACACACACACACACACACACACACACACACACACACACACACAGACACACACACTCCAGCTCTCACGGGTCTGGAGGACTTCTTAGTCTCACATGCATGGGCTGCAGCTGGACTGTTCTATCCTGCAGCACTGAAGAGAGCTGTTTGAGAGGAGAGAGGAGCGTAAACAGAAAACAGAAGTAGCTTGTTGAGAGTTTAATGGCAGTGAACTTCTCCCAGTCGGTCCCACTAATCCGGGGATTAAACCCACACAGGATAATGACCTCATCTCTCTCTCTATGAAGTGCTGATAACACACATACACATTTAGGCCGCTTGCAGAAAAGCACATGTGCAAACACAAACTGTAAAACTAAACACTTTCATTTCCTAAATAACCTATTTGAAATCAGTGCCTGAGCTACCACTTCCACCCTCTGAACAAATTCTTTAAATAGACAAATTGATTTCTGCAGGTGAGCTGCTGCACAGTTGACAATAAAACAATGGAAACAAAGGATCTAAGGAGAGAGGTGTTCCATATGCACTGCAGTAACCCGATTATCATCAACCCTGTGTTAAAATGAAGTAGGCAGTATTGATATTTCTCCCCTAGCCCCCTGACCGACCTCGCTTATTGAAAGTCTATTAGTGATGAAAGACACAGTTTACTGGTTGTTGTTTTGTTTGTTTGTTTGTTTCTGTCATAGCGTTTGGACGGAGGTCTCAGTGACAGGGCACCTGAGCACCTCCTCTTTGGTGAGGAGGTCACAGGTTTTGCTTGCATTGCATATGTGACTGAATTTTGCATATGGTCAACTGTTCTGCAGAGAAAACCAATTTACTTAGATCTCTATCAGAGATAATGCACAAGGACCTCTTATAAAAACTTAGTTTTAAACCTATTTAAGTTAAAATGGGCAATACATTATTTTTCTCCTGCAGAAATCAAACCGTGCTCATCCCAGTTATTGAGACAAGGGTTTGTGTTTGCACGATTGTAGTATTTTTCATTCCTGTCTTATTCTCATTAGTAGAGTCATTCAAATTATGGTTCATAATTTCTACCACTGGCATGAACCTCCTAAAGCTTTTCAAGTAAACTTTAATTTTACATACATCATTCCAAACACTTGTCTAACAGCCCAGCCAAAAGTAAGCAGCTTCAACTGCATACGTCAGTCAAAACAGCCACAACTATTAAGATACGACCCAGGCTGAAAATCATTGTATTTTTCTTTCTCGAATTCTACAATTATTACAGAAAGCTTACACTGTGGTTGCATAAGAACAAACTGAGCATCAGTGAGCATGCACCTCCATCCCTTCCCTGCCTCCTGTCATCTCACACAGAAGTCTAAACTGAGGGGGGGGGGGGGGGGGGGGGGGGGGGGGGGGGGGTGACCCAGTGCCTCATCACAATGCTAAGTGTTTACAAATTGTTTTGGTCCTCTACTTGTGGGGGTTGCTCAGAGGTAGCAAGCGGTCAGGTTGGGCTGCCATGCAAAGGCTGTTGATCTCCAGATGACACGCCACCCTTATGGTGTTGCACATGGCCCTCCATTAATAAACAAATGAAGGGATCACCCTTGAGGTCAGGGGAGCTCAGCTGGCCCATTTGCCACGGCGATCTCTCGACTCGCGGGGATCCAAAATGGCCACCCGCCGCGTCTGCCTGTCAGACAGCCGCTAACCTTGTCTTTGGTGATGGGCAGGAGGGCGGGAGAGGGGAAGGAGAGGGGGGGGGGTTTGGGTGGGGACACACAAAGCGGGGCATGAGTTGCCCTCCCTCCCTCACCTTCGCTGATTAGTGTGAGTGACAAAGTGGAGCAGAGAGTCCACTCAGGCCTTCATAATAAATCTATCAGGGAGTAATAGAATTCCATCAATCCTCGCTCCTCAGTCTCCCTGCCCTCCCTCCTGCTCCCCACCCCTCGGGGGGTCACCATGTCGGGGTGTGTGTCTGTGTGGTAGTGGGAATGTGTGGAGGGGGGGGGGTCCAATCCTCTGGGATTGTACAACTGTTATTATTCAATTACGCTCCCTTTTCTTCTCAGTTAAAAGACCATGATATCATTATCACTTAATGAATATATATAATTGGATCTTGGCTGCCACTTCCCCCTGGTCTGATGAATACTACTCACTATTCATTCGGCCTATGCTCATCCTCCTCAACATCGCATCCATTACAGCAGGCTGAGGAGCTGGAGATGATGATGATCATCATGATGATGATGATGATGATGATGAGGCTGTCAATAGAAAGAATTTGAGATGATCTCTGTGTTTGTTCAATGTTTAGCTTAACGAAAAGTAGATTAAATATGAAACTTTGTTGAGTTTCTTACCAAGTTGTGCAGTCACTTTTTAGTTTTTGAAAGAATACAATCAATGAAAGGAGAACAGAAATATAAAGAGCAAAAGCCAGAGAGAGATCAGAAGCTAAAATGACATTGCAGGTGGATCAATAAAAATGAGACAGAGACTGGATTCAGGTCTCTTTGCACTCTGAGCACCACAAAACTAATTTTAACTTAATGAACAAAGATTTTATTTCTCAAACAACACCTGCATTCTACATGTGATTACTTCAATTTCCATGTTTTGTTTAATAACCCCATGATAATCTACAGTGCAATCGTTTGCAGAAACTCATTAAGTCCACAGATAGGATCTGGATTTCATCTCCCTCTCCATGATGGCTGCACGTGAAGAAATTGTTTGGGAAAATCCTGCAGCATTAACGCAGAGGAGATGGAGGATGGAGCGATTTCTACAATAGCTACAACATCCTACATGGTTCCTATTTAAATGTGTCTCGTGGTTGGCTTGAGTGTGAACAAACTCCCAGAGGACATTAAGAGAAGAGGGGGAAACCTTGACAGCCACGCTCGTGACAGTCATGGCCATCAATACCCTCTCAATCTGCCAGGAAACAATGAGAGAGGGGGATAAAGACGGTGATGAGCAACACTAAAAACATTGATTCAGCATTTGTCCACTTCATTTGAAGTGAGACAAGAGGAAGACAGGGAGGGGAGGATTGGGGGTCTTTGAAGAGGCGAAGTCGGGGAGTGTTTAGCCTCCTCCCATTCAGATGTTGCCCTCCTGTTGGAAACCAAAAGCAATTGTCCCTCCCCTCCGCATTGTTGAGGGTAAATGTGGCATGGCGGGGGCTGAGCATGTCTATGTAAATCAGACACGGAGCGAGTGTGTGAAGCGGTGGGAGTGTGTGCATGTGTGTGTGGCCGTGCTCGTTTGTAAGAGAGATCCACACATACGTGGAGGGGTACGGGGCGTACATCCTCATTAATCCTGCTTAAAGATGACAGTGTTGGCAGAGTGGCAGCGCCCCAATCCAGCTGCTCCCCCCACAGAGACACTTCAGACACCCTATCTGACACCCCCCACACACACACCCTCCCATCTTCCCACCCGTCACCCCCTCACCCCACCTTCTCACCCCTCCATCCCCATCATCTCCACCTTCTCTCACAAGCCCCAATTTCCCATCACATTCCCCCCTTCACCACCCAAAACCCAGAACCCCATTCTCACTCACTCACCCATCCCTGCCATACATCACTCTGAATTAAATTTACATCAGGCCCTCCTCTATCAAAGAGGCCAAAAGAGAGGCAGAAAAGGAATGAGATCGAGGGGCTGACATCATTACCCGGCAGCAGAGCACATGACCGTCATCTATTAAACCCTTTTATACACATGTCTCAGGATTTTACCAAAGTTCATGCATACCTAAGTGCAAGTTTGTGTTAAAAATTAAAAGCTCTTTTAGGAGGACAAAGGAGTTTCTGAACTGTTGACTTTGAGAGGGGCTTTATTACCCCCAACCATGGATGTCTCGCATCGCTATAGACAGCCCCCTGTCCCTTCCTCTCCTCTCAGTTTTTTCTGTTCCTCCTACCTCCAGCTCCCGCTGCCTCTCCTCCCATCATTTGGCAGCGTTGGGTCGACTGTCTGAATATTAGTAAGAATATTTCTGTTACAGTGAAACACTGAATCTGCGCTGAAGTGGCTCAGTAGGCTCTTGGCTGGTCATGATGGGATATTGTAGGTTGGAATCAGGCCACTGTCATCCACTGTGTGTAATCCTCCTCCACCCTTTTGGAGTGATTTCTTTCACTCTTTGGGTATAATATCTCCTACAGTCAAGTATTTAGAGATACATTCATGCATTACAAGACTGTGACAAGGACATTTACATAATCTTGATTATTTGCTGCCAAATGAATGAATGAACACTGATTTTCTTCAGAGTTGTACTTTCATGTCTGTTTTTATGTCAAACCAGTCTGAACAGTGATGTGTATTAGTTGTGTTGTGTCCAACAGAAGTTCATAGTATCTTACTGCCTTGAAATTCTGCCTTCTTTACTTGTATTGCACTGCATAGTGGTTTCAGCTGCACAGGGTTTTGTATAACAGTTTAATTATCTAGTTTCATGTTATATAATCCTAAGTATCACCAATTCAACACCTACATTTCTGTAGGATACCAAATCAATACTTTTTTTGACACCTTACTTTGAGAAAGAAAGATATGTTTCATTAAGGATAAGTGTTGTGATCTTCTATATTTGCCTTGTCAACAAATCTCATGAAAAGACCAAAACAAACAATGACTTGATCCCAATCTGGTGTAGCTGATTCCTCTCTTCCACAGACTTCCTTTATTATTCAAAAACCATTAAAAACCCATCAGTGAGCTACACCACTGCATGTGTCCTAATTACTATGAACATGGTCACTGTTGGTTATTCTGAGTTGATCCTACATACACCGATCTGCTGCTGGAAAATCTCATGAATGCACCAAATCTCTGGCTGAACGTACTCCCCATCAAATGTGCTACTTATTCCCCTTTGCTAACAGCTAAAGTGCTCAGCTGTTCAAGGAAATGTAATGAATCTCATTTCATCATGTCTTTATGTTGCTGCATTGTGGTCCTGTGTTGCCATTATGACAACTGTTGCATGGTGTAGTATTATTAATGTAATATTTTGAAGCATGTGCATCATGTCTTGTGTTATTGCCGTCCTGTGTTGTACACTGTGCTGTAATGTATTCTGTGATGTCACGTGTCTTGTCCTGTTGTGTCAGATTGTGTTGTACCATGTCATGTTGCATTATGCTGCAGCGTGTCATGATGTGCTCTCTCTCTCAGTCTGTATCAGTGATGTATTAGGACAGAGTGCTACCTCCCCTCACCGTTGGGGATATATTTGCATTGGAGCGTCTGAAAGCAGCTGGAGTGAACCAGCTCGGTAAAGGCACCTGAGTGCTGAGCGCTTACTCTTTAATTGCTTCATTATCGTCTGTGCTAATCCCTCTCCAATTTCGACACTCTCATTTTCCACTCTAATTTGTCCTGGTCCCTCTCCGGCTCTCTCCTCTCACAGTCCACAGTGCTATGGCACCTATTTGCTTTCCAAGGCAATGATAACAATTAATGCAGCAGTCGGCGGAGCTTGTTTCATATAAACCTGTTTTAGCCGACTAAACAAGGGGCTGCTGATAAACAGACTCCAGAGCCAAGGCGCAGAGCTTCACAGCACCATTTGTCTCTCTAATTATGCTTTAATTACAACTGTGTATGCTAATACACTAAACATTTGCATAGAACATTCACACAACTTTCTGCTTTCTCTTTAGGAGTGCTCCAGAAGGAGGAGAGAACAATAGCACCAGCTCTTATTGAAAGAGGCCTGCACTGTGTTAAATTACATATGGGAATTGTTTAGAATTAAAAACAATGCCACAGTGCTCTCTGACAAACAGTTTAGTTTATATTGTTATGTAACAGCAAACAAAGTCTGAGTAATTATAGAATAAGGTGGTAATTCATTTCTAAAATGCAAAACGTTGTATTACAGTTTTACAATAACTTAAATGATTAAAACACTCTTGACAAGGATGCATGGGGATGGGGAGCATGTTTACTCAAAATATCCTTATGAATATCCTCCTGCAACAGGCAGATGTCATTTACTGTCTTCATCAATGCAGGACGATCATTTGGGCAAATAGTTTTACAGAAATGTGTCTGGTTTAAGTAAACTTCAGTTAAAGTCCTACAATGAAGGCTATGATTATGTCCACACTACTATGTACTCCATCCAGACAACAATCTCTGTCAATACAATCACACCTGATAATGCATACATACATGACCATTCACACTGGACGTGCATGAGCCGGTGTAAACAGGAAGCAGATTGTCTAATACGCAGTTGATTAGTTGCAGAAAATACCATGAGCAAGGAACAGCAAAGACAGTTGTAGCATTAAAGTGCATAATTTAACTCCACAACAGCTGCTTGCAAAGACAACAAGGTCGGTAACACTTGAAATTCATTATTCATGTTGCTTTCATCACTGGTAGTCGAGAATGATAAGACCCAATCAGGGAGCGACTGTAGACGTCTACGTCACCGTTTCCAAAGGTCTCTGTTTTTGCCTGTCCAGACTAAAAAGCCACCCTGGAGTTTTCAAACCAAAACAGGTCCAGCACCAAGCTCACAAAGACAAGCACAAGACGACCATGAAGTTTTTGGAGAAAGATAAGGGAAGCAGTTGTATCAGTAATATATGCATTATAAGGTAGTTGCCTTGTGGGTATTTCTTTCAAGTGTGCTGAACGCTTTAGGATAAACTCTGTATGTCACCACTGTGTTCTATGTGATGCTATCAGAAATTAAAGCAACCATTTACCAGACAATTTTTTAAAAACCTGAAAACATTTTCAACATCCCATATACCTTAGGTGAGAGTGCTTTTGCTGTAGTTGCCCATGGTTTTACTTAAGGTCAGCCTCATGCTAAGTCTTCGAGAGGCCAAAACATTTTAAATCTCTCACACTGTCTATTTCTTCTTTTTTTTTTTTACTTAATCATAAATAATTTGTTGAATTTCAAATTTAATTCTTGACCTTGGAAACAGCAGCTGACAAAAAATTCTGCTCTCATGGTCCATTTAGCAGCTGGTTAAACCGTCTATATGATACATCTGCTGATGAAGATCATGTGATATGATCAGTACTTCAGAGCAGCTTATCCACTAAATGGACCTTGAGGTGAGACTGTTTTGTCAACTATTTTTGTTTTTAAAAAATTCTATTCTTTTCTATTCTGTTCTGTGCCTCTGACTGCGTTGTCTCCACACTTCACTCCAGTGAGGCGTTCAGCTACATGCTGAGCTTAAGTACATGTCATTGAGTCATTAACATACAAATGACCTGCAGTTATCCTGTGATCATGGGCCCCAAATGCTAAGGAACCACCATTTACAGAAAAACCCAGCCAGCTCTGGTAAGTAATTCCTCACCACACCGTTTTGGCTGAAATCAATGCCTTTAATTAGCCATTAGCTGATGTCCCTCTGACAGTTAAGGTTAGTGGTAGAGGTGATGGTAATGACAGTGATGGTAGAGGGGTGTAAAATTAGGGCTGAGAGATGAAACAGACACTTACTCACTCTCACTGATGGTAAATACAACACATAGGCCTCTCTATTGTAACTGGGTGCTGAATCTTCTCTATAGGATGATCTCATAGTGACCGACTGACTCATTCCACCCTCAACAACACTGTCACATGACTGTTTCTGTGGAAGGACAAGTACTGTACATTCGTGACAGCCATGTAGCTCACAGTTTACAGGAAATTAGTGATGATTTCATTCAAAACACTTTGGGTTGAATGTTCACTCAAAACCTTTGAAACAGTTGTCCACAAAGACAATCCCACCACAATTTAGGCCAAAGTAGACAAAAAGTGCTTAAATTGCTCAGAAACAAATAAATCTGAACATCTGCAATTACATAACAACTCTGTGTCTGCTGGGGAGGACCATGGGATATGGTTAAAAGCTCCAGAACAGCTACTACATAGTTCTGGTGGTGAGTAACTTCCAATGGCAATTTCTTAAAATGTCACAAGGTAAAATATTAAGATTTTTATGACAGTTCAAGACTATATTATATTATTACAACAGATTAAGATTTATATCATGTATTTATTGTACGCAACATTTTTTTTCACTCATGTATCACATTTCACAGCTGAATATGTTCTGTCACATCCACAGCAAATATCTCTGTGCTGTTTGGTTCATTATCGTTGAAGTTCATGCAGTTATAATAAATATAATTGTGCATATGAGTGCAACCAACCTGGTACTGACACTAAAAATGATTGCCATCAGAATAATAAAAACACATCTTTGCTTCTCATTCTGCCTCATGCACTGTCTTTTATTACATTTTTGGCATCAGTTCCTCACACACAGCACTCAATGGGACATTGTGTGTGACAGTTGGATCAATATATATTTGGTGACCTAACCCCTCTGTCTGCCCAAGCAGGAAATCTAAGAGCTATGAAGTATTTCATCAGGACCAAGCTGTAACCTCTGACCTGGAGTGCAGAAAAGGCCTCTTCTCTCTGCAGGGCACAGAGCTCTACAACAGTAAACACTGACTGGAAGTTGCTGCACATTTTTCATAATGTTGACGGCAGCTGACGCCTTCCTCTTCCTCTTTTGGTCTTTGCCTTTTATAGTGCCAGAAACACACTGTGCACATCATTCTTTGCCTTAATACAGAGATTCAGGCTCAAGTTTATAGTGTTTTTCAGAGGTTGTCAGCAGGTTTAAGTATAATAAACAAGTTATACACAAGTTGCACTGCAGCAGACTGACAGTCTAATACATTTTTTATGTAACTGTAACCATAACCTCATCTTTACCTTAAAATCTGTGTGGTAAGCTGCTTAAATTCAAGAAAGCACAGTATAAAAAATTCATATGGTATAAGAATTAATATTTACTGTAACTGTAAATAATTCCTCCTGGGGGTGGAGTTGCAGTAGTATAGCAAATGTTCTACTTTGGCTGCATCTCTCTGTACTGTCATCCAAATTGAGACAGCAGGACTGAGGAGGACAAGACAAAATCAACAGTGAAAACAGAACAAATAATATTTCCCTCACACATCATCTATCTGACAGAAGGCTGCAAAAGGAAAGAAGAAAAGGGAGAGAAAACAGGAAAAATCTTGTCCCGCCCGCCAATCTTTCATTTGCTCTGTGCTCATCCATCCTGGGTGCACCTCTTAATTTGGTCCTGCCACAGACTGGCCAACAGAGACCTTCAGCCATCGGAAACAAATGATCTGGCCAGGGAGGGGCAACAACTCACGGCCGGCAGTGCAACACTATACTCAGCTGCAGGGGTTTACTTTGTATTGTAGGGGTGGATGTCAAACCTCTGGGATCCGTTTTCAAGAGAATTTCTCTGATGATCCAAGTTGAGTTTTCTGGGACATCTAACAAAGGACAATCTAACAAAGGACAAATCCTAACAAAACTTTGACAATGAAGCAATTAACTAACCATTTTTTAATTTATACCATCCAGGCCAACCTGGTACTGATGTGTTTGTAATGTAAGTGGCAGATGTGCTACTCATTCATATTATTTTTTGAAACTATAGGCTCTTGATTTTTGACAGAAGTAGAGTAAAGTGGGCTAATTTCTAGCTGGTGATGCTGAAATGACAACTGTCACCGGCAGATCATCTAAGCTGTCGCTATCTGGCTAAGTGAGTTTATGCTGCCTTGTTCAGGTCAGACTTTTGACACAGGTGGGCACAGCAACAGAAATGTTTGACTGACAATCAGAACTGCAACACAGTAACACTTCAACTAAACATTCAAATTTATGATAAAAAAAAAATGAAAGACTGATTTAATTGTGGTTTTGGCTGATGACACAGACTTACAGACACACAGAAGAGAAGAGAAAGGCCCTGGTCAAGTCTTGGTTCATTTACAGTAAGTTCTGTGTATTGTAGTGAAGTGCAGGGTGGCCACATGGTGACATTTGTGACTCTATCGATGTCGACCTAATTTTACAGTGAAACCAGAAGCCTTGTGTCATCCTCATGTGAGAGTTGAGTAAGAGGCCTAGAATACACTGGGGAGATGATACCACACACAAACACACGGACACACTCACTCACACACACATGCTCACACACTGAAAAAAAAAAAAAGAGAATCAAAACACAGATGCTTGCATGGTGTAAAGGGACAAGTCAAGGTGCAGAAGAACTACATGGTGCATTACAAACACACACAGACACGGTGACAGATATTTCTCCTGGGATCACGGTGGCGTAGATCATGACATACACCAGACGGACACAAGCGCTCTGTGAACTTTGTGACACTGAGGGATCATGGGACAGATGCCAACTGAATGGACCACATCAGTCCCCAGTGGACTTCTTCTTTGAGTGAACAGGACATTAGTGAGGACACAAGGAGGCAGAGCTACTCTGTAGTAGTACTGCTCAACTGTCCTGTCTTGTTCTGAGTGTAGCAAAGGTCAGTCCACCACTTTGGTCCAGACTGAAATATCTCAGCAACTACAGGCAGACAGTAATGAACACCAGAAGATGAACCCTGATGAATTTGGTGGACTGACTTTTCATCTTAGTAGGCTGACGTTTTTGGCTTTTAGTGAAATGTCTGTGGATGGATTGCCACAAATTTGGGTTGAGATTTCTATGGTTCCCAGATGATATGAATCCTAATGACTCCCCTGACTTTTCCTCTTGTTCACTATTAGGGCAAAATTTTGTTTGTCCCATAACTTGGTTTAAAAACAAATACTTGGGTAAAATATTCATGTTCCCCTAAAAATTATTCCTAAAAACTTAGATGATAGCATGCTACCATGCTAGAATGATGGACATATTGAACATTGTACCTGGTAAACAGCCGCATGTTAGCATTGGCACTGTGCACATATTAGTGTGCTGATGTTAGCATTTAGCACAGCCTCACAGTCCCTTGAGAGTTTAAAGACAGTGCTCTGATTTTTCACTTTAATGTCAACTCAAAGTGAAATAAACTGTTTTGGTCAAAAATCTGCCATAAACACAGCACAGAGAAATAAAACTGTCATCTGAAACCATAGTGCTTTTGTAGCCTTTAGCAGCTGGTATTTGATTCCTCTAAGTTTAGCTTCAGTCAGTATAATGACATTTACTTTACCGCTTGGCCAGTGATAAACAAGTTGAGTCTTAAATTTAATGCATTACTGCAAAATGCCACTGATCTGCAAACACAACTGGCTGCCTTGTCACGTGAGACGATAATGGTCAGCCACAGCCGCTCACTTCTCACATGTTATGTTGCCGCTGCAAAGATAATTGGATTGTGTTAAGAGTTGCGTGTGGACAGAAGCAGCAGCAGCAGCATATGGAGGAATTCCTGTCAGATGACTTTGGTTTCAGACAAACACAATTTAAAGTAACAGGAAGCATCTTTGAAATAAATCAAATGTTTACAGAGCGATTAATGAGCTAAATTGAGAGGAATCTCAGGACAATAACCAAGGGTCATGGACGCTTACACACACACTGGGTCCACAGTACACAACGCTGTGATGGTTTGTGAAGTGGCCTGTTGATGTTTGATGTAGGTCAACCTCAACTTACAGAAGTGAGGGACATTTTCTACTGGCTAAAGAATTCAACTCTCGCTTTGACACCTTTAAACATGCAGGACAAAAAGGTTGTAATATGAGCTGTGTGCTGTATGTTTAGTGTCTTTTGTGTTGGTCTCAGCACTGTGTGATTTTGTATATTGGATCACCTGAGCACTGGTTTTACTGCAGACAAATTTTCCAGATAGAGCAAACTACATTGACCGCTGAGCTCAGCAGGCTGCAACTAAAACAAATAAATCTCTAAAGTCAATTCAGTGGTGAGCAGTAAATTTCAGACTCCTACTAATCATCATTTTGCACCATCACCGACAGCTGTGAAATGGCGATTTCCTCAGGGATTGTTAGCAGAAAGTACTTTTCAGTGTGGGATCTTTGAAGACAGTAATGCAGACATACTCAGAAACACAAAGTCCAGACGCCCAAATACAATAGTGGACAGTAAATGTAGTGCACTATATAGTAAAGGGATTTTTGGATGTAGCCTGTTTATCTAGCTCCAAAATGGAAATTGCTCACTAAATGCATTAGTCAAGAAGGTTTTCTCACAAAGGTCATTCATAGGTAGAAAGTCAAAAAAGGCAAACAAAGCAGGGTAAAAAGTTAGTAAAAAAAAACATAAACCAGGGAAACTAGTAAAGTGAAAAACCACAGCAGCAAACATTAGGAAACCCACAAGAAAGCAGTGAAAACACAAGGAATCAAAGAAAATCTGGCAAAGGTGGCATGGGAAACCAGGAGGTATGTATGCGCAGGGATCTCTAAGGCCGTGTTCAGACTGCAGGCGAATCTGATTCAAATCAGATTCCTACTCCAATCCGATTTTTAGGGCTGACTGTCCACACTGTTTTTAGCAAGTGTCCAAATCGGATATGGCTCTGTTCAGACTGTGCCACATTATTGACTGATCTGACAGGTTGCTGTGGTAACGGAGCGTCTGACGTCATATAATTGCGACAGCGACAACAACAACAACAACAACAACAACAAACATGATGGAGGCAGGTCACCTCAGTATATTGGCCTTATCACTGTCCAGTAGAGGTGCAGAACATCTCAGATGCACTAGACATTTGCATGCCGCAGGAGGCTGGTAGGATTATACACAACAATGCTTCGTGCTGCACTCACTGCCGGAGTTTCTGTGCAGCATCGCGTAGAGTGACGCCACGGACAGTCAAAACCGATCTGAGTGTTTGGAGCTGTTCAGACTGAGACGCATCTGTCCAAATGCGATCTGAAACTACCTCCCGAAGGTGTTTTCGATCTGGTTTCCAAAAATCGGATTTCATGTGATTTGTGACTGTTCAGACTTCAAAAGAGCCATCCAGTTCCAATCTGGATGGGCTAAAAATCGGATTTTGGCTGGCAGTCTGAACGCGGCCTATGAGGATAATCAGCGGCAGATGAGTCATTGGTAACAGGTGTTGCTGATGAAGGGCTAATTCAAGGGCCACATCCTTTGGAGGCTGCATTTGAAGACCGATAATGCCACAGCAGCGGGACTAGGCTGTCCCATTTCAAAGGCTTCTTCAAATGTGGCCAACAAATGTGGCCCTCTTGTCCTGTGCAATTTCCAGTGGATGGAGCCTTCGTGGCCCAACCTACTCCAAGATTCATTGTGCACCGCTAAAGAATATAACAGCGCCACTGACAGAGAGCCCAAGGATTTCACTTTTAAATTCAACCAAGGGCCTTCAAACCTCAGGTTTTTGTAAAGGAAAACTATGTGTTGTTGACATTGCTGGGTGACAGGAGTGGCACTTGTTACCCAAAGGTAAAGGCGTGAACAGTTGGTGATGCAGCGAAGGCTACAAAGGCTGCCTTTGTGGACAGTGTCCTCCGAAGGATGAGGCCCTTGAGTTGGGAAACAGCAAAACAGTAATAATTGACATAAATGCAGTCACAGGTGTCCTGGCAGCAACTGTATGGCTGTCTTTTTTTTTTAATAATGGTGGCCTTTGGGGAAAAAAATGCTTTTTGGCTTTTTGGGCTGAACAGTTTTTTTTCTCCATGTTATATCCAGCTCTCTTAATACATCCGTGCATGTGAGTTGTGGCTCATGGAAGGACTTACTCTGCTACAGGCTATGTCAGCCTGTGCATGATAAACACTTTGCAATAATATCTGAATCATGCAATTAAACTGAAATAAACTTAAATCCTTAGCTTATTTCCTAACATGAAGGAGGGGTAGTCAGATGTGTTGTGTAAATTTGCAGGCCTACAAAACCATAAAACATAAAATCATCACATATCAAGTGACAGCAGATCTTATAACTTGATAGCAGCTCATGTGTGTTTGTTGACAGTGTTTCCTCTCAGAGTTCCCCTACTTGAATGTTTAGAAAAAAAAATCCTTTTTGCATGGACTAATAAATCTACACTCTTGTGATTTTATGTGGTTATAAAGTGATAAACTAAACCACGCTGCGCAAGTGCAGAGATGAAGTTGCAGATACGGAATAAAAAACTCATTCAGAACTAAAATGAGCAAACAGATAAGCTCATGTACTATTCCAACACAGAACTGATGAATTATCCACAGGACCACTGGTTGGCTCGATTCTGTTTTTTTCTCTTTATTATTCATTGTTAATTGTTTGCTGTGGATAGAGAGCTCTCTTAGTTTCCCTCTCTTTCTATTCAGTTGACATTCCTGATGGGGAAAATCCAGAATTCCTAATGAAGTGCAAAACATTACATCTGCAGGGAGAAATTTTGGATTGCTTGCAGCTAAAGTCTCACAGTGTTCCCACTGCATGAATCTGCGCTGATCCACTCAAATGCCAAAAGAGCATGAAACAGAAGTGACATATGCTGCGAGACATGAAATGTATGTAACTTCCTCAATATTATCCTTGACTGGCTTGCTTTGTTTCAAATGTGTGTCCACACCATGTACACAGATGAATGACCCAGCAAAGGCATTCCTGCAGCAGCTCAATGAAATGGCTTATGTAGGGCAAATTTAATATGTGGTTTTGCTCAGACAATACAGGGGTTTGAGCAGATCTGCAATGCCCTGGAGCGGGATGATGAAGAAGAGCAACACAGAGGAGAATGGGGGCTTTGTGAGCTTCCGAAAGTTTGAAAGCCCCTCGCAGGATGCAGCAAAACCAGGAGCCAGAAGGACGAGTTCCCAAAGGGGAAATAGGATGGGTAATCATTACATAAGTGCAACAAATACCAAACAACTGAGCAACAGGAGTGCACATTCCACCCCCAATTAGAAAATTAGTTCAACCAGTAGGATGTGTTATCTTATGTCAGCTTACAACCAGAGAAATGTGTGAGATTGAGAGGGACCAGAGTCCAGCACATGAGACACAAAACTAATCAAGGATTTTATTTTCCCCTATTTCAGTGTCCATCAGAACACACAACTTTAACTTGAACACAAACACATTTAACAGTTTAATGAGCAAAGAAATGCAGCAAACTATAATTCATCTTCCTGTTAATTCATGTTGAATAACACACACTCAGTTATGAAATAAGTTTTGAGCTCCCCTATGAATCTGGATGAGTTGTTCCGATGTTACACAGGTATGTTGATGCCCACATTTTCATTTTTTACCAGATGAACGCTACATTAAAACAAAGGTAACAAACATGAAGTCAGAAAGAGCTCCACTCCAAACAAAATATAAAGTCAGAATATTATTTAAAACAGTGTGTCAGTGTTTAACTTGTAAGTAGCAACCGTGAAAATCAAGACAACACAGACATGGTTTGTGGAAGCATGACTCAACGATGCACTGAAGAAGCACAGCATGCACTTTTAATGAGACAAGGTGCTAAAGATGCTCCACAGCCTCCACATGAATCCAACAGGTAATAAAACAAAACCATCGCACATTGTGAGCATTTAAAGACCCACAAAAACTAAGAATAGGAATAATACTCAAATGTTTTCATCTGCTATACATGATTTGGTCCATCACCCTTTTATTCAATGCTTGTTACCCATAATGCATCACCCTAGGGAGCACTGCTCAGTACTGATGCCAGCACAGAATAACCAGCCCATTCTCTGATTGCATTTTAGCACATTAAGCTCTTTTGTAAACATTTGATAACATTCAAAGAAGGCGTAAGGTTGTTCCAAATAACATTAGCCTCGCTAACAGGAGTCATCTGACAGGAATACCTCTAATTTCTAGTATAGATTGTTTTCATGCAGAATTCTAACATGATAATTGAATTTGCTGTTCTGAGCTGCTTTCTCAAGTCCAGTCACATGGCCCCATTAGCCGTTTAGCTTCCCCTTTGGTTCTTGAGTTGTGACATTACAGGCCAAGAAGAAGCTGGCCAAATAACTATTAACTGCAGCACTTTGATGATTTTGCAGCATGTTTAAATGGCTCAATTGGCTTGATTCTCCTTGAGTTGCTTCAGTGAACCAGGCGCCCCTGCCTAGAAAAACCTCGCACTCAGTTATTTTTGTGTACAATCAGAGGCAAAATGTGAAAGTTTTTCTTCCTGTTCATTTGACACATTTAACATATGTTGCTGTGTGACATGATTTAGCAGCTCCTTGAAGGAAAGGCCACATGGAATTGATCCACAATTAATCACAACAGTGTTCAATAATATACTGTGTGACTGAAGCATACATTGTGTGTATGTGCACGCAACTGTTTTCATTACCTGTTCTAGCCAATAGATGGTGCAAAACTGGGCCCTCAGCAGGTGTAGAGCTCAGGACAGTGGTACAAACATAGATGAATATGTTTACAGACCCCCCCCCCCCCCCCCCCCCCGGCGCTGACACACATGCTGCTCTGCTGAGCTACACTTGGAAAGTTTTGACACTAAATTGGTGGATTGTATTGAAGGTTTGAATGGGTTTTAATGGCATATTACACTTCATGAAAGGTGTATTTTGATAATTGTACTCTCTCTATTAAAGACAATCCTATAATGTGCTGCATCTGTCCAAGACATAGAAGTATCTGGGAGAGAAACATTACTAATTAATAGAAACAGTCATGCTCTCAAGTGCGTTGTTTATTTTTAAGGTAATATGTAAAAAGAACATTGACATTTCTACTATCTTAATATTCATATGCATTATTTGAATCATGAGAATGGACTCCACAAATACTTATTTGAATCTGCTTATTACATTACATGAAAAAATTGTTTAATTATTTATATATTGACACTCAAGGGTAAAAAAAACACAACACAGAACTGTGAAAGGGTTTGTGCTCTTAATTCCAGTGTGTGGTGCTTTTAACAGAAATCAGTTTTCTCAGTCGTAGAAAAACAAAACTAAAGGAAAGGAAAAGAGGCTGTTAGACATGCAAAAAGAATCACTTCAGTCTGTGTGTAAAAGGTAACACAATGTGACACAATGTGACACAATGTGAACGTTCTGATCAAAGGATCACCACAGCTCAACCACAATGTAATTCTTCGGACACAAACAGGCCAGTCAGTTTTTCTATGAAAACTTTTGCCTGCAGATTAGCTCTTTCTTTGTAATCTTGCTGGCAACCCAGTAACAGTCAGTTTGTGAACATGCCCACGGCAGCCAAATATCAGCATCACTGATTTATATTCATATTCTAGCTCACAGACAAGCGCAGGGCTTTAACTTGATCACTTTATCAAAACGAAGCTTCATCTATGTTCAGGTCAAATACATGACCCTTATCTTTCTCTTTTGGGTTTCATTTACAGCATCAGGAGATGTTAGGAAGGAGACGAGAGATACACACAGACACATCCTGAACCTGCACAGTAGAGGAAAGCAATCTAAGGTTACCAGTTAGCTCATGTTCACACCTTTTAAAGAGGATGTCCACTCTAAATGAACTACCGCCTGCAGCACTGCATGTCTCTGGAAGTCTGTGCAGTGTGCCAATGTTGAGTTGACCAAGTGACCAGCAGAATGATATTCAATGTGAACCTGCTGCCAGGTGTCATTACACTTCCCCTTCCAGCAGAGAAAAGCAGTCACATATGCCACCATCTGTTTCCAGGATGCCCTCGCCAGCTCGCTGCACTGTCCCTTTCCATTTTATTTTGTCATCATAATCGAGGGACTGTCCATCCTTTCAATAAATATCTGTGCACCAGCGCAACGCAGCCTGAGTGGGCTGAGATACCCGAAGTTTATTTCTGCAGAATCTTGTTATTGTCAAAAATGGAGAAGAATGAGAAAACTTACAAGACAGCTAAATAACAGATGCACGTCTCACATTTGGTCTAATACATTCAGAAGTATAAAAAGGCTTCAGTTGAATTTGTCAGGGCACAATAGCTCACAGTTGTGCATGCAGAGGGCTGACGGTACATTTTGACACCAATTCATATGCAAAGAACGGATGGATTTTATTTTAACATCCCACAACACTCTGGGCATTGTGGTCACTGTGAAACATATTCCAAACAACCCACCCCCGTCACTTTTCATGCCAGCTCTGAGTCATCCTGACTTAGACATCCAAGCAACAAGAAACCCCCCCTGCCCCGTCCCCTCACCCACCCCCGTTTCCTCTGACAACAGTATCTGCTTATGATCTGCCGGGTGGACAAGCACACAGTCCTCAAAAGTCACAGAGCATGAGTCGCAAGCAGCCTCTCTCTCTCTATGTGTGTGTGTGTGTGTGGCAATGATGTTGAAGCCCCACCGTTGTGCAGCATGGTTGTCGGACCGGACCGGGTGTCCTCTCAGTCAAATCAAAGGCGCTTCCTCCAACACAGTAGCAGGGAACACTGCCTCTGGAGCCAGTCATTATTACATGCGAGGGGGGACTTGTGATCTTTTTAATTATTCTGCACTTCATTTCTATCCCACCATTCAAAACGCAACATGAGAATTGATTGCTTCAAAGATCCATCTTTATAATCTTCCCCTGGCCCATAAATTATCCAACTTTGGGGCAGGGTGGACGAGCTGTGCAGGCACAAGCAGATCCCTTTCACGGCAGAGCAGAGCAGAGCAGAGCCACATCACTGCAGAGTGTTGGGGGGAGCAAAACTGAATGGGGCTGCTCTTTTGCTCGCTGGAAACGGGAGGGGGGGGAAAAAAAGTACACTTGTTATCTTGTGAACCCTCAAACATGTAAGATAGGAATCTCTTGAATGTCAGCGACAGAAATGGAATTAACAAGAGATCTTTTTATTGTCACAGAAGGTCATTAGGCTGCCAATCGGGGTAATTATGGAAATGATCTCCCCAGCTCTTTGGAATGTTTTCCTGCTTCCATAAGGACTTGAAAGTGTTCAATCAGCCTCTCTCGTGGGAAAGTTCAGCCATAACTGCAAGTGTACCAGCAAAATCAAATTAAGCAAAGAGATTTCATTAGTATTTATAGCCCCGAGGCATTTGTAAAAGTATGGAGCAGCGGAGTAATGTGGGACTGTGGAGGGGAGAATTATTGCTTAATGACAAAGGCCATACCTAGAAGACATACACATGGATAATGAATAGGAGGCATTGATTGCATCTTTAAAGAGGATTCTTGAGGGAATGTAAAACATTGATGCTTGTGTGGCTGACTGTGGTCTTCCAGCGCGGGTGTGAGGGTGGTAACTTTGTTTGGGTGTTAACAGTGTTTGGCTGTTAAGTTTATTACTCAGACATGTTTAATTGTGCAGTTAGAAGCACAAGTAAACACCGTAATATGAACAAAATTTTAAAAATAATAGACACTTACAATCAATGGGCTAAGATCTGACCCAGTTTGGGTCAATAAAACACCATCACAATGCTGGGTTAATCTTATACATCCGCAAGGTGTTGTTTTGGCCCAGTGATAGTGTTATTTATTACTGTAACTAAAGTTATTCTGCAGTGTTAGACGGTAACTAAGTGCATTTACTCAAATACTGTACAAATTCGGGGTAGTTTTTTTAGTTACTTTAGATCAGTGTAATTAACTGATTCCTGCAAAAAATCCAAACATTTCATGGTTCCAGCCTTTTCATAATTTTTTGTTTAATTTAAAGTTTTACAAACCAAATAATCAATAGATTAATTGAGAAAACAATCAGCAGATTAATCCATAATGAAAAATTTATTAGCCATAGCTCTAATGTATTTTAAATATTTTAGAAATAGCTGCAGCTTAGCTACAACAGCAAAATGCTGCTCACACAGTAATGCATGAGTTGTAATGATCCAATGATATAAACTCTCAGGGATCATTTGTCCACAGTTTTTACATCGCTAAGTTCATTTTTCAGACCACAGAGGCTTCAGAAAGTATTCAGACTCCTTCATGTTTGGCACATTTATTGTGTCATAGATTTTATTGCCCATCAAGTTTTACGAATGTATTAAAAATCAAAAACTGAGTCTCTTATTTACAAAAGCTACACTCCTGCTCTCCAGATTGTGGTCAGGTGGACCCTGTTTACTTCAGTTATCCCTCAGATGAGTCTCCAACTTGACCAGAGGGCACTGATTAGACAAAGTTCAGAATGGCACACACCTGTGTGTATGAGGTCACACAATTCACAGCAAATCTCAGCCATGACGTCCAAGGACGTCTCAGTCTCTGTAGACCTCTGTTATTAAAGTGTGGGAATACATAGCTCAGGCCCTCATCATCATCATCATCATCATCATCATCATCATCATCATCATCAGGCCTTTATGGTGGCGTGGCTAGATGGAGGCCACTTTGAGTAGAAGGCGTATGAAAGCCTGCTTTGAGTTTGCCAAACAACATTAAAAGATTCTGATGTCATGAGGAAAAAGATGATCTGGTCTGTTGAGATTCAAATTTAAAAAGTTGAATCCTTTGGGCAGAACTCCAGACACTATGTCTGGTGAACACCAGGCACATGATGTAGTAGTGAAGGGGTCTGAAGGCTTTGTGAAGCTCCAGAGTAACATTTTCAATGCATGACTCTTATTGGTAATGGAGTTTTTCTACAGCACGGTGTCAGTACTTTTACTTACAGATCTGGATACTTGGTGCATCACCGTTATTCTGACCCAGTGTTCGACACAACATGCTCAAGTTTTACCTCAAAACTATCACAAATTTGTTGTTAGTTGTACAGTACAATGTGCACCTCGTGTTCAAAGGTGCAGCGCAGACACATATATGAACAGCCAGTAACAAACAGGGACATGTGACTTTAAAATGAGCTGGAGTAGATTATAACTAGGCTGAATAAAGGTTCTAGTTAACTAACAATACATTCATGACAGTTTAAAAGAAATCTTTAGCATGTTGTATATAACACTGGGTCAAAATAACTGCATTTTAGTTTCACACTAAAACAACCCTTTGGTGCTGCATGGGTAAAGTTAACCCGTTATGGTGTTGGTGCTACTCTCACCCAAATTCTTTTGATCCAGTGACTAAGAGAGACTATAAAGGTTAATTAAGACAGTCTGCTTATGTGAAGTTTAAAATATTCACATGATATTTTTACCCTAACAAACATGAATTTGCTGTGACCAAATACAAAGTTATTTCCTTTGAGTAATACAAACGCACTTCATTGCCTGCCACAGTAAATTGTAACACCTGATTTGAATCATTGGGTCTATTCAGTCCACTTAACCTCAGAGTAATTGACAATTTAAAGGTGCAGTCCTTAATTTCAAGAGACAGCACAATGACTTTGATTAGGATGTGGGACACGCACTTCCCGGCTGGAATAACAGACAAGGACACTTTTAATAAAGCAAATAAGGGATGACTTGCCAGCTGTACTTTAGAGGAGAAATATTATGGTTTTAAGATGAATTAAACCATTTGCCTTAAGGTAATAACACAGGCCAATACTACCAGAGATATGAATGTTATGCACACCGGAATATATTAAAATACAGGCTTCTCTTACCACCACACACACATTTTTTAACATAAACATACATTTCAGTCATAAAAATCATAAAAATCAAAATACAATTTCTCTCAAAGTCTAAAGCCTTTTTTCACATCATCTACTTCTTCTTCCTCCTCTTCCACAGTTCCTGTAATTGGGTTCGAGGAGAGGTAAAGTGTCTCTGTGAAGAACCTGACAGATTATGTGAAGGAATATTATTATGGGCAGGGCAGGCGCGATGTAGGAGGTAATTTACTGTGATGTTACATATATGTATGCATCAATAGGCAAGAGGATATTGAGTTCAGGGGTCGTAGTGAATGAGAGTTCCCCTTTTTGATGTTGATTAGAAGAAACGCTGCAGCTTCAAGTGCCGACGTGAAGCGCATGGGGACACACATCATGATTTTTACAGCATTTTTGTGCGAGGATCTCTTGATCGTTTCACAGTCCTGGTTTGTTTTTGTACGTAAATGGTCGTTTTTTCTGTTGGATAGAGCGTCAGTCCACTGTTAGATATGTGTCACCGCCTCCTGATTCACCAGCAAACAATCCCAAAAAAAAAAAAAAATCAATTACATTTCTGAAGACAAGTGATAATAACGTATTAACTGCCAGTTTATTACTAATCTTTCATCATATTGACTGAAACTGAATTTTTTTTTAGCTGACACACAATTTGTGATTTTTTTTACATGAGTTCTGTTTCATTTCTGTTGCCCTCCTTTTATTATAGCTACCCCCATTCCCCCCAACTATTCGACTCCCTTGGTCGTATTAGCACATTGTTTGCTATCGTTTTATTCAGGACAATTATTTGGTGCAAAGCCGGGCTGCATGTGTTTTGACACCGTGTTAAATGGCCGCTACAGGGCCAATTTGCACCGTTTACAGCCTGAATCGCTGCGGTGATATACTGACGTGCAACTTTCCAGCCTTAATCTCAATGACAAAAAAGGGCCTACAAACTGGGTGACATTGCACGTACTTAACAAGTACACATTGGCATGGTAATCCGGCTGCATTTAGCTGGAGGTGTCACTTTCCCACCAGCACCCGAGAGTTTCCTCCCCGGGGGCGGCCCACTGACGGCCGGCCGGGGGAGAGGAGGGATGGACGGGCGGAGGGGCCGAGCGCAGACGCTGCAGTGCGTTTGCAGAAGTTTGCAGAACGGGACCCGTCACATGATGATCTTTAATATAAATCCAGATAAATAAATAAATGAGGAGGACGAATTTCCTGTCATGCAAGTGATTTGACTCTACATCAGATGAGATGAAAACGAATTATGTCCAAAAATAGTAGATTTATAATCAAAGATGTCAACGAAAGAGACGTTTTGAGACCGTGTAGAATCAGCCACTGTGGATGGCTGTGGTTTCCACATCGTTTGTCTGTGAGATTCTTTGACAGTATTTTACACTGACAGAAAAAAAACACATCTTTTAAAATTATTTGCGGAAGAACTGTAGCCTATTTTTTTTTTTTTTTTTTTTACCTTAAATATATATGGGATAATTTGACTTTTATATGTTTCACCTTACGCCAAATAAACCATTAGACAAATCCAGATGTTCTGTTTATAGACAGCCCTACATCTTGTCTCGTTCTGAGTCGCCAATATGAGTTTCTGAACAGATGAGGCCAGAAAACACGACTTCCAAGTGTTGATGTCGAAAACCAGAGAGAGGCCGCGGCCTGACACGGAAGCAGTGCAGGCTGGATGAACCACCAACTCTGATGTCCATTTCTTCCGCAAGCTCCAAGACGCTGCCTGTAACTGAGGAAAAACCACAACACGAAGAATATTGGTGACTATAGAGGACTGATAAACCAGTGAATCAACTAGAAACTCGGGATTTTTTTTTCTCATTTAAACACGTTACTATCATATAAATTCATCCCATTGTAATATGATTGATCCCAGCCTCAAAATCTGAAGGAACAGAGAAGCTACAGGGAGTGAAGCTGTGAGGTGAGTCTGCTGGAACTGTGCAGCCTGATCTGCTGGATTGTGTCTTCATGCAGACGCGTCAAACGGATGGGACGTCCAACCAAAACAAACACACACACACACACACACACACAGCAGACACACATGGATCCGTGTCTTCCATTTCGGGCCCTTTGTGCTTTGTTGTGGCGGAGAGATGAGGCTCGGCCTGATCCTGCAGGAGGGAGGAGGTTAAAAATGAGCTCCATCATATTGTTTGACAGAAACTCGCAGGTTGATAGAGTGGATTCTTTGAGATGGGCTGAAAATGGTGATTTCCAAAAAGAAGAGGAGAAAGAAAGAAAGAAAAAAAAACCGGCAGAGAGCTCACATGCCTGACTTTCAGGGCTCTGCAGCCTTCACACTGTCCACGGTAAAAAATTAAAAAATAAAAATCCAGTTGTAGAAAATACATTTCGATAATTTAATGTTTTCGTGGGCTTCTGTTTGTGGTGAGATTTTTTCAGGAGAGAATATCTTGCTTTTATTAAATCTGACAAGCTGAAGATTTGGATACTGGTGTAAAATAATTAACATAATGGTCGTAATTACAGGCGCGCTAACAACGCCATTCATTTATCATATCGTTTTAGTAGCTGCTGCCCCCGACTGCTCCTTCACCTAATGAATGAAATTAGTTGCCTTTCAAAAATCTGCTTCCGCAAACAGCTGATCTGGACGCAAAGATGTGAGTCGAGTGAGGCGCAGTAATCCGACTCTTTATCATAAGGGCAGGGATGAGTCTCATATTTGTGTGAACGGTTTTAATGGACGCTTTCACGTTACAGCAAAAACGAATATTTGTATCTAATGAAGATTTTTTTAAAAATAAATAATTAATCAATAATCTATACATGGATTTCAAGTTTTAAGCCTGTTTCTGGTGAGAAATCCTCTAAAAGGCCGCGTATCAGCGAATAATTCGGTGCCACATATTTTCAACCACATTTCTAAGAATTCAAAAGATTAAAAAGGGGAAAAGAGTGACTGTGGTCAGTGTTGTGTCAGAAAAATCAGCATCCACCTCTGCACATGCAGGGAATCAGCCTAAAAGACATTTACTGGGTATTAAGACAGTAAGACCTGTTTATGCACCTTTTTGTGTGTCAGTGTGTGTGAGCATCATCAGGCACCTTGCCCATAAACCTCCACACACTCCCCTGACCTTTACCTCTTGCGCATACAAACCGAACTAAAACTAGAAAAGTTTTTTTTTTTTTTTGTTTGTTTGTTTTCCATATATGGTCTTATAAAAACTAAACTGGCCTAATTATCACAAATAATTATCAGAAAGCCCTTGTTTTAATTTTGAATTAGAAACATCAGGAAAGTCACTCAATTGCATCAAGTGATGTCACACTGAGGGAATGAATCAACAATATTTTGCATCTCTGTGTCACTTTCGACATCCACCCTGCTGAAAGGCCCCTGAGCGAGCACCGACACCCTGCCATCTCCTGCAGGTGACCCTGACCTCTGACCCCAGCGAGACAGAGGGGTGCGGGGGGGGGGGGGGGGGGGGGGGGGGGGGGGGGTGAAAGAGAAAAGAAATCTCCCTCTCAGGAATCACCAGAGCATCACATTATTATGATCACAATTATTTGTTAGGTGACCTTGCTGGCAGTTTGCAGTGATCACATGCGGTGACTGTTTCCTCTCCATCACCTGTGCGGCTGCTGCTGCTCCGGCGCTGGTCCCCCCCCCCCCCCCCCCGCACCTAATGGTTTCATGCCGGAGCGAGTTGGCTTATTATACTAAAAGGTTTTGTCGCGCTAAGCCGTGCATGTGTGCTTAAAACGTACATTTCATTAACAAACTGCGGAGGTATAAAAGCGGATTTATGAGGCTTCAAAAGATCACAGGAAGGACGGGTTTGAAACCCCCTCTCGGTGCTGCTGCAGTCAGGTTATATCAGCAGTTACACCGCCTTTCACACAACACTGCAACTCTGGGATTTTTTAAAAGGAGGCTGGCTGCACCTGTCTCTCCACACACACAACCCCACTGACACACACACACACACACACATACACACACACACACACACACACACACACACGGGGAGAGAGAGGCTGGTTGAGTCAGTGCCCCTCTGACCCCCCGATTCCTTCACAATCCACAAAGATAAGAAAGGTGGCGAATACAAACCAAACATGTGTCATAAAGCTCCTTTATTTTGCCAATGTAAAAGATTTCTTGCAGTGTTTTCAAGATTTGGAAAAAGCTTTCTGTTGTGAGGGGAAAACCTGTCATCAAGAAAAAAACTCTAATATCAAAAAGATTTTTGTTGCTGTGAAGAAATGCGAGAATTGTGTCGAATCAGCAGAACAAATTATAAAAAAAAAAAGTCATCTGATCGGTTTTGGATTTTTTTTTTTTTTTTTTAAAAACAAAAAACTTCAGAAACAAACATAATAAAAGGTAGTTTTCTCATTTCTGACCTGAGAAAACCAGAGAGTGGAAAACAACACGTGCTTTCTCGTCAGTACAGATGCGCCCTGCGGATAAGTAGGATAAAAGTTGATGTAGACTCTGGTTTCATCTGCTAAGTAGTCCGTATTGACGGAGCTCCAGATCACACAGGTCACCAAGAGATTAACACCCGGCGAGTCTGATCGGAAGGAGCCATGTTTCCCTCCTTTGACCCGTGCCCGCATTATTAATGATAGCGTTTGATGAATCCCACTTTTATCCCGGGAGCAGAGACGTCGGAGGTGGCGCAGAAGCAGCAGCACCTCTGCGCACTGCTAAAGACAAATTAAAGGATCACACTCACACCGCCAACTGACTCCAAGATACAAAAAATAAAAGATGTAAAATTCATGAAAATGTGCTTTTTTTTGTCAAGACGCATTCAGATTTTATCATGTAAATTAAGGAGGCTAATTAAACGCAGGCGTAATTATCGAATTAATGGGGTGACATTTGTAATTTGTGCTATAATAATAATAATAATTATTATTATATTAATTATATTAATAACAACAACAACAATAATAATAATGTATGTATTCTGTCTCTACTGTGTTTTTAAGACAAAAGAGAGGCATGTAGGTGAGAAATAATCATTAATTGCGTAATATCTCAATTTGTAATTCATGTTTATGTTTTCATTTATTCAAATAAAGCTTTTGACAAAAAAAAACAAAAACCTGACTCGAGTTGATTATATAGAAATTTTCATTAACCTCCTAAAAAGACCTCCAATAAAAATCAATTGTAGGATGAAACCGCATGTGGCACATCGGGAATCTTATTATTTCTATTAACTACGCATTTCTCTTAAAAAGGTGGTAAAAGCAGAGAGTGGCTGTGGACTTTGGCTGAAA
Organism: Trachinotus anak; assembly: GCF_046630095.1. Classification (NCBI taxonomy): domain Eukaryota; kingdom Metazoa; phylum Chordata; class Actinopteri; order Carangiformes; family Carangidae; genus Trachinotus; species Trachinotus anak. Next base: position 21,605,614 of record NW_027273861.1, read on the forward strand.
TAAAAAAGCCTGCTCCTTCACTAAGTCCTCTGAAATTTTCTCACACGGTGCAGGAAACCCTCTGTATTGGATGTGACATCCTCTCCCTGAGCCCAGCCTACACCGCTCACCTTCATGCTTGTGAATAAACGCTCTCTTTGCATTCACCCGCTGCCCGCATTTCCTACTTTTTTCAAATGTAAAAACATGCAATCATTGGGGTCGTTAGCACCTCTTCCAAACTCTTAAGGAAATTCTTTATTCTCCCCATTCATTGTCGTCAGTGCTGCTGCCGCTGCTGCTGCTGCTGCTCAATATTCTTCCCACCTTCGGCTAATCCTGCGGGAATAAATAGACTTGAATTCATGGTTTGCATTCGCAGCTTGGATTTACACAACGGGCTGTAAAGCTGGAAATATCAAGGCATGCAGCTCAGCTCCAAATAAACAAAGTAGCCTATAAATGTTTAATCCTTACGCACTGACAAAGTCTCCTGTGCGCAGAGTGACATTCACGGAAACTGGTTTCTATTAAATTGCAGAAAAATCCATGCATGCACAATTGTACAACTGTAACGAAAAGTCAACACACAGGCTAAAACAACTTAAAGGAAGATTCCGTTAACTTAGCTGTCGTCGTTCTCGTTCTGCAGCTTTCAGCAGAGTTTGTATTAGCAAAGTTAAAGGTTTGGGTTGTTTTTACGCAGCCACGTTAATGCGCATCAGATCTTTCAATCATGAGGGCCAATTTTCTCTCCCCCTCCTCCTCCTCCTCCTCCTCCCTCTGCCACCGTTAAATGGTCTATGACGGACGAACACAGAAATCAGCGGAAAGCAGCATTGCCGATGTCCCATTGTTGACAAATCCATGAAACAACTCCAGTTTGCATGGTTTAACAGAGAGGAGAGGAGGGAGGAGAGGAGAGGAGAGGGGGCGTCTGTCGTCACCAGACCACGTGTCCCGCACTGATAGTATATCTTATACTGGGAAAAGTAATCTATCAGACAGCCCTTTTAAAAGCTCCGGCCTTTAAAAGCAGCATGTGTCATCTCGACTTGGTTCTCCAAATATCGCTCCTATAGGAAATATACGCACCGAGAAGGGACGTCGGAGCGCACAAATCGCAACATCTCCAAACAACTTCGAGGCAAGACGCTCCGCTCTACACAGGCCTGCTCACTTACCGAGCGGGGAAATATTTGTAGAAGTTGAAGTTTCTCTTTGGCTTGACTGGCTGGCTGCCGGCACAACCGCATTTAGATTTTGGGAGACATCTGATCTCTTGACAGGAGCGACTAGAAGCCCAACAGACCCGCTGTGTGAGCGCACTGACCGCGCTGGTCTCATCTACACATCACACCCGGCTGCTCGGTTGTTTTGGCTCCGGAAGACTTTGTTTTGAAAAAAAAAAAAAGTGTAAGTAAACCGTGAGATGACCCTGTCTGGAGGCAGCGAAAGAGCCAGCGACATGTCCGGCCAAACTGTGCTCACAGCGGAGGACGTGGATATCGACGTCGTGGGCGAGGGAGACGAGGAGGGCATGGAGAGGGTGGACAGCGACTGCGACAGCCCGGGGGGAGGCATCCTGCACGACCTCCGAGGAGAAGCAGGGGACGAGGAGGTGGAAGATGAGATCGAGGTGGAGAAAGAGGAGATGAGGTCCGGTGGAGGGAGTCCGTGCTGCGAGAGCTCCGGGGAGGGAGAGGCTGGCACCGGCAAAGGAGAGGGTCACGACGGGAGCGCAGCGGCGGGAGGTGGGATCCAAAAGCCCAAAAGCAGCTTGGTAAAGCCGCCCTATTCCTACATCGCCCTCATCACCATGGCCATCCTCCAGAGCCCACAGAAAAAACTCACCCTCAGCGGGATCTGTGAGTTCATCAGCAACCGTTTCCCGTATTACCGGGAGAAGTTCCCGGCGTGGCAAAACTCCATCCGCCACAACTTGTCCCTCAACGACTGCTTCGTGAAAATCCCGCGGGAACCTGGCAACCCCGGCAAGGGCAACTACTGGACCCTGGATCCCGCTTCAGAGGACATGTTCGACAACGGCAGCTTCCTCAGGAGGAGGAAAAGGTTCAAGAGGGTTCAGCCGGACATGCTCAGGGACCAGACCGCGCTCATGATGCAAAGTTTCGGTGCATACAGCCTTGGGGGGCCCTACGGAAGGCACTACGGGATCCACCCGGCTGCATATTCCCACCCGGCGGCTTTGCAGTACCCCTACATCCCCCCTGTAGGTCCCATGCTGCCCCCGGGCGTCCCTCTCCTGCCCTCGGCGGAGCTGAACAGAAAAGCGTTCAACTCCCAGCTGAGCCCGAGCCTTCAACTTCAGCTCAACAGTCTGAGCACGGCGTCCATGATCAAATCAGAGCCGTCCAACAGACCGTCTTTCAGTATAGAGAACATCATCGGGGTCTCCAGCGCCTCCTCGTCCTCACCGGGCGCCGCTCAGGCTTTCCTGCGGCCTCCGGTGACCGTTCAGTCGGCCCTGCTGAGCGCGCAGTCCCTCTCCCTGACCCGGACCTCAGCCGCTATCGCTCCCATCCTCAGTGTACCGTCAAATATCATTTCTGGACATGTTTTACCCGCAGCGACGGCGGCCGCAGTGTCCAAGTGGCCTTCACAGTGACTTAAAAACAAGAAAAAATAAACTCTTATTTTTATATAGAGACATTATTACTGGTGGAAGTGTGAAGAGCACAAATCAATAGGCAGCACTGGACTCTGTAGCCATGTAAAGACTGTTGAAACACAGAGAAAAAAGAAAAGGAGATATTTCTGTACAGGTAATATTTGTAAATATTTGTAAAAAAAAAAAAAAGAATGATTTTAGCCGTTTGACTTTTACCTGTCTTTTTTTTCTTTTGTTCTTGTTTGAGATCTGTGATAATTATTTTACATTTTCTTTTTGTACTGGAAGCTCAAGTGGACCCATTTTTGGCTTCCTTTTCATACAAGACACAAAAAGCTCTGAAAAAATAGACTGTTTATAAAAAATCAAATATATGTAATTCTATGTAGCTATATTGTGTTGTAAACTGAATTTATTTGTAAATAAATCTAAGAAAGAATTCAAATCAAAATTTAATTATTAACATTTTTAAATTGTCTGATAGATTTAATGAGTGTTCTTGTTACAGGAAATTTTTCCCACGCTGCAGTTAAAAAAAAAAAAAAAGAATCAAAGACAAGGAAACATGATTTTGACCACTGAACATACAAGTGGCAAAGAGTAGTCTATATTACACAAAATCAGAGTTGTCTTATCTTGTGAATATTAGTTTCTTACATTTACTTTATAATTTTCAGGTGTAAAAATATTTATATTGGCCAATTTTCATTAAGTTAAAAAAATCCAAATGTCATTTTTTATGATTAATTCTAATTTGTAATAATACTATTTTGATTATAATTGTCAAGTAACAGAGAGGAAATTACATTATAAGGCAACAGCTTAAGTCAACCACATTACTCCTTTTCAGTATTAGACTATAAAAACCTGAATTACAACTTTAAAGGAATATTTTTGCAGTTACTCTGTAAATTAAATGAGGCGTGCTGCCAAAGGTAAGATATTAGGAAAAAATAACAAAGCCATATTTTTACAGATTTATTATTTTTTTTAGATACGTGAATAAAACTGGTAAAGCAGAAATGTTTTATCCTGAGATTTAGTGCAGACAAACCTAAACATTTAGCTATCCAAACTGGTTTGAGGAATATTTACAGTGTTTCTTTAGAAACATTAATCTGAATGACACCACATTTTGGATGTTAAGGCAAATATATTACCACACAGGGGTAGGTAATAAAATAGTCTAATTGTTTTTAAAGTATACTGATAGTTGTTCCCTGACAATGATCCCTGGCTTGAGGTCACAGTTTAGACACCTTTTAATTTACCATTACATCACCGCTCGTATCGTTTTACATGATATTCTGCGGCTTGGCTACTATAAAGGTAACAGTTTCGCAGTTGTGTCTGGCTAATCACTTTTACACTAACAGCAAATGGTGTGTGTGAGTGTGTGTGAGGGGGGCTATAGGCGCTATATTTATCTGATCCCCATGGGAAAGAGAAAGGAGCCTCTCTCTCTGCTTCAATTCACTTTCAGACACCGAAGAAGGTGCTGATGATGCAAAAGGCTTCTCCAATGTCACCCTGGCATTTCTACTGAGCACATTCATTATTATTATTATTATTATTACTGTTATCGTTATTATTATTATTATAAGCCTATGATTAGGAGCCCAGTATAAAGATTCTGTATGATATTATTGTTGTATAATAGAATTACTCCTATTGCTAAAATAACAATATTTGCCACTTCAGCGCACATCGTTACTGCCGTCCATGATTTCTCTCATCGAAAACAAGAGAGAAATAAATAAATAAAAGAAATAGAAATATAGCAATCACAGGGTCTGTAATGAGGCTTTTGTTTATTTCTGTCACTCCAATGTTTTCTCTCCTACTTGCACTCGCAGTTTATAAATTAAGGAGGAATTTAACATTCACATACTGCTCCTCACTTTAAAAAGACAGTTCAAAGTGGTGGTGGTCCGGCGGTCAGCATCAGGGCAGTTAGACGGTATCATTTTGATCAAAGGTGTCTGTGGAAAATCAAAACGAGACGTTGTCAAATGCAGCTCCGTGGGTGTGTTTTGAGAGTCAATTAGCTACATTAAAAAAACAAAACAAAAAAAAAAAAAAAACGTCACAGTAAAATCATTTGGAAAAGGCAGAGGTGAGCTTAGTTAACACGTTTTCATCTCTGGTGTATTTCCCTTGTAGCGTGTGTGAAGCATGTGTGGCTGCGGACCCACGTCCAGCCTCCACAGAGCAGGGTCCGTGGGCCCCACACTCATATGCATGTCTCACTGGATCGGAGTGACTTCAGTATAAATGCACAAGCAGTCTCCGCTCCGTGTGATGCCTCAGCGTCTGTGTGTGTGTGTGTGTGTGTGTGTGTGTGTGTGTGTGTGTGTGTGTGTGTGTGTGGGGTCGCAGGCTGACAACACCTAGGAAGAGACGAGACTCAAGCCGCTAGGGGGCGTTAACTGACACCTCTGGCTCTTCATAAAGGAGACCAAAAATAAAAGAAATATTCTGGAAGACCATCTCAAACACTCGGTTATAATCTTTTTTTTCTTCTTCTACATTTTAGGTTGAATAAATGGTTAGAATGAATCAATACAACCGCAGGATATGCAGGATTTACTTTCAGGAGGAGACAATCGCTCATTTTTATTGGCAGCAGTTTCTTTTACAGTGATGGTAAATATTTTTGATCCACATTTTTCAGTAATTACAATATGTCCAGCTTCATAACATACAGGGGAACATAGAGCCAAGGCTGCCATTTTAGAGGGAGGTAGACTTGACGTTTATCATGAAGTAGGAATACTGAAATTGATGAAATGAATTCGGTTCTAACATCACGTTGAGAAAATAAAAGGTTTAAAAAAATACTGCTAGCAGATCCTTCCTGACCTTTATTGAAAAAAAAAAAAATACAACATTTTTAAATTGAAAGTGTGTTGAAAATAACATAAAATCAAGGTGTAAGACTGGTGTTACTGGCATTTTAAAGGAAAATTTTAATTGGGTGATAGAGACAGACAATTAGCCTATGATAATACCTATTTCCCTCCAAACAGGAAGCAGTTCAGATCTCTGCAGCTCCTCGAAGTCTAAGTTAAGGCAACCCACGGTAGGCCTACAGCCCGTTACAAATTGTTGTATCATAAACGAGCACAGTTTTTGGCTTTTCATGTTATTACATCGCCAGCAGAACAGTTTGCTGACTGGACGCACTCAATAATGACCTGTACAGCTGTACGTGCTTGTGCACAGGTGGACAAAAGCCTGGACCCCTGTTCCCACAGCTCCACCAGACAGTCTATATTAGTCTCAAGAGACAGTCTATAAGACTCTATACCATTATAAATCCACTCTGGGTTGTGTTTGATTGTTGACTTATCACCAAGCCAGCTCATAGCAGAGCAGACAGAGCTTGTATTCTAGGCTATATGTAAATTAACCAACACGTAGTTAATATGACGGTCAAATCAAACTAATTTTGACTTTATTATTATTGTTTTAAATGAATTAATTGATTTATTTTGACAGAGCCTTTGAGTCAGGTTTTTGAGTCTCCCATACAGCAGTGTAGGTCCATGTAGGAAAAAAAAAATTGCAGACACTGTCAAAAAGGGGACACTATTCTTTTGGAAATGTATCCAGAGCTTAACTTTTTAATGTGATAATTTTACTCACAAATGACATGATCTCACACAGACAATCCAGCCACAATAAAGCAATTCATAGGGCTAAAACTGTAATTTAAGTGTCTCACCTGAAGGCTCTAATTTGATGATTTGTTCACCCAAAAACAATATCAAAGTATTAGAGGCAATAGGAGTTTACATGCACAAGTGGTTTAGAAGTTGACAGAATGCCAAAGTACAAATTTGAGGTGTGTGATTATCACACCTCAAATTTGTCAATCGCATCCATGCAGTAACAAGCAGGTGTCAAATAATCAATCTGAACATCACTGGTTTACGAAAGACAAATAATGATGTTCCAAACACATCTCTGTTTGTCTATATACTAAATCATAATCAAACGCTTTTAATTAATCCCATACTGACAGAGGCCCAGGGCCACCTGCAGTGTGGTTTGTCAGAGTGAGTCCAGTGCAGCTGAGTGATCCTTTAAGAGGCCTCATTTATATGTAATTTTTATTTGTTAACCTACTGTACGTCCATATTGTCATACTGTCATACATACTGTATGTCATGTTATTGTCATATACAGGTGTAAAATCATTTTCAGTCATTTTCTTGTTCCCTGAGAGAATGAATTGCTTCATGATGTCAGCTCACATTGTCAAAACTCCACATTTAATGGGACACCATATGAAGATGGATGCACTCGCTTTTATGCAGCAGAGGAATTCCTGGTCCTCTTGTTTCATGTGGGATTTTAAACATCTGGTTGAGGACATTTTTTTGAGGGAAGGAGTTTGTGTTACCTGTGACCTTTGAATTGGAGAGGGCATGTTGAGTGTCACTGAAAAAACTGGATCAGAATCAAATTCTGTTTACAAAGCCTCAAACAGAGCCAATGGTGAATATTAGTCCTCACATCCTCAAAATACATGTATATGCATACTATGAATACTGCAGTATTTTCACAGGAATTCACTGACGGTACAATTAAGAGCATATCTGCAGTGAAGTAGTGGAGTAGTGGCAGTACTTGTGTGTCTCCATAGAGCAGATGCAGACTGTCCTGTTAAGTAAGTCATGGGAGATGATGCACAAGTATTTTTTTTTTTCCAACAGAAAAACTTCTAATTATAGGTCTTTATTTGTCCTCATGTTGACTATGAAACATGTGACAAAATAGCTGAAAAAATCAACTTTGACTTGCTGTAGCAAATGTGACTGCAGCTATGATAGACAACAATGGCATTGCAAGCAAGGCCTGAGCCTCCATAATAACTAGGTCATCCTCCACCACAAGCTATAGCCTTCTCCTGGGCGGGGATCACAGACAGTAAATGTAGGTACAGCAGTTACTGAATATTTAAAAAGGCATAGAGATGAAGCAATAAATGACAAAGTAAAGCTGGTGTGGCCAGGCATTAATAACTAATGGGTACTACTGAGTTATAGGCTGCTGCCGTTGTAATGAAAGTGTCATTGCAAATCAGCAGTTGTCCGAGGTTATTATTATTTATGCATAATTGATGCCGGAACCACAAGGAACACGTCTCACCCAACAAATCCCAACACCTTGGGAACAAAGACGATGGTGTCAACAGAAGAAAAGGTCACAGAGGAGAAAATGCCCCTAGGCTGAGATTTACATTGTGAGAAGAGGGCAAGGGGGGGCTGTTATAACCACACATACATCTGTATACAGAAGGTTACAACAAACTAGTTACACGTGAGATAACTGATTCTCTCCTGCTCCAGACATGTAGTGGATGTTTGCTACAACGTGATTAGCTGACACTAAATGGCTAAATAGTTGACACATGTAGTTACACAATAAGAATTGTTTGATCCTGATATGTTTCTGGAACTTTGGAAGTAAATATTTGTTAAATTATAACATAGGTTTCATTATCAGAACCCATAAGTATATTTAATTCAAGGAAGTTTGCTTCTTCAAGGGCCTGAGTTCCATATGTAACTGGCTATATCTGTTATTTAATGCCTTGTTCATAATGTTAGATTATCAAAAAAACAAAATGCTTCATATGCATATTTGCATTTATAACAGACAAAGGCTGGCTTTATGATACTAATATTATAACAGAAGGAACACGAAACAGGAGAAATTAACTTGGTATGATGAAAAATTGAAATTCTCCTGTCATTGACTCATTTATCCACTTTGGTCGACAGTTTGTATTATGTTACTAGCCTATTTTGTCATTATATTATTAAGCCTTCTTTTCAGTGGTGTAATGCTACCAAACGCAAGACACGTTGCAACTTCTTACCTCAAGTTCAACAAGAAAATGTGATAATACTGGAGGAATAGATCTTTAATGATCCAGAATATCCATCAATTTGTCTTAAATCGCATGTCTGCGGATGATGTATTCCCTGTACCTGGGACAGTTAGTGTTTTCTCATTCGAGTTGTAACCAGGCCCATAAACAAAATCTGCCAATGGCTGCTGGCGATATAATCACACATTTGACGTCAGACCAAAAGTACTTGTAATTTTCCACGACACTGTTTGATAACGTTATTATTTTCGCCTCATCAATGGAGCGATTGTCCAATGAAAGGAAATTTTCCTTTTCTTCCGAATGTTCACAAACGCCTCTTAACTCTCAGCACCTACGTCAGCGTGCAGAGTCCAATGAGAAGGTGAAACGAAGCTTTGACGGATGACGTATACAGGAAATGTAGCCAGATTCCAAAACTGTCTGAATGAGCAGATTTTAAGCGTTTATTTCTTCTCCAGCAGCTAATTTCTACCGGTTAAAGTTATGCAAACGTGGAGTCTTGTGTCCGTTTGTGTTTTGCTCGGCGTTGTTGTGAGATGGGGAGTTTCGCTAAATTCTTATTCAGGTAGTGAGTCTGTGGAGCTCAACGTTAACATGCCACATCCAGAGAATCACAACTGTCTTCCTTGCTAAACTGCTGTTTGTTTCAGCGCATCTTCTTTAATCTCATATCAGCTACTAATAGAAAGTTGTTTCACTCTTATCGGGATGTTACTGTTAGCGGTCAGCATGCAGTCACAGGCTTACATAGCTGTCACTGGCAGTCTGGTGTTGTGTCTTTGCTGTCATTCACTGATGCAGTTTCTCATTCATCGGACTAACAGCTGAATGATTTTTCTCCAGGGGCGGGGAAACCTCCCATGTTTGGCGACTATGAAGCCCAAAGGCACTGGCAAGAAGTGACCTACAACCTCCCTCACCAGGAATGGTCAGTCTGAAGCTTCATTTGTGATGGACTGTCTTTAAAGGCATGTGGTAAAACAGGGAAATGTTGCGATGGCTGGACTAAAAGCAGACTAATGTGCAGTCAGTTGGCACTATATTAGGTAGGCTACATTTAGCTAAAACTAATGCAGTCTAATAAATCAGTCCAGTAATAAATCCTCCCTTCATGATAGTTATAATGTCCAGTAAAATTATCATATAGTTGAATCAACACCTCTGTTCAGACAAGCAGTAAACATTTTTTTTATCAAGGTGGGATTTATTGGAGGACTGTTGTATTAAACTGCATAAGTTTACTTAATAAAATGGGAACTTGTCTAATTGTGAGACCACTCTTACAGTGGTGGAGTGTAACTAAGTACATTTACTCAAGTACTGAACTGAAGTATATATTTGAGATACTTGAGGGCTTTTGCTGTAAGGGCCCCTAAACCTTGGAACAGTTTAGGAGAGGAGATCAGTTCCCAGTTTTATGTCACTTCTTCAGACACATTTTTATATAAAAGAAGCTCTTATTGTGTGATATCTTTTTTATTTCCATTGACATTTTTACATTGACAGCTGACTTCCTTGTTACTTTACACATTGAGATTTTTTTCATACAAAACATATAAAGTGCTTATGAAATATGTTATAAATGAAACTACCCAGCAAGTAGACAATTAGACCTTTAATGATTAGTCAGCTGATCTACAATTTGATAGAAAATTAACTGACAACTACTCTGTTTTAAAGTTGATTGATGTGGGATCAAAAAGAACCCAAAGAAAAAAACACCTTAAAGGGATCTATGGGACCAGAATATCTACCCTAAACCTACAGCAGCGCCCCTATCTGACACTTCCACAGTTTCAGTATAAATATATGTAACATTTGTCCTCTTACAGGTACTTTAACACCACTGACAATGACTTGAACTACTGGGGTCTTGACTACCCTCCTCTTACCGCCTACCACAGCTGGATCTGTGCTTATATGTAAGTATTTTTTATTAAATTACAGTGGATAAATGTTCATTGAAAAATAGTATAGAGCAGGTCCCAAGAGACTTTCCATGTAGTCAATTTAAGTATAACATACTTTGTTATCATCATTTTCCTGCAGAGCCAAGAACATAAACCCTGAATGGGTGGAGCTCCACAAATCCAGAGGTTATGAAAGCCCAGCACACAAGTTATTCATGAGAGCCACAGGTACAGTACTCATAGGAAAATAAAGTGAAAAACCTCCACGATCCATGACTACCTCAACCTTAAAATAACAATAATTTATTTGCATAAAGTACTTCAATTACTGTACTGATTGTGCAGTGATGGTTCAAAAATGAATAGATGACACATGAATGGATGGATGCTTCAAATCAGAAGTGTGAAAGTGTGTGTTATTCCTTTGAAAAATTAGATATGATATTATATGGTTCTTTTCTCTGTTTCAGTCCTGGTGGCAGACTTGTTGATATACATCCCTGCTGTGGTTTTATACTGTTTATACCTGACTGATGGATCCTCTAAGAAAAAGGTAACACACTTGCCCTTCATGACATCTCATAGTTTTTTCAACTAAAGACCCAAATGAGCCACGTTCTCCTCTTAGTCTGGGAACCCACCCTTATTAAAACAGATTACAGCACTGGTCCACAAAATTGGGGAATCATGAAGCCATTGTTGCAATATGATATGATAATATGAATTTATTACATTTTCAAGAAATTACTGCTTTTCAATAGGTGATCATACATTTACAGTGCAATTAGTTCCAATAGTTTAGAGGGAAAACTTCAACAGTTATTACACAAGCAGTAGTTAATAGAGACTCTTACCGGCTTTGTCTGAAAAAAGGCAGAACTTGAACAGGTTATCCCAGCATGCATTGCTCTTTGTTCAGTATGTGGGAGGACAGACTCCTGGTATGAATATGAATAAGACAGTACAGTGAAGTGATGAATTAAATAAAGATAAACATCTGACTTTGTTATGATCGCTCCTTGATGGATGAAGCCTGAATGCATCACTGACTATCACAGAACCTATTGATCATAGATTAATAACAAGCAGGCTGTAATTAAATTTTAGTTATGTTTGTCTTCCATCAACTTCTAAATGCTCTCTTTTTCTCCAGGTTTCAACTCTGTTCTGCTTCCTGCTCTACCCAGGACTAATTCTCATTGACTACGGCCATTTCCAGTATCCTTTATGTACACGTGCATTTCTGCCATTATTGTAGTGTGCACTGGTGACATTCTATCAAAAACTAATGTTCAAAGATGAAGCCATTGACTTCAAAGACCTAACAGACAATACACATGAAATATGAAATATATATTTTCACAGTCTTTGTTGAAGCCTGAGTTGAATTCACTGAAATTGTAATCAGGTGATGTGAGGATTTAAAATATTTTAAACAGCTTGAAAAATTGAATTTTACTCAGTTGTGTTACACTAATTAGTGTCTTCTGAATATTACTATTAAACCAAAACCTTAGCAGCTTTTCTCATAATTAATCGACAAGTTATTCATTTGACCCCGCAGCAACATTATATAGGATTATTTATAACATCAAGATACTATATGTGTCATTTTTGTACCCTTGTCATATAATGCTCCTTTATTAGAGACTAAATGTTTAGAAACAGTAGCTGACACGAGACAGATATATTCATGTAGATTATGATAAAATGATAGAACCAACAGAACAACTTAATGCAATAAAAAAAAAAGAGACAGTGACATAAACCACAAAAATGATGGTTCTTTGTTTCAGTGTTTCAAGCTGTTGTTACTCAGACACTAAAGAATATGACAGTGAAAGAGTTAAACATGTTTGAACTGAACTGACCCCAGATCAGCTATTGTTTTCTGAGGTGTTTGTCCTATTACATCCACTAAAGAGACCCTTTAGTCCAGTATTGACCTTAATGGTATCAGGTACAATGGAGTCAGCCAGGGCTTTGCTCTGTGGGGGGTTCTGGCTCTGGGTCTGGGCTGGGATGTGCCGGGCTCCATGGCCTTCTCCCTGGCTCTGAACTACAAACAGATGGAACTGTACCACGCTCTGCCCTTCTTCTGCTACCTACTGGGAAAGTGTTTCAAATTGGGTCTGATGGGAAGAGGGTAAGTCTATTTATTGTTCCTTTTGTTTATAATTTCTTCTTTTTCTCTTTCACATCTTTCTTTCTTGCTTTCTCTCTCTGACAGTTTAGCAGTAAGTTACCTACTGTGTCCAGAGCCACATGTAATCAACAAGTTACAGTTCTTAGACGACCAGTATTGTGGTCAAAGGTCAAGCCTTAGAGTTTTTCTTTTCGTTTTTTAAAGAAATTACTGTAGAAGATTGTCACATTTAACTGTTCATTCTTGCAATCAATGTTGATAAAGCAAAGGCTGCTAAATAGTTCTGGCAAACTCGACCACCCTTTGTTTGGGTAAAAAATGTCTGAGCCCAGGATCCCACCAGGAAACATTAAAAAATCAAGAGCATAAAAACATTGTTATTCAATAGTGTATTCACTGGTTATATTGTTTTGTCACACTGCGTAGAAGTGCCAACTGAGAGCTCAAATCACATACAGTATGTAATGTCAGTCTATAAGAGAGCAGTGTCCTCAGGAGAGCCACAGAATGACTGACGTAATCAGATTGGATGTTGTTACTAGTGTGTCCAGTGTCTTGTTTATCTAGTAACAATGTACCAAGGGCATTTAGTAGCAAATGGAGAGCTGGATTAGAAGAGCCAGGGGAAGATATGTCCAGATGACACTCTCGCCATGCCCAAACTCCTCAGCTATGCCTGTGTGTGCAACTTAACCAGCAGCTTCACAGTTACAGCTGACAAGATATTCTGACCTACACTGAAGACTTTCAGCTGATGCATGGCTTTCACTACATTCCTCAGCACAGGGGTCAAATCCCAAATTTAGGACTTGCAGACAGTGTGGACTAATTCTTCGAGGAATCACAGCAGACATAGACGTATTTAAACAAAATGCTAATGTCGACATGTGTATTTTTGGAAATTACAGTGACAAAAACCATCAAAATACAATTTTTTAAGTGTAAAAATACAACCTATGTTTTCATTATTTCTGGTATATCTGACTCTGACTCTCAGAGCTAATACATGTCTCTGTGTGGCCCTTTTCATGTAGGCTTTTCTTGTTGGTGAGAATTGCTGTAACAGTGTTGGTGACTTTTGCCCTCTGCTGGCTGCCCTTCCTGTCTGACCCCAACCAGGCCTTGCAGGTGGTCAGGAGGATCTTTCCCGTGGCTCGAGGTCTATTTGAGGTACGGTAGAGTTTCTTGAATCAAAACGCAACCTGAAAACCACAACTGAGAAGCTTCATTTAAAAAAAAAAAAAAAACTTTTATGCTATCAAGTTGAAAAGAATAATCTCTCTTGATAAATCATGAATATATAAAGGCTAACCAATGAGGAGCCACACAAGTCACATGTACATTTCCTGTTTTCACTGAAGCCCACTTACGCTTGAGGAAATTGGTTGGGGAAGTTTCTAAAAAAAATGAACGAATAAATGTGACCCTCATTATACAGATCAAAATATAATGAAAATTGTAATACCATCAGTCCCATAAAAAAATGTTAGGCATTTTGACTTAATAAGTCAAGTATCTTGGATGGCTTCCAAGATAAAATATCTGTAATGCTGTCTTTTGTTTTGTTGTGAGCCAACAGAAACCCTGCTGTCTTTCTAGTGCTGTGGTGAATATCAGCAGCTTCATATCTTCTTGATATTGTGTCTGTGTTTGGGACCCGTCCTAAGTAAAAACACAGTAGCATTAGCGTCAAAATATACTTTAAGTTCCAAAAGTAAAAGTGCTCACTATGCAGAAAGGCTCATCTCAAAATAATGTTTATTATAATTATTGGTGCATTAAGAGTACATTATTTTAATGTTGCAGCTGGCAAAGTGGGGCTAATGTGTACAGCTTTATGTACTGCTGGGTAGCTTGTGAAATACAGCCTCATCTTAACCTATGATAATACATTGCAATTAATTTGTTTATTTACATTTAGTTAATAATCAATATGCGAAGTGACAGTCCAGTAAATGTAGTAAATGAAGTAAAAAGAGGTATTAGAAGTATAGAGGTTTAGTCATACCCATTCCTATGTTTTCCATGGGGGTGGGTGGGGGTGGGGGTGGGGTATGTTTGGTAAGCATCACTGTGTGCCTATGAATGACATCTTTATTTTCTTTAATTTGATGTAAGTAACAGGATGTTGTTCAGAGACACACTGCAATGAGGAATCATTCATTTCAACCCAGTTAAAGAGAGAAAGGCTGTTTGTTATTATGGGATTTGCTGGTGACGGATTTATTGGTACTATAGTAATTTTTCTTTAACCCTGTTTGTGCATGATCAGTCAAGAGTCACTGTTTTCTAGGAAGTGACATATTTCCAAGAAGTTTATCGCTCATTTCATGGAGATTTTAACAATTTACAGCACAAGGCTGTGACCACTTCTTTTATGAAAGTCAGCCACAACCTGCATAGCACTCCTCGTGCCTTACACGTTGTTCCATACCCTCAGCATGATGAGCACCCTTTCCACCCTCCCAGTGCTTAGCCCGTCGGAAATGGATACCCTGCAGGATCAAAGAAAACAGTGGAATAAAATGGTGAAAGGTCAGGAGATCAGTTTCACTCTATCTCTGGGAGGTGTTGGGGTTCAGGATGTACAGTGTGAGGATATAGATAAATCTAACTAATTTATGGCTGGGGTATTTTCAGCACTTCATAGCGCTGCCATGTTCAAGCCATATGGACTGATGAGTGGGGCCAACTCCACACTTCCAGGCGTATCAGAGCAGATCTGACAACTGCTGCCTGCCAATTACCACTTCTTTGGACAGCGTATGAGTATGGTAGACTGATTTATAGCACACTTTCTATACTGTGGTCACTCAGCCTCTGAGAGAAAAGGAACAACAGGAATATGATATGAATTTAAAAGGAAAGCGATAGTGGACAGTGAGAAAGAGACCTGAAACCTTTCCACAGTCGGCAGTGTTAGAAGCTGTCATGGAAGAAGCAGAGGTAAAGTAACTGTGTGTGTTTGTGCGCTTGAATGTGTGACTGACAGCTCAGAGGCCAAGGTTTGCAGTTCTCATTTCTAAAACCCTCTAACCCCCTTCTTGTCCCGGTCCCCGCGGTGGCACCCACCACAAGGTGTCATGGATGTGAGAAGTAATTGAAAATTCTACCAGGGGAGCGGATGGCAGTGTGCACTGCGGCAGTATTTGTTCAAGGAAATGATGCAAACATAATACACAGGGTGTGAGAGACACTATACTCCCCTATGACGACAGCATTAGAGGCTGCAGGGGCGAGTCGTCCTGAACTAATTGTGAAATGGTGCACGTAAGCAGAAGCTTTGGACAAGGGGACAGGGGTGAGAAGGGGTGGTGGGGAAGGAGAGGGCTGGTGACTGGTGGTCCTGGCGGCTTCTGGGAGGGAACAGTTGTAAGTTTACCCACTGAGCTGCATTCTGACGTCTCACGTTGCTTGTCTGCTCTCAAAAATGGCACCAAATGCTTCTCCCTGTGAAATTCCATGGTAGCTTATAGGTGAAGGAGCCGCACCGCTCTCGCCTCCCCCTTACATTTGCCGATGGGGACCCCCCCCCTCGTTCATGTGTTGCCTTCAGGCGGCGTCCAGGAAAATTCCCGTAGCGGTTATTTGGAGTGGGGAGGCAAAGAGGGAAGAGAGAGGGAAGGGGCTGAGACAACACAACACTGGATGACCCAGTGCTGCTGACTAGGCTGCCATTAAGATCCACACAGCTGTGCTGTGAGCAGCTGTAGCACAGAGGAGAGAGGAGGCCAGAAATAGGCTTTCTAGACAGGACCACACGGAGAAACCATCATCACAGTGGATTCATAAAGCTGATCTAGGCAGGCTGTCTCTATGTTGTGTGATATCATGGTGCACAGTGGCGGCTCAGGCCTCAATATCATCTGATCCCTGCACAACTGCTTAAGCACTTAAATCAACTGAATTGCACAGCAAGCCCCTCCTCATCTGATCTCACAGCTTATAAACCGCAAACACTTTTAGACAGACATTAAAATTGTAACACAGCTTCTATGTCATTCACAAACCATAAAGATCTGAGTTTCCAGATTATTCATGAAAACAATATGAACTGACACGGTCTAACATGAGAGAAAAAGTTATGATGTTTTCATTAGAGCTGAAATTGATCAGCAACTGTTTGGATAACACATTGAATGATTGTTTTAGTCATTTAACTCAAACAAAAAAGTCAAATATTCTCTCACTTTATCTTCCCAAAAGTGAGAAATTGCCACTTTTCTTTGTGAATTTAATCTGTTAAGTTTTGGACTTAAGTTTGTAAAATCAGTTTGTGCTCTTGGAAAAATGATTTTCACTATTTTCTGACATTTTATAAACAAAGCAATTCATTGGTTAATCAAGGAAATCATTGGCAGATCATTATTGGCAGCCCTAGTTTTCAATGAATATAATTTAAATACTTTATATACTTTTTTCTCAATAACAAAATACATTGAATTATATAGAGAATTATTCAACATATTGGCATTATCTATTTTTTAGCAAAGCTCTGTGGTTGGTCTCTATCTGCTGCTGATGCAGGAACTACTTTGACACTTGACCTTGTGTCCCCAAGTTTACAAATAAGTCCCATGCTTTTTCTGACAAGGGAGGAAAATTTATGATGGAAGGTGACATACAAATGCCCCCCTGGATTGCCCAGAGGAATTTTTATTGCACTTTCAGTGGGGCAATGATTACTTAAAGCAATGCCACGTATTTGCTTTCTCTTCAAAATGAATTTTGGAATTTTATGAATTGATTTTTCGAGCCATGTAAATTCACCATTCATCATTTGATAGTTAACTACGTGTTTTCTGTGTGTGTGTACAGGATAAGGTGGCAAACACATGGTGCAGCTTGAACGTCCTGATAAAGATCAGATCCATTCTGTCCAGTGACTCTCAGCTCTACCTCAGGTAATCCCTCTATCTATCTATCCAGTAAGCTTTCACCCTTTTTCTCCTCTATCTTTCATTGTTTTGTTCTTTCTTTTACTGTGTTGTCTGTGGTCCTTTTTTTGACTCCATCCCTCCCGTTTCTTTGTTTTCACTTCTTTCATTTCCTGGGAAAGCAGAGCTTGCCCAAGGGAATGAAGACTGTGATCTAGCGGAGTGGAAATAAGATCATCCCTTAAGGAAACATCTTGTGAGGAACTTCTGAACATAAAGTCACAGCTGTTTTTGGAAATGTGATGACAAGAGCTTGAATTGCCCAAGGAACTACTGAAGCATGTGTCATGTTCAGAGATAGAAGCAGAGTAAATCAAACCAATAACAAGATTTTCTTTTCAAAATTATCATGATGGATTGTTTGATTTATTGTGTTCTATAATAAAGTGGGTGAGAGAAAGAGGGAGACAAATAAAGGTTGTGATATCAGGGGAGAGCACATAGAAAACATTAAACACTGGACTGGTGCCATTTAACCTTCAGTATCTCTGCCCGCTACCCAACAAGTGCATCCCAGGAAGTCTTTGGATATGATATGTTATTTTGACTAAAAGCTTGAGACCTGTGCAATTACAGCGAGGGAAATAGTCAATGCAGCAGTTGTGTCATGGAGGATCCTGCTTAAATAACCCGGCCCGCTAAATTTAGGAGTACTATGTTCGCAGCATGGACACGTTTCTGCCAGACTGCTAAGTCCAGGGATCAAGTTGGACTTCTTTGACTGTTGTGCATTTCAAACAAATGAAAAACACTCTTGTCTTTTTGGCACAGGGATTGGATTGCTAAATGCTCTGGTGTGGGTGTACTGTGTACATAGAATGAATCAGCTGTGAAAAGTGATCCATGTCCTTCCGGACCACAAAACCCTGCCCTACACATAACATGCACGTAACACAGTCACTTTCATACACACTAAATACCCACCGACTGGTCTTTTATTACTGCTATCTATCTTTTTGTCTCTTTATCTAGTTATTTCTATCCATCACTGTTCACATAAAGCTCTCTATCACTTCTCCAAATGGTCCTACAAACACATTGTTGCCCTCACACCTTGAACCAACTCACTGCCCGACCTCTCAGCACATTTATACACATTCGCACTGACACGTAGTCAGTGTCTTCCGGTGCCTCTGCCCCCAGCAGGTGACAATTGAAGGGTTAAACTAAGGCCTGGTAACCCCAGGACAGGGCCAGTATTTGGTCAATTCCCTCCTAGCTGGGGTCTTAGTTGCAGAGCAGGCGCAGTCTAAAAAAGAGTAAGATCATCCCATTCCACTTACTGGAAATGAATCTTGCCCTTTTGTTTGTTAGTGTTTTGGCGAAATAGCAGACAGCTTTTCAGTTCTGCGGTCATTAGCAGCTTTCACTTGAAGCCATGTCAACACAACAGAACGATGTACATGTAACGAATTGATTATATATTCTTCCAAACTGATTTTATGCTCTACAAGGCTTCTGCAGTATATTTTTTTCTACTGCGTTACCACTTCCTCCCCCACTGGGGATTCTGAATTAGTGTGCGTATAACTGCTGTTGACAGTGCTGATGTGAGGTCATCTGAACGCTCATTTGTATTGTTTTTCCAGTCTTGCCTGCACTCTCCTGGCAGTCCTACCTTCCTCTCTCCGACTTCTGGCTAAGCCCACCTTCTGGCAGTTTAAACTGGCCTTGGTGAGTGTTTTTGGCAGAGATTGACCCCAACCTGTCTATTGTAACTGATTTCAAAACAAATGCACTGACCTTCACTTTATAGAGACGTTTTCGAACACACAATCAAATGCATATATTATAATGTGAAGATTATTGATGCCTGTGTTCATACACTAGTTTTTTCTGTCATTGCCTTTATTAGAAAGTTCCTATGAAGTATCATTGTTCACTGACAGCGGTAGTTGTTGTATTGATCATCTCATTGCCACTTAGGTCAATTCGTCTCTGGCATTTTTCCTCTTCTCCTATCAAGTCCACGAGAAGTCCATCCTCTTGGCTGCCTTGTAAGTACAGAGAAGATAACTGTAACTTCTTGGACCACATGTTACAGCAGGGATGGTAACAAATGTAATTGGTACTTTCTCTATCTTGCAGTGATATCTGAAATATTCATGAGTATAGATTTAATTTCTACTCACAAAGGAGCCATTCGCCTCATCTCCACCACAAATCTTAAGTTATGTCTTGCACATTGATAATAAGTTGAGTACATGTGCACTTTGTTAAAGTGACGTCATTCTCCTGCTGTACTCCCAGAGTTGCAGGGGAACAATCTATTTAAGTACAGACTTGCTAACTGAGAGGTTATTCACCTCTGTCATCGCACTCTGTGCCGCACAGACACAAAAGCAGCCGTCCCAGCTTCCGTTGTCATGATGTGTGCTGTGGCGTCTGTCAGAGTTGGGTCATATTTAACAGACTAAACGCATTACTTGCACATGTCAGTGTTAAGATGTGCATGTGTGTGGTTCATTACCATTTATCTCCATATGTATAAGGCTGTGGCGGCTGTAGGTAGAGAGCGAGGCCTGGGATAGGTTTGACAGCGAGGGATTTGGTTCCTAGATCTGGGCTCATCTATTAATCTAGATTAGGGTAGATTGTTGCTTTATTAACTATTGAGTTATATCTCCCACCTGTCCCCCGGAATCAATCAGTAATGCATGTCCAGGGATTAGGAAAGAATGGCAGGCGGCAGCTCGGGGCGTTGTTTGCGCAGGATCAATTATTGTGCTGTAACAGGATCGCCAAAGAGCACTGGCTGTAATTATGGGCTCGGGGATCGGTGGAAAGTGCCCCCCTCGGAGAGGAGTGTACAGCTAGCACTGACACGGGCAACCAGGTTCAGTTAACAACAAGACTACTACGCAGACCCACGCCATTCAATAATACATTTATCACAGCAAATGTAGATGTCTTGATTTTGAAATTAAATACTTCAGACAAACGTTGGATTTTTAGCCACATTTACTGGAGGTTTATACAAACACGCCAGTGCAGTTACAGTAAAAAGGCACACACTGGCATACTGATGTAAAAATAATGTGGCCCAACAATTGCTGACTGCCTTGTGAGCAACTGTCAATAATCGATTCATGTGGATGTCCCATTAGGGTAGTAGCTTAAATATTATACACGCATGACATCGGTTCACATCCAGCTTCAGCCTAACATGGACTCACTCACTGTTTTGCCGTAAAATAGTATTTAATGGGATTTACTGCAGAGTGAGTTCAATTGCGACCATCAATAATTTTTATGTTTTCTAGGCCGGTCTGCCTCCTGCTGAATGACCTGCCCCTGATGGTTATTTGGTTCCTGCAGGCCTCAACATTCAGGTAAGACCACGCAGAGGGAAAGACCACTGTCCGAGTCAAACTGTGTGCTGTCGCCACCTCAACTTCCAGTTCAAGCTGTTACTAGGGGTGTTTTTTTCTATAAAGCAACGCATTTGTCTATATCTGAGTGGGACAAAGGTCCCAGGACTTGTTTTTAGTTTTGTGATGGCTGTTTCAGCAGCAGAAGGATTTCAGCTTCACCTTTGCTGTAGTCATGTAGACATATCTTTAGCTTGAAGGAAGATAAGCCTCGTAGTGTCATTCAGACAAGATCGAGACAAGCAGAACTTGCCTCAAATCTAAAGTTAAGATAGAAACAGATCAACTATATTGCTACAAAGTACATAACTGCAATGCCCATGCCATCCCTTCCAGTCTCACAATCTGCTCTGCCCCCTCGCTGCTGCTGCTGCTATCAAATGAAAATCACCATAGAAATAATCCTAAAAATCTAAATGGATTTGCGACATGGGTTGAACTCAGGACCATGAATGGAAAAGACAAGTAGTGCTGCAAATGCTCCATCTAACTTTCACCAGCTGTTGTTAAATTCTTCCGGCAGCACTAATTGTTGTGTGTGTGGTTTAGTATAAGGATATCTGGGGATTACATGGCATAGTCTGCATGCCTGCCGTCTAAGTGTGCGTTGTGTAGGCACAGGAGGTCATTCTGTAGCTGTTTCCCAGTACAGTCTGTCTGACTTGGACACATTATCTACATCCTCCACAGACTCTGCCATTGAAAAAAAAAAATACATCTTTTGTTAGTATAATTGCCTGAATGGGTGCTCAGCCATACCAATTTGAAGAGGACAGAATGCAGCCAGTCTGTTTTAATTGAAGAAGTATGTATTTCCAAAATGTGAAACATTTATCTTCTGAATGGAGCTTTATTGTTGGAGTAAAAAACAGAATGAGTGGTTTGTTGTGAGTGGATAGGTTTTCATAAGGTTGGGTGATGTGCGATTTACTATGAGTCAACTGTTGTTCTTGTCCATGCCCCTCTGCTAAACTAAGATAAGCTTGGCACGAATGTCAGAGCCATCTCTCCCCAGGGGACATAAAGCTTGTTCGGGCCCGCTAAATAAAAGCTACGTGGTTTAATGTTACCCTTCTCTCAACTGACATGATGCTGAACTTAATGATGTTGGACGTATTCTGTTACGTGTGTGCTGTCAGTCATCTGTGGAATATAAATGATTACCGTCGATATTTAAAGCATATTGAAGTCGTACAAGTGTGTATCAAAGCTCCAGCTACACTTTGCATTCAAAAAGTGGAAAAGAAAATCTGCAGTGGCTACATCTGTTTGTGCTTCTTGCTTCATTTTCGCTCAAGACAAAGATCAGCAAAAATGCCTAAAGTCTAAACTGTAAATGCACCATTGTTCTTGTCCTTGTCCCTCTGTGCAGCATGCTGCCTCTGTTTCTAAAGGACGGTCTGCTGGTGCCCTACGTTGTAACCTCGCTGGCCTTCCTCTTCTTCAGCATCTATCTACTGTCTGCACTGGAGCACTGTTCAGAGGAAGAGCTGAGACTGGGTGCCTACCATAAGCTGCTCTTCTGCCTACCCAAAATGGACCTGGCCTGTATAGTCAGGTGGAAGGTCAGTGTTTAAGCCATTGTGCAATGACTTAACAGTACAGGGGACACACCAGAATCCTGCACACATAGGCATGTTTTCCCGCTTCAGATAAACACGCATGCTCAGTGACTAACTGATGCATTTGTAACACGAAGGGTGGTGAGTTCAGGATCCCGGGTGGCCTGTACTTTGAAAGTGGCACTAGACCTAAATTGCAACTGTGTGAGAAGATATACCCAACTGTATAAATAAAGATCATGTGCCACTGTAAGCTGTGTAAGCTGTCCAGGGATGAAAGCCACTGCCAGCCAAAGAATTATTTATCACTTATTTAAGTTTCCACAGCGTCTGAAGTGGCTGCAACGCCAGCCCCTTAGCGACAGGGGCACCGATAGGGTGTCAGAGATTAAGAGAAGGTGTCTTTTTATAGCGCGTGTCATTAACACAGGTTTGCCTAGATATATTTATTTACACAAGCAGCATAAATAGCGAGCCCCGATGATGGCGATAAGGTTTCATGGGTTTGGGGTGGCAAAGGCGGGTGTGGGCACGAGGTGGTTCCTCCATCTTACTCACTGACTTATCTCTGGGTCGTCAAGACCAAGTGGACGCATGAAGGATCTCACTTTCACCATCATCTCTGTTTGCAACTCTGCGACAGGATAAAAAGTGGCTTTACAGACCAAAAAAATCCAAATTGCCTGTTCTGTAATATGATATTTCAAGCCGCAGTCTTTTCTTTATAGCACCTCTCAAATGACCAGTTTGATGTCCATCATTCAGTGTGATTAGAGAGCTCTTTTGAATTAAATCATTTATTGGTTTGATAATATAGTTGTAATTAAAATTGAAGCCAACAGTTTGTTCCTACCCTGAGGTGCCCAGTCTCTTCATCGTTTCACTAGGAGAAGTTCCTGTGACAGAATATAAATTTATCATTATTAAAATCACTTTGACAAAGACTTATCTACATTAAACACTCTGATTGGTCTCTTTTGTTGAGAGCAGTGTCCTTTGGGACGGCCCCATCTTTTTAAAAGTAATATAACCTGATGGCACCCAACTGTGATTTATGTGTCTTTACAGTAACTTTACAACAATAAAAACAAAATATAACAACAGAATATAACATTATATAAGAGACATTCACTATTTTGATCAAACAGCAATATGTGACTGACCAAAAAAAGGTTATTCTTGACCATAGAAATAGTCATTTAACAAAATAATGGTAAGTCAAGGTCCCCTTGACATTAGTAGACAAGGCCTTCGACAGCTTCTAATTGTATTCCTCAGTGGATAGAGTTTGCTCATTTGTCATGGAGATGGCGTTCTTGAGCCAACAGACAATAAAAACTAGCCTTTCTTCAAATTGATTGCACTGTTACTTTCAATTTAATAAAATTAAAAACAGGGGGAAAAGTAATGTAATTGTGGCATGTTCAAACATTTTGGCACCATCTTTGGCAGATATCACAGCTTCCAAACACCTTTTGTAGCAGCCAAGAGCATTTCTGTCCAGTCTTCCTGCAGATCACTTCAAGTTGTGAGATCGTGGTTCATGGTGAGTTTTTATGCTCTGCTTTAGATCATTGTCCTGTTGTAGAAGCCAGCATCGTTTCAGTCTCACTTTCTTGTGTGACCGCAGAACATCTGCATCCAGAATGTGTTGATACGTAGTGGAACCCATTCTTCCCTCTATCTGTGCGGTGTTCCCTGTGCCACTGGCTGTCACACAAGCCCAAAGCAGAGTATGTCCACCCTCATGCTTAACAGTTGACAAGGTGCTCTTTTTATCAAACGCTGCTCCGTAGGCATCAGTTAGCTTCAATTTCAGATCCTCAGTCAGTTGCTTAGAGGAGCCCCTGGTTGTTGAGTGTTACAAGGCTCGAAGAGTCAGAGAATTTATCAACTCTGGAAATGTCATCAGCTGACAACTCCTAATGACAATTCTTGACCTGCCATATAGGTCCTAACGAGTCAGTAAAGGCCGAACGATTTAATGACGTTAAATGATGAAGTGTTTCACATGTAGAAAGGTGCCTAAACTATTGCATGTGACACAATTGCTGTTGTTTTTCCTATTTTTAACATTTGTGAAATACAGCACATTAATATTTGAGGGCATTTTTAATGCCGCAGGAGTTGTACTTAGTTATCTTCACAGAAATCAACAAAATATTTCATTTTTTCATGAGTTCCCAAACATTTGCATACAACTGCATGACCACATGTTATGATGTGATTGAAGTTACATACTGAGGTGACGATGACAACCTAGCAAACTCCATCCACTGATAAGGATGGAGTTTGCTAAGATTCAGTGTAAAAGGCTAGTAACAGCAAGTAGACATTGAGGTAAGGTTATTTTGTTTAGCTATTATGTGTTTCAACTCTTGTTTTATGTAGCTCTGTAGTAGAAATTAAACAATTATGCATTTTATTGTGATCTCTTTTCACATGACCCCCCCCCCAACCTCCCTCTCTCTGTTACAGTTCTACATCAGCGTTACAGCCATGGCTGGTTTGAGCATTGCGAGTGTAGTTCTGGTCCCGCCGCCACATCTACCTGACTTGTTTCCTGTGTTGGTGTCTTCCACTGCTTTCCTGCACTTCTTGGGGACATTTATATATTTCAACATTGTTCAGTTCAGCAGGCCGCCGAACAGAAAGAACCAGAAGAAGAACAACTGATTGATGTGAAACTAATTTCGCTTCAGGAAAGCCAGTGTTACACTCTAGGGTATAATTTCTCTGAACATGCATGAAGCCTTTCACTCGTGCCATCACGTACCAAATAAAAATAGCACAAGTGCTTATTAAGCGACTTGTTGGCTAGAAAATTTACTGTACTACAAAATGCCAATTCAGAGGAGCTGTGACATGAAATGAAAGGAAAGGGTGCTGGTATTTTTCCAGCTTGGACCAACTGATTGTGTGAAATTATAAAATGGATAAAACGTCACTCAATTTCTCTTTCCCTAAAATATTTCTCCATTAGCTACATGAACGAGTTCATGTGAAATATACCTCTTTTCTTGAATTATTTTTGTTTGGACCATATACACTTCACTCTTTAAACTAGACTACAGCTGGGCTATTTTGGCCATATGGGGACATCACAAGCAAACATGCAGTAGACAAGCAATGCACAGCCCACACCTAAGGTTAGATAGCTCAGTGGCTGTAAGTTAAGGCTACAGGGGGTGACCACAATAATAGGAACACCTGCTGTCATGTTCAGTTATTGTTAAGACCGTGTCAGGGAGGTGCTGATTTGCTGAGTTAATGTCTAGAGCCATAGTGGTGGTGTTAGATTGAATGATATTGTGCGGTGTTCATGTTATTTTGTCCACGCACAGTACCTTTTTTTGGGGATTGTGATTCAACTCACAAATGATGGGACTGTACTCAGGTCTACTCGTAATAATTGCTCATTATCTATTCATGCAAACTGGGGTTTTTTTACGGTTTTCTACTGTATATTTTTACCCATCATTGAGGTTATTTTGTACAAAGTTAGTTTTTGTGAAAATAAATAAAAATGTTCAATGATCGAAAGTGAAAATCTGTTTTATTGCCACATTGTTTAATGGTTTGATTTGGAGCAGCTTCATATAAACTGTCTACATTAACCAAGTAGTCTTCTAAATCACCCTCTAACAGTCTAGCAGAGACAGAGCCAATAATTGGATAGAAATTATATCTTTCAAAGCTTTTACTCAACATCATTAAATATTAATTACAAGTCCTGGATACTACAGGGGTCCTGTACAAAAGACCTGCACATTTAAAACAAAACCAGTGACAGGAGAGGCCTTAAAAAGAGACGATGGAAGGTGACATATCTGAACATAATGCTATAAAGTTGAAATACCACAGAAAAAGGTACAAGCAATTTCTTTCTCCAATCTCCGAGCGAGTTAATGACAGGCATAAAAAAATCCATTACAACTATAAATGTTATCAGGTCAGTGAGGGTTGCCTGTGCATCTGAGGCTCTGGGTTAGTAGCCTCTAATGGGCCATAGGGACAAATAGGAGCCTAAGATCTGAGTTAACTGTAGTGCCAGTTGGGACATGAACACAAGGGGCCAATTAGAGGTGGTGTGAAAGGTGTTGGTTTGCTATTTTATAATCACATGTTTATACAATGTAAGGTCACTTCATTTACAAAGATGTGAGGGGAAAATGTGAATTTACCATATCCCACTTTGAAATGGGAGTAAGTAATAAAATGTAGGTAAACAACAAATATAGCTTAAGTAAAATATTTCTAAAAAATAATACATTTCAAAACTACAGTTAATGGTCTATTTTTTTTAACATTAAATAGTGCTAAAAAGATTATCTGAATAATCTAGAAGAAAAGAAAATTACAGTTGATTACATGAGAAATGGGTAACTCCATCGGCTAAGATATGATGGAAAGCTGCAGAACAGCCAGTGAATGGACACTGATGTATCAACAACAGTTTTATCAGTAAGTTATTTGTCAGGCAATAATGCCTGACAGGTACTTCTTCCAGCTTCTCAAGTGTGAGGATTTGCTGCCTTTGTGTTTCTCTGTTTCACATCATTTTAATAGACTATCTGTGGATTTTTGGTTGGACAAAACAAGCAACTTAAAGACATCAGTTTTATTAATCAATATATGCATTTGTTGGATCTTAAAAATAAATATATTGTACATCAATTCATTAAAACCGAAATATAAACCCTATAAACAAGGGGAACACACATCTGTATGTGACATCATATTCCCTGTCACAACCTAATAATAAAGCCACAAAATATAATACCCATCAAACTGCTTTGTTGGGCTGTGTTAACACTGCTCTGTTGAAACTGAGTTGAGACAGATTAGACTTCCAAATAAAAACTCATAAATGCCACATTCACAAATTGTATTCCGAATTTCTTAAGCAGAACTAGAAGCTAGAACTAGTTATATAATTACAGTAATTGCACAGTTAAATAATGAAACACCAGAGAGTGAGTCTTTTCTGATCTCAAGCCACAGTGAAAATAAGACCTGTCACCACCTCGCCTCTGACCAGTTATCCATGGTGCACATCCCCTCTTTCTGTGGCTCTAAACCTCGGACTACAGGCAGGCTCAGCGAGTAGATACTATACCATTAGAGCTATAACTCTGTGGAAGACAACTCTAATGGAAGACAATGAAAGTCTCTCCAAGGGACCACAGATTATTAATACACATTATTCTCTGGTGTTTTGCTTATAGTTTTGGAAACTATTGGTGTAGGCAAAATGTGGATGAGAGTATTAAAAACCCCATGAATCCTTCTATCTCCTAAGGGGACTGTATCAAAACATTAGTTTTGTTTATGGGCGCACTGGCTTTGTCCTTCACGTGGCCTCTAAGGGTGATAAAGTGAGAGTTACACGATCCACCTTAGGCAGAAATAGGAAATGTTGCTGTGAACACCAGCTGTTGCTTAGGTCGACTCGGGCAGTGAGAGGCCTCGGCCTTCCCAGGCGCTGCCAAATAAAGAGACTACTGTGTTGTGTAAGGCAGTTTGCACCCCCACCTTTACTTTTCAAAGGTGTTAAACTGCACAGGTGGGGAGGATTGCATAGTTTTAGCCATACAGGGGATGAGGGTTGCCATCTGAAAGAACATTATTTGCACAGCGTTGCAGCATTGTGGTTAATGTAGAATCAACATTTGTCAGCTGCCAAAGGCAGAGGCTCCGGAGGGTAGACGGGGTCTAACATGTCAGAGGATACGCTCCTACCGTTTCACACACTTCTCTCGCAAATGAATGACGGCTTCCAAGACATCTCAGCCTCACAACTGACAGCACAGATTCCACATTCATCTCCTGCCTTATCTCCCTGGGATCATACGCACGAGAAGTGAAGAGCAATTCCATTAGCTGTCAACAGCCGCAATGTCTCGCTAACAAAAACCTGGGGAATATGGGAGAGGAAAACATGATTGTAACCCCACTGGCACCCAGTGATATTACACACGCCACTGTCACTGTCGAGATTGAATATTCACAAAGAAGAGAGTTAACAGGAGGCATATTTTCTGGGTATTTGTTTATAAACCAACATGTATAGCAATGGATTTCAGTCAGTCTTTAAACTTCATCTGTAGTTAATTCAAATTTTGAATATTAGAGTTGAAGTAGAGTATTGAACCTCAGCCTATAATAGACCTGAGAAACTTGTACGAGCTGCCAATCATTACAGGACCTGAAAAGATAATGATGAAACCTTAAGTCAAGCATTTATGTATACCTGAAAGTGTTTATTTAAACAAGAAAAACAACTGCCTACGTGGCAAGAAAATAGTTGAAGAAAATACAGAGATAAATAGTCTTAAGAACTATGAAACTGGAAGAGAGGTCACTAACTGTAAACCAAAATCTTAAAAAAAAAAAATCCACACGAGTGTTTTCACCCAACTCTCAACTATATGTTGTTATGAAAAAGTACTTATTTGTTGCTATGTTAATATTTCAAAGAAACCTGGAAGTATATTTTTTGCACCCTGAGATGAAATGCAATGACATTCAGTAAATCAGAAATCACGTCTGAAAAGACTGCATACTCTGCAACCCACAGTGTCGATCGAAGGCCACCTGCTTCAGTTGGACCAATACAGCCTAATATACAACTCCCCCCTTTAATTGCAACTGTGTGGTCAATCAGAAAGCATAAAACTCCCGGTGGGTAGGTGGCATCTGTCTGTGAGGCCTCCGACGATTGATGTGCCAGACTCTGGGAGCTGCCTGGGCCAGCAGCCCACAACCTGCGACACTGCCCCATCACTTTTATGACATCTTAAGGAATCTTCTTTTTAATACAGCCCATTACTGCTGACATACAAATCTTCCCCAACATGTTCCTATCTATGGCCTGATCAATTTTTACACTGCTGAGCCGTCCCCTTTCCCCTCATTTTGTCATTTCAAAATTCATATTATATAGGATTTTCTTATGGGAAAAACTGCAATAAAAATACGTCACCAGCCTGAAGATGTGCACAAGTCAGTACTTGGCTGTTACTAAAAAGCTTCAGAGAAAATAAAATTTGTTTCTGTAGTAAGCAGAACTGTTTAAATGTTATTTATTTTTATGTTCCTAAGAAAATATATTGTGAAGTGCAGCATTGATTTAGAACATAACCATGTCTCGCTACGGGTTGGAGGGGCTGAATTTATGAATCCTTTGCACAACTCCTTTAATTGAATTTTCCAAATCTCTCACCACACACAAATAATCAATACCTACAGCTGAGGGAAACTTGCCTCAGAATTATTAGGGCCTTTCTTTTTCAATTTTGTAGTCATCAGCACATACAGGCACTGTGGGTATTTGTAATGCTGCGACTATGCCCAGAGGATTTATGCTTGCCCCAAGCCTGATTGCTCACCAAAAGTGACTTCTTTAGACTGCTTACTGAAACTTTTGTTAACCTTAAAGGACAGTCGTAAGCGCTTCTTACTGCTGCAGTCTCACTCTGAGAACGAAGCACCTCTAACTATCACAGCATAAAGTGGGAAAGGACATGACAAGGCAGGAAAAAGGTGAAAGAGGGAAAGAAAGCATGAGGGAAGAAGACATAGGAGGAAAAGTCCTCATGGATTTCAGCTGCCTCTGCAGGAGGTGGACGTGTCAGAGGCTTTGCTTTGCTAAGACCCAGGGTACAAAGTCTGAACATGCAGAAAGGATTGGTGTGTAATGGGGCTCAAAATGACCGTACTTGTTACATAATAGACAAGACTCCAAAATGTGCACTGTTAAAAAATTGTAACTGTTGAAAGCTACAAATGAAAAGCTAAATTTAGAAGTATTAAACACACCCATACTCAATTTGATTTACAGCATTACTTGGTCTGGTATGACCAGTGGCTTATGATAGCTCCTCTCAGCTAATTTTAGCAGAGTTTAGACAGATATTGCTTTGTACAGTAACTGACCTTGTTGAGTCAGTTTTTCGACTGCATGATTCTCCTCTACTTGTGTGTGTTACTGTTACGCTACGTTTTACCATTTACCGTTATCCTGTTGTTGTCACTTGTAGCTACAGTGGTTGCCTCTTTGAAGGATATTCCACAACCATGAGTCACTGTTTTCTCTTCTACTGCATGTTTGCCTTCCAGTCCAGATGTCCCAGATGAGGGGATACAAAAAAGTGACTCTTTTTTTTTTTTTTTTTTGAAACAACAATAGAGGTTTGCATGGTGGTCTTTTTTAGGGAGACAAACAGGTGCTGCAAATCAGTGCATGAGATATTATCAAAATCATAGTGTCTCAAATTGTGCTTTCACTATACATTTGAACACGTTGATTTGAATGTGAGTGACTTCTACATCTTTTTTAAAATACTGTGACTTACACTTGTGTCATATCAGCGTGACTCAGTGTTTTGTCCAGTCACTCTGAATTATGCTGCAGCCCCAAAACATCCTTTAAAGGCTCAGCTCTGTCCAGACTTCAGGGAACAGACAGATTTGTGCCCACACACAACATGACCACTCATTTTAAGTTTGAGGCTTCCTGTAAAGTGCAGTGAGAGTAGAACAATCCAATTGAATCTATTAAGTATTGAGTCTCTGTGTGGAAAACAGTTAATTATAGTTAATTAGTACGTCTATAAATCAATTACTACTCTGTACCTCTGGTGTGGTGAGTCCTGACTGCGGCAGATATACAATATATACACTGAAGCTATTTGCCAACAAGTATGACAAAAAAATTTTCATCATACTTCTTGACAATGTCAAGCGAAGAGAACAACCAGTACATATAATCTTACATCCTCATAAAGCACTCAACCTTTTCAAAAGACTTTCCCTCCCTTGTACTCAGCACATGGACCCAAAGCCTAAGGGCCATAGCAGCGAACCTAAACAAACATTTTACACTAGAGCAGAATCATGCTTCAAGATACCATCAACATCATCTGTCTGGATTTCACGCTCCCAGCAGATATAGGCCAGAACTCTTCAGCAGCTTTGAATAACAGTTTGTTTTCTTAAAATGTGTGTCTCAAGGCACACACAGGGCCAATTCTCTCCCACAGCAATCTGCCTTGACGTTGTGAAGTCTGTTGTTGTAAGGAGGTTTATGCAAAACTGATACATTTCACGGCTCTGCCATGTGACAAAAATGTGACATTCCTGGGGTGTGGATCCACAATGCATCATGTATGTTCGGCTCCCTTACTGGAACTAATTAAAATAATTTCTAACAACCTTATCGGAAAACAAGCTTGCCTCCTGACAGTACTCCCTATTCATTTTCCACAAGTCACCATTGTGTGATTGGATCACAAGAATTGCTCTGCTGCAGGCATAATATGTCCCTAAAATAATTAAATTAATTCTTTCCCTAGGAAATCCACTCATTGACTTGTTTGTGTAACCATAACAAAATGTTGTTTTTCTCCAAAGGTCACAGAGCACACGATTGTGTGAGCAAGTCAAAGCATCCATTGATGCTGTTAATGTTAAATAACAAAGAAGATGCAGGAGGAAGGAAATCAAATAGTGAAGTGGTAGTGGATGAAGATGTCCTTGGGTATCAAACACCCTCATGACTATATTTGTTTTCCTTCTTATCTTGAAATCAAGCAAACAAATGGAACAAAAAAGTTTTCTTTTAGTCTTTTACAGATCTACAGAAAAGGCCACAATCACCAAAATTTGATGAAGGCTGTCACTGAAAAATGGTGTGGCCAAAACCAGTTGTGATGTCAGCACAAAATGGGGATACCGGCCTTCTGTCTCGAGTGGAGGAGCTTGACTCAAACAGGGACATAACTTTTTATATCTTCAAACATGTGTGGCAGCTTTAATCTTCAATGAATCTTGTGATATTGTTCAACCTTCAGCTCCACTTTTCACGTGGCCATAAAGCTTCTCAGTGATCAATTTGATAAAATTCCAGAAATGTGAATAGGTGAGTTTATCTAGATAGTGTAAAGCATAAACAGTAAGGCTTGTTTATAAATTACCTTGACCGGGTTTTTTTTGGTCTTCATTTCCTTTTAAAGATGAAGCTGCTCTGGATGCTGGAAAGACAAAAACGTCAGATAAGTTTTTTTTAAAAATGCAACAAATATAGAGCCTAATCCAAAATTAGTGCCACCTTTTTGATGCCATAAGCAATTACAAACAGAATGTAAATCATGACTTGTTTTATCTATTGTACATCCAGTTTGGTCGATGAAAACTGGAGCAAATCCCATGCAACCTCAGTTTTGACCTGATGTTCTGACACAATCATATTTAACAAAGGAAATCGCTTTGTGTACTTACTCAGCTCTCTGTTTCTCTTTAGCTCAGTCTTCAGGTCAGCAGAAGATCCAGTGAGGACACGTGCTTGTTCGCTGCTGCCCTCTGCTGACTAATTAAAATACAGGATGGAGGAGATAATGAGGAAACCAAAAAGAAATAGTGAAAAAAGAAGAAAGAAAAGAAAAAACACACAGCCCTGCAAGCAGCTACTCTGAAAGTAAAAGTCATGCCAGAAGTGAATATTGAGTATATGATAAAAAACCCATCATCTCTCAATTTGAGGATATGATGGACACAAAGACATTTCCGCCTATTCTAAAGATTTAAGACCAAAGAAAAAGCCTCTCACCAATATTTCCTCCTGCTCTTTCCTGGATCTGATGAATGCATCTGGTCAAAGCAAAAGAGAGTGACAGTGAAGCAATTACATGTTCAGAGGGCTTCAGATTATACTGAAGACACTGAATGACAGTGGATTGAATAAAAGTCTGTCTTAAAAGCTAAAAAGACATATCTTAAAAGTTTATTCATATTTATCAATACTAATCACTTATATATTGGCTATTTTTTATATTGATCAGTGGCCTGAGGTATGTATGGTAAATATATGGGCCTGGATATGGTCTAAAGAAAACCACATGAAAAGGCAGGCACAGTAATTTCAAAAAAGGTACATATAAGATAAACATACCATTAAAAATGTTTTCAGATGTAAGCCAAATCTGTGCTACCTTTATTTCAAAACAGTGCATTTCTCTGGTCTGAAAAGCTATATATAACTAAAGGATTACTACCTCTTCTGTAAACCAGTTATTTATTCTTTTATTCAGTTATGCCTTTATTTGTTTATTTTGTGTGTTTTTGTTCTGCTTTATTGTACTTTTGGTATTTTATTGGTTTAGAAGTGTATCCATTTTTAGTCCAGCTGTTTGGGGTTCCACTTTTTCCTGCAAATACAATTAAATTTATGCTGAAATCTACAATAGCTCAAAACACTGCTGTGCCCCAAGTGACCCTAATATGACATGACCAAGTGAGTGTTATGAATGTACTGTAAACCGAGCTAATGTAATGTATTAGTGACAGCACTATAAAATTAAAAACTAATGCTTGTCTTGATGGATGGGCCAGACACCAAATGTCTGCCTGGGCTAAGGAAATGGTTCTTGTGTTAAGTGACTCTTATACAACTATTTTTAGTGCTATGTAAATCACTGATAATTTGGCCAGTGATGGATCCCCGTCATTCCATGTCTCCTGTCATTAAATTCTGCTATGTCATTATGACCATCAGGAAAGTGTGGCAATTGAAATATAGCCACTCATAAAAGGGAGTTCACTGTAACCCTTTAACTCTGTGTTCTACACAGACTTTGGCTCTCTTATTTGATAATTAATAGTGAAAAAAAGCCTAAGGACAAATATGCTGCACATTAAAATAAATAGCACAAAACAAAATAAAATCTAAATATTTGAGTTAAGTACTCACTTTCCCAACTCTGTCTGCAGGACCTCTTCTTCATGTGCAGTGACTTTGGTTTTGCCTGTTGATGACACGCAATAACCTTCATACCACAATCTAGAGTTCACTAGAATATACATATTACTACAGGATTACATTACACACTGTGACTCAAATTAAACAGCCATAGCCTATACTCTGAAATGCAGTTACAGATTATGCACAGTTGCAACTATATAAGACGATCGCATCTTTAAATATTAAATTGATAGTTTTTTAGATAATTGTTTACTGTACGCAGAATAAAGTCATTGAGCACAAATGTACTTTTTCAATAATGCCCTGCGTCACAGTCACACATATACTGTGGGTCTTCAAGAGTTCAGTCAATCCCTGCCCAGATTATAAACTCCCAGTTCAATGGAATGAACTGCTGCCTTCCAGGTCAAATGCCATTTTCTCAAACTTTTAGACCTCAGCTGCCTTGTAGTAGTTGAGACACATCTTCACAAAATGTTTTGGAGAGGACAAAGCAAAGTGGACCACATTTACAATATGATATGTGCAGTATGTTTGAGGGTGTTAGTCAGTCTTTCTATGAGTAGCCCATGCGTCTGTGCCTTAGGCACAACTTTTGTGATATTGTACACATGACATCTCTTCAGAAACCTGTAGGGGCATTTGTCACCACACCTGCTTGAGAACTTGCAGCCCCAGTCAGAGTTGTGTGGTGTCTTGCAAGTACTGGTATTTTTTTGGAAGCTGGATGCTATTGGGCACTGTCATTAAAAAAGTTAAGCCTCACTGCATTGCTTGATTTTATTAGAAGTTACATAAAACAACTAAGGCATTCTTGTTTATTGGAATATTCAGTGGATTTTATTACGATTCCAGTGACAACACAATTAGCCCACAAATAATTTAATCTATCATAAACAGACACAGACACAAACTAGGTGATACTGTAACTATAATGTTAACAGCCAGTGCTGTTTATAGACTAGACTATTCTGACAGCAGAAAAAGTACTATTTAGGGTGCAAGTCTCGTTAGGTGACAACAAGATACATTAAAAAGATACAGTGGACAAAACTCACGGCATTTTGTGTTGCAGACAGCGTCAGTGCATAAGTTTGTTCCAAATTTATGAAACAGGCGCCATTACTACATTCAAACAGTTCGTGCAG
This sequence comes from Trachinotus anak, assembly GCF_046630095.1. Taxonomy (NCBI): domain Eukaryota; kingdom Metazoa; phylum Chordata; class Actinopteri; order Carangiformes; family Carangidae; genus Trachinotus; species Trachinotus anak. Next base: position 21,640,965 of record NW_027273861.1, read on the forward strand.
AACATTATCTGTCGTATATATAGTTCCGGTATCCCCTCACTTAGAAAATGGCTAGGACAACGCACCAGACATCCTGAAACCCAAAAAATATATATCTATATTTAAATTCTGACATTTTAATTTTTTATGGAGATATAATCGTCACGAAAGGCATTGCATTGCAGTTTTTAACAGCAACGGGAACATTTAATGTTTGTTTCTTCAGTGTCGTGCTTCGATGAACACCGACGAGTTTTTGTTTACGTAGCAACAAGCTGCGCATAGCAACGGTTTTCGACAAATGGCACCGCTAACTGCTATTTGATACAAGATAATGTATTTTGCATGCTTCCAGGCGATTATTGCAATGTGATAAAGAAGTAAAAATTATACCATCTCGCCTAGGGTACCTCCTGTTTGGTTTCTATATTGTAGTGAGCTAGCAAACGTTATCCAGGTCGATCTCATCCCCCAAAGATGTCTTTTCAGGAGTCACCTCGTCCTTCCGATGAAGCGGAGGCTTTCTACGTGCAGTGCAGAGCATCGTATCTCGCCGTGTTCAAATCTAGTTTGACAAATATCACTTCGAAACAGCAGTTATGTCGTGGTAAGCTAACTTAAAACTACTTGCTCGTAAGGCAACTGTCAGTGTTACGTCAAACGAAAATACATCTTTGATCGATTTAATTTTCGTGCTGTTTCTATAACGTTAGCTCAGGCTATTGAGATGATGTTATCTGGAAACACTGAACGAGAGCACCTTGAAGGCAGTCATGATATTATCTATAGGATATAAGGGATTTCCTTTTTAACATCTAAATACTGATATCTCAAAAAATGTATGAGCCACCAAATTTAGCTGGCCACTAGCATTAATTCAGTATTTATGAACCTCTCTGCAAGACAAATCAGATGATGACATTGAGTTTTGATGCTCTAACGTCCATCTTAGAGAGACAGTTGTCTGTATTTGTAGATACTGACTTCCACGTCCAGGTAGTATTTGGAAGAGGATAATATGATTTTGTTCTGGTTAGGTTTCCTCTTTAAACTCTTAGACCCACACTGACCAGCCGGTGAATCATCGTTACAAACCCATGCTGTGCTGCTAAACATAAATCAGTTTCACAGAGCATCTTGTGATGACCCCAGTTATCAGAAATATCACATGTATGAATTAATTTTGGGGAAATGTGCATAAAAGGAGAGATAAAGAGCTGATGCAGAATATCTGAGACAGTGATTTTTCCCAACCTCTAGAGGGGAAAATAACAGAGAAGAAGTGCGTGCTGAGTGGTTAATTTTTCTAGTAATCAGTGGTTCAGATGTTACATTGTGCAAAAACAGTTGTGCTACAGTTTTCTGTCCTTTGCCTTTGCTACTTCTGTAGTCAGTTCTCCATTTATCCCATTCAGTTCTCCAGCAAGCAGGAAGAAATCCATCCCATGCCACTCTCAATAAATACTGGACCCCAAGAACATCTAAACTAAACTTTGATGACTTCTGTGAAATTCTCAAGTGTGAGAAGAAAACTGAGGAAACTGAGCTGATGAGAGCTTTCAAAAAGATGGATGTAAACGGTGATGGGTACATCACACACAGTGAACTGGAGAAGGCCCTCACTACTGTGAGTAGTTTAGAGCATTTTTTATTAGACAGATCTGCAACAATCATTTATTGTTTATGAATGCTACGGTTGTTCATTTTGAGTGACTTGAGTGACGTTGTACAATTGGCCAACTGAGCTAAACCAACAACTGGGGACACATTAATGTGATATTACAGATGTGAACTGTGTAGACATAAAATAATTAAAATCACTGATATTTTTAGTCTGATGTTTTTACTACTAAAGAAAATATGTTGACTCTTCCAGAGAGGAGACAAGATGACCACTGAAGAGGTGAATACCATTTTCTCATTAGCTGACATCAACAAAGATGGCAAACTGGACTATACAGAAGTAAGTTTGGACAAGTATGAAGTGACTTCTCTTCTACTATACTAGGTTGTCTTGTGTGTCCAAGACTATGAGACACAACGAGACTCAAAGTTGCACTGAAAATTCAATAGTACAAACAAAAACAACAGTTTTTCTCCCATGATTTGCTCCAAGCTTGTCTTTATTTAGTGTCATATGCTTACCTCAACGCAAGCATTTCTGACCCTCTCCATTACCTCAAAACTGTGCTCATGTATCATCTTCTGACGGATGGTTTCCTGTTGCTGTCAGTTCTGCAGATTGCTTGTGTCTACAGTAGAACAATGTCAGATGGCTGCTTTGGAGAGGCTCGAGGCTGATGCCAAGCTGAAGAGGCAGAACTTTGGCAGCCAGTCATACAGCCCCCCAAAGAGCTCTGTGTCATCAGCATCGTCAGCAGCAGCAGTGGCAGCAACTCACCCTCAGCCTCCAGAAACATCAGATGCGACACTCAAGAAAGGTAGGACACGTGGCTTCCCAGAACATTAAGAAGACTGGTTCTGAATTTGTGTTTGTTTTAAAAAGAAATGATCTGTTTGTGTCAATAAACATTTAATGCTGTGCTCAGAGAGATATCATTGCATCGGTATACAGAGCTACATGTCCATAGTAGCAGCCTATCATAGATATACAGTATACAGTACAGTATAATACTCTCTTTCCAAAGATGTACACCGATTGCCCCAATACGCCTCACCGATTAGTTTTGATGAATAAATAATAGCTCTGTTATTGATCGATTTTTCACTCCCTGTATGACAAATCACCTCATTAAGACAGTCCATACATCACAATAGCTGCACAATTAGAGCTGCTTGTTTGGAGGGAGGAGACTGTAAAGTGTTGTGATTTGGGTAATCATTTCTGTCATTAAGAGATTGACAAAAGCTCTGTCTACACTGATGAAAAATGTTGGTTTTCAGCTCTGGCTTTGGAGTAAGAACTTGCCAAAAAGATATGTTTTTGTAGTCTAAACAAGCAAGGACTGGGTTCACGTCCAGCTGCAGTCATCTGCTACCACAGATAATGAACCAACAGACACCACCTTCAGTCAGTTGAAGATGGGTGTAAAAATCTACCTTTTTCATTTTTAAACCAGTGTTTTGTGGAAAGAGAAGAACAGAGACCCTGGATGAGTGAGCCAGGGACAACCCCACAGCGGGAAGATAGATGGGGTTGATTTAAATGGTCAGTCCATGTTCATGCTATTGATTTGGAGGATCCCACCACTTCTCACTGGGGAGATGATGAGGGATTAGATGGCGGTAGAGAGGAGGGCCCAGTCGACCACCACTGCAAAAACAAATGAGCTCCCACACAGTAGTCGGGATTATCACATTATTGTGCCTCTCCCAGGTATTGATTTATACCTGTTACATTTTAACAAGGCTCTGACATGAGAAGCTACGTGATCGCACATGTTGAATAGGTTATTCTTGGAGCTCAAAAACTGTTTTGACTGCTCATTTGGTCTTACATTTGTCAGTATAAACCAGTACTTCTCTCAGAAATGCACTGTAACTGTATGCGACATGGGTAATTTTGGCTGATTTTTCACAAATAATTGATGAGATTAAATTATGTATTAGGTGTTTTGTGTCTAACAGTCAGGCCAATTGATGGACTGTCATGGTGTTTCTCTGATAATTGGTCTATTTAGTTCAGTTCTTGCAGTTTTCTAACACCAGGGAACCACCAGTGCTGAAACAATACTCCAACATTCAATACAACCTCACACTGAAGCTTTTGTTAGGCCACGTTTCAGTGCATCTTTGTCCACTTTCACAACACAGCTGCAATTTGGTCCTCTAGATTAAAATACTCTCATCAATACAAAATGGATCCATGACAAATACCATGACAGTTGGTCTATTTATTCTCTGCTACGGTAATTTGCTTGTAAGCCTATCACATTACTTGATTTCCTGGGCTTGGAAACAATCAGACCCCTCATTAGTGAATTGATATTTTCTGGCTTCAATTAGTGTTCGAGAAAAAAAGTTGTGCAAGGTAATGGATTTGAGAGGGTTCCGTTGTGCCATTTTTGATTTAAAATGCCACCATAATTAATTAGAATGGGGTTGAACATGAGATGACACTTTTTTAGCCAACCCAAATGCAAAGCAGCCATCTTCACTTGAACTTGGGACTGGACTTCTGAGAAGACAGATTACAGTGTCAATTATGTTGTGCGCCTCATCTCTCTTTTGTGTTTACTGTTTGGACAGGGGAGGGTTGTACTTAATCTGTCAGTCAGCCAGTTGAGCCCTCTGTTGTATTTTACATGTATTTTTGTATATGTATTTTTAGCATATGTATTTGTCTTTGTGATTTCTCATCTTTGTGTCTGATATGTGTTTGTTTCAGACAGCCGATCGTCTTCTCGTCCTTCCTCCGCTCGCAGCAGACGGTCCTCCCTGTCAAACTCAATCACAATGACATCCAGCAGCACTAAGGCCAGCAAGACACCAGAACCTTCAGGCTTACAGGTAAACTATAGGAGTTACGTTTAGTATAGTCATAATGTTTTAGTATTTAGGGATTTTTATGCCTCTGCACTGGTGACAGCCAGGGCCAGAGGCATGTTTTCAGCTTGTCCCATTCTTTTGAACATGATAAATCACTAACACCTTGAGAGAATTTTATCTGATCAGGCCCAAACGTTCACTCGGACTCAAGGATGAACAGATTAGATTTTGGTGGTCAAAGGTCAAAGGTTAAGGTCACAGTGAACTCACAGTTTTGGCTTTGTGAATGTGATATCTCAGTAACACTTGAGGGAATTTCTTAAAATTAGGCGCAAATGTTTGTTTTGACTCAAGGATGAACTGATTAGGTCAAAGGTCAAGGTCACTGTGGCCTCACAGTACACGTTTTTGCCCATAACTCACAAATTCAAATGCTAATTATGACACAATTTAACACAAATGTCTAATTGGATAAAATGATGAAGTGGTGACATTTTTAATCCAAATGGTCAGAGCTCAGTTTCATTGTGACATCATAATGTTCTGCAAAAACACTTCAGGCCATTCTTCAGTGCTGTAACTCAGGAAGGGGAGATAGTGACCATGATTCGTGCAACCTGGCTGGTAAGCAGAGAGTTACAACCATAATTCAAGATTCAGTAAGAAGACACACAGATGTATAGATATTACCCACTCTGAAGTCCTTTAAAGATCCAATTTTATAATCACTGCTCTATTTATTTAATGTTTATTTAATATTTATTTTAGTAGGGATAACTTTAGGACACGGACCAATGCCACATGCACAGTATTTATAGCCCAATCTAGATTACAATGCCTGTCCTGAGATGGGCCTTAATACAAATATGAAACTCAACAAGAAAACACACTAAACAGGTAAAAACAAAAACAATGATACCTATATAATTACCATAAATCTCAATGACGAGAACCTGATTACTTATGGCTACACGACAGATTGCTCTTTAAAAGCTGTTTCAACTGAAATTTAAAATTACTATTATGTTGTTAGTTATGTTATTTACACTGCATTTTTTATTGTTTTTTATTAGCAAAATGCTATATTATGAATCATACAGATTAACCATCAGTGATCTTCGTACATGAGACCCCATGATAAAAAGGACCCTGCAGCCCCATGGCTCTCCCACTATCACTGCCACCCAGTGTTTTTGATGGGCGAATTTAGTCCTGGGTGGATAGATATACACTGTATTGATCCCTTGCTCTTTGTTTTCACTCTTTTTGGCTTAACCTCGCCTGGTTTGCTTTACAGCAAGGAAAAAAAAGTAAATAAATAAATAAAACTAACAGCCCCCTGCTCCATCTCTCAGGTCCAAGCATTGTGTTGAGATTGGAAAGGGCCAGACATCATCGAGGTAAAAGAATGTGTGTCCAGAGATTACCTCCGAGGGAAGTTCTCCTCGCTATATTGGCTGCTATATTGCCACAGGCTGATAATTGGGAGGTGGTGGGTGGAGGGTAGGCTGTGTTTTTGTAGTGGTATGATTGTGTATGTGTATCTGTGTGTGTGTGTGTGTGTGTGTGTGTGTGTGTGTGTGTGTGTGTGCCTTGTCAGATGTAAATGTGTCTTAATGAACAGAAAGCTGGGCAGTAAGGATTACTCATTCTCAGTATTTATGTAGAGGTTAGAATTATAAGATAAGGCAAAGTTCAAGTGTGTGTGGTTGTGTGTGTGTGTGTGTTTGTGTGTGTGTGTGTGTGTGTGTGTATTGATGTGTATTTATGTGTGTGTGTGTTTGTGGCTGGTTTGGTGTATGTGACCCTCTGTGTAACAGTAAATCAGACCTGTGGCCAGAGCAGGTGACAGCGCCTGTATTAGTCTGCAGGCTGACCCTCTCTCTATGGGGGCATTAATTCTGATGTCTTTAAGCAGTAGACGGGTGCCTATGGCAATTTCCCTCATTTAATATTGTCTGGACAAACCACTGAAGTGTTATGATTTGATCTTTTATGCCTCTCACAGCCCAAGATAAATACTTTGAGAAAATGGCTTTTCTCTAAAGGAGTGACATGCTCCGTCTTTATGGTACTTTCTTTGTTTAACTTGGTGATTTATTTGTCCACTAAAAGGATATATAGCCTATTCCAGACTTGCGTGGCCCTCAATGTCCTCTTACTGTGTGTCCACATCAACTGTGTTTTCATTTAATGTGTCTCCAATGAGTGGAAGGAAAACTTCCTTGTTTTGATGTTCCTGTTCAATTTCAAATTATTGTCTCATTTCAGTTGTGCTGCCAGACAGAGGAACAACAGGATTTCAAAATGAGAGAAATATTAGGATTCATAAATATGGCCAAAGTAGCCTCTTGATAGTTTTGAATGACCGCTGGCCCAAGATTGAAAAGGCTGTATTTATCAAAGTTAAATGGACTCCAATTTGCCATATCAGGTACTCGAGGGAGATTTACTTCAGCCTGCAGCAGAAACAGAGTGTAACACTTCTGCCCTCCTCTGGCTCAGCATGAGAATAACAAGTGTTTACACACTGCTGAGCTGAGATAAACTGTGAAATAATGAATATGCCCCCTGAAGGTTGTAGTGATAATTATCACAAAGGCAGTTTCTTTTAATCAAGTGAGCAACCTCACTGACATGATTGACTGCTTAATTCGCTTTTTCATGCCAAAATATATGTCGCCTGTTGCAAGATCAATCCCCCTTTTAATAGGAACTGCAAATTAGTTTTGGTTTCTGTTGAATGAATAAATGCATTTTGTTGTCAGGCAGCAAAACTGTTTGTTGAGATTGTGTCAGGATCTAAACAGAGACCACACATCATCAAATATATTAGGATACATAACATAAAATACTGCATGTAATATTTCAGAGGGACTGGGTCAATGTCTGATAAAGTTTAGAAATAATTATTTTTCTGCTTTATTGGCCACTCTGTTTGAATGAAAGTTTGTATGAATGTAGTGAGTCTGTTGGATAAGCAGGAGAATCTGTTGTCCATTGTTCCAGGAGTGGCATCACAGTTGCATGAAAGGATGTTTCTTCTTGGAGGATGATGGGAGTATCAGCTCTCTGCAGTACCAGCTCCATGTCCCCCAGACAACCAACGTCTACCTAACCATCCAACCACTCAGCCTCAGCCACAGACCTGGTACTTACACTGGTTTATGTTCCGCATAAGAAACAAAAATTGCAAAAATGGTTAAAAATGATAACCTGGTCAGCTGTTTGGACGTCTTATTTCTGCTTGCTTCCCTGATTAGCGAGGTCAGAAATTAGGATCAGGAATAGAACAGCACCCCTGGAGCTAGTGGAAAATTAGTAGTTTTCTTCTGTGGATTCTGGATTTGAACCTCGATTGATCAGGATTCATATCTTAGAAGTCCCATATTTTAATTTCCTGATGGGCTGCTTGCTGCACCATTTCGACACCAGAGTTGTAGTAGCACCCAGTGTAGTTGCACAGTTTTAAAGAGGCTTTTTGTGACATTGTAACATAAATAAAGTATCGCCCTAGTAATTTTCAGATCATGAATCATAAACGAAAAGACCATACAGAAGACTGACTTCATTTATTGGCCACTGCACTGTATTTTACATTGTGTGGCAGCAGGTCAGAGTTTGTAGGAAATGTGCTAGATTGTGTTCCAGCTCAGTGGGCAATAATTTATAACAAACAATAAGAAGAGGATGTGGTACAGTTTATAAAATTGGAGTTTCCACCTGTTTATGTTTTGGTATAGAAATACTCAACACACTCAATACTCCTGCTGCCGTCAGAAAATGTTAACAGTTAACATATTGTATGATATGTTTTGTATATGGTAGTTTTCCATTGAATATGTTGTTTTGTTTTTGTTGTTTAATCTGTTAAACCTAGAATGTAAAATAGTGGAAGTATGTGGTAAAAGGAAACAACCACATACACAAATAGTATAAGTATTCTGTTGGAAGTGTTTATAATAGGCTTGAGTGGTATAATCAATGACAAAATACAGAAATACTTGTTTGTTCATTGGTAGGATTGCTGACAAAGCAATGGCTACGGTAAAAAAAAATCCTCTTTTTTAATTAATTCACTTCCTTTTTTGTTATACTCATGTTTTCACAATCATTAGAGTGAAAAGTGCCCAGAGGCTGAGATTTTGTGAGGTGAAAATGTGATTTACTTTACATATTCCTGTAATCCTGTTACTTTACAGACAAGTGTTCATCCTGGATCACAGTGGATACAGCTCTTTTTATCATGTCAGCTGGGGAAACCAAAGAAGACCCAACTTTAGTGCACTTCACCGAGTCAAAAGACAAAGAGGTATATATGATATGATATTTAAGGGAGTTTGTGTGTTCATAGAAAAAAAATCTTGTATCAAATATTTATCCCTAGATGCCGGATGAAAATTCCAGGATATGCCAAGCATTTGTAACTCATTTAGCTACTCTTTTGTTCCTACAGACATATGTTTGGAAAGGAGAACTGAATGCTGGGACGTACTACCTGCTTCCCTTCACCAGTGGCTGCAGATTAAAGAAAAAGAGCAAAAAGAGCCCTTCTAATAAATCTGTGGAGCTTGTCTACAGGACCGACACTGGAGAACTAGACCTCACCAGGGACCTCAGGTTTGTGTGTGTCTGTATATACATGTATGTGTGTACTTGTCTGCTTCATTCATCATCAATATTAAAAAAAAAAACACACAAAGCTCTTGATTTACCAAATGGATCTTACTTTTTTACTCTCAGCTGTTGTCTCCAGTTTTGGTTAAGGAGAGAAAAACTGAAATTGTCCACTAATGTTTAAAGTACTAATGTGTATATATAAAATACTCAACATGCACATCATCAGAAAAATATCTTTGGCATAAAAAATAACAAACACTGTAGTATAATCTGTGCTTTGATACATTCCTGTGGCTGCTGGACAAAAGTCTTGACTGCGTTGCTTGCTGTGTTGCTATTGTAGTAGTGTAATGGTAAGATGAATGGAAAGATGGACTGGAGAATGAATGGAGGATGTGTAATTCTAGGTCTGTCATGAAATGTGTCTGTATTGCTCCCTTTGTGCCACAGGGAGGCGCTGTCTGACATCTTTGAGGTTATAGACCTGGATGGAAATGGTTTGCTCAGTCTGGAAGAGTACAATTTCTTTGAGCTGAGGACCAGTGGAGAGAAATGTGACAAGGATGCCTGGGCGGTCTGCAAAGGTAATCATTTCCAATACAGCACTGATACATAGGAAAGCCAGTGACAACTTTTGTCAACCAATGATTAGTATTAACTGCATGTTTTTTGGGGGGGCAGAAAACTTTGATATGAGAAAGAACCAGCTGACACGGCAGGGCTTCATGGAGCTGAACCTGATGGAGGCCACAGAGAAAGATGGAGACCCTGCAGACCTGTGGGTCACCCTGGAAGCCATGGGCTACAACCGCATGCTGGAGTTAGTCGAGGTAGGTTTACACATCTGATTTCACTCGATACATTATGGCATGATGTGACCCTAATATGCTTAAATTTAAGGCTTCCACCTCAGTAAGTTATTCTACACAACATTACACACAACACACACAAACAGCATTATTATGACCATTTTTATGACTATTTTACTCTTATTTATCTCTATAGACATTTTTATGCTACAATAAGGAGTGGATTGCTGCTACATCTATCACATAGTCTATTGAATCAACATTCTTGTTTCTCCCACTTGGTTTCTCCAGAGAGAGAGAGAGAGAGAGAAACACTTCTAGACTTTCAATAATTCACTTGAGTCCTACTAACAAATTAAATGAACACCCCTTCCTCCCACTCTGTCAGGCTTGTCCATTCCAGATAGATGTTCACTGTGAAGACACTCAGCTGTCAATCCAGCCACTCAGTATGGACTCAGGACCAAAGCTTCTGAACCAGGCCCTGCAGAAGTCCATCACAGCCAGGACAGGGGCCAAAGCACTGAGGGGACAAGACAATGTTTTCATCTACACATACCGGGGAGAGCACAGGATCTCCTCCCTCATAGCCAACAAGGTAGGCAACACACTTTGTGTAGGAGTTATTATTTAACTGCAGGTACATTTATTCTAAAAAAAAATGTAATATCCAAAATGTGACACAAGGCCATACAGGACCATTGATGTGAAGATGCTCACACAGGTCAGCAGTATCGCAAATGGATGAGTCAATTCCTGGTTGACTGTGTTAGTTCAGGCTCTATGCATCTTAATGGCCAGCTGACAGTCCACCTTTCAATGAGAGAATTAATGAACACTAGAGTCTTATTTATTGAATGTGGTATTGATCCGAGCATCAGAGTGTTTACTGTACAATAAGTATGTCTATATATTTCATATGGAAAACAGCTGCCAAGATTTGAATTAGACATTCTCTCTGAGTACAGTGCTGCTACAGTCTGTGGCTGCTAAAGACCATTCACCCCGTTGTAATTGATATGCAGCAGCAGTATCCATTCTCATAGCAACAGGAACTACTCTAAAAGAATGATCCGGTGATACAATAAAACAACTGAACAGGGGAAACAGTTTACCTAGTTATGATGAGAGTGTTTATTTAGATCAGTTATTTATTTAGTTTTTTGTACTTACCCAGTCTCTTAGAATTCATCAACAACTCTAGCAGTCCTCTATACATTTAGCTGGTGAAATTGATTTCTGCACATTCATTGATTTCATTGAGTTCATCCATTCACCAATAGTTTTTGTGTTGCAGACCAACCAGAGAGTGACTGTACATGTAAACAATGAGCAGAGCAGGAACTGCAGCAGCAGTAGAGGCATGAGTGTGTTTGCTGTGGAGGTGCCAGCCCGGACCAAGATGGTATGAAGTTTTTCCTTGTTCTCTCTGACAATCTGATAAATATCTTGATTATTATCATAATTAGAGATGCACATCTTGGAAATACAAAATTTCCACTCTACTATATTCAAATTTACAATTACATTGTCCATTCTGAATTAAAAAAATACTTCTATGATAATACAAATGATTAAAGTACAAATGATGAACTATGTTGGAATTAAATGATTATATGGTGTTTTAGATGCTCATGCAAACATGTATGTCCTGTTTTCCAGGTGTGCCAACATGTGCTGCCCATCAATGAGAAACAGGACTGGACCTATAACTGTGTGGAGACCATACTAACCTGCACATAAGGTGTATTCTTACGAAAGACTCAAAGCTCATCCGTGCTATTACTACAGAAAAGTGATGGGCAAAAAATAATTCATAAACCAGTGGTTTCAAACAGGGTACATAATGAATACAAACTGTGTTATGTCTAATTTTACTCTAACCAACAAGATCCAAAAGGAAGACTTATCATTGCAACTTCTATCAACCCTGTGTTCAAAGCTTAGCTATGTGTGTTGTGGTGCCTCTTGTGTCAGACTGGAACCCCAGCTGAGCTGAGACCCTCTGCCTGCTTGTGGAGAGCAGCTTGATCAGACCCTCATGCAGCTCAAAGGTTCTATGCAGCAGAGGTGTTTAACACTGATGGCAGATGTACAATTAATAATGGTTATTACTGCTTTTATTGTGCCTTCGTATGTGCATTTGGTTAATGCAGAGAATTTCAAAATGCCCTTTATGTTACGTAACACTTTAAATACACAGGTAGAGATCAAAGGTTAAATTGCCAACAGACACTTTTATTAATAATTTATCATATAAAATAAAAGCTATTGCCATGATGAACTTAATCATTTTTTAAGGAAAAAAATTCTCCTAAGTCTTCTCATGTGTCAGGTTCTGTGCTTTTAATTATATACTGTATTGTTTATTAATTACAGTTATGCTTTAAATTTAAATGGGCCATGTCAGACATTTCCCAGGCAGTTTGAGATTAGTTGATACAACACAACTTAGGTTCTCAAACAACTTCCTATAATCACAATTAAATGTAACGTTATGATTTGTCACAGTGTAGTCATGTAATCAGAAAGGCCAAAACACAGGTGATAAATCTTTATTTTGTTTTTTATATTTCTTTTATATATTTTACTTTGAAAGATATTTTATTATTTTATCATATTACTTGTGAAGATGTAAATACATATTTGCAACCAATATTCCAATGCCAGGCTTCCTTCATTGAATTTGGTTTACATTTTTGAATGCATTGCATCATTATGTGTCACATAAGTGTCTTCTTTCTACAGGTAATGCATATTATAATGCAGAATAAAAGCAGATACTCTCTAAAAGGGTGAATAGGATGTACAGGTGATTTTATTTGCTAGAACAATAACTGCCAATCAAAACTGAATGCTATTCTATTTCAGCCCTGCATGAAATCTGTGTTTCCCTGTGGATTTTAGTCACCACTGTCTATACTCTTAGTACAGTATCGTCCTGTGAGGATTTGGACTTGGCAATGAAATGCATTCCTTTGCATTGCGCTCAGGTCTAAACTTTATTTGCCCTTGGCCTTTTCAGCTGAGAACAGCCTTGACCTCCTATTTATATCTCTCTGGTCATTATTTGCCCTTTGACTTTCTCTGCTGAAACAGTAGAGCTAGTTACCTAAATGTCACATGGCATTTGAGATGTATTTAATGTCCTGAGCCCCTGTCTGCTGTTCCTCTCCTAACACAGTAGTTTAGTAATGCTGGACTGCTCAGGGTAGCTGGGTTTCAGGAATTGTGAGCCAATTTGAACACCTACTTTGTGAGAATGTCATTCTGCCCTTTAATTTAAAATAATTGTGTTATTCATGTGGGTTTTTTTTAATAGCTTTCATTTTCATTTTGTCTGAGAACTTTGAGTTCACAATGATTTCTGTTACATGATTTTCTTCTAAATTAAAAACTTTAATTAATTTTGCAATATAATGAGTATGCCACCCAATCAACAGTGGCAAAAAAAATATGAGTAGGGAATCAGTTACCTGCCAATAGTATGTTGGTTTAGCTAATGCTATAAATGAATAGAAGAGAGCACATGTTTACTCAGCTCTTGCTATGTTTTTCTTAAGGCGATTGAGAGATAGAATCATACACATATACACACTGAATATGCAGATGCATATCCTGCATAAACTACAGTCTCCCTGCTCATTCACACACGCCCCATTGTTATGATGGCAGGTCTGAGGTTAAACTTTGTTCTGCTTATGATGATCAAACACACTGTGGTGCAACAGGCAAACAGCAGCGGCCTGAAGTGGACTATTTCACAACATTGCCCCTGCAAAATTCACCCTATCACTCAAACAGACTGATATTGCAATATCTTTCTCTCTCAGCATTTGCAAGGGTAGCTGATACTTTTTTGACTTATTAGAGTATTCATTCATTTATAGTCCAGATTTTCCTATATGGCGTAAAGGTTTGGACAACAAGCCTTGCAGTCATTGACCCCTTCTGTGCATGTGTCTTGACCTTAAAGGTACAAAGGTCTGCTGCAGCAAGAATTAAAATGAGGCCTCATTGGGAAATACTTTTTTTCACCTGCATATCAAAGTTCAGCATCCAATGATGTGTACAACAATAGAATTGTAACAGCCTCAATGCCTAGTTGCTGGAAGCGTTCCTGTCCTCAGTATGAGGATGGACATTGACAGTGATGGATGATAGAGATGGCAGATACACATCTTTTGCAAGTGTTCACATCGTACATTTCAAAATTATTAGATTATTACAGAGTTGTGAAGGTTAAAAAGTACTGTGCATTAACAATATAACATTATATATTTGAGTTTAATAACATTCAAGGACACCCATTGGCCAACATGGGGCATCCCTGTTTGCTTGATTATCAGACACTCCCATATAATTAAATGCAATGTTGTGCATAAAGGTAAACTCAGAGCTTCCCTTTTGTAATGATTACTTGGACACTGACATGAGCACAATTTACAGTTTGGAAACAAATAAAGGTCAAAACTGTCATAAAAAGCCTACTTTTTAAAATGATGTAAGAGTTGTGGTGGGTTGCAGGGGGGACTCAAAACCTCAGCATCTCTAAAATCCTGGCTACAGCCCTGAACAACAATTCGTTACCACAGTGCAATATATATATATATTTTATTATTATTATTTTACTATTTGTTTTTTGTGCAATCCCAAAAAAGGGACCAAAAGCTATGGGAAATCACAATTATCTATACCATGCTATCAAGTGTAAAGAAATCCTGCATGGTCCCTACTTGCCCTTTAAACCGAGAGGGCGGGTCTGTGGAGGGGGGAGTTGTCCGCTGTGTACGTGTGGCTGCTTTGACACTGCAGTCGCCTCCTCGTCGGGTCAGGGACTGCGGATCGCACAGGGCTGCTGATAGGTGCGCTCACTGGGGGGTCGAAAATGGTGAAAATAACGACAGTGAAGACCAAGCCGTACACGGACCAGAAGCCCGGGACGAGCGGTCTGAGGAAACGGGTGACTGTGTTTCAGCAGAACCAGCACTACGCGGAAAACTTCATCCAGAGCATTATCTCTGTCATCGAGCCCGCTGAGCGCCAAGCAGCCACCCTGGTGGTGGGAGGAGATGGGAGGTTTTTCATGAAAGACGCGATTCAGCTGATCGTTCAGATTGCAGCTGCCAACGGGGTCAGTAGAAAGAAAGAAATGCTGTGCACCTTTGCCGTTCCCCGTTTCCGTGTAGCTAGCTGAGTTAGCTAAAACGCCCCCTGTCCAGCAGACTCCTGGATAACCTGTCGGCTAGCAAGTTGACGTCCGGCTAGCTGTCAAGTTGAACTCTGTTGTCCTTTAAATGCTGCATTCAAGGTCTCATATACCGACTTAGTTAACGTCAGCTACCAGGGGAGACTTAAGTAGTCAGTGCCCACGGTAACAATAGTTCATTTTGCAGCGAAAGCACGTTAATAACTCACTAATAAAATGTCATAGAAGCGGCTAACATTATTGCCAGGCCATTGATGCTGAGGTGTAGTTCACGTTTGTTCAAACATGTTCAGTCCAACATTTCAAAATGTAACACTAAGCGATGCAATGCTCTGAGATGAATGGCTTTCTAATATTACCGCTGCATGCCCCTACAGGCATAACGAAGAAACACAGGTGGAGCAAACATGACATTCCTGCCTCTACTAATTACGCTTTGATTATAGATATTGGCCCGGACTTGAACGACTCTCATGGTCCACTGCAGTTATGTTACATTAACGTGTCACCCACACCCGTCTGGATTTTCCTGCACTGTCTCCGATGCCAGCTTGACCGCGATGATCTTTTGGATAAAGTGCATGAAGGAGGTCACTTCCAGCCGTAACCTTTGACATTTACGCACTGACACGCCAGCCTCTTTGCTCTGGCGTAAAAGATTGAAATATTTTTTTTCTAAGGTGTTGGTCATGCACAGCGACGCAAATGAGCAGAAGTGGGTTTTTAGCGTTGTAAAAGGAAGGAAGCATGAGAACCAGACGCTGTGTTGTTTCATAATAACTGTGGTGAGATGCCACTGGCTGCCTTCACTCTGATGTTACAGCCGGCAATGATTTTGGGGGGGGGGGGGCGTGCCGAGCAATGTGCAGCCAGTCACGTTGCTCTGCATATGTCTGCTGCACGGTCAAGAGCAGAAATGAATGAATTGTGCATACAGTCCTGTTATTTCACGTTATCACCCAATGCTCTCATCCCAAATGCAGCACTCACAACCGCACACGAAAAGGAGCCTCATCACATTTGGGCACAGGGCATTATGGCTGCTGCCCAGACTGAGGCTGTGACCTTTCTCAAGAGATGTCCCTGCTTTAGTTACTGCAAAGCAGCAAGTGGTAAATTCACGGCTCTTCACTGATGCCAGTAGGTTCTCGTTGCACGGAGCTGTTGGATATTTTTTTGCAGTTTCTCCACAAGTGGCTGTTGTTAGGAAATGAAGCAGTGAGGAAACTGTAACATTGCCAACATTGCACAGATAGAGGCTTTGCTGTTCCTGTGTTTACACAGAGTGAACTGCTGCGTGTTTAAATAGAAAGAGCGCTGAGACGGTGATGTAAAGATACATAAATGATATTTTCATGTAACCCCTTCTGCAGTGAATGTAAAGGAGTGCACAGTTTTTCAAGGTACTTCAGAGTTAGGTTGTTCCACGCACCTATGAGTTGTTCCAAGCATCACTGAGAGGTTGCCATCATTTTAGTTTCTTGCCACAGAGTTAGACGGTCTCAGTGTTTTCTCTCTCCTCCTGTAATCCCAGACTGACTCCATGATGTTGGGATCAGAACTCTGTTGGGACCATAGCTAGGAGTTGCAGGACTCCTTGTTCTTGTTTCTGAAGATAGGTCTTTATGACACTGGCTGTATGTTCGAAGCCATTACCATGCTGCAGAATTATTTTTGGACCAGTTAGGTTCCTGCCTGATGCTATTGTATGATGGATACAAATCTAAAAAAACATTCATTTTACATATCTAAAACCCTTGCACAGTATTATATGTGTTAAGAACAACACGGTTACAGTGCCTGTACATTTAGCTTGCCTACCCCTGCCCTTTGAATTAAACTGTTGTTGTTTTTGGATTAACCTGTATCTAGTCTCTCCCTCTGTTTCTAATTTTGTCTGAGAGTCTGTGCACATGTGCATTAATCCACACATGTGCATATGTGTTCCTGCCTGCAGATTAATCACCTGGTGATTGGTCAGAATGGCATCATGTCCACCCCAGCAGTCTCCTGTGTGATCCGCAAGTTAAAGGCAGTTGGTGGCATTATCCTAACAGCCAGCCACAACCCAGGGGGCCCCAATGGAGATTTTGGCATTAAGTACAACATCTCCAGTGGAGGTGAGTGGAGACATCATTATGCTCCCAGATGTCACAGGAGATCACAGACCTAAGAGTCCTCTACCATCTATGGTGCACTGCAAGCAGTGAAGAGAGATGTACATGGAGTCATTTTAAGGACATTGTTTGGTACTGTCTGCATTTGCTACAGTGTATTTATAAGGATAGAATCCCTAACCATCCTCTCTGCCTCTTTTGTCCCCAGGACCTGCCCCAGAAGGCATCACAAACAAAATATTTGAGATCAGCAAAGGCCTGCAGGAGTATCACATCTGCCCAGAGCTGAAAGTGGATCTGTCCAAGATTGGGAAGCAGACCTTTGATGTGGAGACTTTCCAGCCTTTTACAGGTACTTTGACATGAAGAGGAGAGTCCTACCCTCAAATGAGAGTAAAAAGTTAAATGTCAGTTCATTAATTATTTGTTCAATAATACGAGTGACTTGGAATGTGGTAGCAACATTTGCTTTTAAACATGATCCAGTCATCTGAAATAACGAGTCAAATGCTATTGACTTGTGAAACCCTTTAACTAATGTGACCAGTGTGTGATAAAAGTTAGTTCGTCACCCAAAGCTCTCATCATCTACTGCTATCTTAATTCTGTTTCCACTGTATTTGTCTCAGTGGAGATTGTGGACTCTGTGGAAGCCTATGCTGAGATGCTGAGGGGCATCTTTGACTTTGCGGCACTGAAAGAGCTTCTGTCTGGAGCCAAACACATTAATGTCCGGCTGGATGCTATGCACGGAGGTATGAAACAGCACAACACAGGCTTTGGTGATCTCCAGAGCATCACAGTGTAAAGGAGTTGTATAGTTTATACTTAAGTACTTAGAAAGATGTTGGAAGACTGTCCATTTCCCTAATATCTCTATCATGGTGTGATGGCTCCATCTAACGACACACTCTCTTCCTATAGTTGTTGGACCGTATGTGAAGAAGATAGTCTGTGAAGAGCTGGGTTCTCCTGCCAACTCAGCAGTCAACTGTGTCCCCCAGGAGGACTTTGGGGGCCACCACCCTGACCCCAACCTGACCTACGCTGCTGACCTGGTCAACACCATGAAAGGAGGAGAATATGACTTTGGAGCCGCCTTTGATGGTGATGGTGTAAGTCAACTTTCCCTCCAGGGAGGGTGATTTTATTGCTTTTAAATCAGACAGTATATTGGGGAGAGGCGAGAGCATGAATGCAACATTTTTGAACTGAATTTCAATCTATGATGTCAGCTCACATAAAATGAATTTAATAAACTCTGTTCTATTAAGTTTTTAATTTTAGTTTTTTTTTTTCTTTTTAATGGACCAGTGTAATAATGGCCCTGGGTACTGGGGTGAGGTTTAAATGAACTCATTCTGACTTTGGCACAGCCTTTAATAAGGACAGTGAATGTTTTCAGTCAGCTGTTTTTCTCTAGCCCCCCCCCCCAAACACTTTCCTCATATTTTTCGAAAAGAACAGATTTTAATATGGAAAAGTATTGGGTAATATGATGAGAAACATACTCAGTCTGTCATCCTTCTGCTGCCTTCAGAATTCATACTGAGATACAAAAAGTGTTTTTTACATAATGGTTTTTGTTTTAGGATTTTAAAATACTAAAGAAAATAATTCACGTCACATACATCATCTGTATAGTCTTTTTCAAGAAAACTCGAGAAGGCCTTGCACGAATTAACTTACTGAACAAACATTTACTACAGTTCAGGAAACGAATTCTTCTAAGTTAAACTAAATCATGTCTACTCTTTATGATTATTGACCCCTGGTCTGTCTGTGTCTGGTTTTACCCCCTCTTCAGGACCGTAACATGGTGCTGGGTAAACATGGCTTCTTTGTGAACCCCTCAGACTCAGTGGCTGTCATTGCTGCCAACATCACCAGCATCCCTTACTTCCAGAAGACTGGTGTCAAAGGACTGGCCCGCAGTATGCCCACCAGTGGAGCCCTGGACAAGTAAATACCATATAACACAATGGCTACACTAAAGTTTTCCCTCTTGGGTAAACTGAAAAAGTCCTGAACTCCCATGAGTTAAAGATACATTCTCTAATGTGGTTTATTGTGTGTGCCAATCTGTTCCAGTGTGGCTAAAAATCTTAAGATGCAGCTGTATGAGACTCCAACTGGGTGGAAGTTCTTTGGGAACCTGATGGACGCTGGCAAACTCTCACTGTGTGGAGAGGAGAGCTTCGGCACTGGTGAGTTAAAGTGATCAGATTTTTGTAGCCAGAACTCCAGTAAGAGAAAGTAGTGTTCCTCACTCTCCCTCTCTCCTCCCCCTCTCTCCTCCCCCTCTTCTAACCAACCAGGCTCAGATCATATCCGTGAGAAGGACGGCCTGTGGGCGGTGCTTGCATGGTTGTCAATCTTAGCCACCAGGAAACAGAGTGTGGAGGAGATCATGAAGGATCACTGGCAGAAGTTCGGCAGGAACTTTTTCACCAGGTCAGCACTGAACCGTGTAGAATGGTTTCTGACATGTGGGCTTGAGTCCCAAAAAAACAAGTATGTCAGGTTGCCAGTGTTAAGAATGTTTTTAATATCTGCGTGTTCCAGGACTTGGTTTAGATGAACACCTTCAGCGATGATGCAGGAATGTGTTGTTCAGCTTGTACTCTGCTCCTCTCTAGTGGCAAATAGGAGTACTACAGCGCACCAAAGCCCAGAGACAGTTGATTCATGTACACTCAGTTGCCAGTTTTAGGGAGGTATAATGGTATTGTGTTATTGACAGGTATTCTATTACTTTGTCCCCATCAATGCAGATAAATAACAGAAACACCTCTCTGTATAATGCAGTACAGTTCAGCTGCACCACAAATGACAGCCTCCAAAATGATCTTAAAGTTTCAATCAAAACATGAGAACCTTCATGACGGCAGGATTTAGAGCATTACTGTTTTATTACATTGACACAATGGACAAGCGAGTGAGCGAACATCAAATTGTTTAAGTGTTTCCTAATGATGTCCTTTCCTAAGATGTCCTAACCTACTGTAGGTGAACGGGCTGAGCAACATGTTGCTTCACATCACCTGGGCTCCATTTCTGGGAAAGTTTCACGCACTTGCCCCACCTTTTTAAACTATTTTTTCCAAGTTACGTCATGTTTTATCTCGGTGCTAGCTAGACTTTCAAAGGGAGGAGAAAAAGTGCATCACACTAATCAATATGTGAAGAAATGAAAGCATGTATGAGCATGTCTAATTATCTTTCTATATTTGAAACTATAGGTCACAGTTTGTTGAAGTTTCTTAGGTTGAAAAAAAACCAACATCTGGTCAGCTGCTTATTATGAATGTCGAACGACATGGACATGTCAAATATAACCTCTAAATCCCACAGGCTGGAGTGGGAAGCTGAGGGAAGAAGCACATCATACTTTACTCAACCTAATTTCAACTTTTCATTGCAGGTACGACTATGAGGAGGTCGACTCAGACGCTGCCAACAAGATGATCAAGGATCTGGAGACAGCAATGTTCGACCCATCCTTCAAGGGAAAGAAGTTCTCGTCAGGCAATAAGACTTACGAGGTGGCTGTTGCTGACAACTTTGCCTATACAGACCCTGTTGATGGAAGTGTGTCCAAAAACCAGGTAAGCAGCCAACAAAGCAGATCTCATTACATTTTATCCTGCGCTCCCTCAGTTTCCCATCCATCATCAAATGTTATTCATTTCTCAGATGAAAATGTTTTTTATTGTCCACTTCCCTGTAAGTCATTCATATTTTAAACTGATCTCATCTTAAACAGTGTAAATGGTTGACCTAATGTTAGAATTGACTGAATACATAGTAAAGCTATATCCCTGTCAAAGTGACCAATGAATAACTATCAGCCTGCAACAGAGTGACTTATTGCACTTCATACATTCTACCTCCACATGTTTTCCTGTTGCTGTACATTTCCATTTATCATCATCTCTGCTCTGTCTTTCTCTCGCTCTCGCAGGGCCTCAGGATCATCTTCTCTGATGGTTCTAGGATTATATTCCGTCTCAGTGGTACAGGCAGCGCGGGGGCAACCGTCAGGCTCTACATAGACAGCTACGAGAAGGACCCCCAGAAGATTTACCAGGACCCGCAGGTCAGTACAATAAGGAGTAATTTCATCCAGCTAGATCCAGTGAGAGAAAGATGTAGACAATGAAGTCATCAAAAAGGAAAATAAATATCCATGGGACCAGCAACAGTTCTCTTCTCTCAAATATTTTCCTATGTCAAAAATCACAGCATAAGAAAAGAAAAGATACCCACCTAGGTAAAAACCACTACAGAACTGGTCAAAGGTCGGCTCACTATATTATTGCCATTGTCAAAACCAAACTGAGCTTTGAGGGCTTTAAGGTATGGGCCCCCAAACCCTTCATGCTGTGTGGAATGATCTGTAACGTGTAAGACAGCCAGCTTGTGTTGGGTGGAGCTCTCCAAAAACGAGTTCCAGAGCCTGTATTCAACGTGGGAGATGATGGAGATGTTTGGCCAAGTCTTGAGTTATGGCAGCTTATCAGGGCCACTATGAAAAGGGCATAAGGGAAAAATAAAGAGTGCGAGTTCCAACTAGACACTTCATAAAGTCTTTTTGACTAGTGTGGACAGGGAGGTGATGTAGAACAAGAAAGTGAGACAAGCTGAAAAAAAAAGTGAATAAAAGTTTATTCAAGTCCTTTATCCTCTTCATGGCTTACACATCAAGAATGAACGGATAAGCAGAAACATATTGCTTCAGAATCTGAACTTGACAGATAAATGTCCAGTGGGTTAATGGTTCAGTTTGCTGACTTAAGTCTCGTTTGATTTACACACCCAGGGGGTTGCATTTTGATAAGAACAGGTTTAGAGAAGAGGAAGCACTTCACATTTCAGCCAAAAGAAATTATTTTGTGATTTCACTATGCTTCGCTCATCCCTGGCTCACACTGTGGTTGAGAATCACTACCAGAAAATGATTTCATTCTGGCAGATGTTTGGTTGGACCTGGTCAGGATAGCTCATGTTTCTGCTCATAGTTTTGAAACTCAGATTAGCTGTCATCTCAGGGGAAATGCATGATCAGGTACTTCAAACAATTGCGTCATTTACATTAAGCATTTTATTGAAGCACCTCATCTGGAGTCGTGTTTTTTATACTTATTCAAAGAAAATATTCTAACTTTGATTACTATAAATAATTTGCCCCTCCTTATTAGCTGGAGGCGATACATGGCTATTAAAAGATGCAAGTTTTGAAAGACGTGGAAGGAAGTCATAATATCTTCTGTGTGTTTGTCTTATCTCATTGTCCAGGTGATGTTGGCTCCCCTGGTAGACATCGCACTGAAGGTCTCGCAGCTCCATGAGAAGACTGGACGCACTGGCCCTACTGTGATCACATGATTCCTCTGCCACGCTGCTTCCTCTCACCCTCAGCAACAGGATACCTCCGCTCTCTTGGGGGTGAAGCTGCCCTTGAATGCCGTCTTGGCTTCGGTTCCTGGCCCTCTTAAAAAAAAAAAAGAGCTGGATGAAAAAAAGTTAAACTCAACATCCCGGTTGAATACCAGAAAATTCATGACGTGCTCTCGATTTTCCTAACACTGAAAGTTACCCACTGCCGTCTTCTAGTGAGTGCTAATATGCCGTTTTCTTGGAACACTGGCAGTAAATCTGCCTGAGCAGTCAGATCGTTTATATTAGCACTTTTCATGTGACATGTCTGACATAAAGATGTTCAGACAAATTCATGAAAAAAAGATTTGGCATTAGTAACAAGTGAACTTCTGTCACATCTTAATGAAATTTAAGGAAAACTAATTTTAAAGACTGAAAGACTTGAATTGAGTGTGCGTCATGCAATTTCTGTTCAACGATGTTACTGTCCAGATCTGTCCCTGAACTAAATCATCAAATGGAGAAACTGCCAAACTGACCGTAAATCAGCAATCTGGGGCAACCTCACCCCTCTCCTGCCACTTTTCCTTCACTGACCTGGTGCCTTCCCCTCCCTCTGTTTTCCAAAACCCACCAAAATGGCCTCTCAACGTGAACCATGAACCACAGCTAAAGCCTTTAGAACTAACACATCCACCAGTAATAAAAGACCTTACATTAAAGAAGAACTGTTGTCCTGTTTTAAATCTGTTTTTTCCTCTTTTTTTTATTTTCTGGTTGCACAATATTTAATGCATTTAACTAATATGCAGACATCTGTCATAGGCATGCACACGCACAATACGCCTCAGTATTTATAAATACTGAAGCTTTCCTTCAAGAAACCAGCTGGTGCTCGACTAAGTGCCGGGGCCAGCTGCAATTGCTTTAGCAGACCTGGGTTTAGAAAACTGAGCATTCACAAGAGAGACTGAAACAAGAGTGTGTGGGGTGGTATTAATAATAGCTTCTTTTCAGCCGGGAAATTATTCTAGGTAAATGCAATGATCCTGTCCTGCAGTGAATAAGCCACGTCGTGGGACACGCTTTCAAGAGAATAAAGTGCTTCGAAAAAGTCAAAGCCTCTCCAAAGACATTCCTGAGGCAAGCGGAGAGACATAAGCTGATGAATTCTCTCACTCCCTCACAGGTTGTCTTGTGTAATGAGATAGTCAGTGTAATCTTGATTAACGATTAGCTTTATAACGTGTCAACAGGTCAGGGGATCCCACAGGCTTTTCCACAAGGGGGATGAGTGAATGATGTTTGAAGCAGCTTGTCATGTTTGAGACGCTACAGATACTGGATTGGTGTCAACTTTTTCCTTGCACAATTCTCATATCTGGACTTAAATTGGCTACAATTTAGTTAATAGGAGTGAGGGTGGAAAATCAGGTGCATGCTCTGTGTTTCTCTCTGAAATCAAAGGGGGAAATTGGCCTCAATCACAGATGGCACATTTTCCGCCAATTTCTGTCATGTATGTCAGTGTCAGTCATCCTGACCGGCACAATCAGCTCTACCTGTTTGCAGTAAACCCCCCCCCCCCCCCCCAAAAAAAAAAAAAAAAAAAAAACACATGGTAAATAGTTAAAGTTCCCGAGCTGGAACTAATTGGCCAATCAAGTTGTATTTTCTCACAGATATGTAAAGAGTTTGATGCATGATGACATTATGTTACAGATGACAATTACTGCTATTTTACATTTCCTGCCATTTACTGACACAAGCTTTGAGACGCATATTTCAAATGGCATCATTGACTATTAACGGCTTGATCTGAACAAATGCTTCCAACCCTTTCATCCGTGTTTAAATAAAGATTGCGGACAGGACTTTTAGGGCTTGTTGCCAGCCTTCAAAGGTACAGTCGGTGGTATTTGGGCTATGAAACTGCCCAAAACAGTTCCTCCCTATTCCCTTAGGGGTCACAATAACAGGGTGGAAACGTTTTCATGCTGCTTTGTTCAGACCCTGTCAGGCTAACATAGTGCAATGCCTAATGTGTTCCTCTTGTTCTTCTCGTAATGGCTTACAGGCCGTATTTGGATTGGCTGTCATTACATCAGGTAATCACAATAAGGCTTACATTAAGCTGGCCTGGTCCACAGCTATTAGATGTCCAAATGGCTTTCTCTGGAGCTGGCATGGAGCCGCGTGTTTTTAGAGCAGCCTGTTCATTACCCGCTCTCAAGATGAGGGCAACGTGGCGGACAAAGACATCATTCTTTAAGTCCTCAAAAAAGGACTTAGGAAAGCACAAGCTGTGGCCCTGCACCGTCCAAGTGGGTTTCACTCCTCTGCTTCTTTTGGTTCTTATGCTTCAGCACAATTTTATGTCTCAAGTGATACAGTATTAGAGTTAGATTAACTAATTAATTAATTCAAATCCCATTTAATGTCAACACTTGAAAACTTTAATGACCATCATATTTTAGATTACTGCCGGTGAGGATAGTGGACTATGTTTGCCGGCATACAACATTGTTCTTGTGGGCCATAGGGCTTTTGGGGCCACAGGGTCTGGGGCCACTGGGCCACAACAAATTATGAAAAGCTCAAACAATCCAAAACTAAGCCACCTTAAACTACAGCTACCTATAGGCAAAGCAGCAGCCACAGCTCCCCAGTAAAGCTGTTTCACACCTGCCTAGGCCCACAGTGGCTGACGCATGATGAAACATCAAGTTAAAAAACCAGAGGCCATTAACCATGGACCGATCATACAGCATCTGTTAACTCAGGGAAGGAGGGAACCTGACGTATTTGTTCTTTCAGTCAAACTGCAAAATGGCACATAGCTCAACCCCAGCCATCGAGCTGACCTTTGATCACAATAAACTTTTTGTTTCTCACTGGTAAACCACACATCAGCTCCTATTACTTATCAGTTGCTCATTAAATTTTATATATCTGGACTCCAAATTGGAAATTATTAGTTTTCTCCAAATCATTATAAAATTATACTTCCATGCCTCTGTAGTGCTGTCTTTTAAGCTATTTATTATCTGCAGTGTGATCTGACCACTGACCCTGCACCAGTACTCTCATTCCTGGGCACTTTATATATATGGTTGCTTGTATAGGACTATGTGGACTGTATATTAAGGGACACATATTGGGAATCTGTGTAGCTTCCCATAACACATACAGCTAAAGGATGATCTGATCTGTGCTGTGACAAGTATCTGGTGTATCTGGTCTTCCGTGCCTGTGTATTAAGTCTTAAACCGCATCCATATGTTTAATCCACTGTGACCCAGATAAGATAAGGTTCCATAACTGGCTGAACACCAAAGACCTTAAATCAAATCTGTTTCACATGGATCTGTCTAATATAGATCTGTCAATATAAGGAATCATGACACTCCCCTGAGGAAGACCCTGTGGTGGTCGAAACTGGTTGGCATTTTTTGTAACATATTTTACTCTGATATTCCCTAAACACAATAAAGGCTTTTTAACTATATCTTGGCTGCATGTTAGGGTGCCTGAAGTAAGCCTAGTAGCTTCCCTTTGTCTAGGGTACAACCATCTGTCTCCACTGTCTGATAAAGACCATATTATTTCTGGTTTTGTCTAATTTGATACAAAGTATGGCTTGTAGCTTACAATAAGATAAAGTGTGAATGAGATTTGTATCTGTGAAAGAAATCTTCATGGCAAATTCAAGTTTGTACATTTGTTCCAAAAAAAAAATTGTGCCTGTGTAGAAGAGATTTGTATCTGTAAAAAACGAGAATGAAAAAACAAGTGTGAATAAAAACTCAACAAATGATATGAGTGGTGAGGTAAGACCAATACACTGTGACAGATGTGTTTTTGTCAACATCTGTGAACAGATACAGAGACGAAAACTGTAAAACCTGGTGCTCAAAGTTCCTATAGTGTGTGTGACAGCGAGGTTACAAGTAGAGTTTTGACCCCATTTTTAAACCTGGATCTGATTGGACAGTGACAGTTCAACCAACAAGCAGAGTCCAATCAGAGGGCAGGTGGCTCTGATATCTTAACATCTGCTGCAGATCCTCAAAGGTGTAGTAGATTCATGTCTGCACTGTCATCCATCTTGAAAATCTAATGCACCAGAACCACCTGCCCTGTGATTGGACACTGCTTTGTGATTGGACTGTCACCGTCCAATCAGATTTAGGTGTAAAATTAGGGTTAAAGTTCTACTTGTAACTTAGTTGTCACACTGTGTCGGAACTTTGAGCACCAACTGTTACAGTTTTGTCTCTGTATCTGCTCAGACGTTGACAGAATTCAGCCTCTTCCAGTGTCTTTATGTAACCTTACCACTGATATCAGATTCAGATCTTAATCAGTACAAATCTCTTCAACACAACCACATTATTTTACATGCACAAACTTGAATTTCTCATGCTGATTTACTGGGGTGCAGTCATGCCCATGACTTACCATTTCTTGCAGGTTGTGGGGTACCATAATGTTTGGTACTGGCATGAGGTGATTCTGGCCTCCCTATGAAAACAAATAAGTATAATTATTCTAAATAAAATGACTTTCCACTGCAGGGCAAACATGGACATTTGAAGCAGCATACTTATAAAACAAATACAAAACAATACAACACATTTATTTTTACTTGAAATGTGTTCAAGCACAACCACCAAAGGGTACATTTAATAGTCCAAGACACCAGTTTGAGTTTTAAAGTTATCTGCTTTACAACGGCAGATGTCTACATCCAACTTCTCATGTTCTTCGTCCACAACGCATGCATGCTAAATGAGGTTAAAATAATGAATCCTATTTTCTCAAGTCCTTAGAGCAGGCTACTTCAAAAACATTTCATAGTAAACAGAAGAGCCGCTTGTAACTTCAGTGTCACACACTGTGTGGGAACTTTGAGCACCAAGTTTCACACTCAATTCTCTGTATCTGTACACACACTAATAAAAAAATTCACATGCGTCCCTAATCCTCTTCCCTAAGAGTGATATTAGAAAATATGACGTATAGAAAATATATTTTATTTCTTCTACAGTAATTACTATTAGAATATAAAATACAATCATGATTTCCCTTATACAGTGACATTTAATTTATAATATACAACGTCTTGTCCTAAAGCCAGAAGTTAAGAGAATCCCCAAATCAGGATATTCTGAAGACAACACAAGGGACACTGACTAAGTATCAGTGGATGTATAAAAATAAATGTTCTATGGCACAAATAAAATGGTCGAATGCCGGAACTGTATCACTGTTTTTAATTGAACCCTCGACATTAGGAGCTATTGAGTGTAAATGATGAACTAATACAGCAGAAAAACATACTCTGCAGACGTGGAGTTGCTTGCAAATGTTATGTTTAAAAAAAAGTCAAAGCCTTAATCTCGTCAGTCAAACTGTTTAAGTTATACAGCCAAAATTAATTTTAGCCACTGGGGGAAATGAGTTACCTCACTAACCCCATAATCTACAGTAGCTGTGTCTTATACAGCCTAACAGGTCTCATTCAGATTTTAAATTGTATATAAAGTTTAAGATTGATGAGCAAAGCAGGAGAAGCAGTCAACAGGTCCATTTGAAATTATTTAATCTTTTACTTGCAGTCAGTCAGACATGAGTGGTTACAGCTGAGTGGTTACATTTCTACAACTGAAAGAAAGTGTACATACAGGTCAAATTTTATTATAATATCTTGAATAAAGCAGTAAAGAATTCTAACTGAAAATCAGTACGTCAATACAGTCTCGCTTTACATATATATTTATATAAGGATATGCCAGGGAGATTAGAAGCTGTAGTTAAAAACAAAATAAACATGACTAAAATAAAATATAACGAAATGAACTACTCACTCAGCGCACTCAGGAACAAAGGTGAAATGATGGAGGGAAGCAGCTCAACTGAAGAGAAAGAGCTCAGGACACAGAACAAACGACACTCGAGGCACCTGTGTGAGCTGTCCAGTCAGCACTACTGTGTGGCTGCTTCTCTTCCACCCAGCAGTCATGTGACTCCGCTTCCGACAGGGTGTTTTATTTAAGTAAAAATCAAAAATAAAATGCAGTTATCCAATTTGCATTTTCATTTTCACATACTCATGTGGGCATTCTATGACCATGTTAAAATGAAAACTGATAAGCTGTTTGACATTGTCATCTCCAAAGACTTCACCTGCTCTACAGTGGCAATATCGAAAATGCAAACAGCAAACAGCGCCCTCAGCCCATTCATTAACATTTACATGTCACTACACTCTGTGGGAGTCAAGCTGAAAGTCTGTCAGTCCTCTCATCAAGGCAGGTCATCAGTCAAGCTGTCACTTCCTTGTCACTTGTCTCATTGTCGGTCGGGGTCAGTGGCAGGGGCTTGTTTTATCAGTCTGTGTACGACACTGTGTTTTACGTCAGCACAACTCAGTGGAAATTACCAGATGTGAGATTTGTGATAAGATACAATGAGACAGGAGTCTGGTAGTTATTCTGATCCCAGTTCACAGCAGAGATGCAACCAGCTGTTGGTATGATTCTCCTCAGCTCAGTCTGCTCCCTCTGCAGTTCCTCCTTGATCTCTGACCTAAATGAATTATTCTTCTCAGTCAGCAGGGCCTTTCGATCAGGAATCTATTTCAAATATGAAATATATAAAAATTATATCAGGTTGATGTGTATTTGATCACTTCTAATTATGACTGCATATACAATAAACTAATAACATATACGAATAACATCATAATAAATGCAGTTGAAACACTCAGACCTTCACTCAAACCTGGGCTGCAGTCAAAAAGTCCTTTTTGCTTAGGAAGGTTCCTAACTGAGTGAAATGACCTAGAAGTATCTAGTGGCAGCCGTGATAAGAACTGGGAGAATTCTCTAAATCAGGGGTTTTCAAAATTCTGAGATTGTGGGCTTCTCTTCACACAAACCTTGGAAAGCGGTATCACTTTAGTTTAACTGATTTGTTTCGCTCAATTTCTGGATGGGAATCATAATACGTTATTAGATCCCATAGACACTCAACAATTGATCCAAGATGGCCGAATACTGCTGTTTGACATAACTTGAGACTAAACCAAATACATAGAAAAGGTCTGTCCTGAGGCGTTTATTAGTTTCTGACTCTGGGAAAGTGGGACAAACAGTAAAATTCCCCAAAACTACTGTATTTCTCTTTTTACACACATTTAAGAGAATTTACGTGATCTATTATTACCTTTCCATTAACTGAGCCTTTCCAGACAACGTTGGGAGCCCCTCCGGTGAGGCCCACCACTTTGAAAAACTCTGCTATGAGTAATAATGAAAGGAGCTTCAGTGCCTCTTATCTTATCTCCTTTAGCATAGGAAACACTGGACCTTCCTTTCAAGAGTCAAGAGACTTTTAATGTCATGTACACAGTAGTAACAGGTGTTTGCATCATACAATGGAATTACTTTGCCAGCCCTCCACTGACACAATTTAAGATTATGTCTAATGAATAATACATACAATAATATAATATAATCCTTTATGAAGGGAGGGAATGCCCACAAATCCTTGCTACAGCAATATTTAAAGTGAAGCACCGCTGTAGTTTCACCACAGCAGACAGATCTATATGTGTGACACAATTTAACACTTCTGCAAATCCTTAGCTGCGGTTGAAAAGTCCAAATAATCTCCCCTCCTAACCAAACATTCTGAACATCCTTTCAGTTACAGGGAAAATTTCTATATCTATCCAGAATTCCTGGCCACAATTGTATCTACAGCTGGAGCTGTGTGGGGGCACCTCCTTTGAAACTGATGGAGCTTCCAGCAAAATTTGCACCTGAGCTAGCTGATAATGAATGAATGAATTTTAAGTAAAAATAGACGTTTCTCAATATTGTATTGTGAAGAGCTGCCTAAAATGTTCCTGTTTGCTCTGCAATGGAAAGTCATGTTATTCAGTATAATTACAATGTGTATTAGGCTATATTTTTCATAGGGATGCCAGAATCAACCCCAGCCAAGTACCACAGGTTATGGTTACCCACAACCAGCAAGAAATGGTAAGTCCGTACGACAACAGCAAATGTCAGTCAATTTAAAAATGTAAAAATTGCACAATCTGCTGTTTTATTTTTCATTTTCCATGTGGTATTTGTAAACTTGCATGATGTCACACCAAAGCTAGAAAGCAGGGAACCTTACTTAGTCTGTCTTGTTAAAACAATATTATCACCTCTAGCTCATCCAATGGATGTGGACAAGCTTTGACAGGGTCTGTGAGGTTACCAAAGTCTCAGACAATTCCCCAAATAAAATGGCACTAATGGATGTAGAGGCTCCACATGAGTCATCACCACTTTTACGCTCTCAATTTTGTGGGTCTGGAGCCGACGTGTACAGGATGATGTGTGAGGCCATAAAAACTGTTCAGCAACGGCACAAGATGAGTTGGAACGTTTCTGACCGCATAGTTGAACCGAGCAGTGTGGAATAGGGGCTGGATTGTGTCCATAGGCCACTCTCAGTGAATGAGAAAACAAATATACCAGGAGACGCCACACTTCTATTGCCCATGGTCCTCTGAAGTGTATGATTGAGAGAGAAAGACTAGGATTTCAGAAGAAAGAAAAATGACATACCGTACCAGAAATTATCAACATGCTGAATTCTTTTTTATACTTTTATACTGATACCTGATTTAACTGTAAACAACAATAAAAAGCCGTTCTCCCTCTGGCCCATTTATTAGTTCCCTCCATCCTGCATTTGTTGCATATTAGTACTGACTGTTCCAGAGTTAAATTGGACATGAGTTGGAAGCGGGGAGGGGGATGCAGAGAATGCAGTGAGGTCAATAATATCTGTCAGCCATTTAATGATGTCTAAACTGGGATGGAAACTGTCCTGACTTATCCGCTGATTGAAGAATGCATAAAGTGCTAGCACCTTTTCAAAGGGATGCAAAGAAAATCAGAACTTGGAACCACCTGAGGATGTGAAGGACAAGAGACAGCAAAAGTTCTGGAGTGACACAAAAAATACTGAGAAGATGTGGCAGATATTTTCAGAAGGTCATCGTTACCCTCATCCTTTCATTATTAACTGAGACATCATTGCCAACTTTGCAACAAAGAGACCCCCTGTCCATGTGCTGTGGCTGGTCCAGAAAGACTGGGGGATCTTCAAAGAGGCTCTCAGAACCCTAATCCATTAAAGTTACACGACTTTCTCCATGCATGGTTTCAATTTTTTATAATCATATCCTACTTTAGGCAAAATGAAGTCGATGGACATCACAGAGGAAAAACAAGCCAAAGTCAGAAATAATCTTGATACTTAATCGGCCCAGAAGTGAGATCTCTCCCTTCCGAAGCCTCTTTCACTCCTCTGAGGTTCCTCAGTACAGCGAAAACCACGTAAACACAGTTTAAGTTAAATTAATATATCTGCTTAAACAGAAACTTTAAAAGGCCACCTCAGAAGGAGCTGACATATGATGTGAATCACCTCACACGTTTCTCCAAACTGTAATCAGTCATGCCTAATTTCCTCTGGTTTGACAGTTATTTAGAGTTATTTTGTTTGAATTTGCTTGCCGTGTGATTTCACTGGAGCACAAAAGCCCTTTGTTGTGTTAATTGAAATGTTATGTGCAATCATACACATGCACACATCTGCTAATGCAAACACACACTTTTGATGTGCCACTTTCTCCATGCAGTCCAAAAGAAGCTTAGATCCACCAGAATGCAGCGCTGAAACCACCTGAGGTCCTTGAAGTTGCAGACTGCAGTTTTAATAAAGTTGGAGCTGAGAGTGTGGGCCTACATGTTGGAAAGATCGGCCCATTACGCTGACAATTCAATTAAATCAAGAGGAATTATATTCTTAAAAATTCCACTTTTTCAAAATCACAACCTCTGGCATGAAAGAATTTTGTCCAACCTTTTAAAGTGCGGCTTAACGCTCAATCATCATTAACAAATGAACTGCAGTTTCTATTTACAAGTTCAATTGCTTGAAATGACCGCAACCCTGGTTTTGATCAGAGCTTTTGGCAGCTGTTGCAGACTGCTGCTTTGTATCCCTCAACCCTCATAATTACCATATTCTTAATTTCCTCAACCACTCAAGTAACGGTGGACCAGGGACAGTGCAAAGATGTGTTGACATACAGTATACAGTAGGCTAGGCCTAATACAGCAAATCAGCACACAATTTTGAAAAATTTAAGCTTTTATTCCTCCAAACGCACACTTGGACACACATTACCTTAGACAGTGTTGTCTCCAGACTCTGGTTAGCAGCATCTCTCCAGGGATGTCTCTGAGTGTGTACAATGGGAAGAAAAGGAAGGAGGGTTTTGATTAGGAGCTCTCAGGAGGTAGCCACAGACCATTGTCCTGGACCCTTGAGTCTGATGAGGAGCAGGGATATCAGAAGTGGTGCCCTGACACTTGTGAGCAACCCAGCCCACCCTCTCTCAGCTCTTCAATCAAAAATAATCTGGTCTAAAGCATTATTCATACATACTATTCCTTTCCTCTGTAACAGTTAAATCAAAACATACTTCAGAGAGATGATATTTCCCTTTAATGAGCAGGGGTAGGTCACAATATGGGAGAACCGGAGATGCAAAATTACTACCATTCTTTTCCTGCCCCCAAAATGCCGGTATTAGTCTTTCAAAGTGCTCTGTGTGTGCAGACACACATGCAGAGACAAAGTATGTGTCAAAAGCCAGAAGTGAGTGGAGCAAAATGAAACAAGGTGTGGAGTTATAGAGGAGAAGGTGAGGTGGGTTAATAATACTGTAAGGCTCTGGAATTAATAATTCTGTAAAGGTGTGTGTGTGTGTGTGTGTGTGTGTGTGTGTGTGTGTGTAGTCACATTTAACATGTCTGCAGATGTGATTATTCATGGAACAAGAAACCTTATTCTTTTCTCTTTATACCGACTCCTTCCTCCATTCATCTGTCTTTGTCCTTGTGAATGCAATGTGGATAGAAATCAAATGAAGTTCCCTGAATTAAACATTTGGATATGGCTCATTTTATTAGCTCCAGATGGATCATTAACAGATAATCCAGATAGATAAATTCTGATCCATTAACAGCTGTTTATTAATTTAAAAATGAGAATGTAGAAGGCAGGCCTGTTTTCATAATCGTGGGTCATACTAACAGTAATCCTGTGGTACACCCCACTGACATGGCACCGGTTCAACGCTGTTCACCAAAACAGGTACTCAACCAAAATATTCAAAATATTCTGTGTTCATTTCCTGACAGTCCTTTCAAAAAAGTATAGTTTTACTACAATGAATTATGAAGTGGCTCTCACACAATTATTGCAGAAATGTTAAGCCTGTACAGTGATATTCTCAGAAATACCATAAGTGTTATCAAGAAAACTATGCTTATGTATGTTAAAACTCATGTGTACCGGAGGAAGTGGCTGTTCAAGTTTGGGTTACTTTAGTCATACTTTTGGTTATAATTTAATTATGTAAATATACACGCCCTGATTCAGTTTCAGTGTCAAGAGCATCCCCAAAATAAAATCCTATTAAGTTAGAAAATGTGCTTATTATTTTTTCTCATACTTTTCTGTACCTTCGTAGCCTACTGACGTGATTTTCTGTGATTTTTTAAATTTCTGTCTCTAAGTCATTTGAATTGTCATAATCTGTAGGTGATTATTGTAGTGATTAGTTACACTCTCCCAAATCGACTTTTCATTTCAACAGTTTCACCATAATGTCTATTTAGCAGCTCTTCTGGAGCTTTAATTGTTGTCACAGGACCAACTTGGCAAATATCCCAGATAGAATTGTTGATTTTCACATTTCCAGGATTTCAGGACTCCGCGTCTCTCAGGACTTCTTCTCCATGTTGGCTCCAAAATTGAGACAGAAAGTTCATTCTTGACCTTTGAAATAGTACAGAAGTTGACTAAATAATTTTTTTATGATTAGCTGTTCTGTAGCTTTCGAAAAAAATCTTTCTTGCTCGAGTTTGGGGTCTTTACCAATTTCAATTCAACTAAATGCATTTCTGGAACAGAAATGTCTGTCAATGCCCTCTGATAGTTCCTGTTATGAACACTTGGTGGCGACACTTGGCTGATCAGAGCCATGTGGCTCCTGTGGGCACAGCTCTCCTCAGTAAATCTGGACAGTGAGGAATTGCGCTCAGTTGGAGAGACAGAGACAGAGGGGGAAAGCGAGCTGGGCTCCAGATAGGAGGGAAGACACAAACCAGGACAGACGGAAACAACTTTCTTCCAGACTCTCACACTTTTTCCACGCAGAGAGTGTTGGTGCGCTTTGAAAGAGCGGCGGAAACAGGACACCTCTCATAAAATCAGCGTTTTTTGTCTCGCAGGATTTTTTTTTTTTTTGGAGGTGCTCGAAATTAAATTGCGAGCGCAGTGGATGTGAAAAACGGGCGAAGGTTTAACACAGAGCCGGAGGAATGTATCCAACTCGGGCAGCGGCGTGCCAGCGTCTCTGGAGATGTCCAGCCTGCGCTCTCTGGATCACCCTGCTCCTCCAAAGTGTCCTGGACCTGAGCGCGTCTGGTGAGTCCTTTTTTTTTTTTTTTTTTTTTTTTTTTTTTAATCCCACCTCGGAAATCACTCCTGTCTCCCCCCTGCTTCTCTGCTGGCTTTACCCACTTTGCGGTTCATCTCAACACGCGTGAATTCAACGGTGTAATCTGTCAACCTTGACGAAAATCCACTGTGTGGACTTCGCGCATGTACCTGACGCGCTGAGTAGTGGCTTTTTAGTGACTTTATCGCACCTTTATCACCCATCAGCATGTTCGTGCGGGGCTTGTATGATTTTAAGGCCACTCTCATTTGCTTTTCGTTCCTGAAAGCATCTCACAAATGTCCCCAAACTGTTGTTCTATCGATGTAAAGCAGCGCCGCTTGCCGTCACTCCGATTCCTCTCTCATGTAAATGCTCTTTGGTTTTTAGATTATCGTCCTATTGTCACCCTGAAACCTCTGCACGGGGGAAAGACTTGCCTCCATTGGCAGACAATAGGGGGGCTCTTAACTAGTCAGCTGGATAGCTATTGTGCCCCTTATCCACAACCTCCAATCAATTTAAAGATAAGGGAAACATAACGTCTTATTGAAAAGGCAAACAGCTGCTGCATTTACGCTTTTAGGTTTGGTTGGTGTCAACGCGTTAGTGCCTATTTGAAGCAATAGGATAAGGATTTAAATATACACACCAGTCTGTGGCCTCTAAGAAATAATACTACAGTCTGTCCTAACTGCCTTTTACTCACTTAATAATTTGTCTGTGCATTGTGATTAAAAGCAAAGACTTTTAGTTTGTTTTTTGCTTATTCAACAATCTCAGGAACTACATTCCCCCTGCTTCTTACATGTGTCTGAGTGTGTGGTATTCACATCTGATGGAATAGAGTGGCCTGATGGTATGTGCAACTGGCTTTTGGTTGACTAATATAAGTATGATTGAATTCAGTTTGAATTAAATTTGAATTGTTTATGGAGCCGCTTGTGGAAAGCGGTTCAGTTTTTTTTTTTTTGTCCTCTGGCTTTTAAGTGTATAGTAAGTATAAAACCATCCTCCCGTCTCAGATAGGTCGTGATGAATTCTCTCCGGAAGGTTTTGCTGGGGTTTGTTTGGATTATCTCTGTCCTCCTTAAATGCTTTTGGTCGTTATTTACAGTTGAGGTGGACAGTACATACTGTGGTGAATGTAAAGCACTTTGCTACGGCCCATCCCTTGCCATCCCTTTCTTTTCTCTATCTTTCAGCGCCCCTCTCTTGCTCTGAGGCATGGAGGAATGTTAATCCACATTACTTAACTGGATGAGTTGGCTATAACTTCTTCAAATGGAGTTTCATGATCGAATATGGAGTGGAGGAGAGAAAAGCTCCCGCTTCTGCAGCTCCATCATATCTGGAAATAGACAAGTGGAAATGACTGCGTGTTTTTCCACAGCAGTGGACCTCTTCCAGTCAGAGGTCACTGGACAGTCACATGTTAGTCGCAAGGTTTATAGGCAAAATCTGTCTTGGAAATTAAATTTCAAATGCTAATATTGTTATTGAGGAAGCAAAACTGATTTGCTTTGCACTCCCTCCTACTGTAAAACTCAGGAATAATCTGCAGGTGTTCTTTATGCAGATTTTTATACAGAGATACAAATAATCATAGCTTCACTGTAGTCTTAACAGTTATGGACAAGAAAATTACCTACATTAAGATGCTTTGCTCTTCAACTACATCCACAGACTTGGCCTCCTATTCACCACAAATGACGAAGCCTTGGGATATGTTTGTAGATGATAACAGTGGGACTGTTGTCTCTCTTCTGGCCCACTGTAATGGCAATGGTCAGAGAGAAACAACAGTGTGGTTCAACTAATCACATGTGAGGAGACGGGTGCAGCACCCTGTGATCAGTGGATAGAACATGTCTGTGTTGTAGAGGCAACTGAGCAAACGTGACAAGGAAGAAACTGAAAGGCGGGGCTGTCTGTCATTCCTTACTGCCGTCTCGTTTACTGGTCAGTCTGCAAGCTTCCAGTCAGAGGTCAGAGGTCACTGGACTGTCGGTGTGGTTCAAACGCCAGCTTTTAAAGAAACAATCAGGGCTTCCCCAAGCCGCAGCAAGGGAACTTGGTTTACATGGTAGTTTATACGTATAAACTTAGCTTACAGCACTTGAAACTGTGATTGATTGGCTCATTAAATCCAGTCCAAATCCCATACACTCAAACCTTTTTAAACCTAATGCAATGCAACATTCTTTCTACATTTACATGCTGAAACAAACAAAACTCTGATTAAAGTGAGTGATCATGCTGTACTTGCGTTCCTCTTGCCAAAAGCAGGTTAGGTGTCACTATCAGCGTTCCCAGGTGCCAATCTAAACAAGGATGGAATCGAGTAGAACAGATCATGAGATTTGTTCTCATAAGCGTTGCCTCGTTTGCAAATCACAACTGTCCTCTTTTGGAGCTCTTTTCCATGCATTTATACACAATTGAAAAATCCCACAGGCAGGTTGACATGGCCTAGTATTTTAACTATGACAATTGGGTTTATTCTTAATCAGTTAACCTGAAATTGAACCCATGTTTTCCACCATGGAAATAAGATTTTGGCTAAAAGTGGGGAACAATCAGATTACCACTTTATTTATTATTTTATTCAAACACAAGATGGTACAGGTGCGGCATATTTTCAAAGTAGTCACTGTCATTCGCATCTATTAACCTCTGCTCTTGAGCTCCAAAGTAATAGTCTGTGGCATGTTCATAAAAATAATTTGACAACAATGTTTTCCAACTATATAAACAGTGTAAATGTTTCTGAATGTGGGACGTTCACCTCTGCACATAAAAGGTCCTCTGCAGGGCAGTGACTATGTGAAATCTGTTTAGAGTTGCATTTAGCCTTTTAGTAACACTCAGGAAGGCTATAAATCATGTTGGGTGGAACTGCCTCAGTACAGTTTTCAGCAGGACACACTGTTGACACTAAAGGCACTTCACCCCTGGAAAAAAAATCCTCCATCCTACAGGCTGAGTGTGTAGGAGCTTGTCCTGCTCTCCCTGCTGCTGAGATGTCTATCTGTGCTGTTATATGTCTCCTGGTATTTTCTAAGACTCATATTGAGGGAGCAATTTACAAGGAGGTGAAAGAGATGTCAAAGTTTATGGTAGCACTTTCTGTACGCATCCGTATTAAATT
This sequence comes from Trachinotus anak, assembly GCF_046630095.1. Classification (NCBI taxonomy): domain Eukaryota; kingdom Metazoa; phylum Chordata; class Actinopteri; order Carangiformes; family Carangidae; genus Trachinotus; species Trachinotus anak. The sequence goes on from NW_027273861.1 coordinate 21,679,267, forward strand.
TCTGCTAATCACCCCCCCCCCCTTTTTTTATCTATATCTACATTCAGTTTATCCACATTTAAGCCAGATGTTCTGGGAAATGTTGGTTTCCGCCATGGTCTGAGTGGTACATCTCTTTCAGATAGATGAGTCTGCTGCGTTTCAAAACTCAACTCCCACTCTGCATAGTTCACACCACACCAACTCGGGCATCAAGTGGTGTGCATCCCTAAAAGCTTTTGGCAGACACAGACGAATGTGGCAGGAACTGTATGTGTGAAACAGATGTATGGTCTTTTTCTGGGAGGGGGTGGAGGAGGGGGGACCGATTTTTTATTTTTATTTTTAGATACTTTGACTCCATTTTTAACGTGTGAAATGGGAAGAAAGCAGTAGACATTAATTCAATCAGCACGTTGCCATAAATCATATGCCTCGACTGTTATGTCACTGATCTAAAACATTGATGTGTAAACCATGTTATGCTCTGGCAATTACCTTCTTCCCATTCATTATTAAGCACATGTGTTTGCCAAGGCGCAGTGTGCCTCAGTGTTGCCATAGGGAAAACTGTTTGGTGAATATTGTGCTAATTGTTTTACTGATGTAGAGCCAGTGGGCAGTTTACTTTAAATGGTAAAAAGATATCAAATAACTGATTTTCCTGACTGCTGTAGATTTTTTTTGTTTGCTTGTTGTGGTTGTTGCTCTACCTGATTGATGACTACAGAATTTACAAAATATGATTATGACGTGAGATGCCAGTAAATGGTACAGTTGTTTTCCATTGAGTTGCTGGCTGGAATGTCCTGATAATATGTTTCAATGCATGGCTGACAGAGGAATTCTGGAAGGAGCCCGATTTAGGTTTTCCTTCTTTGTAGATCTCCTCTCTGCCGAGCCAGGCGAAAGCCTTTCTGTGAATGGTAAGAAGTGTAAATTTCCTGCATTCGTGTAACATTGGCAGAAAAATGCTCTTTATTTCCACAAATCGGACTCTGAGGAGCACGCTTGTTTTCTAGTGGTCAGAGTTCCTTGGAGAGGCAGCGTTTAATCAAAAGCTAAACACAGTTCACTCACATCCACGTTGGAGACGTTTGATAAAGTTTCTGCCACTACAAGCTGCAGCCAAGCGTGAAAACCTTTTTCCTGCAATTTACTGTCTGCACAGGAGGCCAGTCTGTTAGAGGGAGAAAAACCTCTACAGGGTTCAGTGAAATGCAGCAGTGGATTAAGAGAGGGAACAAAAAACATTGGTTCAGGTTTTAGTGATGCAGTTGAGAGGACCGTGTGTAGATCACAGTGTGGCACTTCAATGATTTTAACAGAGGAAGAGTCTGGACTCAGTGTGGAAATAAGCTGCGGCAAAGCAGCATTAATTTTTGTTACAAGTATATGGTACATTAATAGACTAAAATTATATTTGCCCTTTTCCATCAACTTACCTGCACTGTATATCCAACTACAATTTAAATAGCCTTCTATACATTTTATTCAATACCTTCTGTGTCGATGTCTTTCGACTGCTGTCTGGAAGACAAATTACGCCTGCCACATAAAAAATGTTCTCTGCTGTACTTTATAAACACAATACAATGAGTCCTTTGCTGCCGTTGTAAGGCAAGCTGTAAGTGCAAGAGTGTGCTGATGACCAAGTGACGCTTTAATGAGTCTAATGGAATAAGCCACACATACTGCATATCAATTTCCCATATGGACTTGGCACAGTTTAATGTTGAGGACTGCAGGGAATCAAATGAGCTTAAAGAGCTCTAAATTTCATTGAGACCACTCCTCGTTGCAGTTTTATCAAATTACTGCTTTCCTAGCGTCCTTCATGGTTAGATTTGCTCCAACTTAATATGTAGCGATCATGCTACATTTCATTTAATAGGCGGTGGGATGAAACATGGCTTTTTCAATTCCTGTATATGTGTCAGAGTAAATCTTTTTAAACCCTGTTTGCATAGCATTAAGGACTTCAGAAACCCCCACTGCAAGCAGACGGGCAGATCTCCGTCCACCCACAATTAGGTCTTTGTGCAACACCGCACTCTCTCCAAGGTATTAAATACCTCGAACTTTATGGGCTTCTTTGCCAAAAATATTAGTATGTATTTTCCAAAAAATATGTGTAGCTTATCAGTCAGTGTAGGATTTAGTTTCACTTTGTTGCTCAAAGATGTGCCACTGTCAAAACTGTGCCTGTATAATATGGATGTTTTTTTTTTTCATTCATATCTTTTTTTAATGTTTGCAGCATGTTCATACTTTTCCCAGCATTCCTTAAGTAGTTGGTCAAACCTCTTAGTCTGAGGAGATAAAGTGTCACTCACGCTGACCGAATCATCTGTATAATAGGTGGCAAGTGGCACTCGGCTTGGAAAAGTTAAAACTCAACGAAAGCTCAGAGGCACTTATCAAGCACTTGCTGTTTGTGGATATGTGTTTTTATTTTGTTTGTTTTTTTTTGTTTTTTAGAAAATTTATGCATATTCATCCTTCAGAGCCAGTTCTCACAGACCTACTTTCTTCCTGCTTGAGATCAAAAAAAAGTCAAGCCCCCCCCCCCACACTCCACCCCACCCCACCCCACCCCACCACAATCAGCATGACATCAAAACTCCTTTAGACTCCTCTTATCTGGCTGGCACAAGACAAATGCTGGCACTCTCTGTTTTCTTTTTGCTGTCTTCCTCTTTCTCTTGGCGGCTGAATTTTCTCTCTCTCTCTCTCTCTCTCTCTCTCTCTCTCTCTCTCTCTCTGTTGCTCTCCCACACACACACACACACACACACACACACACACACACACACACACTGTCCCTTTTCCTCTCTCTTTACAGTACTTTTTGGCCCTTGAGTGGCTCCTCCACTTCACCCTTCTTGCCTGGCTGACTGACATGCTGCTCTTGGCTGCGCTGTGTGTGTTTACTCAACAATAACTGAGAGCAGGGTGGCTCCACACCAGCTTCTACCCTCTTTAACGACTCATACTGGCCTTTGGTCATGATTTTTCAGTATTTAACTTTTTCAATTTGAGCAACATGCATCTTTCGTGATGTGAGCTGACGCAGAAACGCTTACTTCATACTTTTGGTTCATTCATTCCAGTTATGAGATGATTATGAAAGGGAAGAATATGAGGGTAGGGAAGTTTAATCAAAGTTTGGCTTTCTCAGTATCAGTTCTGATACGTCTGTGTGGCTCCACGTCTCCTCTTTTACCCGCACGATAATGTGGTTACGCTGCAAAACCATTGGACCATCAGCTCCACTGAGATATTTATACAAACTTATCACTCTGTTGTTATTAATAGAACATCATCACATGTAGTTTTTTTCACAGTTGTGGGTTTCCAAAATTATTCTTGGCAACTTCATCATTCAAATCTTTCTTTTTCTTTGTTTCTGTCTGTCTTTCTGTTTTCATGCCTCCAACACACACAAATGATCTAAATAGCACATTTCCCCTGTTTTACTGTGTAATGTGGAAAGTGTGTAGCGTACAAACTTCACTGTTATTGTGGAATTATTAAACTAGAGAGTGTGGGCTGCAGGAAATTAAATTTTACGGTGCATCTAATGATTTGTGTGCAGTGCGAATTAACTCAGTGCTTCCCTTTTATTTTTATATATATATATATATATATATATATATATATTGTGCATGATTTGCTGATAAGGACTGATTTGTGCGCTGTCTTGTCATTCACCTTTTTGTGTAACATTCAGACAGAAGTGTGACTGGCTGTGTTTGGTGTTTTATTGCTTTGTAATTAGAATCGGTAGCTATAGAAACTATAATCCTGTTACAGCCTGAAGTTGAGGAATTCTGTCTTTTGAAGATTAGCTCCTCTAAATGCGTTTTATTTTTAAGCTGCCAGTTTAACAAGTCTGCTTTGGCCACCAAATAGATTTGTGGATCTGCTGAAGTAATAACAGCAAGAGTGTGAATGTTATGATCCTTATGCCCTTTCTCCTCCTCTTCCACTTTCTCTTAATTTTCCATTATTTCTCTATTTAAAAAAAAAACAAACATTTGTTTTTTTCTGCAACCACTGATCAGACTGTAGGGTTGTCTAAGCAGTCACAGCATAAAGATAAATATAGATGAATTTACTATGTGATTGGCTAAACAGGAATTCAAAGTGAACAAAAGCGAGGCAAAGTTGCCTTCTTAAAATGCACCAATTTTAAGGTGTGAAAACCGTGTGTGGACAGAGTCAAACATGGAGGGAACATTCTGCTGATTAGATTTAGTTGGCTCAGTGTAGACACGGTCTTAAACAGTGTTTTTAAATTCATCAGTATGAGAGTGGACGTGGACTTCGCATGTTTGTTTAAAGGCTTTGTCACATTGTTCTTGAAGCAGGCCCCCTTTTACCCAGCAGCTAGTGTTTAACCAGCCACTTGAGTCCCACACAAAAGACTTAAGAGGGTCTGCCTTGATCTGGTGGCTCAGTCCTGTTGTTCTGGGGACCTCAAACTTTCACATTTAGCAACTGTGCCATTTATCCTACAGACAGAAACAGCCAGCAGGAGCAGCGTTGCTATAATTTGATGTTGAATGTCCCCAAATTTAATGTCTTCCATGCCAGCAAATTGTGATGATAACATTCAGGGACAAAAATTATGACAGGAACCAGGGACCGTAAATAAAACAGTGACTTAGCATGAGTAGAAAAAGGCACCAAAGGCCATAAGAAATTGGACTTAAATGGAAATTCCCTTCCTATCCATTCTAATCCTGTGTGACCACACTGACCGAGGAATCCAGAGTTAAAGGTCTCACTGGCTGTAATTCTGTAGTACCGTTAGTTAAATGCTCATCTTGCAAACCACTGCTGGCTAGCCATCGGTCTAATTCAGCACCAACGGGGAAATCATTTCCCATGAGGCATTAGAAGTGGTCAAGGATTGTCTCATGAATCAGGCCTGGCGATAGGGAATGAGGAGGAATCTTCAATGACCATGTGAGACTTTTGGTCAAAGTTGGTCACTTTCTTCTTCCATTTGCATTTTTTAGAAAATCTTGATGAAGTTTGAAAATCTTGTGCTCTTTTTGTTTTGTTTTTTTGTTTTTTTTGTTCCAGAAACTATAGCTGGGAGTATACAGTGTACACATTATGCTATGCTTAACATTAAGAGGTTTGGCGAACCATCAAAACTTTTTTCACAGTCTTGGGGAAAAGTTGTTCCCATACTCACACAGTGGTAGCCTCTTATATCCATTTTGGCTTGATCGCGTTGGGATACTGCAGTTTCTTTCAAGGCAAAGTTGTTGGCCTCTATTTAGCCCAACTATCCAGATTGTGAGTCTGTTTTAAATGGAAACAAAAGAGTGAAAAGAATATCAGGATGGAAGGACACAGTCAGTCGTTTTACACCACTGACTGTCCAGATGGTTTAACCAGAGGCTCGTAGAATCGCCGAGGGAGTCGTGTGTTTAATGTCTCAGTGGCCGTGGGTTTTTAGGGTGAAATCTGCAGGAATGATAATGGAAATATATGGAATATTCATAACGCGGAAATCTGTCCTTGTGTTACTGTGACAGACGTTATGCCATCTTCTTCACGTCTGTCTCCTCCTCATTGAGTCAGAGAGTTTGGCTCATGTGTTGGGAGCTCTGTGTTTAACCCACGGCCGGCTGAGAGGAGTCTAATCAGCTAGGACGCTCTCAACCAGGAATTCATACATTTATCCTGTGGGATGCCAAATGCCGCTCTTACCCTCCGCAGAATGCCTCTCTCAGATAAAAAAAAAATAAAAGGATGGGCAGTTTAGAGGGGAAAATTGAGTTTACCCATTAAAGCAGCCCCCTCCCCCCTTTTTTTCACATTTCCACTTTAAACAGTTATGTAATTTCCAGGTAGATGTTTATCAAGGCTGACACTGACTTGGAACAGCCCAAGCGTTAGCTCACTAGCTGGTGTGGCTGTGTTCTGCATGCCAGCAGACCTCTCACACCTCACTCTTGTTTCCCTGTCTCTCCACATATCTGTCTCTGTCTTTCCCTGACTCTCTCCCCGCTCCCCTCCTTCCCTCGGAGAGCATTGATTTCAGCAGGGCAGGAAATGAAACTGCATTGCCCTGCGACTCCCAGCAGGAGAGGGGGACCTGGGGAGGGAAAAAGGAAGAGGCTCACCAAGTAAAAGAAGTCCAATACTGTTTTTTTTTTAAGAAAAGGATGAAAAGATTGATAGTGTGAGGATGTGAGAGAGGACTGGGATGGGCCTGGCTCAGCGTGGAGAAAGCTGAGAAGGCCAAGGAAGATATTGGGATGAGAAAATATTTTCGTAATGGCGTTTGACTTACAGCAGGCTTAAATGAACTCTCAGCTCGCCATATGAACCAAAAAGCTGAAACATTTGACTCATTAAAAAAAAAAAAAAAACACACACACATGATAGAAAAGTAGACAGAAATAAACAGGCATCTTGCAGGAGTGAAGAAAGGGGCTCTCACTAGTCAAGGACTGGTGGCCCCTTTATCTTTGACAACTCCTGACCTTCATCCCTCTATCAGAAGTCAATGATCTTCTCCTCAGAGGGGCCTATATAAGAGGCTTAGACCCGCGTGATCCCACTGCCTGTTTGTTTAACCTCTGCGTGGCTGCCTTAGCACTGCTAAGCTTTGCCCACAAGAGCTCATTACCTCCCAGCCCTGCGTCTCTCTTACTGCTTCATCCAGCCCTCGTACGTGGGGTTTAGAGCCTCAGAGTGAGTACGCCATTAAAATATACGCTAAACTCACATCAACACTTCTGCTTGAAGAATAGCAACATTTTCAGGATTAAATTAGGAAATGTTGAGCAGTACACGCAAGCAACATTATTTCCTTACAGAGGAAAACAGATTCCCAACATATCGCCGTCCCGCAGTAATCTTCAGTGGAACATAAAACCTGTCATGTCATTACAACCATAATTGGAGCAAAGGAGAGATGGCACAGCGTCAGCATTATTTCCAGACTTTTAGCCACAGTCCCTCCGCACTTAAACAGAATATTTATTGAGCTTTTCATTGAGATGAACAACTGTTTATACTGTTGCATGCATTGTGTAATGATGTTTTGCAAAAAGGCCGGGGCCCTTCCCCGTAGATGTATGCAGGGTCCTGCGGCAGTGAAATTGGGAAAAATGAGGCAAAAAAAAAAATTGCGGACTATGGGCATTGTGGCTTATTATTCCTGACACGCTCTGTTGACGCTCTGATTCGAAATGGCCCGGTACTGATAATTCGGGGCCGGACAGATCGCCGTGGCTGTGATTCATGACTGTTTTAGTGGAAGTTCAAACAATAGTGGAGACGGGCCGAAGTCACCCCCCCCCCCCTCCCGGTGGTACCGTTCAGCAGTTTGGACTACTGTCAGCTCACGGCAGGAACTTGTGGTAGAGTTTGGCAGGGCGGGAGTTTGTTTGAGTTTTCCTTCTTTTACGCTTTCTTCCACTTTTTCTCCCACAGTCTTTGACTTCCTGTCCTCATCGTCTTAAAGCTCATCCAAAGAAGAGGGGTTTGCTATGAAAAGTGATTGTGTTCCAGTAATTCCAGTTATATCCTGAAGCAAGTTCTGTATGGACTCACTGTGAATGTTGCTTCAGTTGTCTGTGTGTCCACAACCAGACAGCAGTGACCCATTGTCCCCCCACTGCCCTAACTTTGCACCCCAGGCTTTGTTAGTCCATTTACTCTTTAATTTAAACTTGATTTAACTCCAGCCAGCTGGCTAGCTTAACCTCTAACCAGAGAACACAAAATTATTCTCTTATCACCTCCAGATATTGCCTCCCTTTTAATGATTTGTCTCTGGTTTCCATCTTTCCAATCCGTGGTTGTTCAAGATTAAAAGCTGATGAGATGAACATGTTTTACGTGCATCTCTATGTGATAAGCTGGGTGCACTTAGACACACAATGAGAGAAAAATGCTATCAATACCGTTCTGTGCATCCATGATAGCTGCAGACCTGTGAGATTATTTAAAGAAAGCACAATTTTCTAGCTCACTGCCCTCCATGTTTAATCTCCACAAATAACCCATTACTAATGAGTGTACTGTAAGCTTGTAAATGTACTAAGGAAGTAACACAAACACTCGGCTGCTTGCTGAATGAGTTAGGTCACTTGGCCGTGTGCACAGAGTCCCTCCAGAATTATGGAGTGAAGCCATCTTACTTTAAATGTGACAACCATGAATTCTTTTTTATGAAGGTAACACGGGCTTTCCTGGCTCTACAGCAATAAAACATTAAGAAAAACAGCAGTGAAGAACGTGGCAGAAAGGTGTTTTACTGCTGGTTACACAGCAGATAGCAGCCTACATGTTTGCCCTCGGCCTGTGCTTATACAAGTAATACAGCCAGAGTGTGATTGGTGGTATGCATTTGCAAATGTGCACGCCCCATGTCCCAGTGTTGGTGGTCTTGGAAAGCCACCAAGATCACTCGGCTGCTCTGTAATGTGAAAGCAATTAGCAGCCAGCGGTTTTACGCAGTGCCAATATGTGTGGGATAACAAAGGGGAATGTAGGTCAGCCATGAGCCATAGGTAAACGGTGTGGCCATTGCATTTTTTTGGATAACGTGTAGTTATTTCAAACTATTGCAATGCTGAACAAGTTATAGTACATATTTGAGGATACTGTAGGGACACATCTAAAACTTATTTGCTTTTTCCTAACCGTTTTTGTGTCTGCTGCAACATGAATTATTGACCCAAAACAACTGCAGTTTGCAATAAAATCCTTCAAGACATAAAACAGTTCATGTCACAGATATTGAATAGGAACCATACAGCAACACAAGTGTGTATTTCAAGATTTTCATCTTCCAAGGAAAGCGATTTTTGGATTCTTGATAGGGTTCATAGTCAAATCCTGATGTAAATGGGTTTGTAGCAAGTTTAAACCCAGATTTTATTCAGCTCCCTGTGGACCTCTTTGATGTCTTCACGCTCCGTTTACTTCATCTGACATTCATTTTAATTAGACGGACATTCTCCACGATAGAGATCTGCCTCTGACTTATGCAGGAATACAGTAAATCAGCGCCACACACATATTCACATTAGGTTAGAATGAGTTCCCTCTGTATGTGATATTTTTGTTTTTGTGTGTGTGTGTGTGTGTGTGTGTGTGTGTGTGTGTGTGTGTGTGTGTGTGTGTGTGTGTGTGTATGTATGTGTGTGTGTGTGTTTACAGTGTGTCAGAAGGGTGCGTGCCCTCTGTCACATCTGGCAGCTTGTGGTTTTTTTCATGACCTGCTAAATGAGGGGAAAAATACTCCCAGCTGCCCTCAGGAAAACTCACCTGGTGTAGAGACGTCGAACTCCCTTGTTTTCTCTCTCACACTTCCTGTTGCCCAGAACGCTCCCTCTTTCACATTGTACTCTGCAGAACATGCACACACACACACACACACACACACACACACACACACACACACACACACACACACACACACACTCACACACTCACTCACATTCACAAAAACACACAGAGAAACACAGCCTGCTGTGTTTGCATTTTTCCTCTTTTACAACCCCTATCAGAATATGCCTGTCTTTTTTTTTTTTTTTATCCCAGCTAAGGGTGCACAAGCATGAAAACATGCACATGTGACCTGGTCTGAAACACAACTATAGTCTTCAGTAAGATATTCTGTACTTAACGTCCTAGCATAACCTCAGAAGTCAGATTAAGACAAGACAAGAAGGACAGTTTGGCAGGGCTACATGCATAGCAGGAGCAACCACAGCCTCGTCACATGGTAAAGTCATTTTCACCTCGGCCGCTGTGGGAAGAGGAGGCCAGAGGCAACATCCACCCCTCCCACTCCTCACCTCAAACCTCCAGCCGGCATATTTCGGCTATCTAAAGGGAGCAGAGCTGGGAGATATCAGCCCTGAGAGCTGAAAAGCAGCTTTTGTCTCAAGCGACCCTCCAAGACCTCTGCCTGACTGCTCTATCAGCAAATCATAAACTATACGGCACAACTAGAAACACAGAAGCGTACGCTAGGAGGAAAAAAAGACGAGGGGAAGAAAAGGGAGAGGAAAATCAACACGGTGAAAGACGTGAAGTGCAAAGTAAACAAGACAGAACTGTTGCCAGCTATAGGTCAAACACTAACAGTCATATACAGTAAATCTGTTTGCCTTTTGCACTGTAGATAAGTGATGACCTTGAGTGATGAGATGGGTCGCTAGGGGTTTGGCTGTACATGCACAGTGTGTCTGAGAGAGAGAAGCCGGATAAAACAGAGGGTTACAAGTTGTTTTAATTCTGCCTCGTGTTGAATTTAACATCACAGTCTTAGTTTGTTCATTTCAAACTGCGTGTAAATCAAGTATCTTGCACTCTTTATATACTGAATGGAGACGTCACAAGCGCCTGTGCCTGTATCCCCACAAAAAGAGCCATGATACACTATCAGTTTTCTGTCTTCAGTCTGGACCGTACCATTTAGCACTGACATCCAGAGATGGGAGGCTCCATCAGCAGCTATCTGCACCTCTCAGTCTGTCTGCTCACAGCTCTCACTGGTTGCTGTAGCCATGCCTCTCTCCTTTCCTCCGCTCACATTATTCAGTCTGCAACATTCGTCATACTTGCATTCTTTCTCTCTTTAATCTCATGACGGTCTTTTCCTCCACTCGCTGAATTACCTGTTTGGTGTAACTTTTTTTTTTTTTTTTTTTGGGTCATTTCCCTTCTCCTCCTCTTCTTCTCTTTTTCTTGCCTAAACAGGAAGACTGTTGCCTTAGCTGTGGAATAAGTTTGGGCACCATGTCTATCAAAGCAAGGCTCACAGCTGAGATTTAGTAGGATTACTGCCTTTCACTCTTAACCTGTCATTTCAGGATTTCCAGATTTCACAGAAGTTGGGTACTAGATAAACAAGGAAACAGTGCTGCTGCCGACACACTACACTTACTGTTACAGCGAGAGTTAGACAAGATTTAGTCAACAATGCAATCCCACTCAGTGGATTTACATGTGCACCGATATCTTGCTTCCATTATGTTTATAAAACTTGTGTATTCAAGTCCTTGACACAAAACATACGTCATTAACATTAACTGTAATCTCATTATTAGACCCAAACAAGACATCAAGGATTTATTGAGACCTTATTACACTTACCTTACTATTGGCAAGAAGTCAGTTTCTGTCATTCTGATAATATTCTTTACATTAAAGAGCAAAAATCTGATTATGATATATGACAATAGCATCCTGAAAAGGAATATAATGAAGGTCTGAAGTCCAGTCAGCCCTTGAATATGTGCGTGTAGACTTGAAACATTTTAATCATTCTAAAAACGACCAACTTCCTTGTTCAGTCCATTTCAGTCAAAAATCTGACTGGCAGAGTTTGTTTAGCTACTTTAACTTACTCTGACTTTGTCCTGATTTTATTGCAACCTTTACACAAATGCTACAAATCTGCTGGAGTTTACTGCTGCGGAGTTTAAACTGAATCATCTACAAGTAGCAGAGATCCTAAGTCATGCGGGTGGCGCACTGTAGTAAGCAGGAAAGCCCCTGTTTGACCACAGGGCTGGAGTTCAAGAGCTTGTGTTGGTGAACACCCACGCCCTTCAAGTGTGTCTAAACAAGACAGTGAACGCCTACCAGCCCTTGGAGAGCTCTTCATTAACTGACCCTACACTCTGACATCCCTGCAGAGTGGGGAAAATGAAAAGAAAATGTCTCTACTGGGATCTATAAAATAGCCCATGCAAATCGCTAGACTTCCTCAAAATCTGACTCAGCCTAGTCCCATCAGTGCCACTGGACCACCAAGCCTCAAGTTAGACCTGCCCCTTGACCAGCCTCCATAAACAGAAGCAGTGGCTCTGGAGTGGAAATCCTGAGACCAGGCATTACTCAAGTAGCTCTCGTCTCCTCAGCTAAGTGTTAAATGCACTTACAGGACAAACAGTGGTTACTACTTCAAAGTGTATTTCAGAGCACTCAGCATATACTGGACTTGTTCCATAATGTATTTTTGATGTATTCTCGAAACATATTCGTGTTTAAACATTTTTTCTTTAAAGTCTGACCGAAGTTTCACCTGTTTTGGTAAATGCGGTGGAATTTGATTAACTTGTTACCTCAATTTGGGTTACAATAATAAAGCTTTGCAGGAAGGCTCTGGCTATTTTAAGAGAAGTCAAAAGGTTAAGAAACACAGGCAACTATTGTGTCATTTTCTTAGAAAATGATGACCAAACAACAATTTTCTGTAACGCCTGTCTCCATTATCCTGTCTGATATATCTATCCCTCTGAGCTGTCAGAAAACTGTCTCTGTTTTTGCTGCAGAAAACATATGATTTGACCTGACTCTGCATTTTTTTTTTTGTTTTGAGCAGTTATTTTAGTCATTTACTCGCCCCAAGATCCTGCCAACAGCTGCTATTCTGTCTATGTTTTGTGAATTTGGTGTTTTAAAGAAAGAAGTGGGAGATTCACAGAACATTAAAAGCTGCTGGACGGTCAGTAAGGCAATGATGCATTTACGCAGCAAAGGAAAGACTCACTGCATCTTTGTTCTCTTTTTTGGATGGATTTCCCCCTTTGGGGCGAGCTACTGTATAACACACTGTTGAGGGCCAGTGAACCCTCCAGCTCATGTCACGTCTCTGTGTATGTGTATGTGTCTTGCAGGGGCTCATCCACAGCACATCCACTATAGTTAAAACAAACAGAAACAGTGGGATAGAACTTGCAGACTGGCTCTACAGATATGAGGCTAAGTCGGTGTTTCCAGCTCTATCTTTAGTTACTATCCATGAATGGAAAGAAAAGAGGAGAGGCCAGCAAAGGGTAAAAAAAGGGGGCACGTGGAAAAGGGGCAGCAGCCAGAAGAATGGAGAAAGAGAGAGGGAGAGCTGGTTATTGGTAACAATTTAAATGCCGTATTGTATGTCTGATGGTGTTGATATGTTGCTGTGCTAAGTCGCACTGCACCTTAGCAGAAGGGGGAAGGAGGGCCTAGGAGAGGCGGTGAGTTGAAGAGGTGAAGAGAGTGAGTGAGAGAAAAAGAATGAGTGACTGAATGACAAACGAGAGTGAAAGAGAGAAGGGAGAGCAAGTGGGGAGGTGAGGGGCAAATCTTTTATGAGCCATGGAAAACGGAGTGAAAAGAGGAGAGGGGGGGGGGGTTGAAATATGCGGTGGGTCTGAATAGGGGGACCCCATGTCCTCTTTAATGTCAAGTGAATAACTCCTGACCTAACACAGGCCTTTAATTGGTATAACCAGCAGTTGGATGCAGTGCTATGTCGGCTGTATTGTGTGAAACTGAGAAAATACACACATTCTGTCACATCACTGTAAAATTAAGAGTTTCGGATTCAGTGTTTACACGTGAAGCAATTAGGCTACTTGATTAATCAATCAGAAGAAAATTGAATTGTGATATTTCGATTTTTCTATAGAAAATATGTAAAATGTGAGCATTTTGGACTGTTGCTCAGACAAAACAAGCAATTTAAATTTGTAAAATTAGTCCCTGGACATTATTAAACAGTTTTTGTACATTTTGTAGAGCAATAGATTTATAGAGAAAATAAATAGTAGAATAATCGAAAATAGTGAAAATAATTGTTAGCTGCCGCCCTTCACTTAGTAGTTCATATTCTGTGTTCATATGAACTGAAAGAGCATGAAATCAATAAGCACGCTTGGCCATTTGCATTACATGTTAGCTGATTTGCCTACAGACTCAGGATGGTTCAAAAAAGGAATATATATATGTGTGTGTGTGTGTGTGTGTGTGTGTGTGTGTGTGTATTTATTTTGAACCAACCTTTGAACCAAAACAGTGAGCTTAAAGCTGCTAAATGTGGCAAAAAGTTTGTATTGTATTGTATTGTATTGTTTCGTATATTGTGTCAGTTGCATTGTCAGTTACTGCAGTTCTGTCTCATTACAACAGGTCAATGTGATTCAATTTTAATATAAATACTGAGCTGTGAGAAAAGCTCAGGCTATAGGGCCCTCCGATGTTTGGGAAAAGAAGAAGCCTTGGGCCCGTGAGCCCGCAGGATACTCCGTGCATGAATGCTGGGGCAGAAAGGGGTGGTGGGGCAGGAGGAGAGGAGATGGCTGAAAGAGGCAGCTCAAGCAGAAAGAGAGGGAGAGGGGTTAAGTGGAGGCAGGTGTTCCATGACAAACCTTACAACCCCCCACCTCTCCTTTGCTCTAGTTCCCTCTACCAGCACTGGTCCTTTGAGAGTACTGCAAACTAGCCCAAGAACAGACACTTGTTAGTCATTTCCCTCTTTCTCTGTTACCTTCTTTTGTTATCCTTTATCCAATCACCTTATCCTTCTGATCTCATCTAGCCTACCAAATTGCACCCTTTTCCTTTTATCCCAGGTTCCTTTCCATGGTCCCCTCTGTGTGCTTTCCCCGTTGCTGCAGGACCACCTGGCTTTGTGGTTTGAACTGTATAAAACTCCTGTTGCTTTAAACAGATAGACAGCTTTTCCCACTGCTCCACTCCGCCTGACCCAGCTGGCAAATTAATTTAGTTTAGATTGACGTAAAAATCATGTTCTCTCATCGTGTTCCAGAGGTTATTAAGATCCAGCTCAAGACTAGAGCAGGATAGTACACAAATCCAGTTTTGATTGCTGGAAAAACAGGGAGCGCCTGATTGATGTCATTTTATAATTTTGTTAAATGAAATTAAATCAGTCTGTGATTAAACATCTTGCCCTTTTAAATGTAATATAGGAAGCATCTCCTCCATTTCTGGCAAGTCACTATAGCATATTCATAAGTTAATATGTGGAGTCTACGCAGTGATTCTTGATTAAGATACTGTTTTCTAAGGCAGCCTCACTTAGGCTTTCACATACAACGTCTCAGACTTCACTCACTGCATTACTAATTCATGCATTGCTGGAAACCTTAGGATTTATTTATTTTTATTATTTCTTTTTAATTTTATTAAAGGAGCTATGTGCAGGTTTTCCTATTGTTACACTGCCAACATTAGCATTAACTGTTCACTTACCAGTCTTGCCAAGAGCTTCAGCCATCGTTACAATACACCCTCTGAACAGGGCTACTTCAGGGCAGACTGGACGCTACAGCGACTCTTTATTGGAAAGCGAGGAGAAAAGTGAGAGAAACAGAAGCAAAAAAGAGGATTTGCTTTCCACTGATGGAGACAGCAAGTGAAGGAATGAAGTTTGATGCTGAACTCACAATGTTTCTTTTAGACTGGAAAGCTAATAGCCTCTAATGCTAACACCGGCTTTGTAACAATTGTAAACCCAACAAATAGCATCAAGTACACAATTGATGCATATTTCATTTATCATTTCATGACTTAGGCAGCATAAGATCTTATGTGGAGACAGATTAGTCAAGAGGAAGTCTTAACAGCAGACATCATAGCTTTCGTTTGACCCCTCTACTCTAAGTATGATTCACAGAGCCTCTATTGTGTGAATGATGTGTGTGCCCATTTAGGATGACTGCAAAGCTTGGAAGTCGGTCTGACAGACAAGTGTGCATCTTCTGGTCTGCCAAAACATGGTGTGTGTGTGTGTGTGTGTGTGTGTGTGTGTGTGGACAGAGAGGATCATGGTTTAGTCTTTGAAATACTGTCAGTTCTAGCCCTGCAGTGACTGGTTCTTGTTGTGTCCTTGAGCAACTTCAGACAGCAGTCAGCTTCAGTCAAACATCTGGAAGAAAGACGTGCGGTTGTTTTTTTTTTGGTCTGAATGTCTGAATCACCACTTATCATCCCACACACACACACACACACACACTCACACTTAGATCACCAAGTGCCAACAGCAACCCATACCCACAACTACTTCTGGTATGCTTTCACTTGTCCATTTTTTGCAAAGATGAATGCATTCAAGAGCTGCTCTGTCTGCTTTTCTGTCTCATCTCTTTCTGTCGCTCTCCCTCTCTCTCTCTCTCTCTCTCTCTCTCTCTCTCTCTCTCTCTCTCTCTCTCTCTCTCTCTCTCTGTCTCTTAAGACGGGTTACAGACTACAGTTTTGGGTCAGTTGAGCCTGATTCGCCCTCTTTACAATCTGGTCCTGGACCTTGAGGCTAATGTTAGCTAGCACACTACTGTTGACAGACATTAAAATGGACGGTAAAAATCTCATCTCCAGTTCTCGCTGAAGAATAGACGTCCTGCGTTGACCGTGGCTCGTCCACGTCCTCATCCAGACTGCTTTTGTTTATTCTCACTGTAAAGTTTTACTAACATTACAACAAGTTGTTGCACCACGGTCTCCATTATGTATACCGCGGCCTCCCCGTGAGATCAAGTGAGGTGGTTTATTGCTCCTTAATTGTTCCCTCTCACATTATAATCTTAATAATATTCTCTAGTGTGTGATGTGCCATTGTTTTCAAATCTTGTGTAGTGATTGTGTGTTTGAGATAAGAGGGAGCATCTGTGAAGTTTCCCCTTATTGTATAACCCAATTTTCTAATGTGCAGATGCATCCAAATTTCCAAAATTGGTTAGGATTTTACACTCCGGCTTTATAAGCAACACACACACAGTTAAACACGCACTGAGTGAAGCAAATGGTCCAGTCGATGAGCGACTACTCAGCGTTCTGGAGTCATCACAGGCTCCAGTCCACTCCAGAAGAGCAGCACTCATAAACACTACTGGATAAGAGGCAGACCCAAAATAGAAACAACCACAACAATTCACCGCACTATTACTGATTAAAGACTAAAAAAAAAAAAAAAAAAAGATTGCAAAGTTTCCCTCTAGTCCGAAAGCACCATCTACTGTCGGCACATATTGTTGTTGTTGCATTGATGTTGATTGTGCTGACATTTTTTAAAGAGAATTCCAGTGGTTAAATCCTAATCTGATATTGATGACTGTTTACTTTCTGTCCCAAATCTTTACCAGAAAGAAAGCAATTTCACAGTTATCACTGTCATAATACTTTCCAATAACTCTAAACATCCCTTCTGTGATATTAATTTTGTGAAACACTTTCTATTTAGTATCAGAGAAGTAAAGCTTCCAAAGAGGCAGTATATTTTGGCCCTTTCTCTTTCTCTCTCTTTCTCTCTCTCTCTCACACATGCACACACAAATGCACTCAAGGCGAAATGTCTATCTGAACTCAAATAAGACAGTGATAACAAGGTCGCCACTTCATGGCTGCTCCGCTACCTTAACTGGTGTCCATTTGTGATAATGAGCCAGACCTTATCTGCGTTATCACCCACAGGAAGAGAGGCAACATGCCAGACAGCAGTAGTTACAAAAGGGCGGAGGGAGAGGGAGACTATTTACAAATCCCTGCATGCATTAGAAATGGCCAACAACAATTCATTCACAGTCCTGCTTTTTGCAACCATAGTCCTCGCATTACAGTGAAATTGTATCCTCATACACTTTATTAAGTTTAAATAAAGTTATCAATTTAGTTTTTAGTTGAGCAAGCAACAACTTGTTGTGTTTCCATTTTCGGGTTAATAGCTGTTTTGTATCTGAAGTGCACTTTAAGTAAGAGCTACATGATCTAACAATTAGATCCACCTAATTTATAGAGTTTCATAAAATAGGACTAGTTATCTTCTGGGATTTTAGTTGTTGCAGTGTTTTGTTTTTGTGTTTTCCTGAGTGGAGTGAACAGTGAGAGCCTCTGGGTTTTACATCTGCATCATACCAATGTTCTATAACCAGATTTTTCTTGTGAAAACACCAGTAGTCATGCCTAAGACTTTGTCGGGTTACACTGACACACTGTGACAATGAAGAATTAGGAAAATAAAAAAATTCTGTATAGAATATGTTAGTGTCAGTGTCATCGAGCCTCAGTTTCCCCCTCATACGATGACGCATGGTGGTGTGTTAAAAGATGAGGAGGGAAGAAAGAAAAAGAGTGGCAGAGGGAGACAGAGAGGCCAACGGTGACCCTTCACCCTCCAACATGTTTTCCGTCGTGATGAAAGATGAGGCAGAGTTTTTGTTCTGGCGTTCCCTTCAACATGTGTGAGATTCAAACCCCCGACACAAAGTAACTAAACTAAGAGAAGATGGCGTGTGTATCTTAAGGGACGTGTGTGATTGTGCATCTAATTCCTACATCACCAAAGTCATAGGTCGCATGCTCTACATGTGTAAATGATATTGAATTGAGTGTGTTTTATTTCTATACATTTGTCTAAATTTGACACTGTGGTCTCGTGGGTCAGTCTGTAAGCCATTACAATAACAATGTTGCATGAAGCAGGGGAACAGGGAGAGTGAGGCAGAGAGGGAAAGTTAGGATGGAGTGAAAGAGTGAGACAGGAGAGGTCCTGGTCCTGAGGTGGTTGTGATACAGAGTCGGAGGGAGAGAAAGGGAGCAGGAGGGCAGGAGGTTATTGGATTGCTCCGGTCAGTTCTAGAAATGACTTTTCCATGACTCCAGGTATGTGATCCTGGCTGAGCCCGGGGATATCCTCTGTTTATGCTCAGGCAAAGACCCGCAGATTAGGCGGCCTGGTATTCACCTGATTAAAATGACCTTCTTGTGTAAACTAAGCTCGAGAGCAGTGCGCGCGCAAACACACACACACACACACACACACACACACACAGAGGATCTTTTGGGACCTGGGCAGCATATGCACAATTCTGTCTGTGTAATTAACACACACACACACACACACACACACACACACACACACACACACACACACATACACATACACATACACATACTGACATACTGAGACCAGTGTGTGTTCATACTGTGGTCAGGCCAAATCACCATGGAGATTAAGAAGTAAAACCCTATGGAAGAATGAGTGATACTAATAAAACTATTAACCTCTGCAGTATTCAACATAAAGAGCGACAGGACCGGTGTGCCTTTATCTGGAATACCAGTGCTTATCTTTGCAGTATAGATCTTTGTGTGTTTTCTGTAGTATGTGTGTGTGTGTGTGTGTGTGTGTGTGTGTGTGTGTACACAGTTGTTGAGGCCAGCTGAAAGGATTAAACAGTGATGGGTCAAGGCCCAAGGCCAGAACACTCATTTTTTTGGGAAACTCAATCAATCATCTGTCTCCTCCTCATCTCTGTTTCTTCTCAGGTTGCCTTTTGTCTTCACCATACTCTAGCACTCCCATTTACCTTCAGTATGTCTGTCTTTTGTTTTTTATCATATCTCCCCATTGCTGTTTTTTTTTCTCTCTACTTCTCCCTGTTGTCCTCTTTATGCCTTTTTTATGTGCTGAGGTCAAGTAGCGTGAATACACAGATTTCAGCCTCGATTAGAATATAAGCCCAAAAACCACCATCTCCCTGCTTCCCAATGGAAACATGTGCTTTTCAGGTTTGTGTGTGTCTGTGCATGTGTATATGTATGCGAGGCGCAACTGTATCCCATTGGTTGGTATATCATTGCTGACAGCTGTAACGTTGTTATAATGCAGCTTCCTACTTGAGAGCAGCTGGTAGTTATACCTGCGCTCTCCCAATCCCCCTTGCAGTTGTAAATCCTTGCTAGTCTGACCCTCACTAGTTCATAGCATCTACTTGCATGATATTTCTTGTATGGATACAATCACCCCATAGTGTATGAATCCAAAAATTGCCCTGGCTATGATTATTCCAATGACCTAATTAGCTTTGATTTCATTAATTGGCCAAAAAAATAAACAACTTTCAAAGACATTGGACTTATTAAGACATTCCAACAATCTGTGCTTGCCAGATCGCAACAGTTTGTAACAGCCTACATTTAGAATATAAGTCAAGGATAGATAGCTAATGGTTATAGTAGCTTGATCATGCAAAGATCCTCTGGAAAATATCAGCATACTATACATGAGAAAAAGCAGATGCTGCCGATAAATAGTTTTCTTGGTCTAAAGTCTGACTTCAAACATTACACAGTTTGGCTAAATCAGACAGGCCCTTTGCCAAGGGAAGAAAGAAAACATCTGATAATTAGACACGCAGCCAAAATCCAGAGAGGTCTAGATATGAGGTGGAAATATGAAGCAATGAAGTCTTTTACTACACATTGATATATTCTGCCACTTGTTGGAATGTACGTTTTTAAAGGTTTACACTTCTAAGGTCAAAGGAGGTGTCAGAAAGGGGGAATACCTAACAACGTATTTTGTTAGGTATTAAAATACTGTAATTGCACTGGAGTTGATACTCACACATTTTTTAAATGCTGCATTTGGTCAATAGTTATTTAAAAGGCCAATAGTGAGTTGAAAAATTATATAGGATATGTAGCTCAAACTTTGATTCCAAGTTAAACACAAATACCAAAATAAGAGTAATTGGATTAGCACATAATTGCAACAATATACAGGCCTTCCCTGGTGGGACACAGTGGTATGGAGTACAGCTCCCCTCCACTTGTGACTGTATCAGTTTTCTCACCCTCACACAAAACCTCACAACAGGTAGTCAGGAGGGCAAAACTGACTCCAGATCAAAGTCACTGAAAGGACGCCCCCAACCTTGAGTCTGAATTGAACAGGGCTGCAGCTCTGTAGGCATGACCCTGTCTAAATGTTGATAGTATAGATCCACCAGCCACTTTGACCAACCAGTAAGTCACCAGTGCTTTATATATTTTTATTGAGTGAATTTAACACTGGTATTATATCATAGATAAAAACGGTTACATTCGAGGGGGGAAAAAAAAGAAAAGGAGAAAACCTGTTGCCAGTTTATGGAACAGTTGGTTTTCTTGGTTGGACGCGGTGCTGCAGAGGACACTGGGAGGGGTGGGAATGCCAAGACAAAGACTACCAGTAGAGAAGGAATGCCGGTGTCCTGCTGAGCTAATCCTAGCTGGAAGAAAAGAGAAATGTGGAAAGCGAGGGAGAGAGGGAGGAGACGCAGAGATGGCAAAGGAAGGTCTCAGGGTTTGGGCAGAAATGGAAAGGGTTGCTTGAGAAAAAATCCTCTTCCCATTCACTACTTTTCTGTCTAACTTTCACCTGCTTTCTCTCCATGGCTTAAGGGGGTTCTCTTTTTCGCTGGTGGTCCTACTGGTCTCTGTTCAGTTATCGAGGCATTTGGAGTTAATGAGACAGCTGTACTGTTGGAGAGGTGAAGTCCTTTAGATCAGCTTTTCTCATTCTGCATGGCCCAGCGCTCACTTGTCTTTTTAGTCCTAAGGGGAGTGAGTAATGCCGTTTTCACCCTCAAGGGCCATTTATATTGAAACAAACACCTACCTCAGTCTGTTTTGTTTCTCACTGGATGGATGATTTCAGATTAGATCAGACATTTTCTGCAAATTCAATCAATAAGAATTCCCTGTTCAAAT
This sequence comes from Trachinotus anak, assembly GCF_046630095.1. Lineage (NCBI taxonomy): Eukaryota > Metazoa > Chordata > Actinopteri > Carangiformes > Carangidae > Trachinotus > Trachinotus anak. Next base: position 21,700,552 of record NW_027273861.1, read on the forward strand.
TTAGCAGATTGTGCTGAGAATCCTAAATTATGTCCATTTCTCAGAAGCCTCTAAAACTAGTACAGGAGTATGTATCTTTCTCTGGAAACCTTTCCTTTTTTTTTCTTACATGGGCAAAGATTTTTTGTTTGTCAGATAGTTATACTGTTGGGCTAGTGAGTGTGCGTGAGCAGTTATGTTTTCAATCCAAGCATGAGAGGACACAGAGAGAGTCTGAGCCTTTTGATTTAAAGCAGATCTTCAAAGCCTCTGTGTGAATGCTGGAGAGGGCTGCAGCATCAGACTGACCCCCCAGATAGGAACCAGACCACTGGGAGCTAAGGGAACATGGACTTAGACTTAACATGACCTAGAAAACAAACGGGAAAGAAAAACTGAGCGTGTTTAAAAGGTGTCGTGGTGAATAGAGGGTCTCATAAGAGAAATATTAGTGTCTGTCTTCTGTCCGCTCATGTTTGCTCTAAAATAAATATATCAAAACCCAATGAGCCCCATCTTACAGATACCATGAAAGATCGCAATGTCATCATTCATATACCCACTCCACTGCTAGGAGAAGCCAGCGTGTTGCCTCACCGTCTGAATCCAAACCATTTCCTGTCCAACTTCCTGCACCAGGCCTCCTGGTTTTGTCCTGTCTGGTCCAAGCTTGAAGCAATTACAAGCGCTCGGGGGAAATCACCTCCCTCCGCTATACGCTCGGGCTCATTTTTCACAACACCGCCAACTCTTTTAAAGTGTTGACAGAGACATTAAACACGAAGGCCTCTGTCACCGACGCAAGGGGTTTAGGACAAAGGCAAGTTCAGATTAGCTTAAAGAAGTAGAAGCATTTTTAAAGAGGGCAAGATGGAGATATTCAGTTTAGTGACATTGAACATGAGGTTGTTAGCCATCAACAAGAAGTTAGGCATCTTCTAATCGTCTTTGATGGGGCACAATAATAAGATAAATGGTCATGTTGAGGCTGAGTCTAGTGTTTAACATCTTTAAAACATAACATAAAAATGACATCGACTACTTGTCAGTAGAAGCCGTCAGCATCCATTTGGACAACATTTTTACTGTATGTTTTATTGTGAAATACATACAGTGTATTCCTGTGGAAGAATAATGCAAAAACAGGTAACTACGCTGATTTATCTCTCACTTTCGACTGCAAGGAGAGAAGTTTTAAAGGATAAAGTGAAGGGAGAACGTAGAGAAATGTGATTCATAGACAGTCGAATGTTTGTTGTGGTGACTGGTCCAGACGGATTTCCACAGCGGATGGAAACTGAAGACAGGATTTTTATGATCCCGCCACTTTTCACTCCTCACAGCCCATCTCACACAAAACAGAGGTCAGCATTTCCTTATCCCTGCTGTCTCTGCTTTTCTTCCTTCTCTTTCCTGCCTGTCTTTTTTGATTTCTGCCTTTCTTAGCATTTCTCTCGCTGCGTTTTGGCTCAGGAAATTTGTCTTACTCAAATCCAGAAGGCCAGATGATTTAAAGCCCTCTCACCGCTTGCTTCAGGCCAAAAGCCTTGTTTAATGTCTTGTTCTCGATTATCTGTAGGCAGGATAGAGGGAGAGTATATTGTTCATTATTTCCAGGATTTGAAAAGAAAGAGTCATCAGCAACATCTTTCTATGCTTTTGTCTTTCATTGGCTCTGAAGTTAGTACAGCTCTTGGTGTGTTTTAAGAAATGAATGACTTCCTTGACGTAGCACAAATCACAACAGGAGGAAATGTAATATCAGGAGAAGGAGGTGAAGAAAAGGAGGAGGAGGGGAGGGCTGTTAGAGGTTGGGAAAAGCTGGTGAGACACGGATTTCATTAGAGATCCCTGTGTGAAAGGTCCTCCTCCAGGAGAGAGGGCATTGTTCTGCTCTCTGCCCCCCAGCTCTGAGCTCCTGCTGTAGGCAAGACTTGTTAGGGAGACAGCCTCCTGTAGAGGAGGCTGGACAAGGGTTATCAAAGGACAAAGGGGCCTTTTGCTGTGCTGACAGGCGGACAGGTCAGACGCTGCAGTGTGTGTCTGTGTGTGTGTGTGTGTGTGTGTGTGTGAGGAGGGGTGGGGGTGGGTTCTCAGTAGCGTGTGGCCATGCGTGTGTGTGTTTGTGCTTGGGCACAGGAATCCTTCTTTTGCATGTTTTTAGGTGCTCGTTCACAGCAGTTAGTGTGAATAGAGGTCTGTTGATGGACAGTGGGCTGATCAGCTCCCAGGAGACAGACATCCTGTGTGTGTGTGTGTGTGTGTGTGTGTGTGTGTGTGTGTGTGTGTGTGTGTGTGTGTGTGAAAACACAGAAGAACCAATACTTTGCTACCAAGTGGATGCCAAAAATCTGAAAATATGACTATCCTTGTTTTTCTGCAGTACCATACATATGGTAGATACATACTGTACTGGACATGTGATTCTTCCAGGACAGCAGTCTAAAAACCCTACAAGCCATCTAGTCTGACACTAAACATGAAGAGAAGAAGGATTCAGGCACAGGAAACAATTACAACACATGGAATGGCAGCAGGTAGGGGTGCAGCAAAAATCACACCAAGACTGATGCATGAAGATATTTTGTTTTTAACGTGAATCATCAGGTGACGTTATAGACGTCAGAAGTTATAGACCGGTATGCAAACGGTGCCGCAGAGCATTTCAAATGAAAGGAGGAAACGGCTTAAACTTCTCCAAGCAGCTCAAAGACAGACATCCAGATCTGTGCACAGAATTCAGGCCGAGTGTGCCTCAGTTGTTAACTTTATATTATTGTTTGCGAATTGCGACAGCTGGCATCTGTTGTAGCAACGCCCCACACACACATTCACAAAGGCTAATGTTAGCCTGTCTAGCGGCGGCTCATAACATGAGCTGGGTGCTCACAACGTTAGGGCTACCGTCATCACCGTACGGTCCGCAGTGGTACTGGTATCGACCACCAAGTTTTTGGTATCATGACATCCCCACACTGGATTATGCTTTCTATAAAAGTGAAGTTACCTATTGGCAAGTTGTGAATATATTGATACTGAACATTTAGCTAAAATATTCACAGACAGTATAACTGTCTGCCAGAATATCTACAGTATCAGTACAATGTCCACATGTAGTGACTACAGCATTATTACATTTTTTACATTTATGCATTCACAGCACCTAGTTAAGATCAGGAAAAGGTTTAATACGGAATAAGAGGCACTTTAATACAGTTCACGGCAACTTCGGACAGAATGTGTTTATTTACATTTAACCAAAACCACCATCCTTCCTGTGAGTGAAGTCCCTTTGTTGTGTAAACCCAACCCCAGACTGACCTGTGGGTACGAACTCCAGTCTCTGGTGCGACAGTTGTGTGATTTGTACACAAGCTGCCCACTCCACCCACCACCCTGTGAATCTGCTGCCATTAATGAATGTGCAGCTTTATTCATTAAACGCTTTGTTTTTGCAGTCTAGTTGTATATAAACACAATTTCTGGGAGACAGGGTTGGATAAGGATGACAGAAGGAAATGTTAAAGCAGACCTTTGTTTATTCTCCCAGCAGCCTGAATAAACCCACTCATCTGACAAACGGCAACAATAAGTTAAAATCTCACATCTGCTGACATGTTTATTGTACGATTTTATTCTGTAAACAGATGCTGAACTTTTTTCCTTTCACAGAGAAAACAGAGGAGCGGCTGCAACCTGTCAATGTAATACAAGGTGTAGTTTTAAAAGATGATTATAATGAATTTAATTCTCATTTTTTCCTGGACCAGTGAACCCAGTATGAGAATCCTTGGAGTGGTTGGTTCAGGTCTCTCTCCTGCTAGTGGAACATTAAATCAGGAGGGTTTCAGCTCATCAGACAGATGGATTTGGTGTGAAATGTACAGTTAATGCCAAAATAAACATGATTGTTTAAGCTACTTTAACCAAATGTTAGTTGATTTTTTGAAAGATTCATGAATCTTTTAGTCTTCACTAGTAAAAAAGCAGAGCTATGAGACTTCAGTACCTCAAGGTCTTCTTTCTTTTTTTGGATTATTTTTAGACTAAAGTCCTTGTACAGATGTTTAGATAATATATAACATCTGGTCGTTTAGTTAATTGGAGGTTAGTAAAAACTAATAATAGGTTAATAAAAAGCTCACTTAATGAATGAAAAACATGTTTATGTTGCCATAACTAACCTTTCAAAAAGTGATGTTGTGGCATCAGTGCTAGTTCTTGAATGTTGCATCAGAAACATTTCAAGCTGTGAGGTTCAGTATGTTCTACATGAATTGAAAAAAATCTACTTTTTTGAAGATACAGTATATCTTCCATTAATTCTGTTACTGGTGTCAAAGGCACATTTCACATTTTGTCAAATGTGAGGTGAAATTTAGGTCCCAGTGGAGACCGTGCCAACTGCAGACCCTCAGAAGCCTTATCGGCACCTCTCATCTCTGCCACTGGGTGTTTGGAGGAGCTTGGCTTGTCCTATAAAGGCTTCAGTCTTGTGAGATTAGTTATTAAAACCGACAGGGAGCATTCCTGATTCACAGGCTTCTCTTTCTCCTTCTATCTCCGGCTCTGCCAACACACACACACACACACACACACACACACACACACACACACACACACCCACCTACCCCAAAAACGTTCTCAGCCTTACCTTTCCTCCAAAGTATAAATACTTTGAAAAGCAAACATTAAGTTCACATTTCATTTCATCAGCAGCGTAACACAAATGCCATCATCAAAATCCTTGTTCATGTGTGTATCCCTCTTTCTCCTCCTCCCATCTTCCTCGTCCCGCTGGTTATTGTATCCCATCACACTGTAGATCTCAGTCCAGTGGTTTGACCCAGCCAAGCTCATTCCAGGAAGTGAACTGACTTTTAGTAATCTCATTTGTTTTTGATTACATAAGAGCAATATCCTTTTAATTGATTTGTGGGTTATGTAAACACTGAGAGCATTTTTTCCAGCTTGTGTGCAGCCTATTTTAGAGTCCACTGCTGCTGTGCGCTGTGGTATGTGTTTCCAAACACAAAATACAGAAGTGTTTGTGTGTGTTCTGTCATTTATGTAAAGTTTATAGTGTTTTTGCTCAGCAAAGATTACTAAACTAAACAATCTTTGATATGTATTTCTTCATTTTGTATTCATTTGTTCCACATTCATCTACTGCCTCTTTGTTTCACTGATTTTTAATGTTATATAATGGAGATAGCAGTACTTGTAATAACTGCTGTAAAACTTTTTTTTTTTTTTTTTATTTCCAGGAAGAACAAATTATAACACAGGCTGATGGATTCCTGTGTCATTTTGTGAAAAATGAATGTTTGGAAGATAAGAGGTTTGTTTCACAATAAGACAAGCTAATGTCTGCATTAAAGCATATGTGACAGTAATGGGATTATATATGATAATCAGGGGTCAGACCCACGATATGACTGGCACACAATATGTGCCTTAATCCGCAAAGCCATAATTTGCTGTGGTGCTGTTTATTAAAGCCTCTGTGCCTCCAGCAGTGGCAGCCGTCAGTGCTGGATGCCGGGGCACCTTGATGGATTTGGTATGTTATTGGGGGAGACACGGGGTGTTACACCCCTATCCCTCCCGCCATTGCGTCTGTGTTAAAGGTCTGGTGTTTTCCCTGCCATATTTCATGCTCACTGCTGTGAAATCGAGCCATTTTTGGTGACTGTCGAGAAAGATCCAACCACTTTGCGAAAGTTTGATGCATTTGATCTCATAATAAATTTTGTTGGTTCCCATATGTCTTGTGGTGAATACTTACATTTTACTATCACCATCAGGTCCTATATGCTTTCTCTAATCCTTTTATAGCCCGCTTTAATGTGTGACACAGCAGAATGTAACTCGTTTTCAGTATGAGCACAGTGCTTTTATTACTGCTGTTGGAAACATTTATTTCCTTTCTCACAGTTACCAAGAGGCTTTTCTTGGTCCTGACTTACTTCTTTTTTCTTTTTTTTCCTTCTCCCTAATCCTTTCTCACCAGGTTTTTCTTCCATCTCTTACACATTATTGTATCAGAGTTTGAAATTTATGAATTATGGATAAATGATTAAATTAATAACCATACAGGAAATTTGTGGCTCACTTGATGGAGGAACAAAAGTATAATAAACAGTGTTTATCTATAAAGCCCTGAATCACTTTGTGTGTTAAACTTAAACCTATGAGTTACCCAGACCTCTGAGGCCACCTGCAACTGGACCCACTGTTGTTCTGAGGGTCACTTACAAGCATGGTGGATTACTCTCTGGGATACCCACAATGCAGCAAGCCATGGCGTTAAATCCGATGCCCTGTCGGTTGCAGCAACAGTGATTCTTTTGGTGCCAAGATGTGGACTGGCAACATGGCCGCTGTTTGGCTCCTTAGACTTTTTGTCAGTAGTAGATTGAAAAAAAAAAAAAATCAAAGCCAGCCACAAGAGTATTTGGAGGTTGCGGGTTTGGTAGAGAGAGCTGTATGTTTGCAGATGTTTCGTCCGAGGGTGAACGCCTCTCATGATGTGTACTGAACTTGAAGCAGAGGATAAAATCCTTCCTGTAGAGCATTTTATGTCTTTCTCCTAATCCTGAGGAAGTAATGCACTGATTCACAGAGGGACATGATTGCATTTAAATACACAACAAACATGTCCACCCCTGAAGGAACATCAGGAACATCACTAAGTACTAATAAGATCTTTTTTAGCATCAAAGATACATAATCCTCAACTAACAGTTTGGTGGTTATAACATCGTATTATTTTCCTTTAGGGACAAAAGGTTCAGCTTTTTTCCTGAGTGAATGAAACAGAAAGGACCACCCATAGTCTTCAAATAAACACACACACTCTATATGTCTCAGCTTCTCATATGGGACCATGCAAAGGATTTTCTCTTTCGGCACGAATATACACACACTCTGGCTGTGGCATTGATTTAGACAAGCTTCCACACACTGATAAGGGAGGCGATGTCTGGTGTGTACACACAGGCACATGCAGTACGTCTCTTCACACATACACGATATGTGACACCTAAATACAACATCATATACTCAAACGCACAATCCCATATAAACACTTTGTTTCATATTTGCCAATCAGCTGATGCATAGCAACCACTTGGCTTACCTACCTTGGGCAGACTTCAGTGCCAAGTGCACGCTGTTGCGGCATGACCCTACATGTAGACACTTGATGCGTGGTTTGCAATGCATCTCAGCTGCAAAGCACTCAACCATCACCGAATTTCACTCAAATCTCAAAAACAACAAGCTGTTTTGCTTCGGGGTGGGCCATGATTGGCTGGTCGCATCACTGCAAAGCAACACCAGAAAACACAAAGCAAGGCTGCATGCTCAACGTGCATGTGTGTGTTTGACGGGAATCAATAAGGTCAGACTATTTTTTGATTCGTGGTCTTGAAATGAGCTGCATCTAACAATTATTTTAATTACAGATAAAATTTTTTTCTGTAAAATGCCAGAACATAGTGAAATATGTCCATTTTCAGTAATCAGAGCCTACATCCTCAGATGTTTTTTTTTTTTTGTTCAAACAACAAAAATCTAAATATATTCACTTTGCTATCATGTGTAATAAATAAAAACAACTCAACTCGCACTGGAGAATCGGAAAAGTTTTTTAAAATGAGAATAAAACGAGTGCCAAACCACAGCTGTACTTAAAAAGTGATATCCCTTCTTTCTCCCTCTTTTTTTTTTTTTGTTCTTCTTTATTTTCTCCGTCTCCTCCCGTTTCCGCAGCCACAGCCATTAGAGATTTTAGTTTTAGCAGTTCAAGTGGAGCTGTCATATCATGCTGAGGGGCAAGCAAACGCAACATGTGTGCTGCACATGAATGTCAAGTCATAATACCTTATTATGCTTCGTCTTGCCTTCAAATCTCCCTCTCGCTGTCTCCCTCTCGCCCACTTGCCCTCTTCTTCATCCTTTGTTCCTGTACCTCTGAGGGTGTTTTTCAAAACAGGCATTATTGACATTGAAGCCCTAATCAAATGCAGACATTTCTGGCTAACTGAAACCATGAAGGGAGGGGGAGGAGGGAGAGGAAAAGGCGGGGGCTTGGCTTCAGCAGTAAAAGCATAAAGCATAACAAGATTTTCAACACAAGTTGGTCAAGTGTATTCCAAATCCGTCACTGTTTTCAATTGAGGAGTCGTCATATTTGCGTTTTAGAGGGAAGTCATTCTCTCCGTCATGTCAAACTAGGGGCGGGCGATTGATCATAGGAGCTCTTTCATGCATGATGTATTTGAAAAACAATTCAAGGTGAACTAGCAGCGTCGGGAGTAAAGAGCTGACGCCAGAAAAGGACTCGACATCAGTAGTGTGACTGTGGCTCATTTATGCACAGTGGCTGGCTATCGTTCAAAATTTTCGATAAACAGTACTGATACCAATACCCCGAGTTTAGTATCGATTCTTAACGATACTTTTTTGAATCCACACAAAAAAAATGACGATACAAATTTGAGTTTTAGTTTAGTTTTACTTAAGTTTTATTTCTAAGCTCGGCCTCTTTACACAATCAAACGTGTTTGTGTAAATAAACAGCCAATCACCAACATCATTCGATGCATGCATATTGGCTCACTGGCGCTAATGATATCCGCTCAATTACTTCATAGGTGTGATAACTGGTATCGAATGAGGAGGCATTTTTTGATGCCCAAAAGAGTAAAACCACTTTGGTTGGTCCATAAAAGTTTCGAAGTTTGATACTGAGTCCTAGTCAGAAAGCAAGAAAGCAAAGTTGTCTGTAAACTTTGCTGGGCAACAGTTGGCACTTCTGGAGCTAATACGACAGATCTATTCAACCACCTTAAAAGGAAGCACATGCCAAGAGTGTTTCACTCATGTTGGTACAACCCCACGCATCTGTATCTCCCCACGCATCTGTCTCGCATCTCCCACGAGGTCACAAAAGCCGTTATCATCCGACGCCTAAGAGCATTCGAAAAACTGATGCACTTTACTGCAATATTGTTTTTTTGAAATGGTGCAAATAGATAAGTCCAAAGGCCGGTTCAAGTCTGGTTATTCTCAACAGTACATTTCAAAATCAGGAAGGAAGATCGCGATTCAGATTGATATAGATTTTCAGATATAATGATATGATTTTTTAGGAAGATCGCCCACCAAATGCTGAACATTTGTTGAGACCTGCAGTGAGAGAAATGACAAACTCACAGTGAGGGAAAAGTTGAAAAAGGGTTGGGGTTTTTTTGCAGGTGTTTCATGTGATTGTTTTTCTTTTTTAAACAAAAAGAAATCATGTTGTGACTTCAATCCCTGCTGTGTTTTTTCAGCATTTTTTTTCTAAATACCTTTACCCTTTTGGGAACTTGTTCAAAGCGTTGGAATTGATCGATTTTAAGCAGAATTCAAGATGTTGCGCTGATCTCATTTATTCTCTTCTAAAGTGTACAAAGATGTTTTTTTTAAGTTAGAGCCCCTCCTGTGTATATTTTGCTGCGCAGTGTGTTACATGAGCCCACAGAAATGTCCTGGCACTGAGTTTTGCGTTCAGTGGACATATTATAAATGGTAATAAATCAGAATGTTGCCCTTTTTTTTAATATGGCTTTTCAAATTTTGTTTGTAACCCTATTTAAAGAAAAACCAAGAATATAAAGTTTTACCGTCTGACTAGCTTTCTTTCTCACAGACGGCTAGAAAGCTTGATTTATGTGTCGGGCAACACAGAGAGGCACGCCTGATCCAAAACCTACATGAAGCATGTGTTACCATAAACAAACTGCATCATGTAATGTGTGTCTCCTCTTCCAAGGTTCTTCCTACTGTTCTGGCGTCAAAGTGTAAATTATGTTACATTACAACACTGACATAAAGTGCAATGGTGGGAATTGAACTTGAGTCTTGGCACATTGAAGAAGCCCAGTCCTGAGACATTACTCTGAGGGTGGTGGACTGGCCAAACTGTAGATTCAATCTGAGCTCTTTCTGTTTGGTTTTGCATCGTCTCACAGTTTATTGACATTGCTGTGCATGCCTTGCACAGTATAGTGTACGGCTGCACAGACAGACACACACACACACACGTGCATACACACACTGCTGTTTTTGTTGGACTCTGGAGTCTGAGACCTGCAGTGTGTCACTGCAACCATAGCGGGGGGGGGGGGGCAACCAGGTGCATTGTGTCCCTGTATGTTTGTGCGGGAGCGAGAGAGAGAGAGAGAGAGAGAGAGATAGGCTTGACCTTGTGTATGTGTGTGTGATTTCCCATATTCCCAGTCCTGTCTCGGTCAGAGAGCACACTGAGGTCTCCTACACAGACCCATCATTCTTTAACTCGCTTATTGGCCAGAGATGTAGAAAATAAGCCCAGCATTAATTTGGCATAACAATATTCTGTTTTATGTCACTCTCAGCTTAGTCATAGAGGCACATACACACAAATCTTGGCTCTGTGTGGAGCACAGCATACGACTGGACATTAGGCAGTGAAGAGGTGTGTGTTTTTATTGTGTTTCATCAGATTGAGTACGATGGAGAGTAACACTTTGTTGGGCGGGGGGGGGGCATGAACACATGGGGAGCCCCTTCGTCTGCTCAACTTAAACGAAGCCTCAACCTTTGCAGAGGAAAGCAGCCTCGCTCACATAAACCACACATGACCACATTTACAAGCCACTTCAAAATGGTTCACATTCTCTGTGAATTAGACATGCTTTTTACTGGTCTTACAAAGGAGTTGTTTTTAAACGGTGTGTTTTTTTCCTGCCTTTGGTTAAGAACTGCCCCCCAGCGTTGAGATTATCGTTGCGATGGGTATGTAATGGAAGTGAAAGTATGTTTTAGAAACCACATGTACACAAATTCCACATGAATGCATTCACAAGCTGTGATTAAAAAACACAATCCCTGTCCAAAAAACGCACTATAACTTTTCAGGCCTTGGTAAAAGAAAGTAATGAGTGTGAGTGTGTTGTAGCTCTGCAGTGAGCTAAATGACAGGGTGGCAGCGCAGGATGACAGCGGGCCGTTTGATAGATGGGATGTTAATGAGAGGAGAGCGGGACTAACGCTGGGGAACGAGCCTCTAATACGTACACACTCACATGACCTCCCCCTGCCTGTGGGAACTATAGCACAACACAACACAGCAGTAACGGCATAGCACAAAAACACAGTCAATAATATTTTGTACTTTCAGCACGTGTCCATTGATACAAATCATAGGATGTAAGTTAACTAACCTTTGGGCTGATTTGGAGAAGCACCTATATTAGAGCTGGGTTGAGAGGGATTGTGTCAATTGTTGAATAAATTCACGATTCACTCAAAAATAAATTTATTTGGCACATTGCAGCTCAATCCAGGATTTGTTGAATGAACAGGAAAAAAACAGCCATCAGAAAGTCTCTGTTAGGTCATGTGTTTATCTTTGTGGTATTCCCCTGTTGTTGTGTGTAGTTTTATGTGTGGTATCTTATAATAAACACAGTGAACACTGAAGGCATCCTGGTGGTGTTTAAGAGCCTGACCATGTAATCGGGAAATCCCTTTGTTGTGGGTCTGTTGTTGCATGTTATCCCTACTCTCTCCACCCAATAAAGGACAGAAATGCCGAACAAAGACTTGGGGAGAAAAGAGCTGCAACACTGTATTTATCTGAATGTACACATTTACTATGTTTTATTGTAAAGAAAAGCTAGTAAATATGGCCACATTTGGCAATATTAACCAGTAAGTCCCTCAGTAGACTGTCCCTCTGACTTTGTAAGTGCTCTGTTTAAGAGCTTTTAGATGAGTGATTGTATTAAATGTTGTTTCTGAAACCATGGGTTTGGGAGCACCACACTTGGCCACTGGCCTACCTGTTTTTGGGTCCCCTCTCTCACATGACAAGTGAAGAAATATGCCCTCAGGGTTCTGGATCGAAGGCAAGAGACTAAGTGTCTCCTCTTGGTCTCAGGCTGAAAAAATTTAACAGCCCTCCTATTAAAGGATAAAAGCAGTGCTTTATTATGGTGAGAACCTGGCGGGGACTCAACAGCACTGACCACATTTTGATAGAACTGCTTCTTCTCTCTCTGATATTGTGTATAAGGACTCATTCTGTTTCAAAAGATGTTAAAATGGTTATATATATATATATATGTGTATATATATATATATATATGTATATACATATACATACATATATATATATATATATATATATATATATATATATATATTCTTTGAATTAAAAGTTACCTGTGGTTTTTAAAATTAAATGACCTGTGGTTTTTCAGAATAAAGCTTAATAACATATCCTATTCATATTATATTTTGAATCAGATTTTATTATTATTATTTATTTATTAATTATCAGTTCCTGAAAAATATCATCCTTATGAGACACAGTGTGTCAGTGATTTCGCCAAAAGACCAATTAAAAATCATTAACCCTATTTCTGTCGTTTTTAGAGTTTATCACTTCTTCATCTTTAGTTTGTTCTAGAGAGAAGTGACTCCCCTAAAAGTGGACTCATATTATCGGAGTCTCAATCTGTATTACTTGTATCATCTAGTTATTCTCCTGTGTCTCTTATTTTTACACAAAAGCCCCTGCAGTGGACTGTACGCCGCCCTCACAATCCACCACTTCACCCCTCCTCTCATTTTTCCAACTCCCCAATAAATAGCACAAAAAAGACCTTTGGCCATAGTTTCTGGAACCAGTTCCTCTCGTTATAATATATGAAATCGTAAAATGTAGGGCCGTGATCAGTTTTGTGTATTCATCTGTGCAATGGAAAATAACACAGTCCCAAAATACAGTCTCAATGGCCTTAATAGGTTCCATATCTCAGTTTTTTATGGGAGTAGCTCCGCGTGGCACAGAACAACACAGATGTTCAACACAGAACAGGGGAGGCCTATAGGAGCATGGGATCGTCATCTGTGTGTTGTCATGGTGTCTGTGGTGGTAGCGCTGACAGGGGTGTCATCTGTCCTCTTGCCCTTCAGAGGCTTCCTGACTGGTGGTCACAAACGTGTTCGATGTCCAACAGAAGCCCCATAAAGAGTGCACAACCACTATCTGTCAGCAAAAACGTCTATTAAAAGCCAGTCTAAATTGTTAGTGGAAGCCGCAGAAATCTTGTAAGTTGGAAAATCCAAGATTGAACTGCAGAAATGGCTGTATGCGCGTTTGATCATTTCCTGGAAAATACTCATGGAAACATGGAAGGAAGACGTTCAGAAAGTGAAAACTAAAACATGGACGTGCTGGTATCAGTATTCGAGGCCATTAAGTGAAGATCCTAGACTCAGTAAGAATATAAAGACATTAATATTCAATCCTTTTCTAAATGGTGACCCATCACATCAAGCATTTCAGGGGGTGAGGAGTGGTGTTTCACCTGCCCGCTGACACCTCCTGTGATAGATTTGAGGAACAGGACAAACTTGCACTGACAGACAGCTAAAGTAGGGGCAAGGCAAACGGAGGATATTTGTGTTCTCATTTTGTGGCCTGGACCTTGTATTTGCATGTCATTACTGACCCCTACACTCCACAAAGTGTTCATTCATGCTCGCTGTCCCTCTCTGCGCTGCACTGTTACTTCACTACACCGCTACCTTCCTTTAGACCCCAGCTCCAAAAACCACCAGGCCCAAAGGCAATTAGCTTTTTAACTTATCCACTTGTTTTCCATGGGAATGGATTATAAATATTTCCTGGCATAAATCACTGGAGACAAGTTATTATATTGGATTTTTTAGAAAATCTAGAAGGCTACTGTATGTAGGTCAAGGGCAGGAGAGGCAGCCACTGGACAGGGTTGATATTCAAAACACACTTGCGGATCTGTACAGTGTTGGCAGATGACAGATTAAGTTGGATGGGTTCTGGTTTTTCAGCCTAATTGTTTTGCCAGCTCCAGAGACAGTTAGTTCCTCTGACCCAGAAGCCTCCACCCATGCATCCATTTATTCACTCTCTTATCAACTCTCCCTCTCTGTCTTCTACCGAGTTTGTGTCCTTCATTGACTCCCGTCTCCCTCCCTCTGTTGATGGTGTGTGTGACAGCTGTCATTAATGAGTCTAAATCTGGCAGCGGGCTGGCCCTTCTCAACAACTGGCTGTTGGTGGGTAGAGTGAAAGTCAGAGTATCTAGTTAGCATGTCAGATTCAAAGTGCTGAAAACAGGCTGGCTCAGAAATAGTGCCCCATATGAAACTCAGACCACTTCATACAAATACAAATAGGCTGAACACGCACACACACATGCCCATAAAGTGGTTGACAGCACTTGTGGATTGAGTTTGTTTGTGGGTTGGTGAAAAGAGAGTGTTAAGAGTGTGTGTGTGTGTGTGTGTGTGTGTGTGTGTGTGTGTGTGTGTGTGTGTGTGTGTGTGTGCGCGCGCACGCTCAGGCTCGCATGCTGACTCGCATCATGTGTGACCCACATTCCTCTTCGGTTGGCTCATTTACATGCATTAGCAGAGTTAATGTTAGCACAGATGCAGTACTGCAGTTTATTAGTCAAAGCATCTTGAGAACTGAGCGAGTGCATGAAGATACCAGGGTTTTGATAGGACCAGAGGATTTTCATGTGTTTGCCACTGCTTTCATAATTTCGTGCTCTGTGCCGAGGGCCCGCCCATGGAAAGCCGAGCGCACTCAGGGATATTAAAGAGCCAGAGCCACATGAGCCAGAGAATCTGCAGTGGAGACAAAGTGAGAAGTTGTTGCAAATGCTTCATGCATTTAATCATTATCTGTAACATTAACTGCTCGTGTTCCTTAACAGTAATCAGAGGATTGTGTCTGCATTTTATCAGTAGTAATGAGGCAGGTGGGTCCTGAAGAATGAAATATGGGAATAAGTAGCCTGGTTGTTGAGCATGACGTCAGCGAGTTAGTGTGGCCTCTGTGGCCTCTGGGTGCTGGATGATGAGGGAGAGAAAGAATGAAAGAGAAAAATCAGCTTAGGGTTTCATCATCTAGATTTTTCTTTAAGTAACTAGTTTAATTTATAGTTATTGTTTCCTAATGCAGAATTAAAATCTAATCCTGAGCATTGACACATTGCAAAGTGAGTTTTAATCAATAATATCGATATTGATCAGAATTCTGAGAATGTTACTGGGGTTGGAGATTTGATGACATTCAGGTGCACTGATGAATCTGTTTATCAAATCTCAACAATTACAACTTTTCAGATTTACTTTTAATAATAAAATAATAACTTTACATTTAAAACTAAAAAAGCTATCAGAACCCAACACTAGTGGCTACAGTTAAGTCCAGTTTAGTACAAACATAAGAAGTGTAATGCTTGGATACACAGTTGCCACACACTGTGGTGCTTTTACAAGGCTGAAATGCAGTCATATTCAGCACTTCCAGAAGAATAAATAATGCTTTCTGTTTGTCAGTCTGACATCCAGTTCCTCTAACCTTTTCTTTGTATTTTCCATCATCCATAGCTCAGGAATTACACAGGCAGTCGGCCACTGCTTGGCTCTCGAAGGTCACGCACCAGTTGTGCTCAGGGACTAATGAGCTTTCAGTTACCAGCCCCAGGGTCACTACAGCAATCAACTGGAGTTCCCAACAAGCCAATCTGAGGTGGCGCTGGCCAATTAGAGCGCTTCATACATACACAGCTGCACACATGGAACATTCCGCGGGCAGGTGGCAAGAGGAGGACTCTGTGCTGAACACGCCGTGTCTCGGTCAAGGCCAGCTGGGGCGGCTGGGAGTTATGCTGGGTTGGATGTGCTGGGGCTCCGTCTCAAGCAGGAAGAGTGGGTAAATGGCCACAGTGTCTCACCCCCTCCCCCCTCAGACTCTTTCCCCCTTGGCTACAGTGTGCTTTCAGCTTTGTGACCATGTCAGCTCTTTCCAAAACTGTGGCTGTAGATGTTCTTAGTAGCTGTTATAGATCCCAGTGTATGAAATATACCAGGCTAAAATAGGCCAGCACTAGTTGTGTGCTGTGTCAGCTTGCTTGGGTAAAGCTACAGAGTCTTCCTGCTGTCTTTAGGGGCCTTCAGTGTTTTTACATTATCAAATCAGAGTGATGAGAATAATTTGAAAAACTTGTTTTTAGACGCACTAGTAAGAGTGCAGGCCAGTGTGTCACTCCGTTCACTTTGGCTTAGGGTTGAAGGAAATGACACAAAATCTGACTGGTTGGTTGAAGTTCTTGTCAGTCGTCATTGGCCATTGCAGTGAGATAAGAAATAAGAGATTACTGATGTCTGTAATTTGAAATATGTTGCATGGCTCTAGTTCAGTGTGAGGAGCACAGTTGTTTCTAGGAGGAGCTAGTTGAGATTCATTTCCACGTTCACTTGTTTTTGCCAGCTCCTTCTATGTTTGCAGGTTTGGAAATGTGTGAATACAAAGCTAAAAATATCATAGACTTTACAGTGCAACAGCCCCGAGCTGTCAGACACTGAGCATGAATGTCAGGACGGTGAGAACAGACATTGTAATTTAATTTATCATGTTATCATCTGGTGACCTTCATTCTTAAAAATACCGAGCTGGTATTTATATAAAGGAACTGTACTTATTTATTGCTCTGCTGGAAAGTCAGTTGTGACTATTAAAAAGGTCTTTATTGAAGGTGCAGCTGTACGCCTTTTCCAAGTCCATATCTTTGAAACATGAGTTCCTATAGGCAGATCGTAAATGTTTATTAAAGATGTGGGATCGTTGGCAGCGAGGTGTAATGCAGAGTAAAACCGACGACGTCAGTGCTAAATTGAGCCAGCAGAGAAAATCACAATAGAAAAAAAGGCCAGGTTGATTATTTAGCCATATTCAAAGGAACGCGTCTGGAAAAATAGACAGTAATTGTGGAATGAATACAATCACAGGACAGGAGACGAATGAAGTGAAATCTACGTACACACCCAACCCACGCACACACGTGCACATAACAGTACATCCAGGCCTGCACTGTCGTCCAAGAGCTATCCATGACAGACAGGCAGGTTCGAGTCTGGCACTCTACACCTCCCTTGGCATCTATTTACCCTGCTTATCTTGATGTGATGTCAAATCACCATTCTTCAATATGAACTTAAGACAGTGCTAGGCTGAAAGCAGCCCACACATCATCTGGAGGGTGGAGGGGACAGGGTGGATTATGGGTAATCAGAGCAGGCCTCAAGATAGAGACTGAGGATGAGCGGGAAAGGAATGCAGGAGGGAGGGAGGATGAGATGAAAGGAAAAAAATAGAGGGAGAAAGGGCTGTCAGGGATAATGGACTAGCAGCATTTATCAGTCTCTGGATCTACATGTGGGAAGAAGGGACAGAGAGGGAGGGAGGCAGGCAAGGACAGAGAGATGGATTTAGGGAGAGAGGGAGGGCAGCTAATATGATGGGTGAGCGAACAAAGCAACACAGAGGTCAGGGTTCGCTCCAGTGAGGTTTTTCTCAGCTTTAACAGGCCAAAGAAAACTGTGTGCTCACTTTCTAGATATGCTGCATCTCATCAAGATGTATTTGTTAAGGTGCTGTCAATGTTGGGACTCAAACCGAGGATTGCTGTCCTTGCCAATTTTTTTTTTTTTTTTTTTTTTTGATTAATAGTTTGGTTTATTTCATTCAGTGTATTTCACAATCACAGTTTCCTGAGGCCCATTGTAATGTACTCAGATTGCTTATTTTATCCAATCAACAGACCAAAACCCAAAGGTATTCAGTTTTTTTAGAGTTGGATTCAGGATAAAGAAAAACAATTTAGGGCGCAAAAATTTGAACGATTAATTGATTGGCAAATAGTTGCTGTTTCCTTCTCTAATCTAATCAATTAATCAACTCATTCTTCAGGTTTAGACTAAATGATGAATCAACTCATCATTGCAGCTCTTGTTTTTATTATTGATTAATTCAATAAATATTTTTAAATTTAAAATTACACGAGAAATGACAATGACGTTGTTGTCATGACATAGCTTGTTTTGTTCAACAGATGAAAGTATTTTTAATTTACAAAGATGTATATAACAAAGAAAAGCTGCAAATGATTACACTTGCAAAGCTGGAGCAAGCAAATATTTGGCATTTTAGCATTTTCCAGGATCAGTTTCCTTGGATTGTATATTTTAAAAGGAGCTCACAAATTACACTTTTTTCCCTGGGCAGTCGTGCTTTAATTAAACGGCGGATGATGAAGAATCCTTGAATTAACATCTTCAATCCACCTGGAAGCATTCAGTCTAAGTGACTATAAAGGAAACACTGATAATGCTTCTGGGACTGAAAAAACAAAAGGGCCGAGTGCAGATGAGTACGGTGAAAGTTTGGGAGCCGAGGGATGAGCGGATGATGGGTCCGGTGGATTGAGAAAAGAGAGCCAGACACGCTGGGAGACAGGACAGGAATGTGGACGAGCAAATGAGTGAGCGGGGAAGGGAGTGACGGATGCTGAGTGTGTCGGGGTGTGTTTTCCCAGACCTCTGGGTGTCCCCTCTGTTTGACCCTGTTTTATGACTCTTTTACAGCCCTTGCATACTGTAGCCGTCCAGATTCTCTTCTCCTGGGCTCTGCTCCCCTCGTCACCCCAACTCCAAGCCTCAAGCAGGGTCAGCCGGCCTTTAACACTGTGGCCCTCGACATTTTCCCTTCTCCTGATTCTCCTCTAATTCACACCAGATCAGATATGAATCCCCACCCACCCACCCACCCCCAGTTTTCCTCCACTGCTTTAAGCGAGCATCCGAATGAAACACACTTTCTCACAGACTCATTTATCAAGGCTCGGGCCAGTAAATGTCAGAGAAAGGAGAGCAGGTGTTTCTCATATTTTGTGCATTAGTATAAATGAATTGTTCAGTTTAGGCTTTTGTAATTAAAGACATTTTATAGTTCTCCTCTTTTGTGCGGTCGAATTCACATCCTCATCCATTATCTGAAATGTTTTTGGCTAACAGAGTCGCAGTGGTGGAAAGCATTTAAGTACTAATTTATTCTAGTACTCTACCTAAATACTGTTGTGAGGTATTCACACTAAAACTCAATCTTTTCATTTTTCTTACTTTTTTACCCCCAATCTACTGCATCACAGGGGGGAATATCGTTTTTTTCCTCTCCACTACATGTATTTGAGAGCCGTAGTTAATATATAAATCTCATAAAACATGACACATTATAACAGATTTTTGCTACACAACTGTACATAAAGTGGTCAAAATTGGCTCCACGACAATCAGCTACATCACTAAATGCTGTTTACACATGAATGCATCAGTAATACTAATACTGAAAAATAGCATAACACTCTAAGATGGATCTTTGTGCAGAATAAGTGCTGTTAATTTTGATAATCTTAATAAGCATGTATACTTTTAAATATTTCTGTTCTACTTGAGTAATATGCAGGATTTTTACTACCACTGCTGAGGTGTTGCTCCAGTCTAACAGTGCTGGCGTTTATTTCATGCCTGCCTCTTTTCTACATTTACACTTAAAAATATGTATTTTTGGACATTGTTTCACAATCTATATGAAACAATTTTCTTTTCTCTACATGGAGTCACATTGCATATACTGAAGTTCCCCTGGCTTTAATGCTTCACTCATTCACTTACTGAAAATAATTTATGAGCTTTTTCCTACACTGAGAACTTCTGAGCTCTCAGTCAGACTGAGTGGACCTGGATTTGGAGCAGTCGATGAACAGACCTCTCAGTTTTCGCTCAAACGTCTTAGGGCTCATGCATTGATAAATTTAGGTGCTCAAAGTCTAATTTGATCCAGTACAGACCGATGGACAGCCCAGCCCTGTGTGTGTGTGTGTGTGTGTGTGTGTGTGTGTGTCAGACTTAGAAAAGGCTCCACTCATATTTATCCCTGCCATTTTTCAGACTGTACAGAGAATTCCCACTGCTCTAGTCTAAGTTATAGCCTGCTCATTTTAGCCTCACGGAGTCTGCTTTAGTCACTGATCCAGGAACAGTCGCGCTCCCAGAGGAGGATTACTAAAGCGCAATGACCTGACTCTGCCTGAGACCCACTCATTTTAGCCAGTACAAAGTTTGAAACATGGTGCAGATATAGGGGAAATCTTCGTGCACGGTACAGTAAAGGCTGAAACCTCCACTGCTGACACCCAAAGCCAAGCAGCTCGGCTCTCAGGTTTAATAGGGTGAAAAGTGGTGGAGAGGAAAAACTTTTTTCCCCTTTTAAAATTAGTTTCTTGAAAATACGGAGAGTGCATGCAGTAAATTACACTAACAAGGGGACGCTATCCTCTCATCCTGCCTTAAATCACTGCAGGCTGTGCGGGTACGTCTTTACTCCTGCGTGCAAACAGGAACTCTGGGAACGGACCAACAAATAAATACATCTCAGCAGGGAGATAACTCATAGCAAACCAAACCAGCGAGAGGGGGAGACACTCAGACAGTGTATGTAGATGTGTGTGTGTGCACAGGAGCACACACCGTGGTTTATGGCTCTTCTGACATATCGGACATACTGTGGTATTGAATGACTAAGCCTGCTTTGAAACGCAGGTCATCTTTACACACACACACACACACACACACACACACACACACACACACACACACACACACACACACACACACACACATACATAGCCTCTGATTGCATAATGTTACTACACGTTTTCATCAATGCAGATCACATTCAGATTTTATGTGTGCAGGGATGCCATGCTTTAATGCATGAATTTGGAATGATTGGAATAACGCAGATGGGATGTAAATAAACAAGTACACAGGAGAGGCAGTGATGCCAAGACTTCAAAAGGATTGCGCTGCTCAGGATTTAGATCTACTTATTTCATTAGATTTGTGTAATTGGACGCCTTAGAAGGCGTCCAATTACGGCTCCCCCGTCCTGACATGTTAATTCTGTTATTTTCTGTATTAACTTTCTCTTTGGTGCTCTCTGTGACGCACTCAACCTCCAATCATCTCTGCCACACACTCCCTCCCCGATCTCTTTCCTTATCTCGGAAGTCCTTCCCTCTGCCTCGATCTCCTCTACCCAGTGAACTGCTGCTGACCCCCGGTGCTCATGTCAGTGATTAATGTCCCCCTCCTGTACAGCTCCTCATCCCATTCAGGAAAAAAGCACAGTCTTAATGGAGACAGGGATCATAGTCTGATGGTCTGCTCCATAAACTGCTGAGAGATGTGGGAGGGATAAGAGAGATGAGATTTTATAGCCAGTGTGCCGCAGTTATTTTTAAGGCAAAACAATACAGATGAAGAGAGTTAAAAAAAAAAATATATGTAACTATTAGATATTACCATGAAGCTTCCACAGCTGATTAGTGACATGAAGATGATTATTTTTTGTATTACAAGTTTTCTGACATTTTATGTGTAAATATGTAAATGAGTAATTATCTACTAAAATATGTGCTAATTTGCAGACATTTCCAGAACAGGTATCTGAGAAATGGATAAAGCCAGGTTCAAAATTCTTCTTTCATTTTGTTGACATTAGATTTGAGGGTTTTTACAGTGAGGATTTTGGATATCTCTTTTTATCTCTTCATAAATCAGGAAATACAACAGCCATAAAAAAACTCCTTATTGCCATGTCTTCAGGAATAAAACATTACATAAATCAGACTATGAATGATATATGAACAAACCCCTCTGTTAAAACCTTCAGAATGTAGATGGGAATAAAACAGGAGAGTTCGGTGTATGTCAGTGCTACTGAAGTGGAGATTTCTGGCTCAGAGTTTGAGAAAAAACATATTTTGAGTAAACAGTCTTTAAAGATATGTTCCATAAAATTCCATACATTTTTACTGGAAACTGCTATGTACAGGCAAATGACCATGTTTGGATCTGATAGATAACATTGTGCTAAATCTACAGGCACAAATGGACAAAGTCTACTGAAATAAACTTAATGTGTATTTGGGGACATTTTCAGTACAAGCAGACATTTAAAAAATCAATTCCTTTGCTGTGTTCCCCTGCTGTTTTAAAGCCTCAGAAAACTTGATTCCAGATATGAAGTATTTCTTTATATGAAGACGTTAACAGTGGAGGCACGGTGGAGCCTTTCTGTGTGTAGCTTGCATTTGTGTCTCTGCGTGGGTTCCCTCAGCCCAAACACATGCATATTAGGTTAACTGGTGATTCTAAGAGTACCCTGCCCTCGCCCACTGTCAGCTGCGATTGGCACCAGGACACCTCCCCATTTTCACATCTGGCCCCGGGACTTTGTGGATGTGGTTTGATCAGATTTGACTGACAGTGGCCTAGGAAAAAAAAAAAAAAAAAAAAAAAAAAAAAAGAAAAGCAGCCAACCCCACAGCTGTTCACAGACTTTGGTTCAAATGTTTCTCAGGTCTGATTCGTGCACACAAATATGAGACATGTAAAGATGTTTTCAAACTAAGCTTCACTCACTTGAAACCCAGGAGCTCAGAGAAAAACACAAGCACAGAAATGGCTAATGTGAAATAACAAAAGCTGTTATAGCTGGCCCAAAGTTGTGTTTTCATGTAGGACCCCATAGCAAGGAGCTGACTGAGACAACAGCTTTTAAAGAAAAGCACAACAATAACAGATCGCACATCATTTTCATATCAAGTTGCTTCTCCTAAAAACATCGAAAACATTAATTTTAAAAAGTGATTGAAATCCTTCGCTCTATGCTGCTGCTGAAGTGAGCAACGCTGTATTGAGGCGGGCATGAATAGCCGGTTTGTGAGGGTCCTCTGGTCTCACACAAACACACACAAATACACATGTGCACACATACTTGCAAATATTCCCTGTCCGAGTGCCAGACCTTTGCCTGCTCCGGCGTGGCAGTGAGGGCTTTCTTCTTCTCCTGCCGTGGTTGCAGTTAAAGAATACCAGACCACCTGTTGGCTGGACTTCAGACACAGAGACAGATAGACTGCCTATAGGTAGACAAGCACATGCACATAAACAAAGACAAGCAGATGGAATATCAGCGTGACTACCAAGATCCTGTTACCTCAAAACCCAAGAATGTTAAATAGACATTTAACTTCAGCGTCTGTGTCCAAACAGAGAAAAATGCACTTCACTTCTGTTCAATTAAAGAATGCACAGTGAGCTGCAGCTTGTACTGATGCCATTGAGTACCACTTACTCCTCTTTACATGATGTTTACGTGAATCAAAGTTTTTTTTAGAAAGATTTTGTAAAGCATCATTGGTTTGGTCGACATTTCTGTGAGGCAATTCATATGCACACACACTATCAGATAACTAACAGTTTAATGAAATTAAAGGACCACTAGTAGATGTAACATTTGCACTCTGTCGCTCTGGTCTCTCTATGGTGGTAATACTATCCTGACAGTGGTCCCTCAGATTTACATGGAGGAGGGCCAGGTTTGGACGCTATCATGCTCTTTTTCTGTGTCTTAATTTTTCCTGCTGTTTTCTCATCTTCTCACTCACATACACACACGTTCAGGTATATGGTACATATTACATAGACAGAGACAGAAACATTTAAAAGCATCCTAAACTGACCATGATTTATTTTGGCAGCCGTCACCTGTGCTATTTTCTAAGCCGAGCTCTAGGAAAGTGTTTTGCTCTGCTCTAATTGTTTTTGCCCTGCAAAGATCCTCTGCTCTCATTGGTGGGACATGCTGCTTCAGGCCTCCACAGCAGACACTGACAAGGAGGAAGTCTTTGACAATTTGTCCCCACTGACCCCAGCTAACCTGCAGTGGCAGGTTTCTCAGGGCTTGAGGGCTTCGATCTTTCCCTTTGACCAGGCTGCTGCATCTACCCTCCCCCTCAGACTCCAGATCACAGCAAGTAAAAAGGGAGATTGCTACGTTTGTGACTGGCTGAGTTTGTGAATGAGGCTTCCAGGCCTGAGGGGAAAGGACTGGCTGCAGGGACCGATGTCTACTAAGGGTGAAGACAGAGATAAAGACAAAATTTATTGGAGAAGATTTAGAGGAGATGTGGGAGGCAGAGGGGTCACCTTAAAGGTGACAGATAAATTAAGCTCCTTGTCGTTGTGCAAGGACTCCATATTGTCCATATTTTAGAGACTGTCCTCCTCTAAAAATGAGCCCATAGGTTGTCTGTGCAAGCAGCTTCTTAAAGCATAGTTGCATTATATTGTTAGGTGACCTCTGGTGGCCATAGTAATTTTAATGGGAATAAGGAGGAAGGCAGTTGATGTATATAGAGCAACAAAGTCTACTTCAGGAGGAGGTCTGGAGGTGGATGGATGAGTCAACAAAACACAGGACTCTGACACAGGAGACCAGCATTTGTTTCCCATTTGAAACCAGTACTCATCACCAAGTTGTTATTGTGCCATACGCTCAACTGCGTCTTTGTTATTATAACCATGACAACGAAGATCTAGTACACCTGCTGGGGGCTATCTCAAGAGGTGCTCCTATGGGTCGTATGAGAGGGTACAGAGGGACAAACGAGGAACAATCGACATATGCGGTTGTTCAGGTTTGAGGACTTATTTTAGTGTTTAGTTTGGATGTTGTCGTGCTGGAACCATCTAACCAGACAGGAAGTCAGTTAGCTCGACAAAGGACTGATTATAGTTTTGATCATTTATTATTCGACTGTATAAAATTGCTGCATCATAAATGTAAATATTATTTTGCAGCTTTATGTAAACTTGGTTTCATGTGATTTTAAGAAATTACTCTGGTTATAAATTCATCTTACAAATAAAGAAACAAATCGGGGGCCACTTAATAAATAAGACAAAATAATGTCATCTAGAGTTAAATGTAGACTTTTAGCTGCCTTGGACTGTTCTGTTCCACCTACTGTACTGTACATACCTGTGCCAGAACAAATGAAGTTAAGTGTCTTGGAGATGCAGCTAAATGTATCAGTCCTGTCAGACCAGCCTCGACATCCCCAGGGGTACCCGACTCCAAAAACCACTTAATCAGCTTATGGTCACAAGTACTTCAAATTGAGTATTTGTGCAGCTGCACAACTTGAAGTTGACCCAGAAGGTTTTTACAGTGCAGAGTGAGTGTGAATGGCTTGTACAGTGTAATGGAGGCAGAGCAGGACTGTGAAGGTGAACAGGACTAATTTGCCCTCAGAGGGGGATAGATGGCCTGTCAAATCACGCACGCACACACACATATGCACACACTGTATCGACGTACAGTAGGCACATGGTGACAAATTAGCATTATTGCAAGCATGTGGACACATACAACCACACTCACACATCGCCTCCACCTTCACCTCCATCCCTCACTCCCTCCATCTTTCTGTGTCTGTCACCACCAGAGGATTATACAGCGGGATACCTTACACCGCTGTTGCAAAAAAAAAAGTAGCCTGGAAAAGCTCTACTCTGAGTGAAAATACAACCATTCATCTCCCTCCATCTCTCTGCTCCCTTGTTACTCCCGCACTCTTTCTTTTCCACCTTCTTTTTGTTTCTCCACACTTTTCCCCGTCTCAGGTTTTCTCTGGAGCACCGCAGATGGAGCGCTGCGGTGGAAAACCCTATCCTTTTGTTTTGTGCTTCCCTATTCAGTTACATGGGCATTTGGGAATTCAGAAGTTTAGATTAGTGTAGTTTCAATGTGCTAATTATGCCAGTGTCAGGCTGTGGTTTAGTGATAACACAAGAGGGGATTATTCTAAAAGGGAGCATAATTATGGCTCATTATTTCTAAAAGAAAAAAAACAATTCAGTACTTTTTTTTTTTTTTCTCTTCACTCTCTACAAGCAGAAGACTCTTTGAGTTGTCCTTTTCATATTGTTTACTGTAAACAATGGTCATCAACAGGAAACACTTTTGAGTCTTTTAATACGATTTGGAAACTAGTACCTTACTTCATGTTTTGATTGAATAATGATTAACTGAACAACAAAGTAACCTATAGAAAAAGTTGCCTTAGTTTAGTTGAATAAAAAGTTCAAATGTATTGTTTTAAAGACAAAAAAAGACAATGGCTTATAACATCCACAGAATATGGATTATGTACTTTCCCTCTAAACAGCTGATGAAACAGCGATCTTTTTTGTTTGATATCTTTTTTGTTTGATAGCTTTTTTGTTTGATAGCTTTTTTTCTTTGTGACTCCTCAAGAAACATCTGCAACATCTAAAATCTCAAACACCCTGTATGATAACTGGCATGTGCTCCTCGCCCAAGGCGTCTGAAGAGCTTCCAGTTTCCTGATGTTTGATTATCAGTGCTGTGACATGGTCTTCACCTCCCACCCACTGAACTCTGCCTATTTAAAACCTGGGGGGGGGGGGGGGGGGGGGGTTTGTATATTGCCCAGGTAATCTGTGAAATCTGTCTCAGAGCAGTAAATCATAGGTGTTTGTGTGTGTGTGTGTGTGTGTGTGTGTGTTAGTGAGAAATCATATCCAACCCTGAGGTGCCGTCTGAGAGCTGAGCAGACAAGTCCCTGCGTATATCCCTCTCTGGCTTTCACACAAACATAAACACACACACACACACAGTGTTCTTCCAGCTCTTCCTCTGAATTTCAGTGCCGGACACTGAGTGGACCGCACAGCTGGGAACCGGACAGTGGTGAAATAAGGTCAGTGCTGAGAGGAGTGCAGTGTGTGTGTGTGTGTGTGTTTGAGTGAGTGTGTGTGTGTGTGTGTGTGTGTGTGTGTGGATCTTAGACATGTGTTTCTTCTTCCATTTCTGTGACTGAAGCTACATATACTCTCCTTCTGTTTATTCTGTCTATCTTCTTCTTTCTCCATCCTCTACTCTAATGTACACACACACACACACACACACACACACACACACACACATGCACACACACACGCACGGAGGAATCCCAGCTATGCTGTGTCCATGCAGGCCGGAGAAGAAGAGCTCTGTGTGTGTGAGTGACGTGGTCCTGCTGCTCTGGGCTGTGATATGATGAGCAGATAACAGCACTGCGAGATGAAAGCTCCGAAATGTCTTCATCTCTTTTGCTTGTTCTTAGCCTACATGCCTTAGTTCTTGCCTTCCACTGCACCAGTGTGAAGAAAATTGTGGTGTCATGACTTTGATGTTAATGTCATGGTGTTGTTTCCATCCCTCTGTTGCTCTGTATTGCCCTTTCATCGCTCATCATTATTAGTCAACTTTGCAGTTATGGCACCGTTCGAGAGTACTTATTTTCCACTCCAAGTACCTCTGGATAAAACTGTATATTATTTTAGATATTTGATACAAAAAGTGGTTGATGACTGCACATTAAGCCCCAATCATTTTATTATGATGTTTTGACCACATCTGGTCTTTGTCAAGGCAAAATATGAAATTTCATAACATGAATTGAAACTAAGACACAAAACAGGACTTACAGTGTAGGTGAAGTGAAGTGACTATGTATGCATATATACTCTGACACAGACATAATCACATTCAATCGTATTCATACTCGCGTGTTTCAGGGTTCACACATGCATTGATTCAAAGTTAATAAAATGTATGTGTTTTATAGGCCACTCAATAAGTTGTGTAAGTAAGTCTATAGAAATGTTTAAAGGTTTAAAAATCACCCAACTATAAGAAGCTTAAGCAACAACTCAAGCAGAACATTTCTCTTCACAAGGTCTTTAAAGGAAACATTTGACCTCTGCTTTAAAGCCATGACCCAGACTGAGGCGAGCTGACACGAGAGAGCGGCTCTGTCACGGCTGTTGGCCCTGGACTTATATGGAAACTCACCCATATATCGTTAGAAACTTTAGATTGCACACCCGTCCCACCAACCACATTCATAACTGAACAGTACGCTTTTGATGGCAGTTTACAACTTTCCAGTGAAGATCTTAAGAAGGAAACCCTTTGTCCCCTTCCTACCTTCTGCTGCCTCCTCCTTTTACCACTTTGCTCTCCTCTTGGAGCTAACCCACATCCTGCTGCTTTTCCTCAACCTTTGCAGATTGAGCAGGGAGAGATCCGGTGATGATTAACCTTTCATTAATTGAACGTCATTGCTGCATTTGAGTGCTCCAAGGGCTTGTTTTCCTGCCTGCTTGCAACCAGATGGTGGCCGACCAAAGCCAGCAACAGAGAAGAGACATCTGCCGCATCTGCATGCTCAAGCTTTGTCCGGCCACATGGATGCAGTAAATGGCCCAGCTTTGAACCCGTGACATGCTTTAATAGATCCTTACATTGTGTCCCGTTTTTTAAGCTAGTTTGTGGAAATGCTGGAAACTGGTAGGCTAATAACATTCGGGTGATGTGGTATTTTGGCATCCATCAGGGATATTAGTGAGGTCAGGGGTCAGACTTTTTTTTTTTTTACTGTTACAGTCACTCCAAAAAAGTTCAAATTGATTTTCCCCACATGTTATTTATGTTCTGATGAGATTTGGCTTCAGTGCCTCAACATAACACAACTATTCTCGGTACATATGTCAACAATATGCAAAAAATAAAGTCGTTTTCTTGTTTGTGCAAGTTGGTTAGAGAGAGAGGAGGATATCAGGACCTCTGTGAGAAATTTGCTCAAAATACATGGAGATGGAGCACTGATAGCACACACTCATTCCACACTTGCACAGTGACTCATCTGAGCCTGTGTTTAGATAATAGGCCTGGCCTCTGATGATCTGTTCAGACCTTTTCTTATCTGTCTCCTTGGATCCCTCCAGACTTACCTCCCAGGTAGTTCATACTTGAGTGAGTTGTTGGGCAGGTCGGGCAGAGGAAGCAATAGCTGGGATGAAAGCGCAGGTGATAATCGTCACAGATATCTTCTGCTCACGGCGACCCTGCAGATAAGACATCGTAATTCTCTTTCTGAAATTATTCATCTCTAGTCAGGTCATCCTAAAATGGGGGAGATTACAAGTAGAACAGCAACCCAGACATGAAAAACTTTCACAGGATGTGGACTGAAGTTACTGTGGTAAACAGGATAAGCTTGTGCTCTCCACAACATAACATGAGGCAGGCAGAAGGTAAAAAAGGGAACATAGGTCAGTGAGGGGTGACCAAGTGTATGGTATACATAGCCTTGGGAGATAATAATGTGTAACTTGAGGAGATAGAAACAGTCAGATTTTGCTGAGTTATGTCTTTAATATGTCTGGTTGGGCAATTTTTGTTGTGTTTAATTGACTGAATTAGCCAAAAGACTGACATTGACATGTAGTCTTTACTATTAATTGTTCCAAATTGAATTTCCAGAAAATTATTTATGCCCTTAATTAGATAAAAAAGATTTTATCCATCTCACCCACACCTGCCTGCAGCGATATGTTGAATTTCAAGCTAGAAATTCTTCTTTAGGCAGCACTCACATTCAAGAGGGGGGCAAAGAACTGAAGGAGAATTAGGAGCAGCGTTAGGTTACATTTAAATGAATATAGCCTCAATTTTTTCCACTTAGCAAGATTTATCAAATAAGTGTCTCTCAATATGTGTGTTCTCAGGCTTTATCTTAGAAAACTAGCTCCTCTGTCAAAATGAGCAGCAGTTCCCTGTGGAAACAGTTCAGCACTGCCAAACACTCTGTCTTTTCTATTTATCCATCCTCCTCTCACTTGTCTCTTGCCTCTTTTATCTCTCCCTTCTCTACATTTACCCCATACCTCCCCGCCTCCCAACATCTGCCCTGTGTCTCTGGATGTGTAATTCGCCATAGCTCCCTTCACTCCGCCCGAATGCTCCACCTGAACCAAGTCTTGCTATGATCCCCCCCCAGAACATCATTCATTCTTGCTCCACTAAGATGAAGAGGCGAAACGGGAGGAAAGGGATGAGGCAGAGGGTACCCCGTGGTGTGGCCAGCCAAAGCAAATAACATGTATCATGTGTGTTTGGATTTGGCCTTTGACCCGTGTTGCATGATAACCTCACTTTTCCACCTGTTCTAAACTGTAAGGAAGTTGCAGCACTGTGAGATTAATGAATGTGAATGTGAACAGCATCTTTTCCTTGTCTGGATTTGTCCTCCAGCAAAAAAATGTGATTCTTAAGTCCAAGCAACATCTATTCTCATTTTGCAAAGGAAGTCCAGGCGTAGTCCACATGAACATTATGCAGACTTGATAGATACAGTATCAGTACTTGGCAAATGGATGTGGACGAGCACAACACACCCTCTTCAAGCATGCAGCTGTGTGTGTGTGTGTGTGTGTGTGTGTGTGTGTGTGTGTGTGTGTGTGTTCCCAAATCTGGAAGTAATTTATCCAAGTTTTAGGAACAGGGGCACTCCTGAAAAAGATGGTAAACCCAGCATGGCACAAAATTACCCACCTACCTCACACATGCCGCGCATATTCACACACACACGCACACTTTTTACTTTGTTAATTCTTCCTCTCGAAGTCACGCAGTGCAACAGAGGCGTCAGGCCTGTGCACAACCCTTTATACTGCTGGTCATCCTATCATCATTGTTCCATTACCATGATTTTCCATAACAATCAGAGGTGACTGTGGTCTCCTTGATGAGGTGTGCATGTATATACTGCTTCCTCTCTCATTTGACCTTTAATATCAGCGTGTACTAGTAGAGTAAAGAGAGGGAGCAGTGAATTGCCTGTTGAGGCAGATAGTTCTCTGGAAATTAACCCCCGAGTACACACACAGGCACACACCAGCCTCTCTGTCCATGCCCATCTGTCCGAGGTTGACCTATTAGGTGTGACCTTTTGACGCATGGATGCATGGATGCAGTCGGCTGTTTTATTAGAAGGTATCAATGTCACAATCTCACACAAACAGACCTGCAAGCGGCGATCAAATGTCCAGTTTGATGAAGACTTTGGACCTGGCTGTGTGCTCTCTCATTCAGTCTGCTCCAGCTTGCCTTTATTATGAAGGGCTGTTACCACACTGCATTCAATAGGCCCTTTGTCTTGTGTGTGTGTGTGTGTGTGTGTGTGTGCGTGTGTGTGTGCGTGTGTGTGTGTGTGTATGTAGGTATGCATTGGTGTGTTTGATTGAATGAGACATTGTCATCTACACTGCCGTATGTTCATGACCCAGGAGAATCACAGTCTTTGGCTGTCTTCATGATATGTGATATAAATATGGTTTAACAGTGCCGTGGGTGAAAACACAAGACTCATGTAACACTGATAAAGTTTTGAAATTGTATGTGTGTGTGAAACCAGAAGTTGGCATCTCTCAGTAATGTGCAGGGTTAATTAAAGGCCAGTTGCCAGTTCTTTCTCTCCTTGCCACTGCTTGCTGTCAGCCACTGTTAAATCTATAAGTCTGTTAAACTATAGCACATATGAGGTGAAAGGGAAGAATCCTCGCCCACCGCTGCAGGGACTCAGGGTTTTTCATATGTTATAGTGCTGCAGCTAATGATTGTTTTCATTATTGACTGGTTTGGAAATTATTAATATAGATGTCAGACTGCCCAGTGCAATTTTCCAGAGCCCATTTTCAAATGATTTATTTTGTCCAAGCAACGCTCCAAAACCCAAAGATTATTGTTGTACTATTAAATTTGACAAATGAAAGCAGTCCTCCCTCGGCTGAGCTGGTTGTTATGAGTGGCAGGAAAATAACATACTGATACAACCCTGGGACAAAATGTGACCTGCAGTTTTCACTGTGACCACTTTGCCAAAGTCACTTCACAACTTGTCTTTGTCATAGCACAAGTGACTCTCATTTGCGGTTAAAAAAAAAAAAAAAAAAAAGAAGCAGTGCATCTGGAATTTGGCAGCCCAAATTTGGTAAAGACTGCTATTGCTAATTTTAGTTATGTGAAGTATTTGATAGTTTCCTCCATCAGTGTTTAATGCAGACAGGAGACACATTTGTGACAGACAATGTTGCAGAGACTACGGAACTGATTGTTCAGAGACACTGAGGGCGTCTATAGGCTGGGGCGCTTGGAATCTGATGATTCATTAGCTGGACATCAACTTAACTTAATTAGGGTTGACGTCACAAAAAGTGGATTTGTAATCTTTGGGCTGCATTCAGCATCAGTCTCAGCCCTGCTGTCACCGGTCTGAGTGTATGTGCTGGTAAAGAGCCCACTGTTCTCCTCCATAATGAATTACACTCCACCTCACAGATGTGAAACACCATCTTGTTTTTGTACATTCTTCCTATGTCTAGGAGAAACACAAAACCCTGATTGACAATTAATAATAAGCTGCTTTGCCAAGAAAATGATGGAAGAAGAATAAACAGACAGATAGTGCAATGATGTGTAATCTCTCGTGCATTTTACCATGAGTGTGTGTGTGTGTGTGTGTGTGTGTGTGTGTGTGTGTGTGTGTGTGTGCATGCAAGACAGCGGCAGGGTTAAAATGAGAGGGAGGCAGCTGGATACTGAACCATTAGTAGAAAGAAGGTTGTAAAACAAGCAGGAATGTTGCTGCTGGGTCCTGTCAGGTTTTCATCAGGGTAGGATGTATAATGACAGTGACAGGGGTTCCCCCAGAGGAAAACGGGGGGGGGGGGGGTTGGAGAGCTGGAGAGAGGTATGATATGGAGAGCAGATCAACGGCTTGATGGATAGAAAATGTGCAGAATTAAGACGTAACAGCCAACAGGTGAATTCCACAACAAAGATCATCGTGTTACCACATGGTCACAGGTTTGAAACCAGCAGCTAATGGGTTCCCTTAGGATGTCCTTGATCTGAGCTCCTTAGAAAAAGACAAGATAGAGCCAGATTCAAAAACAGGGAGGGGAAGAGCTCGGAGACACAGCTCGCCCTGTGGTTTGGAAAGAGGCTGAGATGAACAGAGATAGTGAAGATAAAAGAGTAATCCAGTGATATGTCCTTCACTCCACTTATCAACAGTAGCAGCAGGGAGTGGTCAGAAGTCCAGCAAAGCAGTAAATAACTGTCTGATTGGCTTTCGTCTGTCAGGCTCTGAAGTCACCAAAAGGCGACTGGAGATGTCTAGAAGATGTTGGATGAGAGGGATTTTTTTTATTCATTAAAATAAAACCCTTATTGAAATATTTATTTAAAGGATTTTTTTTAAATTCATTAGGGGTGTTAATTAGGTTACATCATGCAAAAGTTCAGTTTTCATTAGCAACATTTTTGGGGTCTTATGTCATTCTAGTTGTTGTATTTCCCTGTAGTGCTCGCAGGGGTTCAGAGCACAAACAACACATGCAGGTAATGGACATGTCCGAAGTGAACTCAAGTAGAAAAGGTAATTATCTTATTATTAATGTCTGACCTGCCTGAGGACACATTCAGGAAAAAGTGTTGGTTGGATTTTGGACTAAATCCTAGTGAAACTATAAAGGTGCCAACACTATAAAACCCATTTAATTCCGATTGTTAGGAGAAAATGTACAGTGACCTGGTCCAGAAGTTTCTAGCACCAAGGAACCTAGATAATAAAATAAAAATACACACTGAAATGTACACACATACCCTGAAAAGCAGACAGACGGCAGAACTTAGCTAAATTAGCCACATGCCAAGCAGAGCAACTGCCCTGAGGGGAAGTAGGTGAGAAAGAGGGAGAGCGTGCAGAGGGCGGGGGTAAAGTGAACTTTCCAGCTGTTACCATATCAAGTTTGACATCAGTGTCTTATCCTCCACCCACCAAAGAGCCCACAGATTGACACACACCACCAACAGACACACACTAAGATTTATTAGCCCCGATCTGCCTCCAGGCTCATTTCTTAAAGTAACTCTTATCTCACACAAAAAGGTAGTCATACACAGCTACAAACAGCCAAACACTCTAACATGAGCTCTTTCTCTTCATCTCCCTCACATCTCATTTATTTCCCCAATGTTCAGCCTCTTGACTTAAGAGTGTGAAATTACAGGGTTGTCAAGAGAAAGGACTCCTGAGTCAGCATTTTGTTAAAAACTCACTATCACCTAAATGAGATGAGCATTTTCTAGACACACACACACCCACACACACACACCTGAATACAAATGCACCTCTCTTTTCTCCCTCACACCCACACCCACACCCACACACCTGTGAGCACTTCGAGTCACACCACCAAACCTCGGTGAGCTCACGCAGCCCCGCCTCCAATACCACACAGCTCGCAAAATATACTTACCTCGACACGCCCCCCACCCCCCAAAACATACACACACACATACAGGCAGCTACAAGCATCTGCACACTCAGCTCACAGATGCCTGCTTATTGTGAGAGCGTGTCAGGTTTGTCGATGGGGGCAGATTATATGGAGCATTAAGAGGATCAGTAAAAATGTTCATGTACGCCCCTTCGTTTGTTGTCGTTAACGCGCACTTGTGTGTTGACGTGTTGTCGTCAAACGCCCCCCTCTCAGAGGTGTTACAACCGACACGTCCTTTTACACAGTGCTGCTTTTGGATCATTTCTGCTCAGGAATGGACCTGCCCCACCACCTGTGATCGCACTGCAGCCTGAGAGGGGTCGTGTGCTGCAGTGTGACGTGGGCGCCTGGGGGCCTCGCTCCTGCCTCGTTTACTCACCCGCTTCCCTCCCAGCTCTGCCACAGCAGCTTGTAAAAGTCTCGGCGAGTGTGAAAATTAAAGAGATGCATGCTGCTTTTATGAGCTTTCTTTGACTTTTCCTCTCTGTCTCAGTCCCCCCCCTCCCTCCCCCCGAAATGTCTTTGCTTTCACCATCTCCCACTGTGAGGTTAAAAGTACTTTGTTGCACATAGTTTGACTCAATTAGTCATAAGACTCTTCAATTTGCTCCATCCTTTGTTTCTTTCTTTTCCTTGATCCTCTCTCCCATCCTTTTACCCCTCCTCAGATATGGTTAACAGTTCAGGGACCTCTCCGTCTCGATTGTCTGATGCCATTTTCAACGGACCATTAAACCAAGATGATTCACT
Organism: Trachinotus anak; assembly: GCF_046630095.1. Classification (NCBI taxonomy): domain Eukaryota; kingdom Metazoa; phylum Chordata; class Actinopteri; order Carangiformes; family Carangidae; genus Trachinotus; species Trachinotus anak. Next base: position 21,735,322 of record NW_027273861.1, read on the forward strand.
CTGCAGTGCTGAAGCTGGACTAAAACTGACCTTGTGACAAGCTCTAAATGACGTGCAAAGCTCTCATCAAAGAGCCACAAAGTTTCGTTTTACCGCAGAGAATGAGAATGAGGATGATACAGACAGTCAACGTGTTGATCGGCAAGAAAAAAACAGCCATAAATATAGATACACAATCACTCGCAGATGGCACAGACTGTCAGCCCCCATTCATAAATCACAGAAAGAATGACCAGCCGTTCTTAGTTATTGCTGCTTATTATTTGCAGTTATTCCAGGGCACGGAATTTCTGAAGGTCTCTGGGGATAATGACAATGTTGCATCGTGCGTAAACCCTGCAATCGGATCTGGCTCCATGCTGACCAGCATCGCCAGGCTCTACGTCTGAGCAGACGGATGGAGAGCGATGCCAAATCTGTGAGACGGCAGCAGCAGCATGAGAGACAGTTCTTTTCCACGAGCCTGGCAACTCAGACTGGCGATTATGCCTCCGCTTTTTATAGCCGCCCTACTGGAGTGACACATTTTCAATCATTACGACCACTCAGCAGGGGCTCAAGTGTAAAGTAGCTTCTAGTGCAGTGGCATCCAAGCTAATGTGTATGGCGTTTCACGTGCATTACAGTTACTCCAGTCGGTGCTGCACCAGCCTGGTTTCACTTAGTGCTCTGTTGTAGGTAGTTTTTCATAGTTTGTACGGCATTGTTAAAGAAAACTTATACATACAGCAAGTATCAGTTCTCATAGTCATAATTTTGACTAAATAAGTGGAAATTACTTCCATCCCGACTGAGATACTCAAGTGACAGCTAATGTTACAGTATAAAAGGTTTGGATGCACATAGTTGAAATTAGTTCCAGAAAAGGTTGAAATGCTATTCATGATTTTGAGTTTTAGACTCTTTCTAAAAAAAAAATTTTCCCAAGGTATGTATACTCTTTTCCAGTAACGCCCTGCTCCAACCTCACAGTAAAGCTGTTAGTGGTGGTGTGCTATGTGCTTTGCTCAAAGACACCAGGATAGTGTCAGAGGGAGGGCTGCTGCTTGATCATTGGCCTTACAGTGTCAGTTTGATCCAGTGCGACATTAGAGTTAGAGTTGAAACTGTCACACAGCAACAATATAAATCTAACTATGACTATTTGGGCTGCTGGCTGAAGCCAGGCTGTTGTCAGCCTGTAAAAGTTTAGGAGACCCCTCTTTATGGGACTGCACTGAGAACTGGGACGGTCTTGTTGGAAGCAGCAGTCAGAGCTTGTTGCTGTCACACCTCTTGACTTGGAGCAAAATGGAAAATTTGATTTTTTTTTATTTTTTTTTTAAGTTAAGGAAAACTGGGAACAACTTTATGGTGTTTATATACACACATAGCAATGAATGCAGTGTGTTCTCAGATAAAACAAATGACACACATAACACATGTACATACAGAAACAAATGGGTATGAATTGCAATATGTCTGCCAGCAACACCAGAAATTATCCAGGGCACAGTAGGGAGGGAGCGAAAGGGTAGAAAGGTCCTTTGAGCAACATTAACAGCCCACAATATGCTCTACAGGCCCAGACTCTGGAAGCGTTTGGACTATTTTTATGGCCTAACTACCTGTGTTTGCCCGCCACAAATCCATATTACCCAACATCATACACAGAGCCGGGGCATTTTTTTAGGAGTTCGTAACATCTGGCACTGGCAAAGATACATAAATAGTGAGATCAGGCCTTAGCTTTTAAATGGTCCAGGTCTTCTAATGTTACTAGATGAAGAGTTATGGGTGGGTGAACGATTGGGTGTAGATTACAGCAGCACCCTCATTATGTGTAACTGTAGTTTCTGCTGCCCACAACACTGTCCATACACAATGAGGCAGCGCTGTTTAACTTGAACACAGTCTGGCTCTTTTGTCTGAAGTCTTGACCTAGTCTTGGTCACAGCAATGTCTGTTGATTTCAGTGATGTTCCAACCTTTGGATATTTTCAATTATATTATTTTTCACCAGGTCCAATGATGTATATGTTTTTTTCAGGTAGCCAAAAGGACAAAATCCTTCGGTTACACAATCCCTTGATCCTTGTTGAGTATTTTTTTCATGTGGAACAGATACTTAATCTGTTAAGTGCCTGCTTGGTTTCAAGTTGAATATAATTTCCTTTGGTCTTAGTCTTGACTCGATTGATAAAGTGTGATTAATGTGGATTTTGTCAGTACAGAGAGTCAGCAGGTCAGAGTCCACGGATGACTACTTTCTAATAACACTGGCTCAGCTGCATAAGGACAAGTTTGCTTTATTGGCTTTACCATTATTTTGCAGTTGATGATGGTTAATGGTGCGAGTCCAGCATTGTTAGTATTACGGCTGGTGTTCTCAGCGCTGGTCAGTGGCCTAGTTTGGCCTCTGGGTGGGTGCGATAGGATCTCTCTGGGTTTGAGAGAATCTGAGGTTGCTAATATTGCAAGACTATAGAGTTTTTTCATGGGGATTGAAGACTGTAGTCTCAAACAAGCATGAGGCTTAAGAACATTGGGGCAAACACAAGTAATCCAATGCCCGTTCACAATCCCTCATGAAAATGCCTTATCATATGAAGTGGGCATGTCAGATTTTCGTGTTGGGGTCAGAGAAGAGCATTTGGGTTTGGCTGCCTTGTGCTTTTGTTGGCTAGAAAACATATGCTCTTGCTTCAACTGGGAGTTAAAGGAGTAGACATGGTCATTTTATCCATTCAGAAATACTAGGAAGATGGGTGGGTGTGATGCGCAATGGCGGTCGTGTCCCGCATTTGGCGCATATGATATTTATGGATCCATGTTGTTGATAAATTTGTCTTAGCTCACCATTAGTTTTCATTGAGCTCAACTGTTGAAGAATTAGTGAGAAGGTTTTAACAGCTTAAAATGTTCCTGGTAGTGTTAAATGAAGAGTCCACTTGGTAAGCATAATCTTGGCTTGCACTGCTCAGCATAAACATTTAGTTTAAAATGAAATAAAAGCTGAAGTATAAACTGAATCGCAGGAGGATTGTCTTTCAAGACACTGGATTAGCGTTGTGCTGCACAGCCAAAAGAACAACACAGAGCTGGATTTGGCAGCACAGATAGCCATCAAAGATAATGAAAAGTAATAAAGTGTGTGTGTCTGTGAGCGCAGTGCAAAAGCTCAGGCTGAATGTTTGAGATACTTTATGTGTCTACATGTGTGGAGAAGATGAAATTCATTTCTGTGCCTCAGCTGTTGTGTTCAGTCTTTCACATTCCCCAGAATTCAGAACCATGGCTCATGTCTTTATGTTAGACTGCAACTGTGAATTACAGTTTTTTCTTCTATAGAGTTTCAAGTAAGGCGACGATTTGTGCAAGTGTTAAGTGAAATGTCCGATATAATGAGGGAATAACAATAAAAGCGAGGGGAGATTTCTCCTAAGTGGATTACTGCACTGAGAGGGGAGGAAGCACCACAGACACACAAATAAAATTTAAAATAAGACATGAAAGGTGTTTGGGGAATCATCTAAGACAGTACAGTTACAAATCATTCTAACAGCCGAGCTTTTGGCCTTCAACTGCAATATTTCAAGCAAATTTTACCATGTGGGAGTACGTGGTCTTTCTAACTTATTTCTTTTCCAAGAAATACATTTTACATGTGTAGTGTTTGCACCACCGTTCGTAGGCTGCAGCAGTTGTTGCCTGTTTGCAAAGTCACATAAAATCTGTGTTTTAGTTTGCCTTTGGGAAATCCACTAAACTGTCAGGTTTAAAAACGGATCTGAGCCACATAATACGGACTCTGCTTCCTTTGTGCAAGTGTAAAGGAGTCAAATTTACCTCTGCAGTTGAAAACACTACACTAAATAAACATTATGCTTCTTTTTAGATATGTCAAGTCAAATTAATTCACTTCAGAAATGACATTACTTACTTCACCACTTTGTCATGACATATGAAAACATCCACAAAGGGAAAACTTGGCTTTAGACTCATTTTAAGTAAACTTATGAAGGATTTTGTGTTACCATGAAACAACACAGTCCACAAGCACAATAAGATCATCTGACTTTAGATATGTGATGAAATTGATTCAAAGTCTGGAGAAAAAAAAAGAATCTGATAAGCACTACAATGTTCCTGGATTGCAATGGTTGTTGTTTTTTGCAGTGTTATGCTTGGGCTAGATATTAGTGAGGCAAGCCAAGCAAGAATATAAACCAACAGTTTTTTGTCTCGGAAGGAAAGAGGGATGAGAGCCCCTGGAGTGAACTGGATTTATAGTCCTCTAAGTTTAACCCCAGCACAGGGATTTTCATCAAGATTAACTCACATAAGTTAATTGTTTAAAGAAGTGCATGATGGAGAGTTGAGTTTAAGGATCATGTAACATTTTCACCTGCTGGTTTCACTAGAAAGAGACTGTATTTTAAGGACAATGTTGGAAAATGATAAGTCTGCGTCAGATGCAGCATGTCAAGAGCTTTCATGGTCACGGTGATGGTCATGTGATCTCACCAGTGGCCCATAGGGATACAGTACAGATGCATCAGTAAGTAAAGCTGATCTCAGCTCCTATTTTCCTTAATTTATCATCTTGTTTCTCATTGTCTCTGTGGAAAGTGCTTTCCTTGTATGGTTCTTTTTATTGTCTGTTCTTGCTGTGCGGCTGCGTTGGTTGTCTTCTCCGTCTTCCCCAACTGTTGGAAAGCTTCAAAGACAGAACGGGCATCAAAGGCTTTGGGCCCGAGTGGCCTCCTCCTCTCATCCCTGTGCTTCCCTTCTTCTATGTCTTTTAGTCTCCACTGCTCCAGCTTTGTTGTTCCTCCCCTCATGTGCAAGTGATTAGACGACAGGGCCGAAGAAAAACACAAGCTTTGTTTTCGAGGCAGCGGGCACACTCGGAATTCCAGTGGATTTACAGCAGTGAGGATCCCTCAGATCCTAACTGGTTAAATGGGACTCTGGAGAACCCTCCTGCTATCTGCTAACACCATCCAGGTCACTCCTTTTCCTCTCTTCTCATTCTTATATGTCTACAATTTTCTTTTTCTTCTTCCTATCTTGGTTTTTCTTAATTTTTTGGCAATCTCCTCTCCTCTCCTCTCCGCTCCTCTCCTCTCCTCTTCACAGAAAAGATGATACAAAGATCTATTCATAGCCTGAGCGACTGCTCATTTTCTCCTCTTTGCCCAGATGTCTTACCTCACTGTCACTCTGCCTCTTATGAAAGGTCAGATAGTCATGAATGGTACAGTTGCCACTATTGTGCCGGTTTTGTCATCTGCTCTGAAAGTGAAAACAGAGCACAAAGAGTCTCAATATAAAACAGTCTGGCCTTGCAGTGACCTTGACAAATATTGGATTCTTAGTCCAGCTGAGCAGCTCAAAGGTTGTTGCAGGGGCCTCATGGGGCCCATCAACTAATGAAGAAGAGCTGAATATGCTTTTGACGTGGAGTCTACAGCCTCGCTAGCAACTCTGTGAGGCTGTACTGAATGCTAACATCAACATGCTAACAAGACTAAAGAGTCTACAGCCTCGCTAGCGGCTTTGTGAATGCCAACATCAACATTTACCATAGTCACCATTTTGGTTTGTCATGTAGGCATGCTAACATTGCCTAATTAACACTGATGGTAATGTCATTAGATTGCAAGTACCATTAGAGAAATTCTTACCTGATGAGGAAGAGTTAATCAAAGCTGCTACAGATATCAATGTACCAAATGTGAATCCATCCAATAGTTGTTGAAACATTTTACTGAAAACCTTAAATGTGAACCTCATGGTCACACTGGAGGAAAAGTGAGGGGACTGCCAAAGTCACTGGTATGAATGAAAACTCTGATCTGCTGTTGGCGCTAGAAGTCGGGGGATCACTTGAGTCAGTAGGATCAATTCTGTGGGGATCGGGCATGTTTGGACAAAATTTCATAGCCATCCATCCGGTAGTTGTTGAGATACTTTAGTCGGACCCAATGTGGTAGATCAACTGACTGACCTACAGACTGACATTGTCATCTGGAAAGCTGGCTGAAAATGTCACATATCCAAAATATCACCTTTCCACGAGCAGCCTTGACAGAAAAACTGTCTTTTATGTTAATAAACCCAAGGGTTGTGGAATTTATAACCTCTAGGGAAGCATGAAATCCTTCAATTTAGTTTAAAATACAAAAATCACAAAAATCTGAGGAGCTTTTCATCAGGCATCAGTGATACGCTTTAGAGCAGACCACCGCGTGCACAGACTCTCCCATTTAGTAGACCCCAGGCGTGCTACACCAATAGGAGAGTGCCAGCCAGAATAGCAATTTCTACCAAAAACAATCAAAGTAAGTGAAGTGTGGATCATAGAGTCCCTCTGGCAGGCCTGTGTGTTGACTGGAGAGTGAAGAAAGAATGTAACAGGGCCCGAGCTCAAATCACGCTCCAGTCAAACAAAGGAGGAGTAATAAGGCATTTGGAGCAGGAAAACTCAGAGCCTGCAAGTGATTTAAATCAGGGGGCTGACAATACAGTGTGGTGTGTGTGTTAGCATTCATGTGTTTGTACTCATAGATGTGTATGCGGTTGCATCCAGTACAAGTGGAGAAATAAAGGATCTGTTATCCAGAAGAGGTTTGTGTGACCGAGCTCGTGTGTGTTTGTATCTTTGCATGTACTCGTTTCACAGTCATTTCACTGCATTATATGGTTTCTTGGGCCTGCATGGTTAGGTGTGTGCAAGTACACACTCGTGCAAAAAAAATAAAAAATAAATAAACACACACACACAGTACACATGCTGCCCTCCAACTATCTGTGTAGAGTTGCAGCTGGTTGGCTGGTGAGATTTGACTAGTAAACTGTTTTCAGATTTCAGTTTAATTCTGTTCAGCTTCATCCCTTCACATTTGGAAATAATCCTGTGATCTAGCGGCTTATTACAAACATCTTGTTTTGTAAATAGGGCTTCATGCATTGTGTTGTGCAGAAAACTGTGTTTTTAGCACTGCCTCTGTAAATGTCACATTTAGTCATCTCTGATGGAGAAGTCAAACCTTCAATTCTGCTTTTTAGAAAATAATTGAATATGAAACAAATTTTTGTACTGACGCAGCCAGAAAAGTATGATAGGGGTCAACTGTGAAGTAGGGCTGAGCCATCTGGCCAAAAATGTTATCAAGATAAAAATTCTCATATCAGTCAATTATTCTAATTATTCTAATTATTCAAATTATCACAATAAAAGTCAAATTAGTATGTCTTCCAGGTTAAATACCAGATTCTTGCTCCTGAGTAAAAGTTAAAGAAACCAGACAGTCAGTTGTAGTGTTAAACTATTCTTTATGGTCAGATCATGACACTTCTGTGCAGAGTTCACAAAACTGAGTTAGAGCGTTCAAAGCAATTATGACAGTCAGTTCATGATTCATATGTAAACATGGAAATAATTACATTGAACATTTATCAACCATTTGTTTTCTGTTTATATCAAGGAAAATTATGCATCAATGATTATCGTTATCATTTTATCACCTAGCCCAACTGTGAAGCAATCCTAAGATACTCACCTGTTCTTATGGAACCTGACTGTGTTAGTATTTCACGTCTCATGTCACTTAGCTCCATCTATAGCTTAACTCCCGGAGTGTTTAGCTGCCAATGAAGATTTTCATTCCAATACACTACATCACAGTCACACCCACTACAATCAGTCAATAACAGTAATTATCTTTGATTTATCTTTTGGGTCAATCCTTTAAAATAGACTCTTATTTTTCATTGTATTTATCGAATTTTAAACTCCTCGTAGTAACATGAGAAAGATTTGGAGGTTTTAAATCATAGGGTTTTATCGTACGCTTTCTATTTCACATTGCCACTCCTGGTAAACCCAAAAGTAAACATGGTCAGTGGTGCACACATGAGATCACACACACACACACACACACACACACACAGACACACACACACACACAGAGGGAAGACCTTTTACTTTTAATGGTGTTGTGTAGTTCTTAGTGTGTCACTGTCACAAAAATAGGCTTAGTGGGACTGTAAATGTCATCAGCACTAGTTTTGACTCTCCACTCGTTGCTCTGTGTGCTCAGCTTATTAGGAGGAAGTCACCACTTCAGCTGACAAGCCTTGACCCTGGAAAACCTCAAGCTGGAGACACTGAGTTCATTTGCAGCACAATGAAGCTTCATGCAGAAAGAAATGTGTTGTTTAGTGAACTGTTCAGCCAGCCATGAATATTTTATATCAACTTCTTGGCCATACATATAATCTAAATAAAGTTATCATTAATTTAATTTAACCACCAGTTACATACAGTATTGAGACTCATGTCAAATTGGTCCTAGGAAGAGGGATTTACACCTGCAAGCTTTACTGTAGAGCTTTGGGTAAAACACTGAAGTATTTTCTTCTTGAGAGGATCTCTATGTGGGATTTGGAACAACAGATCTTGCACTTAACCTTTCAAATCCTTGGTGAGCACTAGAAACAAGTCTTTTAAACGCTACTGATGTGCCTCATATTTCTGGTAAGTCTTTGTCTGAACTGTCACTGGGGACAGCTGAAAAAGCTGGACTGACTGACTCATAGTAGAAACAGCAGGAAGAGCAGAATACTTTTCAACATGCTGCCAGCCAGTGAGAACCACCCAGTAACACCACATTTAGTTTCCCCGTTGTGAAAGACTTAGGAAAGTCTTTAGTATATCAAAATGTGTTGAAGCACTTCATCAATATATCAAGGCCATTCCATACAAAGTAATGACAGGTGCACATTAAGAAATAGTCAATAGGTCCAGCTGGTCTGCAGGTTTTTGTAAAGCAACACACTGACTTTCTCCTTGCCTATAAAACACACTTTGCTCTTTAGTAACCCCCCACCCCGCCCCCGCCCCTTCTCTAACACCAGGAAACTCTGGATTGTCTTAAACAATACAATCTACAAACTGAAATATTTTTCCTGAAATGAGAAAATGCTCCTGCAACTTTTCAGTCTTTCCTCGTCCCTCCACCTGGCTGTCACGTTTTCTGAGCTTGAAGGAAAGTTAACTTACTGTACTGTCTCTTTACAGCAGGAAAACACTTAGTGACCGAGAACTGCGCCCGTTGTCCTTTTTAAAAACAGGGACTGACCCGGTGTGTTGGAGTCTGGTGATTGTCAGCAGTGGCTGCTCAGTTCAAAGGCTTCATACTATATAACAATATGCAGACAGATGGAGCTAACAGAGTCTAACCACCAGATGTGGAGTCAACACACTGCAGTGTCTGTGCTGTCTGACTCACACACTCACAAGCAGGCAACACACATACACTTACAGAAATGAAACTGTAGAATTAATAGTAGATCTTTCCACTTCATGCCTGGGAGCTTAAAGCTTCATTGTATTTCTCTTTTGCTTCATCGCTCCAGCTGACCGTTCAACTATCTGTCAATCTAATTCGCAGGACCTGGCTTCAGTTTATCCCTTAAATGGTTTCCTCCATCTCAGACATCAGTTTCACACCTTTCATAAAAAGGCTTAGAAACCTGTGAAATCATTCTGACATTGCCGAGCCGTGTGCGTCACTGGATTCCAACTGTATCATCAAAGACTTGGATAGAACTGGGAAAAAAATTCCTTCATCTTTTACTTACACTCATGATAGATTGTTTTGTGCTCCCACAGACTATGCAGCTGCTTTGATCCAAACTATTTCTGTGTCGACATTTGTCACTGCGGATCTCAAACGACTGGACTCTCAGTAGCTTAGCAGCCCATTTCTCAGCCTCTGTGTCTCCTGCCTTTTGAAGAGGACCGAGGATTGTTTACGTTAGCGTGAACCAGACCGGAGCACATCATGGCTTTTATTGCTTTTAAGAGGACACTGTGTGCTGTGTATAAAAGAGAGACACTGTTCAGTATAAGCTGGCTGGACAGACTTGGAGAAAAAGGAGGTTCCTGCAGCAGGTGGTGAAGTAAAAAAACCATGCATGGGCACGTTTCTCTCTCTCACAGAGAAGAGAGGAGAGGAAAAGTGACAAGGTGGAGAAGAGAAAAGGACAGACCACAGTGCAGGAATGCTCCACTGAGGAGAGCATTTGATCTCACTGCTGCTTTGACCTAGAGATGGAGAGAGGGAGGCAGCGATTTGGGGGGGGGGGGGTTTAAGGCTGCATGTGTCCCCAATTACGCCGCCGTGATGGCAGCGTAACACACTGCCTCACTCAGCGACTGGTGGACGGGAAAGAGAGGCCTAATCAAGGCCAGAGTACCCCAGGCTGCTGCCAATTCTAACACATACATGAACACTGCACATGCATGGACTCACACACCCACACACACACACACACACACACACACACACACACACACACACACACACACACAGGCTTGCTCATGACAAGAGCCTTCGCACAGCTCACCACATTTGAAGGCTTATATTGCACACATCTTCTCACCCCTCCCTCTCTCTTTGACTTCCCTCCACAGCAGTCTCATAAAAATCGATATTAAATGATAGACCAGCAAACTTTTTTTTATTCCTACGACAGTGACGCTGGTTTATGTTTATGAGCTAAACTAGCTCACGTACCCTTCGGCACCAGCAGGAAACCATTTTTCCCTCTTATCTGCGTCATTCTCTGTGCAATGGAGTGTTTTTTAACAACAGTTAGCACATGATAATATCCTACAAATACACTCCACACACCACAGTTACAGTTATTTGTAACCTCAACTGCATTGCACCCATTCTTTTCTGTCATAAATCAGCCAAACCAGTTTTTCTATTCCTCTTAAGAAAAACAATCCATAATTGGTTCATGTGTCCTGTTAAAATGTTACTTCCTCGCCTTTATCAAATTTAGACTATTTTGTTCATCAAAAGTAAACCAGTTGAACCAGTTTACCAATCCGTGGTTACAGTGCAAACACAAACTGTAAGTAGATAATGCAGCTTTAGTTTTCTTAGTGCTGATTCACCTAAATTTAAACAGCTTGAAGGTAAAAAACAGGGAAACACATTTCCTGGTCATGTCATCTTAGCATCTTGGCATCTTAGCATGATGACAATTACAGTGCTGAATTGCAAAACATATTCATCCCAGTTGGAAATAAGTGAAAGTAAAACACAGGAGTGACGGAATCCATGAACTTTGCCTGTTTCTTCACACTAACAATACATTTTTTTGACAGTACTCAGGCATATAATGTCCCATCAACTCGGCTGTTATATTGCAGGCTCACTGAGATCACTAAGATTTGTTGCATGTTCAAAAACTTTAGACATGCAAGCAGAAAAATGTAAATGATCTATAGTTCCAGTGACAGCCTAATCTATCTGAAAAACCAACACATGGTGAACTGGGAGCTGCAAGTCTCTGAGAAGAAGGAGAAAAAACAAAAACAAAAAAACAAGCAAAAATATTAAAAGGTTGAAAGATCTGGTAAACTGATGAGAAGTAAGGAGCAGAAATAACATATGAAGGTGCGTAGCAGGCAGTGTGATCCTGGACTCGGAAGGATCTAACAGACTTCATCTCTGCAACCTGGGAGATTCTGAACAGGAAATGAGGTAATACAATAGAGTTCTTTGTGCCTGCGGTGCTCCTTTAACACCTCTTTCTTCTGTGCGTCGCCATCTGCCTATCCTCCTTTCCATCGTCTGGGGTGGAGTTGGATCAGTTATGAAGTGTGTGTTTGAGAGAACCGGGTTTATGGGAGGTGAAGTGAGACTGTGTTTGGAGAAGCAAGCTGGGATGCTTTACAAGGTGTGCCTAGTCAGCCCCCGCTCCGGTCGTCTGGTGAAACGAGATGGAAATGACAACAAGCTCTGGAAATGTGAGAGGAACCGTGATCGTCTTTGTCTCTTGTGGCAGATTTTGTGTGTGTCTTTCTGTGGCACTTTTACTTTTGCTCTCTTGTCCGTACTCTGCCCACTCTAATAAAATCCAGGCTTTCCAAATCCCTCAGTCATCCACAACCCCTCTGTTTTTTAAAAGTTCTCTGTGTTCAGTCCAGAAAGATGTCTTTGGGAAGTGTTTTCATAATCAGCACGCAGTTGCAGCCAATGGAAAACTACGTCAAATAAAGCGAGATCAGGCATGATGTTCCACCCAGCGTGCCTGTTTATTTTGAACTGTGTCTTTGAGGCGTTCTGCATCGTAAATGATCATCATAATAAATTGGTGTACATTACAAATGATGAGATTTTAAATATTGGAAGAGAGACAACAACAGAAAAACTTACTAGATAGCTTTATGTTATCATCAGAGGGGGTGAATATTAAAAATAATTAATCAAATGAGTTTTTTTTCTAATGTGGGCTTTAATATAAAGCTGCAAATGGATGTATGCACATAATTTAACCAATAATGAATATGCATCAAGGGTTAGATAGGCTAAACCAAGCACTCCCCACATATCTACGGAACACAAACCCAGACTTTTTAACCAAATATTTTTCCTTCTGTGCGCCTGCCGAACCTGTCTGCCCTTTGTCTCCTTTGCTTCTCTTCAGGATTTCGTTTCTTCACATGTTGTTATTCTTTTCCTCCTCACGCACTGGTGATTCCCAACCTGCAGTTTAAAAATTCACTCTTTCCATCCAGTGGGTTTCCCGCATTGTCAAGTTTGCCTTATATCATCTCCACAGTTTTCATCACTCACATCTGCCTGACATTTCGTCTTCTCTTTTTCCCTTTTGTATTTCTTTCACATTTTGTTGCCCCCCCCCCCCCCCAAATCGAAGGCAGATCCGTAGCAGGTGTCCCAACCCCCCTCCTTACTGCACTTCCCTCTTTTTGGCATCAGAGACGTGTCGAAGAAGAATCGGAAACAGGGATCCTATCTCTCCAAAATGCACTTAGTGTATACACGTACAAACTCACCACATCTGGATCTTCACTTACTGGGGCAGCTGGGTACATTTCATTATAAGAGACAAATCCTTCCCATTAAAGGAGGCTTATTGGCCCTGATCACCTGAATCCTCCCTCACATGTAGCCCACAGTATAAAAAGCAGTGCTCTTTTTCCATTTTTGTTTAATTTACTATTTTAGTGTTGTCAGACATTAAATATTTGTGCTCCGATGTGAAGAATTCCTTGGAGTAGTTTAACTGGATTTCAAAGTTTCCTGCGTGTATATGGCCTAAGATTTTTAAAGTTGTTGGTTTCGGACAGGCTAAAAAGGCTTGAACTGGACTCCGGCTCTTGACAACTTACACTGTTACCAAGCATATTTGTTGCAAATTTGCAGAAAGTGGAAACACATTTTCTAAGATTTTTTTTTCTGGTGGCAGTAATAATCCAGTAGCTGTTATATTACCAGCTCAGTATTAAGTCAAAATGTTGGTATTTTGCCAACACTGTAGCCTGTCTTGTACCAGGCAGGTCATTAAAAGAGTGAAATGCATCTTGCATGAGACTTTTGTATAGGGAGACCGGAAAACACCATCTGAACTACAGGCAGTCCCATGCCTTTAGCTTTTTTATTGGCTTGTATTATTTTTACTTGATTGCCTCAGTTTCTGTACATGCCAGTGTAGTATGTTGCTTACTGCACCTGATACTGTTCAGCTGCTCAGCACTGACAGAATAGGATGGTTTAGTTTTTTGTGTGAGCAGTTGATTGAGATTTAAATACATAATTTTTGTAAAAACAACCTGAAACCTGAAGGTATGGAACTGCTGGATCATTACATTGCTTTCATTGACTGAGACTTCGCACACAAGAGTGAAGGAGTCACTCTGGCCCACATTGCAGATAAATTAGGTTACACTATTTAAAAAACAAAAAAACATTGGGACTAAATCTTAAGAAACATTGATAAGTAACTTTTAATCTTCTATTGCCAATATATTTTCCATTAATATCTATTTTTCAACCTTTTCAGCATTAATAATAACAAGCTCGTCTCTTGAGGGTTGTTTTTGCATGTTTTTGCATTTTGTGTTTATCCCTCAAAACTTCACAAACTGTATTAAATTATCTTAGATCATGGGACAGTTGGTGAGATCAGTTTCTTGTCAGCTCTCATTTTGCAGATCCATCACTGGGTAACATCACACAAACATTTGTCAGTCTTTAAGTCCATTGCACATTCAACATAATTTATTATGATCTTGGAAACATGTCTCATCCTGAATGAATACTGTCAACATGTCAACTACATCTATTCATTAGTGTTTGTATATTTTGAATCTGTCTCTCTCAGCACTTTCTGAGATGTATGTGAAATCTGTTTTTGTGGTATAGTTTGGGGAAATGCTCCAGTCCAATTCCCCGGCTCTAAATAAGTTTTTCTGCAGCAGCGGAAAGTGTTTTGGAAGCTGACAGTGTGGGCTTGTCTCCCTGGCTTCTTTTCAGCTCTGTCTTCAGGGACACGAAGCTATCACTTCTCTTTCCCACCACTCTTCTCTCTTATTCTGTCCTTTTCTCTCCTCCTGTCTCCCTCATTAGTCGGGTACCTTTTCCTCCAAACAAGTGGAGGAATGCTGGTGCTTATTTTCATAACCTGGGATGAGGAGAAGGATCCTGTAGAGCGTTGGTGTGATTGACGGGGGAGCATGCTGGAAACGCTCAGAGGTTTTCTCTTTGCCTCGGACTCTCGCTGCTGGCAGCCCGGACAGAGCTGGAAAAGCAAAGAATAAGAGCACAGGACTTTTTTACTGGAATGAGTACTTCTCGCACTCACTTTCAGCACACTCTCTCTTCGCCTCTCTATGTTACACCCCCCACTACTCGTTCTGTTCATATCTCTGTCTCAATATCTCTCTCTGTCCCTCTCATACTTTCACTTTGGCCTGGATTTTGTGTGGCTGAGTCCATTCTACAGCGTCAGCTATGACTAAGAGTCATGAGTTGATGGAGACATGATGTCTCACACCCAGTTTCCCCTGAAGCATCCCAGAATTATTCAGCATAGTTTATCTGTGCAGTCAGCGCCCCACACTGACAATGCAGATAAAGACATCAGGTCAATCACAAAGAGAACATTTGCAAACCACACTGGTTAAATTAATGGAGTTGTTGATGAAAAAAACTGATATTGAGTTGATAAGAGTATGCCACCGATTTTAGACATGCAATCCTGTAACATGGACATCTCACAATTGACGGTTTTAAAGAATTGAATAAACCCGGTCCTGCAGAAGAGGGGTGGTACTGTGGGCTTGACCTGCTGGCTTCAAGCAGAGATGAGGAGCAGGCTACAAAGGTCTGGTAAGCTAATTTCTGTCTTACTCCACACCTCCATATTTTTTCTAGTCGTCAACTAGACGCCCCAACTGAAGCTGACTCAAGTGATTTCACCATTTGTCAGACTTTGCACTCTTTTCATGCATGTATATGCAGTAATGCTCCCCAAAAACAAGAGCAGAGGTTGAAAATCACTGGAGATCCCCTTCAAAAAGCATGAGTCTGGGAATGTATTTTATTACACAATTAACATAGAAATACTCAGATGTGTAGTGAATTGTAATTTTTGATGTGTATGTGTTGCATTTGTGTGTGTGTGTGTGTGTGTGTGTGTGTGTTCATTCATACTTTAGAGTCAAAGCAACCATGACCATGGCCTGATGGAAGACAGACCAGCAGCATTAATGCTAATGTTTTCCAAATTACAGCATCACAGTGTTTGACATGTCATTTAAATCAAACATCATTAGCCTGAAACAGTCACGCTCAGTGTTTTATTAATAGTCTCACACCTAAATATTCTTCATTAATTCAAGTCAGCCTGCCAACACATTTCAGTCATTATATGTGCTGCAGACAAGGGGGGATTCAGGCTGGCGAGTGAGGAAATGCCAGCAGACGTAAAGAATGGTTTTGGAATGGCGCCCAGCTCAACTGTAGTCACATGATGTCTAAATCCGAGTCACGTTTGAAATCCAGCATCATTATCCTGTCGTTCCCAGATTCCATCTGCTAGGGCCTCTCCCTTTGAGTTTGTCATCCTCGAGGAATCTGGGAATGCCGGCAGTGAGCTTAGGGAGCGTGTACATGTCGCTGGCTGCACCTGAGCACATATTCACACACATTTACTCACGCACATAGGTTTTTGTCCAGCACACAAGCAGGCATGCTGCATGGCATGTGTCTTATTCACACCATGCACACTGTTGGATGCATGATACACTATTTACAGAAAAGTCACGTGCAAAAAGTCAAGCGAGATGACTGTATTCATGTCCCCCACACAGACAGACAGACTGACTGACTTTGGCTTCAGGTCTTAAATCTTCAATATTCAACACCTGACTCATGACACACACGCACACACACACACACAGCGCAACTTCGTCACAAAATATAAATGTGCACCATATTCACATTAAACACCACACACGGTGCGCAAAGTTGCAAATCTTCTGCAATAAAGTGACACACTAACATGCAGGTGTGATGACTGTTCACATTCCACAGACAGATGAACAGACAGACGGCTACATCTGCAGATTACGTCAAGGTCCCAGGGCTCATCTATCTGCTTGGAAGTGATCAGGTTTTCCAGAAAGCTGAGCACACTTACACACATAGACACACACAGGCGCACACACTTGTACCAGACCTGTCAGGTGAAAACAGATGAGCTACACGGTGGTAACATGCTTGTGCAGATTCCTCACCAGTCTGCTTACACCCCTTGTAACATGAGCTGAGGAGAGCCTCACCCAAAATGGACTAACCAGGTCGTATACATCAGCGTGGTCTCCAATGCAGAAGCTCTTAGGGACGCCAGGGGCTTTTACATCAGCCTTTTTAACCTATGAGGCCTAGCAGAGTCCGATAGAGCCAACAAGTTAGAGGCAGTACTTCTGCAGAGCCGTCAACACAGCATGAAGTCACTCCAAGAGTAAAGATTATGTCATGATGAAACCGACAAATGTGTGAGATGTACTATGGCTTAGTAAGATTCATAGCACATGGCTAATCTTTCCATAGAGACGAGATGTATGTGCTTTCATTGTGCATAAATCCAGATCAACCCATTAAGTTTATTCCCAAGCTCCAGCCCATGCTGTGTGTTTGCATGGGCTTCCTCGGCGTTCTCAGGTTTCTTCCTGAAAATACTACATAAAAGTAGTCTGGTGGCCAGGAAGTTATTAACTTGCCACTGGTATGAATGTGCATGTGGACCTGACTAGCTGAGAGACCAGTATTTATTGAGGTGTCAGATATTAATCATTATGTTTTTTTTTAGATATGATTGTGTATCATGCAGATTTATGCAAAATTATCACATAAAAAGATCAAACTGATCAAGTTATATAGAAAATAATTTAAAGAACTCCTTTTGATTCTAAGTTTTTAAAGTACAACCAGCTTAGAATCATTATTTTAAAAAACAAAATTTTGCAAAACAATATGATCATATCATAATACGATTCCACTGCAAATCTATATCTTGAGCAGATATAAAAGTTAAAGGAACAGCACATCAGATCACAGATGCTTCTTATGGTTGGTTCTAAATTGCACCAAATAACCTGGCAATCTAAATCCCCATGTCTTTGCCTGTTTTTCTGTTTCCTGTTGCTGTTTCTACATATTTCTTACACCCTGTTCACAAAAAATGTTCATCTGCAATAGTTTAGAATGTATCCAGCCACTGTGTTGTTATGGATGTCATGATATTCTCATTTTCAGTATATATGACTTGGTATTGGCACGCTACCCAGTTTGGCCTTGTTGTAGGAGAGATGCTGCTATAGGGTTTCACTGTCCCCCTTCCCCTGTTTGTGTTGAATGCGGTTAGACAGAGTGGTGTTGGAGACTCTGAGATGACGTTAACACTTCAGACAAGAAAATCCCCTCTGATGGCTCTATAGAAATTCTTGTTTTGTTTGTTACACCCAGAGAGGTCAGAGGTCAGGATCTGCTGCAGACCTGCACCCCAGCAGGTTGTACAGATTTAATGTCTTCACTCAGCCGTGCTCTGCAGCCTGGACTGAGGAATGCTGGGTACTGACAGTTGTCAATGTCAGCCTGATGCTGGGAGATAATTTGTGAAGTGACAAGCTGCCGTTTAAAGGCATCGTCTCTGCACTTGTTGCTCTGTATCAGCTACACGTTATACTTGGCGTGCTCAGGTTTCCTCTGACGTGGCTCTGCAGGAGTTGAAAAAAAAAGCCTCTGCAGTGGTTGGGAGTCAGGATTTGAAGTTTGATAAGTTTATGCAACAGGATAGTTACATACAATTCAAATCAGCACTGATCACTGTTGAGTGCATAAAGCTGTTCTAAAGATATATATTTAAAAAGCTACGACTGAAAATGTCTCAATGCTCAGCCTCTACGTCACCTCGATCAAGCTCCTTAATATTAAAGAAAATAAAAACATTAAAAAACAGGCACATGTAGAGTGTTTGGCTCGAAGACCGAGCTGGAGTTTGCTTCAAAATTTAACAAGAATTTGAGGTCAAGTCAAACTATAATTTCAAATGTAAGCAGCCTTCCAAAACATGTAGTAAAAGTTGCATAAA
Organism: Trachinotus anak; assembly: GCF_046630095.1. NCBI lineage: Eukaryota > Metazoa > Chordata > Actinopteri > Carangiformes > Carangidae > Trachinotus > Trachinotus anak. Next base: position 21,753,787 of record NW_027273861.1, read on the forward strand.
ACATCCTCCCTGCTCAGCCAAGCAACAGTTTTTACTCCTTTTTTTTTAACTGTTTTTTCATGTTAGAGCAAACGTCTGTTGCAACTTGAGCCCTTTCTTTTTCTTGTTGTGTATTGTTCTCTGTTCTTCCTGCTGTCATCTACCCTGCCAACCCCCACCCCCCTCCCCATCAGCCCCCCTGCCTCTCTTCTCCTCATCCCCTTCTGTGGTCTTATAAGGTTACAGAGCAGAACGTTCCAAGGTGATGCAGAAATGTGTGTGTGTGTGTGTGTGTGTGTGTGTGTGTGTGTGTGTGTGTGTGTGTGTGTGTGACTTGGTGATGCCTGTGTTCTTTGGTCCATGATGTCCTCAGGTGAGCACTCAATCCCTGCACTGGGCCTGCTTTTATTCCTCTATACGCTCCAATTGAGCCTGGGAACTAACACCTGCACGCGCACACACAGGTGCAGCTATATAATCAGACACACACACACACACACACACAGGTGCAACTATATGATTAGACACACACACAGGTACACATTATTATCCCTTTTCTAGCTCCACTTTCCCCTTGTCTCGTCTCTCTTTAAGGGTAATTTCAGGTTATTTCAACTTGGCTTTATTCCAGTTTTAGCCGTAGCTGTGGCATTTTTTTCTTAATGTAAAAAACGTTGTACAAACCAAAAACGGGAACACGTTGAAATTACTAATAAAGAAGACAAAACAAAAATTTAGACAAACAGATTTTAAACTGTCCCTGAAAACAAAGAGTTGTTATTTGAATTCTCACCAGTATGTTTGCCTCAATCAGATTTCATTCTAAATACTTTATTTGAGCCTCAAGGGGCAATTTAAGGGCAGCGAGTTTGCTACACACCCACACATGCATCTAAAAATACAAATAGAAAATGCTGAAATGCACAAAGATCTCAGACTTTGTGTATTTGTGTGTGTGTGTGTGTGTGTGTGTGTGTGTGTGTGTGTACAGAATTTGCCTCTGCAATGAGGATTTTTTTGTGACAGTGAGGGTGTGCTTATCTTTTTAGTCTCAACTCCAAATAAAATACATTTTGATAACATGGCTGAACATTTGGCCTGGTTGCAACTTCTAAGGTCATCTAGAAGTGATGTGGTGTGGTGACGTCGCTGTGTTCACATACCTCAGCAGGTACTTTGGCGAGAACAGTTTCACCAACCAATAGAAATGATGGTCAAGTTGACAAAAATAAGAGCCAAGTTGTAATAAAACCAAACCCTTCCATTCGAGTAACTGAAACCACCATCCGCCGTCTCATTCTCTGTCCTTAAGCTAATTTCCGTCTCCTCCGTCCCACTGGCCACCACTGCTCTGACTCTGTGAGGCCCGTGTATGACCAGTCAAATAGTAATTCACATCTGACACAATGACAGTGAATAAAATCTCTTGCCAACACAAATCTGCTCTCTGCTGAGTGGGACAGAAGCCCACTTCCTAAAAAGCACATTTTTATGAGTGCCTTTACTCTGGGTTTATTGTGAAGTTTCTCTGTATTCATTTTCTCTTTTGCTGTTTTTTTTTTTTTTCTGCAGTCTCACATTTTCCAAGTCTTCTTCCCTCCTTTTATCTCCAATTCCTTTGCAGTCCTCCCTGACTTTTCTTCTCTCCCTCTCTTTCCACCACTCTTCTTTTTCTCCCCTTGGCCTGAAAAAATCTTTATTCTCTCAGATCCATGTCCTTTCGCCAAGACTATAACTTTCTGCTCGTTTTCCAGTCTGGAACCTAATTGTGCTAATAAGTCATTAAGGCAGCTCGAGCCCTACATGGTACTTAGTCTGGTCCTGGGTGCACGCAACAGAAGAACATCAGCTGCCTGATTCACTCTTCTCGTTGTCTGTAACTGAGAACTTGGATATATGAAGGGAGAGCGTGTTCACATAAGAGTTGTAATTACTTTCATTAAGTGAGCATGCAGTGAGGAAGTGGGATGAGAGAGTGGTTTGTTGGAGAAATCAGAGCATTTTTCTGTGCACGGCACCTAAGTTTAAAGTTAAAAAAACAGTGAGCGCGCACAGTAGAAAAGAAACTTGGACGGAAAGAGAGATCCGATTTAGACAAATTTGAGAAGGAAATGATTATCATTCCTGAGTTTTCTTCATCTGTGCATATCTATCTCTCACCTCTTTAAGGCAGAAAAAATGACATTGTTGCATTGTGTAAATAGTGGGTTTGCTGTTCTTCCAGATAACCTCCAAGTTAGATTAGTTTTCCAGCTAATAAGGATGGAAGCAGACCTTGGGAGAGGCCCTAATAACAGAGCGGGAGAGCTCATACATCAGTCTCACTCACCACACCAAACACCCTGGCTCAAAACACAGCACCCCAGACCATATAACAGCATATTAGTTGCTATGCATAACCACTCAGATTGAACACTTCTGATTTTGTTCTGCTCAGCCCTCTGAGGCTCCCACTTTCTCACTTTCTCCCTCACTTTTCTTTGCTTCATTCCTTTCCCTCATTCCCATGCCTTTGAGTTTGAACTTCTGCACTAATTCCCATATGTTGCTGTCACAGTAAAGTCACACCAAATTCTCAGAGCTTTATAGGGGTTAAGCTCATGTCCCTGCGTGATTTTTATCATCATAAGCCAAATACAGCTGGATGGGGATCAGAGGCTGCTCTCATGGAACTTTCTGTGTGGAGATGTGCTGTCTGGATCTCTCAAAGTATCCTTCATGTCAACCGTTCACTGTATACTTTTTTTTTTTGCCATGAGGATGGCAATTGAGTGGCACCCAGATGCAAATGAAAGAAGAGGTTCCAAAACTTCAGTTCATGTATGAAATGTGCCATATCAGGGAAAGAGGGGAAAGTGATTTTATAATAAAGGTCGTCAGACATCTAGACTTGTGATGCACGTTCACTGCCGTACCAGAGTGGCCTGAAGTTAACATATCACTACTGACATGCCATGGAAATATGTGCATGGCTTTATGATCCAGGTTATATTGGTTTTCTTTGAAGCTACCTAAAGGGAAATTACTGTGACATTAGAGTTTTTAATGATTAACAGTAGTTGTTATTCTAATAAAAACCAATGGGCAGAGATGATATCAGTGCACAAATGGTTCTAGGACGCTAGTGGCTGTAAAAATGAAAGTGATTTGAAATGATAGACAACCAGCTACGAAAACACACTTTGACCAATGCTGATAAATTCTCTTAGAAAAGGGATTTCAGGAGGTGCTGTCACATACAGTGCCTGTGAAGTAATGGCAGTATAATTATCACCACCCAATTAAAGAAAGAGTGGAAGGGAGGGGATTCACATATAATGGGACATCTAGTTTGATGGTTGTATAAGCTATTAACACGAAAAGAAAAAAAAAGGACTTTACAAGGAAAGTACTGCACTGTGATTGGTTGTTGGTTCCATGGACATGTTATAGGCTCTAAGTAACACAGATTTTTAAGCTTTAACATAGTTTAACAGAGGTCTAACAGTGTTAAACTGTCAGTTCACCTTAGACTGTTGAGTCTTTCCAGATTAAATTAGTTGTCCAACCTGGTCTTAAGAAAGCATTGTGAGATTGCTATTTGAAATCATTTAAAATATATACTTGTTATGATTAAATAGCATTAAATGTTCAATGAACTTTCATACCTAACTTAAATTAATATAATTAAATGTATCTATTTCTCTATAGAGAATATGCATATGTGCATTTGTATTTGCGCAGATATGTATCTTCTCCATCTACTTGTACTGTCAGTGTCTTCCAAAAGATGGGTGTGAGCTTTTTCTGATCTGCCCTCCCAGTCTGCATAAAATGTGCTCATATCTACAGAACAAGAGGACATGGTGTGTGCATGTCTTTTTGAAGCAGCCCATATGACCATTACAAGAACAGTTCATAAGATGATTTTCTGATCCTCCACCTTAACAGTTAAGGTTTTAGTAAAGTGTGGGCAACTAAGACGGCAAGGATCAGGTCGAGGGTTTGGGTCATAGTTAAAAGAAACAAGTGATTATGGTTGACTGGAGGACAGATGTTGACTGTGTTCTCAGTGTAAAGTCTGACTGAGTGTGTATGAGTAACTGTACCAACTCAGACCTAGGGAAATTCACTGTAATAGTTTCTTCCTATTTTCCACAATCACTAAAACCAGGGCTGTCAATCTCTTTTACTGACTCATACTGTCAGATTAGGATCTTTACAATACACAGATCCAGTTCACAATTGAGGAACCATCAGAATCAGGATCATGATCCAATCAGGGCCCACAACCACAACTGCAAAAACTGCTCATCTAAACTGACACAGGCATTGAAGTTGCCTATATTTAGCCCCTCGTTAACAAATGGGCGTAATACATTTGCTTCCCTCCAACGCTGAGTAACATTAGAAAGATAATCTCAAAATTACTCTGAAAATTACTCCAGATGATTGTCTCAATGAAAGACGGCTAACAGATGTGACCTAAATCAAGGAGAAATAAAATGGTAGAGAAATGAGTGTCTGTTTGGGCAACAGTCTTATCTGAAAAAGTAATGTCAATAAAATCACGTGCTATTGCTCATTCCTGAAAAAACACATTTCTTAAGAATGAACGGACCAAAAACTGTTCGTGAAAATAATACACTTTTTTCTCAATTGCATTCAGCTGTGTCTCCCCCAGGTCGATTTCCAAACCTTTGGCATGGCACAACTCTCAGTCTTCCCCTCCTCCCTCCCCTTGTCCTCTACTCACATGTCCAGCCCCCTCTACTGAACTCTCACCTGGCTGCGCTTGGCCAGTTTCGTGTCAGTGAAGCTAGTGAGCTGCGTTGCCCCCGCTCCTCTGTCTTTTCTTTTCACAGAGCTCTGCACTTCTTCAAGTCTGTCAACCCAGAACGCAGAGAAAATTTAGATCCACTCTGGGGCCAAGACTCGCTATAATTCACTGTCATGTTAGAAGCCCTCAGGAACAAACTCACAAGTCATTTTGGGTCCTGTGCTGTAGCACAGCTTGAGACAGCCTGTGAAATAGTATGTGAAATAATCAGAGATAGAGATATACAAGAGGATAATTACAGAGCCAGCAGAGATCATGAGTCACTGTGCGAATGCAATACCAGTTTAACAAAGAGATAACACGATGAACACACAGCTATCTTTATGGTTTATCACGTCCCGGTTGCTGCTTGCTACATATCATACAGACCATAACTCATAAAGCTGCCAGCCTCATGTTATGAGTCTGTTGCTAAGCCTCCAGACTCCCTCACTAACAGGTGCAGAGGCCCAAAGCGCTGCTCATTAACACAGCTCATTTCACAAGCACCACCACCACACAGTCTTTACCGTCCTGACACGGCACGTGTGAAACAACACATTATCACCCAATTAGCATGACCCTGTGTCAGACGGCTGGTCCTGTTTGACTCCAGACTTTCTCTCCTCGCACACTCATGACCGTCACACACGTAACAAGAATGTTTCCGGCTTGTTAATTCAAGGATGTAAACTGTCTTCAAAGTGTATGACGTTGTTTTTCAGCTTTGCTGCTGAAACATATTTGAGAACAGGTTAGGTTTGCAGGTGTATGTGTGTGCACACAGTTGTGTCATTGCACATGCTTGTGTTTTTGCATGTGCTTGTGACTGTAGGGGGCAACGCTCTAAGTTGGCAAGCAGCCATTTACTCATTCATCATGTTAAACTATCCCAGTCTGCTGCCCCAAAACACACACACACACACACACACGCACACACACACACACTCACACGCACACTTAACAGGCAGAAGTCACTGCTGTATTGTAGCTGTAGCTGATTGTAACCGTGGGATAAAGTATGTGTGTTGAGTCTTTGTCAATTGTCTGGTGCCCTGAGAATCAGCAAACATAAAACTATTTCAGGCTCCATCCTTGTCGGTCCTGCATGTTGTTCAGACGCGCACAGGCTTTTTCATTTGTCAGGTATCACCTTCTGACCTGTGGTGGTACACACTGAAGCTCATTCTCTGTCTCCTCTGTGCTGTAATGAAAAGCAGAGGGCTGTTCTGTCGTCAGCTCGTAATAACGCAGCATTAGGTCCACATGGCCTGCTGATAGGCTCACTGGGGTACATTCAAACCTTTGATCTACACTAGCAAATGTACAATGCTATCGTCAGTGTTGTTTAACATTTTAGATGGGAAACTCTCAAAGCGGTGTGTGTTTGTTTCTGTTCGCAGTCTTTTACCTAGAAAAGTGTCCGCACTAATCTAACTGTGGCTGTATTAAATAATCTTATTAAAGCAGCATTAACCGCTATTCAAATATTTATGTTGCATTTGATTAGTCCCATCATCGTCCCATTGGCCCAAAAGGTCTGGTTGAGAGCAATGTGTCTGTTTCTGTTTACACACACACACACACACACACACAGATGAAGCTTGCAGGTGTGTTTAGCATTAATCCAGTACAGTAATTTAAATACTCGGCACTGATTGGGTGATTATTTTTTCCTGTTGCCACATGTCCTAAGGGATGTTGCTGGTTTAAGTTATGTCATAGAGAATTGGAAGGCCATCGACTGTGACAGTTTCCTTCATTTGGTCTAAAGCACTTCAATGCAGTTGAGTGGAGGCAAAAGAAGTGCGACACGTTGTTGCACATTACGCTGAACCTTTCTAAACTTCCCCACTTCACACCACTGGGTGACTTTCTTTGAGCAGCAGTAGACAGCACCATGTTTTTCAAGGGTCATTCCTTTCACTCCATTTTTTTAAGTGACACAAAAATAGAGATACTTTGACTGTAAATTGCAGGGTTCTTGATCCATCAAGTGAAATGACTTGTTGGACTAGTGAAAGTCCACCTGCTGTTTCTTTAGGGCCCCAACAGCCAGAAACATGCTAATAGTTGTCTCCATTTCCTTCCTCTTTCTACAGGGTCTGAGTTTCCCCAAGACCCCAGTGTGCTAGCTACCACTTCATGGAACACCTCTAGTGATGGTAAACTCACACACATAAACACACACTCACAATAAGCAGGGTTCAGTTTCAACACACACGCCTTGACAAGCCTCCTCCCAACAAAGCTGTTGAACACATCTGTTACAAGCAGTGCAGTGATATGTTCACAGTGTCATTAACACTTGCTGTCTGAAGTCACATTCAGTGATGTGTTTAAGCTTACCTCCGTCCTCTGTGAAGGGGTCACCTGCAGCCACCCAGACAGCGCCCACTGTCCCAGCGTAGGCCAGCGTAGAAGATGACTGATGGAAGGAATTAGACGTTGAGCTGCTCAGCATGTGGGAATACAGCCACAGGTGCACTGCGTTTCACTCATTTCCACTGACCTACTTTTAGTTCCCTCTTAAACAAAAGCTACCAGTGGTACCAGTGCTGAATGTGCAGTTGCTTTCAGTTCGTCTTCTCACACTTGTAGTTGACTTAGAACATCCTGTACAGCTGTATCAATGATTCCCTGACGTCCACACTTTTTTTTTTTTTTTGTTTTGTTTGTGGCTATTAGTTTGTTAGTAATATACTGAAGCTCAGTAGCTTGCAATGTATGAAGATGACATCCCCACCTTTAAAGCTTAGTTCCACCTACAGCGTTCAGATTGATCACCAAACAACGCAGGCAGCACCAGATCCTTTTCGATAGATGAGCAAACTTGAGATGTGAGCAGTGATTCACAGGCCTTCAACCAGGCGACACCAGAGTATCTTCCTTTGCCCGCTTGTGTTTTTGTTTCTTGCATTTTGCAAGAAGTAGTCGAGTATCAATGTACATAACGAACAAACCCATCAACAGGTCTCCATTCTCCTATGCTCTCCAAAAAAAAAATTGACAGCGGGATGCAATATGGAGATGGAAATGTCTTAAAGGCGGCTTGGTTCTCCTGCACAAACTTGGTCAGCTTCCTTCCTTGATCAATAGGGATTCTTTCCAGTTTATTAGAATTATTTTGTGGTGAGGATGGTCACATCTCCCGGAGCTGCCCAGCTTTAGATCAGCAGATCCTGATGGTGGAAGCATTTAAAACAGCTGGTCCTCTGTCAGCACCGCAGGAACAACTGAGTCAGATCCTCATAATTTTCTGGATATTTTCTCAACGCTGTTCCCCAGAGTTATCAGTTAAATCTTGCCCCCTCTCCTCAGCTTCCACAGGGCTTGGAGAGCCAACATCCGCCTAATCCCCCACGAAGACACCCTGACTTGGAAGCTCTTCAGAATAAGACTTTATTGATCTTGACCTTTATTTTTGTTCTCTCATTTTGCCTGGTTTTCTTAATTCATCTCTTGCAAAGCCAGCTCTCCCACAATATCCACCCCACAAGGGATTCTGTGTACACAAAAACAGACGTCGTTAAACACACGGGCAAGAATGAGGACAGTAGTTTCTGGGCATGATTGAGCACTTTAGTCAAGATAATGATTATGGTGACCAATCAAGAATGTTTAAAAAGTCATAAATACAATGAAGGGTAGTTCCAAACAAATCATAGAGACAGCTTTATTTTTCCACAACAACATGAAATATGAAAATCTACAAAGGCTACATGTGTGCACGCACGCAACCATGTGTTCAAAGTGGTGTGTCTGTGTGTGTGTCACTTTGAGCTCAGCCCCATGACGAACATCTGTTTCTTATCTGATGGATGGATGGTGATTGCACCACTTGTTTTGTCTGCAGGCAGGGAATGGTTTTGATTGACCAAGCAGACAGCATTCAGGTAGCGTGGCTCTATCAGTACGCATCAGTAGCAGGAAGTCATCATGCTGAAAGAGGCTCATTATTGGGCTAAAATCAGGGGTGATGATAGTTTACTGAACCCGTTTTGCCTCTGGCTTTCTTTCATTCTCCCTTTCTTTTTCTCTGTTTCATTCTGTACCGTTTTTTCTTCTCTTACTTCCTTCCCTCCCTCTCCTTTCTCTGCTGGAGAGTGACCCAACTTTAATGAAATTCACCTTTAGCCATAGCTGGCAGTGCTACAGTCCCAGCTCCTCGGTGTATCTGCTGAGTATGTTTAGTTAGCTGTGCAGTCACTCAGGTTTCTGAGCCCATGTCTTGCTGAGAGCGGCCTGCCTAGCGCAGCTTTACTGCCGTGCATGTTATTGAATATAGACACATATTCCCATATAGAATACACTGTCGCTGGTGAAATGAAAAGGTGTAGTGTAACGCAGCTAGTTTTGAGCATGAATAATTTGTGTACGTTGCGGTGGTGTGGGTGTGCGCGTGTTTACATTTGTGTGCTTGCGTGTGAGTTTTTGATTGTACAAAACCTCTGCGAGAAAATGCAGGCCGATGACAGGGCACCATTTAGTCGCCTGCCACATTAAAGGGACAGTCCGCAGCAAGGGCTTGAGTTTCACCGTGCCCCCGGTGCCAAATACCACAACACTCACCGCGAGACAATTATGTACAGAGTGGCTTTGTTACACAGACATTGGCAGGGCATCTTTGCAGTTAAATCACTCGTTGCTCTCTTTCCCCTATTCTCTTCTCATCATCTCCTCTTGTCTCTTCTTTTCCCCTCTGCTGTATTATTCTCAGTTATTATAACAGCTAATGAAGTGTGCAGGCACACAACCCCGAAAACCATTTTCCTTTCCATCAACTCAACTAATGAGATGGTGATAAAGTGACTCAGTTTGTGTGACCTTCTTGCCTTTGGCAAAACACACGTGTCTTTTAAGAGCAGGTCTGTTCTTATTTAATATATGAAGTACTTTTTTTTTTTTTCATTTTAGAAAATGCAGTCAGACTCAACAGACACATGAATCCAGTGAAGTATTTAGTGAAGGATTTAGTCCACTACACTCATAACAGTGTGTAGGCGCAGTATTCCAGCAGACCCCCATGACTTTGTGTTGACAGTGGGGAGTCAAATCATAATTAAAACACACACCTACACACAGAAGTACGGAAGCATGGACATACAAACTGTCATGTACCCTCTCAAAAGATAAATGTATTTATCACCCAGCAGGAATGACCTTAGTGTTGATGTTCCAGCATGTGTATGATGAGTGTGGATGTTCCAGTGTGTGTACTGGCTTTGAGAGGTAATGACCTGTGACTGTAGGGAGTGTTGCAACATTATTCCTATCAGAGTGAGAGTCACACATTACTCACACCTAGAACCGACCTAAAACAATGTTGCTCCAGGTTTTGTGATTTTAATTTTAATTTTCATATGACGTGCTGATTATTTTGTCAGAAAACTACAAAAGCGCAACTAGACACATGAACAAAAGGACCTCACAGCTAAGACAAACCAAAATGTCAGTGCCGTAACAACACTGTCAAAGTCCTTTTTCACAGCTTCAGTTAAGGGCAACGAGAGCAGTAAATCACACAACTAATATTAACGATTCTACTCTAAATGCAAGAGTCCACTTATACAGAAACCAGTTACTTATTAAAGAACACAGAGAGAAATGGTAATTATAGCAGTTAAAGAAATGAGTCACCTTTCATATTTTATTCACTTAAATTCATTGAGCCATGTGGTTGGAAAGATACCTGAGCCCAGCCACACATTAGGGAATAGATGATACTAATGATGTAATGATTGTCTCCTAATAGAAGTAGAAGGCGTTTTCTAAGCTGTGCCAATAATCTGAGGAACTGCTCCCACCTGTCAGACTGATGAAACTCCCCTAGAAACCACTGCTTTGTTTTTAAGTGTAAAATAAGACTAAGTACTGAAATGTTAGATTCTGTCAAAGTATATGAACTGAATTGTAATGACGACTGTTTCAAGCCTTGTAAAGGTCATGGCTTGGAAAGATGTGACATTTTAATTTTTGCGAGGAGTTAGAGTTGAGTTTGCTAACTAAAAAACATTGTAACTGTTTGCGAAACTGAGCTAATGTTTGATACAGAGGAAACATGGTCACATCCTTCATCTCGGTGCTCTGTCGGTTGTCCCATGACATTCAAAGTGATTACAACTGGTAACACAATCAGAAAGATTAAATAGAAAACCAAAGCAAAACAAAAAGTGGCAAAACAGTTGAGTAAACAGGTTATGAAAAGAAACAAGTGACACAAATTAACTGAGGACACTGCTGCACTCAGTACTCTTCATTTTTTTATCATATCAGAGTTTGACGTGGCCATTAATTATGTTCAACCCGTCTGATACAGCACCTATTACTTTTTATTATCGAATTCTGCCTTGATAATCTATTTACAAGGCTTGTTAAAGCAAACAGAAAACCCAGGCATCTGTGTCTGGGCTCACAGTGTGTGTCTGTGGACAGACAAACAGAAAGGTCAGTCCTACAACAATGAATTACTTGGCTTATAGATGTCTACATGATGTGACGCAAGAGCATCTCTCCCCCACACACACCTGAGTGAGATATGTTTTTTATGTCTAAAATTGTGAGTGGAGGAGTAAGTAGACGGGGAGAGAGAGGAAGGAGTGAAGAGAGAGAATCTAGGTGGAGGAGATGTGATGGATGATCCTCAGTAGTAGTAAAGTGTTTCATCATTAGCAATATTAAAACATTGAAACATTTAATGTTTTTATTGACCCAATGTTCTGCGTGGACCTTCTGGAGGTTTTGTTCCGACAGCAAATGAAATGTGGAGAGACAGGACTGCACAAATAAGGGAGGCTGGTGTGTATGTAGAGAGAGGAGGACAGAAAAAAGGGGTGAGAAGGGGGAGAAGTGGGAGAAGTGAGGGGGAAGTGGTGGTGGTGGTGGTGTGGTCGATGGTGGGAGTCTCCTCAGATTGTCACACACTTGCTAGTACCACATTGCTGTGTTAAGCCTGGGGCACACACACACACACACACACACACACACACACACACACACACACACAGACACACAGGCTGTATGCCAAGACAAATGTGCCCACTTCTCTTTTTAGCAGAAACATCGTAGGCTCTCATTTTATTGCACTTTTCAATGACAATATGTTCACCGCTGGCGTCTGCTGAGCTGTACATACAACCACAAGGGTTGCTATGGTGACAGAGAGTACCAAGTTACAGCACCAGCCTGCGCCTGGAGTGTATTGGCAAGAAGTAATGCAAGTTTAACTGAATTAGTTGTAAGAACTGCTAAGTTTGTCCATTTCCTGCAATTCTCATAATTGATTCTCTTCTAAATTATTAATTTTAGAGTCACTGTTAGGAGAGCAGTTCAAACTACATCAAACTCTTGCAGATAGATACACATTTAAGGGTCTTTCTGTGCCTCCAGCTTCTCAGACCAGTAAAGCATCACTTACTACTATAGTCTATTGGCCTGAGAGGAATAAGTGCCTGACAGCCTTAATTCAGGGCAGAAAAATTAGCTACACAGACAACTTCATACCAGCTATTACTGGAATAAAAATAAACATTTCATGATAATTATCCTGGAATTCTATTAAGATGTTTTTGCTGCTGACTTACAATATCTTTACTTAACTATGCTTTAATGAACAATAGAGGATAAACTGATATATGAACAGCGACAGAGAGCAGCTTGGAGAAGACAGCAATGTCCTTGTAGGGAAAACCCTGGTTGGGAAACAAGACCTGTGAAGTGTTGTGGTAGTTATGTGTTAACTGTCCAACAACCCCTCTACCTCTAAAGCTACATTCCTGACATCTTTCCCGGTCTGTCTCGTGATTTCATTACACAGATGTCTCATATCAAGCCATGGAAAGCTGTGATATTTGAATGTGTGAGAACCAGGGAGCAGTGGTCAGGCCAGGCGTCTAAAAACTTATGTTGTTCAGTGCAGAGATGGTCTGACTAATTAATTTGCACACTGTAGTAAAGATTTAAATGTGTGGTTGTACTTGCAAATGTAAGTGTGTGCCTCTATTTTTGCTTCTCAACCTCTCTATTCACACCCACTGAAGCTCATCTGACTAGTATTTGAGATTCCCCTGTATGTGCTTTTCCGTCTTTGTTTGTTTTGGCCAGTTTGTGTAACCAGGAGCATTTCTGCATACCTAAGATGGGTTTTGGGGTTGAGGGAACTTTCCAGAGGTATTTCATGACATTAACACTAATGTTTTTCCTACACATTAAACTCTTAGGTGGCCCTCCAGATTGTTTTTTTCCTGACCACCGCGAGGAAAAATGTGGTCCAGGAGATAATCATGCAGAAATGTTTTGCTGTGTCTTTTCCAACACCTTCCGAACACATCATCAGCGTCACACTGCGGTATTATAATGGGCTCTGATAGCCTTATTTTGTCTCCTTAAGAGAGAAAAGAGTCTTCACCCACCACACAGGTGGTGTTGCCTCATGAGATCTTACTCAAGCTGGGGAAAACCCTCTGGCATCATACAGCCATGATGAAAAGTGAAATTAGGTGTCACCACAGTGGCAACCACAAAATAACTTGCAAAACCAGGCTTTGAATATGTGTGTCTAAAAACACTGAGTTGTTTTACCACTATTCGTTCATACAGCAGCATGTGTTTTTTTTTTCTATCTGGCTCCGGTGTAGTACAGTAAGTGTTGTTTGATTTATGTCTGAGTTCTTGGCCTTGTGTAGTACAATGTCTTCCCTCTCTTATTGTCCGTATCTCACTCCTGATGTTTCTTCTCCCTGGGCCCCTCTTATATATTTTTTCTTCTAATTCACCTCATCCTCCCCTGCTCTATCCCCTTCTCTTCCTCATTTATGTCACTCATGTTCTTTTGTTTCATCTCTATCATGTCTTCCAGGGCCTTTCTTCATCCGCCTCGAAGCTCCGTTGAACAACATCACCACCTCTCTGGGCCAAACAGCCGAGCTCTTCTGTCGTGTGTCTGGCAACCCGCCGCCCACCGTGCGCTGGCTGAAGAACGACGCCCCCGTGGTGCAGGAGCCGCGGCGTGTCTCCTATCGGCCCATGCCATTTGGGTCACGCCTCCGCATCCGCAACCTGGACACCACCGACACAGGCTACTTCCAGTGTGTGGCCACCAACTCCCAGGGCACCGTGTCCACAACAGGCGTGCTGTTTGTCAAATTTGGTAAGAAGAGTGAGAGTAGTGAGAGCTGCATTTCATCTAAAGCTTTTAAAGACGTCTGGTGTGCAGATGTCACAATGAAGTGGCTCTGTGACGAGTATTTTACGCACTTTCTGTGACAAACAATGACACATTTCTTCTCCGTCTATCTTTTCCTACTAGAGATCTGGCTCCTTTTAGCAACACTCATCTCAACTGATTCCTCCTTGTAGCTGGCAGCGAGCACAGAGAAAAATCTGGGAGCAATATTGTTTATCCTGTTGTAAAAAAATCCCCTTGTCTTCTTTTCCAGATCCACTCCCTACACCTCTGCCAGGAAGGCCAACGTAAGTTTCTCTTCCTCCATCCATTTTTCTCTCTATCAGTCTATTTATGCTGAAGTTACCACAATGGAACACAGGGGACTGCTTCACAAAATTGATTTGTAAGCCCTACTCAGACATGGGTTGCAAATCCACGTCTTGAGAATTGCAGAAAGATTTGTGTGTCCCACAGTATCCGGCATGCTCATGCGCTGGTCACAAGTATTTGTTGTTTTGGATAATGAAACACCAAAATCACCACTCGCCATTTGCAAATTCGGTGAGATGTGGCCCTGAATCGCACAAAGAGAGAGAAAGATGATACAATAATCATTTGTGGGTCTGTTTTATATTGTGTGAGAACAAATTTTATAATAGACAATACAATTGCCATGAAATAAATCAAAAGAGCCTTGAACACATCCAACAATGTCCTCACAGTTTGCTAACATATTGTTTGTGGTCAGAAAATGTCACGTTGTTTTGTATCTTGTACTTCTCATAGTAATTCATTGCCTGCTTAAAAAGTCCTATACAGTGTATTCAATGGATAATCACTCACATTATAACAAGGTCTGGCCTGTAGTTTCAATAACACTGATATAGTCTCAATGTAGCTGAATGAATATTCAACATTACCCTCTTTGCTGTGATGTTTTATGCTGCTGTTTCTGCCCGACCATTGGCGCTCACGTGGTTCATGTGTGAACAGAGACTGTGTACAGTCACACATGGACCATGTGGCTCATGTTTGCCAATCACAAACCAGGGCTTAAAGCATATGGCGTCTTTAACAAACTGATCCTTGTAGTATCTGTGGAATTAGGTTAATTTACTCTCAGCCAACTGTAATCAGACTCAAAATGCTAACAACTTCAAAACCTCTGCCATTCATTTAATTTCAGGTCAATAATGAGCTGATTTCAGGGCTGTAATGACGTTATTATAATTAAAAGTGAATTTCCTGTATCTGCTTGAGAGTTAAGTGGATTAACTGAAGTTTACCTATATATTTCCACCTAGAATGAGCAGTATACAACTGTGACCCACAACTGTCTGGGTGGTTGCTGTCATATGATGTTTTTCAGTCAGCCAGTTAGCAGCCAGCTCTCTGGATGTATAGCGAAACCATCCTCAGTCCTGATCTCTTACCATGAACGTGCATATCAAATTAAAGGTCTTGAGATCGGCAAATGAAACTAAATGATCGAAAATGTTTTAAGAAAGTATCAAAATTACATTCCACACAAACGTTTCAAATTTTGTTTGAGTCTGGCGAGCTTCCTCCGCTGTGTTTTGACGTCTCCTCACCCAGTGTTATGGGATAAAACTCTATGAACTTTCTCAGCTCGTTTGATTCTCGCAGGATCAAAGGAGTTAAGCTGGATGATTTTCCCCAATGACATTATGGCAAGGCTCGCTGCCATGTTCCATGCCGCGTTCTGTGAATCAAAACTGCTGGCACAAGGTGGATATCAGACACTTACTAAATCCACTCACACGCTGGGACGAGCGCATGCACGGTCGTACACATGTGCGCCCAGCTGAGCACGTACGCGAGCGCCCTCTCAAACATCTGTTTCTGCCATTCCTTTGTTTACATGTCTTTGATTTTTCCCGTGCAACTTCAATTAAGGCTTGTTTCAGAGATGAGACGGTTGGCTCACAAAGAAATCACAAATGCAATTTCTCAAGGGAAATATCAATAAAAGCAATTTAATCGATCTGGCTTCACAATAGAGTCGTGCAAATATCAGAAATAAACAAATGGAGAACCGATACAGGAAGTTGACAAGAGAGATTACCAGGAGGACATTGCGAGGCTGTCACTTATTAGGATGTTAGTGTGAGAGTTTTTTTAATCCAATTTATCATATCTGGGGAGGATATCGCAGCAAATTAAATAACAGATAATTAAGTTACAGTTAAAGTTGACTCCTTATCTGGACAATTTGAAGTCTATGTTATATACAGTCCATGCAAACATGAAATACTGTCAGTGTCCAGTGTCCCGTGAAAAATTTTTTTTTCATCTTGTATCTTTCCAGGAATAAAAAAAAAAAATGTGTGCTCTAGTTTCACAACCATGATGCATTTGTGAGGTAATTTTTGATGCTGGAAAGTTTTATGAAGGTCTTCAAAGACTCAGCTGGTAATGAAATAACCTATTGAGTAAGCACAAAATCCAAATCACCATGATGATGATATTCATGAATTTTTCTTTGGCTAAGTTGATTAAATCCTAGAGGAGCTTCTCACTTTATCTTTAGGACGGCTTTAAAGTAATGAACTGTAAGATTCGCCGAGGTACAGCTACCCCCCCGCCCCCCCGGCAACTTGTAAAGGAAAGTGTTGCAGTCAAGCGTGGACCAGCATGTAATCTTGAGTCTCATTACAGTCATTACAGACTTCATTTAAATAGACAGGGGCCTCCTTTGACGGCGGTGGAGCTGCGGTGGTGGTGGGCCGATCGTTACTGCTGCTCATCATTAGTGTCACGGCTAACTTATTAGCTGTAAAGTTAGGGTGGCAGCCGTCAAGAAGACAAGGTTGCCTAATTATGACACATGATGACCTGTGTCTGCTTACCTCACAATGCAGCTGTTTGAACGTCACAACTTCTGCTTCTTCTACTCCTCGAGGTTTTTGGAAAGACATCTGGTGCTGAAGCTTGTCATTTTAAATGGAATATATTCATTTGCATTCCACTACTTTTTTTTTTTTTTTTTTTACCTCTCTCCCAAGCTTGTGAGCACAGTGACTTCCGTTTTCTTGGGATAAATTAGCCACAAATATTACTCACAAATTTGGGGAAAAATTTCTCGCCACCCACCTTGTTGAACCTGAACATAACATGAACTTCATATCCTCTGTGTTGTCTTTGCTTCGGTCTGTGCTCTGATTTCCATCCCCTCCACGTTGGCCTTAAGTATACACTCTGTGGTGTGCGGGACATTACAGTGTGTGTGTGTTCGTATATATATCCTCAGGGTTGGGTTTTTGAGAGTAGCCACAGGCAAACTCAAAGCTGACAGCCTCGAGGTTTCAACTGCAAACCAGGCAGCTTGTGTGCAGTGTAACTACCCAAGACCGGAGCAGGGAAGTGCAGCAGATCGGAAATACAGTGAGGAGGAGACATGAGGATGATCTGAGATGGACAGAGATGGTGGAAAGTTTTAAAGCATGAACTTTTCCTTAAGCACAGATATTATTAGTTTTCTAAGTCTACCTTCCAGAGCTGCCTTTAAAAGCACGTCCAGGTTCAAGACAAGTTTATAAGTCAGGTCTCGAGTCTGTCAGAGCAAGTCTCAAGTCTTTTAAGGCCAAGCCTTTTACAAGGTGAATGTCAGGTCAAGCCAGCTTTCAGGATGCTGAGCGTTAAAACTTTTGTCAAACCTGTGATTGTAGTGTTTGACATAGTTGAGACCATGTCCTTTCAATATGGAGGCCTAGTAATTAAATGTATTAGGCTGTGCAGGGTCTATATTGCTGCTCTTTTTATATTTTTATTTTCCAAGGATTTCACCAGGGCACACATCGAAGACTTGAGACTTTAAAGCAAAAACATTTCAGCCTAAGAATTGTTTGACATTTTGGGAAATTTCAGGGGGAAACTGCTAACCTGGCTCTGTCTAATGGCAACAAAATCCATCTACCAGCACCTCTGTAGCTCACTAATTAACACAATGTAGCTTGTTTGTTTAGTAAGACAAAAAAGTGTTAAAGTGAGATATTCTGGTTTTATTGGGTGTGTGTGTTGGAGTATTAGGTGAAAAACTGTTCCTTTAGGTCAAATCTCACATCCCTTTTTTGTTTGACTTACATTTAGGTCTAGAGTTTTGCATCGACATTTCGGATGCAAATTAATTTCCAGTCCAAAGTTCATCAGTTTGCCAGCAGTTGCTACTAAATAAGAAAGATTTATGCACCTCCTCTAACAGTGCTCATGCTCCTCCTCTACATTCTCCTCCCTCCATCTTCTTCCTCCCTCCCTTACCTCCCCTCTTTGGAGATGTTTTCATAGAGCCAGAACAAACACAGGGTGAGGGGAAAAAGTCTGGCCTGCCAAAATCAGACCCCCAACTTTCTCCATCACTCTCTCTCTCTCTCTCTCTCTCTCTCTCTCTCTCTCTCTCTCTCTCTCTCCGTGCGCTGCCACACTTCTTTCATTTGCAGAAAAAAAAGAGCACGTTGGAGACGGCGGGAGGGTGAAAGGAGTGAAAGAAAAACAGTGTTAGCAGAGTGGGAGGAGGATGGTACCATTAACACTCCGGGTTGCATGTTGTTCTTTGATTCCCGGGTTCTGCAGGGTCGGCAGCATTCAGGTGTGATTAGCAGTGTGAGCCGACGGGAGGTTTAGCTGTAAGCTCAGATCAGAGGCAGTTAATAACTCCTAACCCTCCTAACTGAGGCCGGCGTGCTAACTGCCTGCACTATGACAGAAGAGGCTAAAAGCATCTTTGATGCTATTAAATGCTCTTTTCTTTTTGTCTATATTTTTTTTTTTCAATCAAATTCACCAGTTGAATTCATTAGATTTCTAAATGACTTTTATTAGTTCTTTCTTTCTTCTCTTAGTTCATAGTTGAGGAAATAATCAAAATGTAATGAGAGTGATATGAAAAACATGTTTAGTGAGAATAGTTTCCTCTTTAGTTTTATTACAGTTCTGTAATAATGTATTTCTCTCATGTTGGTATAGTACATGTGGCTTACATATACAAGCTTTCTTGAGTTGATGTAAGTGACTATAAGCAATGTGTTCACAGTAATGATGGTTCAGATAACTATGAATAATGTGAAACTTGTTTGTAGTGCAAAACCCACAGACAATTTTCACTCAACTCTGTATTTCCCCTCAGCTCTATGGAGCTTTAGCATCTTTCAGCTCATTCTTTTGGTTTTTTGTTTTAAGCTGCAGCAGGAAGTGGCAGAAGTTGTTCTGAAAAAAAAAACAAACAAAAAAACAATCCAGCACCAAGCAACAGACACACAAAGTTAGTGGCTAGCTGGTAAGCATAGTGGAGCGTTTAGCAGCTAGAGATATTTTCAATTTATATGGTCTTTACAATTTACATTTACATTGTTTCTGCTGCTCCAAATTAACCAAATCATCAGTTACATCTGGGGGTTTTTTTCTTCGTAATTTCCTGTACGATTTCTAAAAACCAGCTGCTTTTGAATTTCTAAAAATGTTGACTTTCTGGATATAGAAGTGTTTAATCTGACAGCAGCGATAAACAGACTATGCGACATGGCCGCAGATGCCGGAGTTTCTGTCTGTGTTTATAATAGAGGGGTTTTCTCTCTGTTTGAAAAGATTAATACCACTACACCCTGGCTGTCAAGGCTGTTTAAATTTCTCAGAACTTTCCCCACCACTTTTCTTTCAGCACAGGCAAAAAAAAAGCAATTACAAAAATAGCAGGGTTTTTTTTTTTTTTTTTCTTCCTGTGCTCTGCCTTTCTGCTCTCTGTTTTGTCCACTCCGTACTGGAGAAAGAAGGAGAGACAGGTTTAACAAAGAACAGATTCTCTGTGGCCTGTGTTCTCTGCCGTCTTTTTCGTCTAACCTTCCTGCTCCTTGCTTATCTTCAATCTAACTGTCATTTGCTTCAGCATGTTTTGAAAAACGGATGTTTCGATCACATTTGTTGGAAGATGCGCTCCGTTGATCCTTTTATTTTCCTTCACACACCAACAGAGCTTATTTGAACAGTGTTACACTCTAATATCTCAACTGAAACCCCTTTGACAGCAGAGCCAGCAATCACACATGCCCAAAAGTGCTGCTTTGTTAACAATTAGATTTGTGTGTTCAAATGTACATGTTCATATAGACATGCACAGTTTCATCTATGTAATAGAATAACATCTTTATTTACTCTTTGTTAATTTGGAATTGCTTTGACAGTTGAGATCTTGTTTGTGTGTAACTTGACAACTCAGACTGATTCCTCTAATTAGGTGTGTTTAACTGTGATACACTATAAACACTTGTGTGTAACTTGTGTGCATTTTCTACAGAATGACTTGACTTTGTATAGATAGGACTGTTGCGTGTGTGTATCACCCGCAGCTGTGCAGGGGTTGATTGACAAATTAGTTTAAGGAAGTAGTTTCCAGTGTACTGTAATGACCTGAAGACGTCACACTAAGTTGATCTTGAAGCTTGCTCAAACTCGCTCAAAGTTATTAGGCACTAAAATACGTGTGTACTGTAATCTCCTCTCTGTTCTACAGCAGCTGTTGTGAAAGGCTTGTACTAAACAATGATAAATCATCATGTGTAATTAACACATGATTTATTAAGATGGCAGATAATTACATAATCAGTGTGTTCTGCGAGGGAAGGAGGATCAAAAGATGCCGTTTTTATCTGATAAACATCAGCAAAGCATCAATAAATCCTCAGTAATGAAGTCACAACATGTCACAGCATTTGCTTAAGCTGCAATAAAGCTCTTAAATTAGATAATTATTTAGTGAATCTGTTAAAAACATTTTGCTCTCAGCTATATCTTGCATTATATTTCTCAAGATCTAGACCGACAGGCAACCAGCTGACATTGGCATCTACATACCTTGCCACTTGGGTGGCAAAAATACAAGTCGCTGCAAAGAAAATGTCATATCAGTATACTGCATTTGTCAGAATGCATTAGCTTCTCAATGAACTTCACATTTAAGTTTAATGAGCACAGAGACACAACTCACTGCTGCTCACTGAGAGTGTCAGTGTCAGCTATTGCCAGAAAATGTAGTCGTGTATTACTGGCTTTCTTCATAGCCATTGCAAACTCCCTGCAGCCTTGTTTGTGGTGCCTTCACTTTTTATCCACTGTCCCTCTGTAAAATACAAGGTAATTGAATCTTAGCTTCCCAACCACAACCTTCTTAATATACCTGCACCTCTTAATCACCAGACTTTTATAGCCTGAGAATTTTCCACACAATACCCGACTCCTGCAAATTGCTGTACCTTAGTAAATCCACAGGACTATGCAATTGACCGTAGAAATAGTACTTTTCTTATATGTTTCTGCGAACCCTCTTTATATGTGACAATTTGAAACTTCTCATTTTCTTGTGAAAAGTAAGATGAGAAGATCAATACTATTCTCATGTCTGTACACTAAATATAACCCTATAGCCAGCAGTCACTTAGCTTAGCTTAGTACAAAGACTGCAAAGACAGGGGAAAGGCGGACCTCACTCTGTCTGAGTACAACTAGTAACAGTCCATACAAACAAAGACAGAAAGACAATATCAATCTTCTTATTGAATTCTCAGCCAAGAAGGTGAATAGGCATATTTCCCAAAATACTGAACTATTTCTTTAAATGCGTAAGCACAAAGGAGAAAGATCCACTCACATGGTTGACAAACTGCAGTGCAGTGCTGGTGTGTCTGTTTGATAAATAACATGCCCTTCCCTAGGTGCAGAATCTGAATCGAGGCACATAAGCTTAATGTGGTCTGAGTGTCCTTCTCAGGGACAGTCGAGGCACATATGCAGGTTTGAACCCAGGCCCCCACCCACCCCCACCCCCACCCCCACCATCTCCCCTGACCCCACCACCCCGCTGCCCACAGCATAGAGTAAGTGCTGTTTTTGGTCACAATAGCCTCTTAACTCAGACTGTGAGTGTGTGTTTGCTGTATTGAGAAACCCTGGATTTTGGTTTCACTTCTCCTCACCTCAGTGCCAGTGTCAACACTGCTGTGGTTCTCAGATGCTGGCCAGGATTGATGATGATTTGCTCCACACCACAAGCATCGCACCCATTCAGACTGAGGGGATGACAGGCCCACTCATTTTTTGGATGCAAATGCTCCTCTGCCACATACTGATCCACTTCAGCACTCCGCATTAGACCAACGCAGGGGGTTCTGCTAAACCTATTTCAATTCGGGGATCCAGTTTAAAAAAAAAAAACATCTCTCTCACTCTGAAACTCACAGAGACTTTATTCGGACCTGCCAACAACAGGCTCTGTACCAGTGGAGTTTTCTCAACCCATACTTCAACCAGGAGGCGAGCAATAGCTGTTACAGTATCCCCAAATTGCATAGTAGTCCTGTTAACTGCCAAACATGGAAAATGGATTAAACTTTCTTGGCAAAAGGTAAAAACAGTATTCTGTTCATGTTTGCATTCATTTTTGGACAGAGTTTCAGCAGTTAAATATGTATGCACACTACCACTGTGTGTATGTAGTTACACTGATACACAAGGAAAAACAAAGACAGCCCACTGAGACTTTTTTCACCTCTGTCCTCTACCCTGCACGTCCGGAGAGGACTGCAGTTGTCTCACAAGGCTTTTACCCACTCACAGTCACACACATGCATACGCTCGCACTTCTACATAAAACACAGAGTCAAAGACCTACACACACACAGTTACCCGCACAAACCCTATCTCTCACACATGTTTAGTTAAGTCCTCGGTGGGGCTTAATTGCCGTCTTGTTGTGGATTCTTTTTAGCATGGTGCTGATTGATTGGGGATCAGAGCCCTAATATGGCTCATCAGGGACAGGCCCTTTGACATGGCCCGGTCCCAGGGCACCAGCCCTATTTGAAACCAGAGATCCCACTGCAGCCCCCTCCCACAAGCCTGGATGCCTCTCTGCTAAATGCTGCCCAGGTCAGGGGGCTTCACACACACACACACACACACACACACACGTGGAGACTGTCATGCTGTGTAACGGGCTTTAACCATTAAAGCAATTTACATTGTTAGGCGTTAGTAAGGGCGCGAGTCTGTCTTTACGCATTACCACACACAGAGAGTTTCATACACAGCTCTTCATGAACAGGGCTTTCACACTTAGCTTGGACAGGGCCCACTTCCTGTTTCCTGTTTCCCAGAATCCCCCTTGTCGGTCTGTCGGTGATCCTGTTGGCAGGTCTGGTCAAGGTCAGGTCTGGTAAAGTCTGTGGTTTGAGAAAGTGTGTGTGTGTGTGTGTGTGTGTGTGTGTGTGTGTGTGTGTGTGTGTGTGTGTGTGTGTGTGTGTGTGTGTGAGAGAGAGAGAGTGAGAATCATGGCTTCTCCCTGAGGGTTACAAGGGCTGGATGGGGTATGTGGGGTTTCCCTGAACTCTGACCTCCCATGAACACATACATACACACACACATACACACACACACACACACACACACACACACACAGAACACACAGAGAACACACAGAGAAAAAAACACACATGCATGCAAGACAAGTATGCACAGAAAGTGTTCTTTCTTTGCCCTTATTGCTGGTGGAGTGTGTGAGAGAGGCAGAGGGAGGCTCAGTGTCCCTTTAGTGTTTCTGGGTATAAATAGATGCTTTTGTTTGCAGTTTGAACTTGTATCCTGCGAGTCTGAGCCAGGGGACGTTTAGTCATTTGTAGAGCTTAATAGGATCAATGCAGTTTCATGTAGAGTGTTGATGAAAGATGCCCTTTCCCTTTATCAGTTGATGTCAGTTTATCAGTCAGTTTTGTTATTGGTCCCGGCGCCAAGCAAATTACATACATATGACTTGAGGACATTTTGGGTTTTGATAGAGGAGAAAGTCAGTACTAGTAATAAATTTAGCTCTCAGCTCTGAATGTTAAGTTCAGACAACAGTAGACTGATTCAAATGACAACTGATATGGTAGTTGATGGTAGAAATTAACATCAGGAGGATCTTTCTGTACACAGAGATCACACAATAAAAACAGGACACACATGGATATTATACAAAGAGGCACAGAGCAACATGAAAATAAATAAAATGGAAATAAACTGTTAAGAACGAAACGAAACAGAATCTGTCGAGTTTCATCATTGAGATTATAACAGAGTCATCTTTGTCATCATCGTTTCAGCTGGAATTTATACTTCTGAACTGCCGGGATGGAAATCAGTGTATCCTGGGTGGCGTGTGCTGTCAGTGAAACCTGAATTGGTCCCAAAAGGCCAACATGTTGGTGGGCTCTGGTCGGCCGGCCGGTCTGACAGTGGTTCAACCAGTGAGAACAGATCAACTGATGGAGACAAGAGGCGGGAACAGAGAGAAAGAAAGAAAGAGAGAGAGAGAGGGAGAGAGACTGACCTTGACACAGTACAGTTTGAAATGAAAGCATGGCTGCCTGATTGCACGATATACTGTGAATTACATTATCATGTTTACTTGTAATGCTGATTTTTTTTTGGAAAACACAAAAGACACGTTTGTCTTACAACTCTAAATCACAAACCTGTGGTATCTCCCTAAATTAAATTCATTTGTACACTCCATTCCCCATATAACGTGACAAAGTGAATTGTTACATTGGTATCAGTATCAGACCCAATGTTGACCTTATTAAGCAGATTGGGTTTCGGCCATAACATGACCGCTCCACAGTAAAAACCGTTTCTTTGTCAGTGTCATTATAAAATTCAGTGTTTCCATTATCCATTACATTACTCAGTCATGGCAAGCCACCAACTCTGTTATTAGTTCCACATCAATCCCTGGCCTCATGTTACCGTTCATAGAAATTATTCCAATGATTTCATTGTAGTAAAGTGCACACATTTTAAATTTTGGGGAAAAATGTAGCCCTTACATTGGATCAGTACTGCAGGAGCTGGATTAGTGCGTTCCTAAACTGAACCACCAAAAAAAATCAGACATTGAAATTGATGTGAATACTGGCACATACTGTATTTGTCTGTTATTAGACTGTTATTATTGTTATTATCTTCTGTTCATCAGTTTGCATTTTATTTATTTAATTCAGTTTTTCTTACTTTGAGATGACCCTAAGAAGCAAGCTCAGAGGAGCACACAGAAGAGCACGCATGACTTAAACACATGCGTGCAGACCATGTTGTAAAACATGGGTGACAGCTCTGAGAGTGTGTGTCTGGCCCTTGTACCAGCTGAATAATGTGCTAGTTAGTCTTGTTTGGTTTTAAGAGTGCAGGAGCCTGTAAATTATCTTTTATTGGAAGATTCAGGAGCCATATCCTGTCCAGACTGTTTTGAAAAGGCCGAGCTTCTCAAAAATATGTCTGCATGTACATGTCAGTTTGTTTTTTTTTTTTGGCATGCATGTTATTTTATCCATTTGATACCTGTCAGGGTGTGTGTCTGTAGCTCGATGATCTTTGACAAAGTTAAAACCTCCGTAAATATCACTTGTTGCACACAAGCTGTCTTTCAGCAAAGGATTAACTTCACCGATCTGGCTGTCTGTGATATCAGCTGTGCTCCAGGAGTCTTTTTCTGAGGTTCCCCTTCTATTGTGGCCTCATTCCTTCAACATGTTTTATCTGCTTCAGCTTCATAAAGCCACATCCCCATTGTTTTTCCCATAATCCTCCAAAACTTCAGATGACATGCCTCAGTTCACTGAATGTCAGATGTGGGTTTTATGTGTAGACAGGGAAGGCACTCAACAATACTCATCTATAAGTCATAAGTGGTCATCATTAAGTCACCAGTAAGTCCTGGCATCAAAGTCAGATGATTTGTACCTACTGACATTACAGAAAATTGATCCACTGGACAAAAACAGACAAAGCACATTGTCAACATCTTATCTGCAGCTGTGTGACTGTGTGAATGTGTTAAGCTGTATATCCTTTAACCAGACTTGAAGCCCTCTCTGTTTGTTTTCTGTGTCCTGCAGACACCTCTGACAGCGGAGTGTGTAGAGAGGGATTATTTATGAGCTCCACGGTGTGACAGTGTTTTCCTCCCCCTCGATACATCCCTTTAGTGACTCTTAATCGCTCTCATCAAGGATTATTCCACTTTCCTCAGGAAGCCGCGCTTGTGTTCAGACGTGTGGATGCTTGTTCCTTTAGCACCGTCAGTAGCCAGTCAGCCAGAACATGTGTCCTCCTGTCTGTTTTAAGTGTCTTCCTTTGTGTGTTCACAGTCTGATCTGTGATCTAGGCAATAAGCTGTCGTAAATCATGCAGGAAAGTGTGTGTGTGTGTGTGCGTGTGTGTGTGTGTGTGCGTGTGTTGGCAGGGCTGGGTGGGGGGGGTGGGGGGGTGGGGGGGCTTCCCTCTCGGCTATCTCTTTCCCCTTCTCTTTCTTACTATTTGCTTTTCCTGTTATTATTTCCACGGATGTTTGGAGGCAGCCTGCAGTCAGTTTAAGGAGTGCTATTAAAAAAGAATTTTTACAGGAGCACAAATGGAAAGTTAGTAATATTGCTCCAGGGGAAAAAGACATTTATAAAAATAGATTATGATCTACTGTTTTGTAATATGCTGTTGTCAGTTCTGAAAATCACTGTCCCTAATTTTGTAACATCTATGAGTGTTTTCATATTGTCATACTCCATACCTTCCCGATTGATTGTCTGTAAAAGTATGACAGAGATGATCAGTATAGCTCCGTACCAGCTCATTAAGACCACAAAGAAGAGAGGTCCACATAGTAACAGCAAATTTATTTAATATAACTCAAAATAAGCAAAGCATAATGCGTGAAATAAGTAGTCAGTGGTGAAGTGTGGGTATTGGGTACTACTGTAGCTGCAAACCTAGTCCTACATGTGGCATGAATTAAAGACAACCAAACCAAACAAAACCAAGCTGGGTGTCCTGGAGGGAGGGAGAGAGAGAGATAGAGAGAGAGAGAGCCATATTGGAAACAAACTGGCTAATATACATGTAGACTAACGAATAGGTGAGGTCACCCCCTCAATGAGGTGAGAGGGGCCAAGGAATCATGGAGGACTTGAAAGAGTCAGGCCATGTATACTAACTTGCTGCCTTGGCTCAGCGTGTGACCATGGCAACCACAAAACCAACGCAAGGGAAATGGGTTTCCTGAATGATTCACCTCTTCAGTAAACAGACTATTGTGTTATTACTAACCATGTCACCTATTTTAAGCTACAGCCTCTATTTTAGCTGCATGATGAGATCATAATCGATGGCTAGCAGCAGCCTGTGGCCTCTGATTTAAACCAGGGAACATGGAAGTTCCCACTCTGTGTGAAAGCACCTTCACTGCTGAGATATCACAGTTGTTAGGCTTTAATTGGCATCTGTAAATTGTGATGAGAGTCTAACAACAAAAGTAGAAGATTCTTGTAGCCTCATACGCACGCACGCACGCACACACACACACACACACACACACACACACACACACACACACACTCCATTGCACAGCAGCAGTTGGACTCATTGACTAGAGCTCCTAACTGTTTCCAGTCCTCAGTCTTCCTTCTTTCCTCAATTATCTCTCAGTCTCTCTCTCTTCCACTTTCTCTCTCTGACTTCACTTTGTTTTGTTGCACTTTTTACTTTCCCTTCCTTGCTTTTATACTCTCCTGGACCCGCTGCCTTCTCTATCTGTGTTATTTATTATCAGGGATGTCTACACCCAGTGGGTCAGTGATTAGTCAAACAAAAATGTCCTGTCCTCCTCCTCCTCCTCTCCTCCTCTAATTCACCTCTGTAGTAATGGATTCCACTGTGTGACCCCTGTGCTCCATTTGTTTGTGTGTGTATGTGTCTGTCTAAACACCACTGGGTTTATGTTAAGTTTTAGGAGACATATTGCCCTCCTGTTCTGCTAATTGACAGGCTGATTGACACCCTCACTCCCCAAACTCTCCCCCAACTGCACCGCGTGATACCCTGCAGTCCTCCAGGGAAGTGATGTCACCAGATGAGGAGCATTGTGAGGAGTGACAGGATTGATGTAGGGTTCTTCCCTGCATGTCAAATCACCGACTATGTGTTAACCCTGCTATTAAAACTCTTTAGCCTCATCCACAGTCGTGACTTCCAGCCTGTGTGGGCAAAGACTGGGCCCTAAAACAAATTCCTCTGCAGAGCGCAGTCCAACACTTCAAACACCAGCATCTATATCTGGGAGTCATTCTGTGCACTATTTTAGATCAGATCGGTATCCAAGCTACAGGCGGTGAAATGTTAACATGAATAAATGTTTACTTTCTATCTTAAATCAAGAATAATTAAACTGTGAGCAGTTTCATAAACGCTTTAGCATTTACCATTCGAATCCAGCTGTGTCTTTTCTGGGAAAATTCCTTTGACTCACTGGAAGTGCTGCGTTTTACATTTCTGGCAACAGACACAGTTGCTTGTTCGAAATAAACACAGGAACTGTACACAGTGTTTAGCATGAGCCGAGATAGCCACTGTAGCTAAGGCCATATTCAGGCCACATTGGCCCTTCATGTAAAAATGAAGCCTCTTGATTCATTTGAATGGGACCATGCAGATGCCACTTGCAAAAAAAAAAAAAAAGGTTGAGTTAAGCTGAATTTGTGTCGGTCACTCAAATCCATTCAAGCACAGATTTTGAAATGTGAAGACAGTATTTCTGCTGTTTACCAAGTAAAATCCTTCCTATTGTTTTCGCATATGATAAAAAATTCAGACTCATGAAAGTATCATTCAAACCAGACTTTCTTCTCACCTGTACCTGAAGCAGCACTCCCATCCAAAGCTGCCCCCCCTTGCATTTTTTTAACACATGGCTGTGTCAAATGCAGCCTCCTCATTCATTTGCCACAACAGGATATGACATCAGCAATACGCTCCATTGGCCAATCAAATTAATGCCAGTTCTCATTACAGGTAGATAACTGTAACAAATTCTCCAGAGAACAAAAAGTTGTAGTTATTCGTTTTTTGATGTTCTGTCCACTTCATCTCTTACACTTCCTCTTCCTTCCTTCCTTTTTCAGTACACTCTGAATCCGTCCAACCTCCTCTCTGACAGAAGCCTCTATTGTTGCAGTCAGTGAGCAGTAGTAACACGAGGACCCAGGAGGGCCTTCTCTTTCTCCATTGTATCTTAATGCAGCACCTCAGTTGCCCTCGCTCGCTGTTCGTTCCCGGTGCAGTCATGGGCCACTGGCAGTCACAG
Organism: Trachinotus anak; assembly: GCF_046630095.1. Taxonomy (NCBI): domain Eukaryota; kingdom Metazoa; phylum Chordata; class Actinopteri; order Carangiformes; family Carangidae; genus Trachinotus; species Trachinotus anak. The sequence continues at coordinate 21,782,905 of NW_027273861.1, forward strand.
ACCCCGGTCAGCCTCAGCCTCTGGTGGCCGTTTTGGCTTGCTGTCATTGAGAGGTCTTTACATGCTGCAACCACATATTCATTCTTCTATGATAATTGAATTAGACTGTCTATGAGTCAACTCCAGTATAAGACCACCCAACACATAAATCACGACGCTACAGTCATTGTTGCACAATATCAGCACATATTTCACCAACATTGTAAAGATGAAAGTGAAAAAGTGAGACCTTGGCAACAGCCTAGATTTATGTCTTAGGTCAACATTAATTCTGTGGTACCTTTCGTAATTGTAAACAGAAATAATAATGCTGAACAGATTTTGTTTTCTCATTTTCTTTTGTGTCAGACCTGCTTTAAGGGAGGAAACACATTCTCTTGAGGACAGCGACCACGCGATTGTCTGTTGTTTTCTCCCTCTCATCCTCTGTGCCGATCTATTCCTTTCCAGACCCACAAGTGTCTTTGATTTGTTGTTGGACACCTTCCCTTTAACACACACACACACACACACACACGTACACACACACACACACACACACCATCTCAGACACCAATGTTCACAAACTTGTGGTACTTGAGGTACTTGAGGTAGGAAGAGCTCACTACAAAACAAAACAGAGAAAGTTATCTTAATCTGATCTACAAATCAGACTGTAAAGGACCAGTACAAGTGGTTTTACATTCTTTTAATTTACATACATTTTCTTCACCATTTCAAAGCATCCATTTTTTTTCCCATTCATCTCCCTTTGGTACTAAAGTTAGTTAGCAGATTCTTGAAACTAAAGCTTTAGTTGCACTGATGTCAGTTTACACTTTTCAAATCAATCTGCATTCAAACTGCACTAATATGCATAAATAATGCACTCGATGTTCACTGTGATGGATCAAAGTTTCCGGAGACAGCTTTAAAAAAATGCATGAAAGTTTTTTTTTTCAAATATACATCATTACTTTGACAGTGGTCGGCCAAAATGTACGGCATTGTTTATTGTATTCATTTATTCGTTAGGCAAAATGCTCATTGATCAACAGAAAAAAAGTAAGAGTTTGTTCTGGAAGATCATTTTCATCTGTTGTCCCTCACCAGATGTTAAAGAGGTATCCTGAAGACAGAATAAAACAATAGATCTTGCATCAAGCCGAGGGGCATCCCCAATCAGGATACAACAGCTGTGACCTCATGCAGATCATCTCCTCTTCACTCAGCACCCACAGCGGCTCCTAGAAACCAAACCCTGAAATCTAAAATGTCACTGGGCTCTGCCCCTCGTCTCCTCACCCTTAAACTGCATCCTCTCTACAGCCCCTTCAACAAAGAGTGTTGAGTTTCACATCCTCCTTATCCCAGAATTCAACACGAGCTTGTCATCCTAGCCCACAGTTTGTTGCCTAAAGATTTCCTCCATCATCAGAACATTAAACCAAAGTATAGACGCAACTAAGTGGAACTGGCAGCTGATCATTTCATTTCTCTTTTCCTCCGTCCTCTTTACTGCAGTTTTTTCTATTTGCTTTTTATCTGGCAGTTTTCAGCACTGTCCCGTGTGACCTTCTCTGTGGAAAAGTTGATGCTGATGAAACTGAAGAAGAGTCATCCTTGCAGGAGAGAGGTGGGGCGGGGCTGTCGGCGGGTCCTGTGGAGAGTCGACATTTTGATCGATTACGAGTTCTAAAAGAATCCAGTTGCTTTTTCTCTGATGCCAAATTGAACTTCTTTTTGAGGATGATTAAGTTTGGAGTCAACTCTGACTGAATCATCCGTGTTTTGTGGGCTGAATATTCAACCACTCAACTTGAAAAACTTTCTCTTTCCTGTTAATGGTTCATTTTTCAACACCCGCATAACCCTCGTCTCTGTGGTCAGAGGAGTGTGTCTGTTGTTATGCTGTTGTGTCTCTGTGTGCACAGTAAAAAACAAGTATTTAGTGTATAACATATACCCCGTTGGTGCCTTACAGATATGTTACCAGTTTAGTTTTTTGTTTTTGCTGATGTTTTCTGGCTACATTTCCCCTTTTGATAAGAAATAGTTTCATGATCTTTGGGCTGATCCATACATTTTACATGCCGTTGTCTATCAACACCCACATGACCATGTCCTTCTCTGGTAGGATGGATGGTGCCAGTTCAAATGGACTAGTTGTGAATTTTTCAGTTGCTACATAACCAGTGTTAGCATTAACAGCTGTTTAGAAAAACGTCAGTTCAGCATCAAATTTCATTCCGTTACTCACCAAGATCTGAAGCAGTGGAAAGCAGCGCCAACGTTAACTCTGGTCTTTATCACTTCTTGGGCTGAAGTTAGCATGCTAACCGCTAGCCCTGGCCAGACTCATCAGTTTCCGATAGTGACTCACTGTAACCTCCAATCTGCCCTGAAGATGTAGCGCTGCTCAGAGGGTGAATTATAACCTCGTGTCTTATAAAGACAACGATGGCTGCAGCTCTTGTCAAGTGACAGTCATCACCACAGCTCCTGGCAAGAAACCATGTTCGGCAGCAGAGAAAACTTACAAATAACTCCTTAAAGTGAACGTTGCCTCACTTGTCTGTCCTACTTTGAAGTAATCAAATCAGGAAGATTTGAATATAAAGTTACACATTAAACCATTTATATTTGACTTTCTCCACTTTTGTTTGCTAACATTTCTTTCTTAATTGCAACTCTGCACAGTTTTAGAAAACATACTGAAAACTCATCTGTATGTACTGATGTACTGTATTAAAGCGCTTGTTAATCTCCCCTGTCTCAAGCACCAGAGCAGCAGTCTGGGTCTTATTGGCACCACTCAAGTGTAAATGTATGTATCAGGGTGGTGCTGGAAAAAGAGCATGGCTGCTTTAGCAAGCGCTTCTCTGAATAAATAATGAGGTTGGAAAAAATATAATTGGACAATGAATCAGTGTCCTGAAATATTGTTTAGGTTCTGTGGTGGGGCTCGCCTTTCTGTTTAGCTCTGGATTATAGATTGGGTCTCAGACGGAAAAGCCTCTCCTTGTAATTAAATATTATAAAACATTACACGGAGGGCCCGTGGCGTTGGTGTGTAAAATAAAAGGCCTAAACAGCCATCCACTGTTTACACAAATAGCAACCGCACTTGGCTCTCCCTGCCTGGGATAGCTTACACAAACACACAGAAATAAATGGATACTAGGGAAAGATTTTCAGAAAACCTCAGATGTCTCACACTGATTAGCTTTTTGTAGATGTGTCTTTCCTACCCATTTCTCTCTTTGAACATGTTATAATTCATGCGTGCTGGAGTGGACAGGATACAAGCACTTTAATAAGGCTCTCAGGCACGGCTTTAAATCTAACTCCACTTGGAGAAAAGTGAAAGAAATTCAAATGCGGAACACAGTGAGGGGCGATCTGTGATTTGGACCGAGCTGGTTCGGTGGAGGCCATTTGGACTGGCTTGAGCTGTAATTTGCCTGCGGGGATCTGGCTGCATTGTGGTGGATCTTCTGCTCTACCTTGTCATTTACTTGTCTGTGTGTGGCTTGATGTTAGTGTGGATGTGTGTGTCCACCGTCTTCGGTGACGCACAACCAAACTAACCTCTGGGCTGCCTGGACTCACTCCAGCCCTCGCTCTTTATCCCCTGTGTGCATTTTCTCATGCTTCTTGCTGCATTCTCATATTCTGCTTCATTACATTCAGAATGGTAGCAGCCCAATCAATCAGGAATACCTCAAATCATCCACACTTGTAGGTTTTTTTACTGGGAGACTCTCCTCTTACAGATTTAATGCCAGACATGATTTTCACCTAAAGGGGAGAGGCCCTCACCAAAGGAAAAATATCTGAAGATGTAGCAGTTTGTGGTTTGATGAAGGGGTGCTAAGCCATCTGCAGGCACACCACAACATGAACTCATTATTACTGATATCCACATTTTAGTAGGAAATTACATATTCCAAGGATAAGATCTGCTTAAACCTGTATTAAGCTGTAAATGTTATGTTACTATATCTCTGTGGAATCAGCACTATGCAAACCATTGCTCTATAGTTTTGTGTGTGTGTAAGTGTGTGTGTGTGAGAGAGAGAGAGAGAGAGAGAGTTTGTGTGTGTTTGTGTGTGTGTGTGTGTGTGTGTGTGTGTGTGTGTGAGAGAGAGAGAGAGAGAGAGAGAGAGAGAGAGTTTGTGTGTGTTTGTGTGTGTGTGTGTCCATGTCTGGAAAGCTCATTTAAATCTGCACAGACAGGGGTAGAGTTAGAGAGGTGACCTTGGCCCTTCAGTCACTTAACACTGCTCAGTGAACGGACACCTAATGACCCCGAACTCACACCATGCTTACACACCCTTGGCATTACAAAGGTTGGGTGTGTACGTGTGTGTTTTGTCTATCTGTGCCCACATGGGTGCTCATGCATTTGTGTGTGCCTACACCCTTGTCACCTTGTTTTCAGGTGGGTCATTAAAGCATTTTATTGCAGGTTTTCAGTTTGTGGAGTAATTAGTGTGGTTCCTACATTGTGACGTCCCCTGTAAACTGACTCATGCTAACAAAGGCGGCTGACATGGACGAGTGATAATGAAGCATTAAGCCACAAGACGCTCTATTTTACAGTTAGCCACAATGTGAAATGAAGCATTGTGTTGCTGTTCACATAAAGCAACAGTGTGTCACAGAATCAAAGTAGAAAATGTGGTGTTTGTAAAACCAGCCACTAAACAAAGTTGTAAGTTGTTGTGTTGTTGATGTTTAATGAGTATTTTTGTCATTATTTAGCAGCCAATCAGAGCTAAAGCTACCTATCCATTTTATAATTTCATTGGAAGTGTTTGCAAAAAATTCCATCTTGTGAGTTTCAAATCAAGTGCTTCTGTTTACCATGACATGAGAAGCAGTGTCCAAGGCACAAGGATGTACTTTCAATCAGCCAGTAGCTACAGTACGGTTCCTGTGTGTGTGTGTGTGTGTGTGTGTGTGTGTGTGTGTGTGTGTGTGTGTGTGTGTGTGTGTGTGTGTACACATGTGTGTATGTGTTTTGTGGCACTATGCACTCCCCTATATATTGTGGTTGTGCCTGGTCTTACAGTCCTCATATGGCACAACTTAAAGCACATGACACAGTGATCTCACACTGAGCGAATAGCCTGCTAGTCAGTATGTGGTTTGTGTGTGTGTGTGTGTGTGTGTGTGTGTGTGTGTGTGTGTGTGTGTGTGTGTGTGTATTTAGAATGAGGGAGCTGAGAGATCGAGGCAGAACAAGAAAGCAGGAGAAAAATTAATGGATTTTAAAAAAGAACAGCAAGAGCACAGAATAACTACAATACATAACTTGTGCAGTAAAATCAGAAAACGTCTAAAAAAAATCAAGTCACTGAAGGAAGAAAAAGTTGTACAGTTGTAAAAAACATGATCAACCACTTCTCTTTCTCTCTCTGTCCATGTGTTTCAAATTATGGCTCATGATGACATCTCTGTGCCATAAACAAGAATAAAGTCAAACAGCCAAATATTAATTCTTAACGCAGTTCACATCTGTACTGTGAACTGTGGTGTGTGTGTGTGTGTGTGTGTGGGTGTGTGTGGGTGGGTGTGTGGATTTTAGATCCATGCCTTTAACTTGAGTGTGATTTTTCTTTAGCCAGGCAAAGGGAGACCTCTCGTTATAGTACCCACAACGAGAAACGGCTATTCTCTCCTCAGAAGTGCAACCAGATGGTTCTGTGTGATATACAAAGAGAGACTGACATCTAGTGGTGTTTCTGTGTACTGCAACAAATTTTGGTGTTTGTTCTTCTTCAACTCTCCTGCACTTTGTGTTAATATTGTTCAAACAAATTTAAACTAACTTCATCTATCCCACCTCTCTCTCTCTCTCCTTTCTGTGTTTCTGTATGTCTCAGGGAGGAATTTGATGAAGAGGGATTCTGCCAGCCGTACAGAGGCATAGCCTGCGCCCGCTTCATCGGGAACCGCAGCATCTTTGTTGATTCGTTGCAGATGCAGGGTGAGATCGAGACCCAGATAACAGGTGAGAAAGAGGCAGTGTGTTTCAGGGGGGTTTGACCCATCTTACTGCAAAAAACCCATTTCTCTTCCACTTGAAAGTCGTGAAAGTGCTCCAAATCTATTTCTGCATGTGCAGTGAGATGGCGTTCATTCATAGTATACATGTTCTTCTGCAGCACACTGGTATTTCAGTCAGGTGTTTTGACTTTTCTCTACACAGATTGTGCATAATATTGCTTTTTCCTATGTGTCAGATTTTGATGATGATTCAGGCAGATATGATTTTTTATTTTATTTTATATATTTATATGCATCCACATTGAATTTTGCCAGATCAACACAAGCCTAGCTTTTAAGGACAAACTAGTCGTTCCCTCTCAGGAGTTTTGTGTCTGAGAGGTCATAGAGCAGTTCATTTAGCAGTTCTGTCCTGAGTTGAAAACTCTGCTCTCATATGTCTTCAGCAGCCAGGGCTGAAAGAGCAGCTTTGTAAATCTACATACCCTAAATCAATGAAAACCTTCTGCAAATAGGGACTGTTTAGAAGGTAAAGCTTAACTGAAATGCAGCAGGACGAAAGCAGAACCTCACTTATGGAGTTCAAAGGAAGTTCAGCCTGGTCACCACTCTGTATGGAGCACACATGGCCCACGTACTGTCTCATACTGTTCTACATGTCTGTGTCTGTGCTTCTGTGTTTTTGTGTTGTGTGTTTGCATGCGTATGTCCACAGAGGTCAGATTAATGTGTGCGTTATTGATTACATCCGTGCAGCCGTTTCGTGCAGCTTTTCCCCTGAACATTTCATGGACAAAGGGGCCATGAACCCAGACTGTAATGTGAAACATCAAGGACAAGTGATAATTAAGATTTATGATGCCACAGAGGTGTAATTAGGCTACTGTGGAACTGCAGTTCATTCATTTCATCTCTAGAAAATCCACATTTGGTAGCCATTCACCATCTAAAATTTAATGTCACCTTTACCAGTCTTAATTATCATAAAGATGTGCTGCAGAAGCATTTGGATTACAGCCAACTTTACTTTTTAATTGCTTGTCTTCTCCCTCAGCCCCCACAGATCTGCCTTACTGACAGTGACAACCACAGAGAGGCATATGTTTGTAATAAACCTGTGGCATGACTCTAAATCATACATTTACAGCGGCTGCTTCCATTGTCAGTTTCCTGCTCCCTTGTGTGTGGAGATTCCCAAAAGTTAGTAGCAACATGAGCACGTGTTGTGTGTCTTAAATGAAAGAAACAATGAATTAAAGAAAATCTGAAAAAATGTATTTATCTCTTAAACAAACATAAAAAAAAGGTTAATATTCATCTAGATGCTGAATTTATTGGTGCCTTTTGACACCAAACTGTATTGTTTAAAAGAAATCAATGAAAGAATCATTGTGGGCTTTATCTGTTCTAACCCCACTAATCCCAGCTTTTGCCTGCCTCGTTCCCAGCGGCCTTCACCATGATCGGGACGTCCAACCATCTGTCCGACCGCTGCTCTCAGTTTGCCATCCCCTCTCTCTGCCACTTTGCCTTCCCGACATGCGACCGCAGCTCGGGAACCGACAAACCTCGGGACCTGTGCAAGGACGAGTGTGAGATCCTGGAGAACGACTTGTGTAAGACGGAGTACATCATTGCCCGCTCGAACCCTTTAATCCTGAAGAGACTGAAGCTGCCGAACTGTGAGGACCTGGCTGCCCCTGACAGTCCCGAGGCCGCAAACTGTCTGAGGATCGGCATCCCCATGGCTGAGCCCATTAACAAGAGTAAGACTAGTTCACCTGCCGATTCCATGACTTCCTTCATTACCACTGCTGATACTACTCATTGCCATTGTGTGAGGAGAGGAGCGGTATCCCCGTGATCCCTGTTGTAGTAGCTCAGTTTTGAAAGTTTGCTCTGATATCAGAATTTACTTTATGGGCCAAGGACAGTTAAACTTAGAGCAACAACTAACAACTTTATTCTTATAGTCAATTCATCTGTACTTTATTTTCTCAGATAAGCGATTTAACGATGTAGTCTTTGAAATGTCAGAAATAGTGGAAATGTCCATCACGACTTCCCAGTGCACAGAGTACTTCCTTCAGGGTGTCTGTCTAAAACCAAAAGATGTTTACTTTACTATCATCTTTGACAAAAAAGCAGTAAATCTACATATTTGATGAACTGGAACCAGTGAACTTTTGGCATTTTTGCTTAAAAAATGACTCAGACAAAATTAATTGTTATCAAAATAGTTTGCATTATTTGATTTGGCTTCACTAACCAATCAATCAGATAAAAGTTGTCAATATATGATTAGTAAGCTATTTATATTTGTACACGTCAAATCTGACTCCAGATAGCAAAACTTAACATTATCCCTCTCATGGCATTCGTGGCATCTTGATGTTTCAGCAAAGTGGTTTCTAAAGATTTTGTGTATCCGAGTTAAGTGGTAAGTCATGTCCACTACCAGCCAGCCAGAAGGAAGAAGAAAAGTGATACTATGAGCCTAATAACATAAGGCCACTATTCAGCCCAACACACAAACATGTAACGCACAACCTCGTCTTGCTTCCCAGATCACAAGTGTTACAACAACAGCGGGGCAGACTACCGCGGGACAGTCAGTATGACAAAGTCGGGGCGTCAGTGTCAGCCGTGGAACTCCCAGTATCCTCACAGCCACTCGTACCTGGCCGTCCGCTATCCAGAGCTGAACGGGGGACACTCCTACTGCCGCAACCCAGGGAACAAACTCGAGGCCCCCTGGTGCTTAACGCTGGATGAGGGGGTCCGCATGGAGCTCTGCGATATACCCATCTGTGGTGAGAGACCAGAATGTGTTCAAGTCTGTGCTGTTTTTGCAATTCATGCTCATGCAAGAATCTGTAGATCTGACATTAATCCTCTGTCCATCTGTCCCCGTAGACCACAAAGACAAGTCTGGCGGCAGCAACATGGAGATCTTGTACATCCTGGTTCCTAGTGTGGCCATCCCACTAGCCATTGCCTTGCTGTTCTTCTTCATTTGTGTGTGCCGCAACAACCAGAAGTCCTCCAGGCCTCCTGCCCCCCGCCAGCCCAAACCTGTCCGAGGACAAAACGTTGAGATGTCCATGCTCACAACTGCATACAAGCCGAAGGTAGAGAGCAGCACAGTCTCATCATGTGTCACTTTGTGTGGAGGGAAAGTAGATGATGAAGGTTCTTTGTGTGCCTTACTGAGCTTATCCGCATTATATACAAGGACAAAATAAAAAATACCATTTGTTAAAATGTAATAGAATTCAGCTGCTCCACAAACCTGAATCAACACCTCTTTGACACAGTTTCAACAAAAACACTCTAATCTTCATGAAGGCAGGATTTATTGCAGGACTGCTGAATTAGACTGCATTAGTTTTAGCTGGGTGTACCTGATACTCTGGCAACTGAGTGTGAGCTCACACAGCATCCTGGGCTCTCCTGTGGCGAGTCAAAGTGAGCACTGTTCTGCTGTTTTGCTCTTTCTTAGCTATAAGAGCAGACTGAGGATGGAGTCAAAACACTGGCAGAGCCCTCTGCGTGTCAACTGAGATACGCCGCAGCATGCTAGGGTTACTGGGTTCTGTGTGTGTGTGTGTTTGTGTGTGTGTGTGTGTGTGCGTGTGTGGAAATGACCTGTTTCAGCCAGAGCATCAGATTTCTATCATCAGAGCTCAGCAGGTCCAGCAGTGTTTAACTGCAGCTCTTTGCCTCTCTGTTTATTTCTCTCTCTTTTTCTTGTATCTCTTCCTCACTTAATCCTTCTTTCTTTGTTGCTCTCCTTCTTCGTCTCCCTCCATCCCTTCACCTCTCTCCTTCCTCCGCTCCCTCTTTCACAGAACCTCTTTGTAATGTAGATTAGCCACCACATCGCTCACATTATGATCCGGATCATATTTCTTTCAAGGTTGCACACTCAGTCATATCATGTCTGTTTATCTTTTTCCACATAATTTTGGTGGTGGTGGTGGGTGGCGTGGTTATGTAGACAGTGTGTCTGCTTGTGCAAAACCAGAGCTCCATGCTCAAGGTAATGTGTATGACATTACCATCTACAGTTATAGAGAGAACTGCAAAATGTCACAGAAGCGTCAGAAGCCATTAATATCTCCGGTTTATTTTGTTTTTCTGGAATGGAACAAATGTTTCTCTGACCTAAAAAGGGAATCTTTCCTGGCTGTGTTTAGACGATGACCTTGCATCTGCACAGAGTCAAGTTTTACGGTACTTCAAAGAAAGTTACGGAAGGTTACGGAATTATGCAGCTGATTTGAAATGCTCCTTGTGGTCAACAATATCTTGTGATATAGTTCACACACATCAGAGCACATGACCGTCCATTGTAAGATTTCAAAAGCTAAAAAAAAAAGCTTTTACAGAAGCGTACTGTAACCAAGTAAATTCTCATATTCTACAGTCATTTATGTCTACTATTGCCAATGTGAGTGTCCCTCTTCTATACCCTTCTCCGCTACACCTTTCTGTTGGGTTAGGGTTAGGCTGCTACTCAGCAAGCTTTGCTGCAGGGTCACCCAGGGGTCACTTGCCTGTGACAATCCATTTAGACACACATAAACATACCCACACACACACACACACAAACCTGCAGTGGTGTGAGGAGGATCTGAGGGTTTGGGTGTGGGGAGGAAAGAAGGGGTGAAACAAACCCATAACTAAAAACATCTGTGTCTCTCATAACATCAGCAGACCCCACACTCCTCTTATACACACAATCTGACACACATTCAGAAGCACACACACCACCCCCCTCAGAGCTCATACAGGCCTGTGTGTGTGTGTGTGTGTCTGTGTGTCTCCTGCTCACTGAGGAATTTCATTATTCATCTCTGAGTTCCTGGAATCTGAAAATCTCTGCCAACCTCTCCTCACCTTTTATCTTCTCCCAAGTGCAGCTATACACACACACACACACACACACACACACACACACACATACACACACACACACACACAAATTCCCACTCCCACTGTTCTCTGAGATCACCTGGACAGCTCTTAGATATGAGGGTTTAGCTGGAGTCACCATGGATAAACAACAAAACCAAAAGGGACAAAGGACTCCCGCTCACTCATAAACAAACATGCACACAGTCACGTCTCTGATTATGTATCTCCTAGTTGTGCAGTTCTTTAAACAAACAACAATTCATGTTTTAAGTATCTACTGCGGCTCTGCGGTTGTTAGAAATTGTTCAGCAAATATTATAATAATGTAACCCAAAAATTGTCCTCGGTCTAACTTGTCAACAAATCCCATGCAAACACCAAAGCCCGTCTCTCGATGCTTTACAACTCCCTACCCTCTCTGTAACGCTGCCCAAACCCATTTACTCTGATGTAAATCTCTAAAAACAGGATATAAGTATAATGTTTGATCTTTAAAAAGGCCTTTGTAATATTCCAAAACAACTAGACGCTGACGTTTTCAGCGAACATTACTCAAACAGGACAAGTAATGTTTTTTCAGCTGCAGATTAATACATGTTTGGTGCACTATGTATGACAGCAGAACAGTGGGATTCAGTCAAAATAAACTACAGTACTCATGCTCATCATAAAAATTAACTCAGTGCAATGGTGCTGTGTTTTTAATGGTTTGTGGACAACAATAGAGCCTTGTTGACATTAAGAAAAATACAGAATATCACCAGAGTTACCCTTTAAACTCGGCCATATTGCTTTTTTTCCTCTGTTGCTCTTGTATAGTTTCCTTCACACTGCAAATCATCATTGTTTACAAGATGTTTCTATGAAATCATAGCCCACTCAAACACTATTGTCTCTTGCTCTCACTTTCTCCTTTTCTCTGTCTCTCATATTTTTATGAAGAACTAGATTTTATTAACTCCACTTCAATCATGGAGGTTTCTTGCCGTGTTAAAACCACACCATTCTGCTCCACCTCGTTGGATTTAGCTGTACAAATAAACCTCAAGTCTCAGTCCTTCTCAGTGGGCATGTAGGACTAAGAAGGCAGTGCCATCCCTCACAAAGAAAGCTAAAGCTCTTTCTGTTATTTCTGCAGCTGGTTCTACAGTTTTACTGGAAAGAGAATTAAATGCTTAGTCTTCCTAAAGGCCACTAACCTGTCAGATAAATAACACTTTTAAGCTGCCAGATTTCACAATTTTCCCACATTGCTTTCCAAAGGCTTAAAGGGAGTCATTACGAGCTGATGTAATGGATTGAGTCTGATTATGACAATTATCAACTCTCCAGGCTATACTTTTATTTTATTATTTTTTCTAAATGCACTGACATGAACACACAAGCTCAAACGCATATTTGCTATTACATCAGGCAGTTTGCCTGCATCGAATTAGAAGCAGCAATGTACACGCCGTGTCAACATTTCACTTTTCCATACGAAGATAATGGTGAGGAGAGAGTGCTGGCCCAACAAAGTAAATAATGATCTAATTTTTCTGTCACATCTCTTTTACCCACTGATCTCATTCCTCCTCCCTTTTCTTTCCCCTCTTCTCTTTCTCTCCCTACAGAGCAAGGCCAAAGAGCTGCCTCTGTCAGCTGTGCGCTTCATGGAGGAGCTTGGAGAGTGCACTTTAGGGAAGATCTACAAGGGTCACCTGTACCTACCTGGCATGGACCAGGCACAGCTTGTGGCCATCAAGACCCTGAAGGATCTCTCCAGTGCCCAGCAGTGGGGCGACTTCCAGCAGGTACAGAATGGATCACTGCCTCCAAAGCTTTAAGTTTCCTTCTCCCAGTTTTGCATAATTTAAAGAAATATTCAAAGTTTTGCAAACACTTCCATCTATATAAGGGATAGTACACAACAAGTAGTATCTACAAAAATGTATATAATCTATACAGCAGCTTTAGGTCTTACTAGTAAGACATTTTAAAAAACATGCTCACTGGCAGTTGTGTTGACTGGTAAAATGAAATGTGATACTAAAATACTGCTGTCTTAAACACAAGGGACAACGTTCCCAGTGGAAAGATTGCTCTTCCCACAAGACTTGAGGCATGATTTGTGATATTTCCACAGAAGGTAAATGTGGTGGGCCATGAGAGACAGCATATGGCAAAAAAATCACTGAACAGCAGATGAATTCACTTGAAATAGTTCCAAAAGTATACTGTAACTACGGGCAGGTTGTCCAGATAAATTTAGACGTTAAGGAGGACTGAAACAGATGACTTGTGTTAAATATAATCCTCACTTTCCATTGGCGAGGCAGACCTAAACTGTCTGCATTCAAGGCAACACTACACCCAAAATCTGAGCTCACCTCAGTAGAGTTGAAATGTGGCTGTAAAAAGTGGAGTAAGCTGCCATAGATCTGTTCAGAAGCAGACAACAAACCTTTCACAGCCATCTGTCAAGGCTACAGTGCTTCATACTCCAAACATCCATTCAGATGGAGTATCACTTTCAAGTCCTGAGCCTTTCCTTCCCTGCTAATCTTTGTTTGGGCGTCTTTCTCTTCTTCTCGAAAATCACCATGAACTCATCTGGTTTCCAACACAGGAGGCTGCAGTGCTGACAGAGCTACAACACCCGAACGTGGTGTGCCTGCTGGGTGTGGTGACCCAGGAGCAGCCCGTCTGTATGCTGTTTGAGTTTCTTCCCCAAGGCGACCTCCATGAGTTCCTCATCATGCGTTCGCCACACTCTGATGTCGGCTGCAGCAGCGACGAGGACGGCACAGTGAAATCCAGCCTGGATCATGGAGACTTCCTGCATATGTCCATACAGGTGGGATGTGAGAGTAGTTTAGTTGATGGATGGGTCTTGTCCTATTTCATTCAACAAGAATGGATCCTTTCAAAGTTTAGATCTAATAAATCCTTCGATTGTTGTTTTTTTCTAACCAATCTAATCTAGGTGGCTGCTGGGATGGAGTACTTGGCCAGTCACTTCTACATCCATAAAGACCTCGCTGCTCGCAACATTTTAGTGGGCGAGCAGCTTCACGTTAAGATTTCTGACCTGGGTCTCTCCAGAGAGATCTACTCCTCAGACTACTACTGCGTCCAGCCCAAAACCCTGCTGCCCATCCGCTGGATGTCCCCCGAGGCCATCACCTACGGCAAGTTAACCACAGACTCAGACATCTGGTCGTACGGAGTCGTGCTGTGGGAGATCTTCAGTTATGGCCTACAGCCCTATTACGGCTTCTCCAACCAGGAAGTGATGGAGATGGTGCGAAAGAGGCAGCTGCTGCCCTGCCCAGAGGACTGCCCGCCAAGGTGTGTTCATGTTAACATTATAGGTGACCGGAGGGAGTATAGAGAGTACATTCTGTACATGGTGTACTGAGACTTCTCAGTTTCCTCACTTTGTGTTACAAAGCCAATGATCAATAAAATCCAACAAAACAAAAATCATTCAAAGGTGTGTTTGCACTTTCAAACATTATAACACAAGAAATAGTTTAGAGTAAAGTAAAGACAATGTTCTTCAGGTCCTCTTAGGCAGAGCACGGAGTGGAGATGTAAACTCTGATATAAACCACTTTTGACCTTACAAGGTCTTCACCTCCCTCTAAGAGGACCTGAAGAACATTTTCTTTTCTCTTCTGTGATCAGTTTTTTTATCCCCACAGTTGTTGATGCAATATGAAAGGGGTAAATAGAGCTCAACAGAGTTCGTGATTTTACTTCTTTTTTAGTTTGGACATTTTTATTGAAGAAAGAATCTAGAGCAAAACCACAAATATACATTTAGCTCTGCTAGGAGTGTCAATGAGAACGGAGAAAAGAAAATAAGCAGAACTACTTTGCACCATCACCGTTACCTCTAAATTGTGACAGTAGCCAGACATGATAACAAATCTAAATTTTTAATCCCTCAGGTTCTATGGTTTGATGACTGAATGCTGGCAGGAGGGACCAGGACGTAGACCGAGGTTCAAGGACATCCACGCCCGCCTGCGAGCCTGGGAGGGGCTGTCATCACATGCCAGTTCCAGCACGCCGTCTGGTGGCGGAGGCAATGCCACCACCCAGACCACCTCACTCAGTGCCAGCCCTGTCAGCAACCTGAGCAACCCCCGTTATGCTGCGGCTGCAGCCACGGCAGGGTACCTCTACCCAGCCCAGGCTATTACCTCTCCGGGCCAGATGGCGCAGATTCCAGCCTGGACACCCATGGCTGTGCCCCAAACCCACCAGCGCTTTATCCCTGTCAACGGATACCCCATCCCAACAGGATATGCAGCTTTTCCTGCCCACTTCCCTCCCCCAGTTCCACCCACCAGGGTAATCCAGCACCACCTGCCACCTCCTAAAAGCCGCTCACCCAGCAGCGCTAGCGGCTCCACCAGCACGGGTCACGTCAGCGGCGTACCTTCTACCACAGGCTCCAACCATGACGCCAACGCACCACTGCTTTCCCACTGCATCATGCCGGGGAGCGGCGGGGGCCCGGCTCAGATGTACGGACAAGTTTCCCAGAAGGGGATGGGACAGCTGGACCACGCATCACAAACAGCGCTGCTCGCTGCTGATTCTGACGTACTGATGTACAACGACTCGGTCATCACCGCAGACCTGTAGATAGACAAACACATACTCACACTCTTTCCTCTTGGGACCCAAATATGAGACGTTTCGCCTCTCACCCAGGGACCTGGTCTAATATCCTACTCTGGTCATACAGAGACCGAACGGAAACAGACAGCACATCTGGCTGTGCAAGTGACACTGTCGCAGCTACACAAGTATATACACAGCTGTTTGACTTGTTAATGCCTTATCGTTTAAAGCAAGTGTCCTTACTACCATGGTTTGAAAATGTTATTATTCTAACCTCTGTGTAAATACGGTACATACGTCCTGAATGAATGAAATACAAAGATATATATTCAAAAGAACATTTTATTATGGAAAAACTCTTTAAAGTGGAAAAAGTAGTTGAGTCCATCCTGTGTCCTTACTGTGTTTAACAGTCTGACAAAAAGTTCAGCAACTCAACAACTCAAAGGACTGACACTGACATTCATATCACGACCTGTAGGTGCCTTGCAGCGGTGGTGCGACCTGCTTGTTTCAGGACATTAAAATGTATTTGCTTGTACAGTAAAAGAAGCTTCATTTAGCAAGCAACAGCCAAGTGAGCAAGAATGGGAACAGCAGCCTGAACAAACCGGAGGTGTGGCTGACCCGCCCAAATACAACAGTGTACCAGGCGTACAGGTGATGTACCCTGCCCTGAAGCTGGACCCTGAAGCTAAACTTCAGCATTTTAGATTGTTACACGAGAGCGCTGCATCGAAGCAGCTTGAACTAAAACACTCCTGCATCTTCGTTTTTCACACAAAATGCTTTCAGAAATGACACCTGAATGTTTCTGTGCAACCTCAACATGCCTATCTGAGACTTTTGCAACATGGACCCAGGCCTCTTTGCCTTTTTCAAATCTCAGTATACTGCAGGCTGTCCAGGCTGAGAAACAAGGAAGGAGTTTGTTTTTGTTTTTTTGTCTTTTTTTGTGATTGAATATTAAACTCCACATCAGCCATTTCATTCTCCCTTCATTTCCCTGTCTTCCCTACTTGAGTATATAGACCATTAATGCCTCTCTCTCTTCTCTGTCTTCTCTGTGCTCCCCTCATCATTTTGTCTTCTCCCGTACCGTCACTAACTTCCACCCTCCCAGTGAATCTAACATCAAAGCTGGCTGCAGAGAACAAATTACAGATGTGCAAATGAAACCACACAGCGCTCACATCCTCCTCAGACCTCACAGCTAAACTGGACCGCTCTCAGGGCAAACACTTCATTCACCACATCACATGGGCTAAAATAATGGAATGTAAGCTGAAATTTCACCCTGAAAAAAAAAACATTTTTATCGTAGATTGGATGTGATATTTAAATTTTTATGGCAGAGTTTTTTTTTCTTCAGTGTTTAAATTTTGAAGGAAATGACAGATTTTATTCACAGGGCTGGTCTTCATATCTCTGTCCTTTACTTTCCTGTTTTACAGCATCTGCATTTTGCAAAAATGAATTCTATGAGCTGGAGACAGATTGTAGCACAGTGTGCAGAGAGATTTATGCATGTTGCTTTTATCCCGTTCTGTATCAGTAAATGGAGACGTTTTTATAACACTTGCCGCCAGCTGTTCTAACTTGAAGGTGATCCCAACAAGAGCAAGGTTAAACAAAAAGGATAAATGAAATTAGCCTTTTCTGTTTGAGTCTCAACTAACTACAGCTGTATTTATATTTGAACATGTCCAGTGCCGTGGAATCACATATGGTTTGGATGCATTTACTCTGATAATCCTTTTGTGATATGAAGAAGCGTGTGTGTGGCGAAAATGATAAACTCTCAGTCCTGGAATCACACAAGTGATGCTGTATCTGTCTTGTTAATACTTGCTAAATATTAACAAAATATGATGCTAAATATGAAGCTTTTATTATTGAAAAAAGTCATTGAAGCAGCTGCAGTAACAAAAGAGTTTGTGATTATTGTTATGAACCCCCCCAAGTTCCTGTGTAGTAGACAATCATTGGTTTTGTTAATTTAAAAGGGTCTAACTATGTGTTGCACTCCGCTGTTTACATACTGTTGTGTTACCAGTCAGCTATATTTGTTAATCAAGCACACATTTCGTTGGGGGTGTGCCGAGCATAAAGCACAGTAAGAAGAAAATAGCCTACACAGTGTATTTTTGAACAGCCAAGTTTTCAGTGGATGTTTTTTGTTTTTTTTTAATGTAGATATTTAGTTCATCTAGTCTTAAAGTCCTGGCCACTAAAACAGAAGCTGCTCAAATTAAAAATAAAAAGAAATCAGATTTACATCACCCAGACTGAACTCTACCCCAAGATCACTTATTCAAACCAAATACCATCAACAGAGAAGCTGATGCTCTGCCATTAGTAATATGAAGGGAGAAACTTTTGTTTCCATCTGTTCCTCATGTCACATCCAGGCCAGAATTATTTGATTCATTTTAAGTACATTTTTCTATCTCATTTCAATCTTTTGTCTCTGTACTGTATCTTTCTTTTTTTTCCGCTGAAGCAGATTGAGCTACCTAGGCATCTGAGTTTGTACACGTGACCTCCAGCATGTAAAGGATGTAAGTGTACGACTATAACGGTGCAAAAACCACTTGTACGCAAGACTGTGAATCTTAATCAAGTCTAGGTGTTTTTGTATTTGGCAAAAACAAATCATTATTGTACCTTTTTTGTTTTTTTTTGTTTTTCCAAAAAGAAAAAAACAACATACAAATACATTTATATTTCAATAACAGTGTACCCATCACAAAAGGTTTACATTCATATCCTTTTGACCAAGAGAGGCCTTGTCTTTGTATTTTGTCTGAACATTTTTGCACAGATGTTTTGTATTGTAAAATCATTTATTAAATGATGTTGTTTGGTTAACCTTGCAGTCCCTTATGTAAATGATCATTACCTTTTAATCATCCATAGATAGTTTCGCTCAGAGTTGTAATGGCAGTGTGAATCCACTGGGCACCACCAAATCACCTCTACTGTGACTTTTCTTGGATTTGTTGGCTTCATAAGCTCAGTGACCGTTGTCGGCCAGGTGGTGGCGCCCTTTATCCATCCCCTTAGTGTGTGCGTCAGCTCAAAAACAGCTGGAAATAATATTAGTCCAGTTCGAATTTGGCCAAAGATAGAAAAATGACTCTAGCGCAGTGTTCCTCTGTGCTGTGTTATGTGTGTTTTCTCTCATTTCCTGCTTAAAGTCACATTTTGCACTGAATGAGCCATGTGTTGTGTGTATGTGTGTGTGTGTGTGTGTGTGTGTAGAGACAGGGAGAGGGGGGCGGGGGCTTACTAGTCTGCATACACACTCATATATATGTATGTATACATATAAACAAAACTGCATTCTTGGTTTAGCTAAATTACAAGAAACATTTTCCCTAATTATTAATAGTGTCATCAGTTCGCAGTTGTGACCAGTTCAATCAAATGGTGAAATTTGGATTTTTGTTTTATTCTTTCATTTGAATAGATCTTAAAGGCCTGAAAAATGGAAAAATGTCAAGTAAAGGGGGACGCTCGTTTCTGGAAAGTGATGTGTCTGATGATTTTTTTTTTTTCTTTGGAAAAGAAATTCTTTTCACTTCAATTGTACTTAGGTGGAATCTGTGTGTGTGTGTGTGTGTGTGCATGTGTGTTTGTGTGTGTTTGCAGAAAAAGATGAGAAGAAGAAAATAGCAGAAAAAGCTTTTAGTAGTTACAGAACTGACTCCTGAAATAATTTTCTGCTGCTGCTGTGGAACAGTTTGTATTATGAACAAGCTTCAGCAGCAGAAGAGTGAGCTCCCATGACGTCTTCATCAGAGCCGCAACACACTGAAACGATTGGATATAATTTCTTCCAATGCTAGAACGAAAACCATTTGTTATGCCTGCAAGTGCAGCCAGAGAAAGCGACAGAAGAGGAGAAAAAGGATGCATCTGTATGGAGCAAGAAACAACAATTGTTCTGACTTATCTACACAGGGACGCAACCAATGATTATTTTAATGACTGCTGAACTATTTATTCTTCTCAGGTTCAAAAATTCTTCATATACCTTCATATATTTTCTTTATTCTCAGTTCAAGTTCATGCATATTTCAGGCCATTCTTAAAGCCATGCAGTTTGGCTTGGACTATATGTATGAAGCAGTGCAGCTCAGTCTTTCATCGGCTGCTTTATACAATATGACGCACCTTTAAACTTTTTATAAGTTGGGGGATAAGCTGAGCTTGCAGCTTGGCACTGGGCCAAGAGGGGGCCAAGCTAGCTGCTTCCCCCTGGCAGCTATATGTATATACAGTTAGATAGTTTAATCCATTGGTTTCCAGAATAAGGGTTGGGGCCATCCTGATGGTCACCAGATAAAGAGTTTGTGGGGTGGGGGGTCTCTTTGATGGAACAACTCAAACATGACAAGGGGCCTAAACTAGTTTGTAAGAGGTCATAAAGGTTGTGAAACACTGGTTTACATTACAGTCACTCATTTGACACTTAATCCAAAGCATGAAAGTGAAGGAGATTACTAAAGTTTTAATCTGTAATAGTGCACTGTTCTTGGTGTTTTATGTAGACTCTTAATCGGAAAAGTAACTGTAGATGATGTTCTAATAACTACTCCCCAGCACTGTGGAATAGATGTAAACATCACTCTCTCAGAGTCTGATTGATAGGTGTAGTGGGAACGGGTGTGTCCTCTCTCAGTGATGAAATCATTCTGGTTCAAAGCTAGAACTTCCTGCGACCAGACCATGTAACTGAGGACGACCACTCCCTCTCCACCAACGACAGACAAGGCCTAAGGGCGCGCTCTGCTGAAGGAGCCTCATTTAGCCCTTTGAGTTCAGGGTGTAGTGTCCTGTAGCGGGCTTTGAAAGTAAAGGAGAGGCTGAAAAAGAGAATGAATGTGCATTTGTCTTAAAGCACTGAGGACTGAGGTGAAAGTCAACATAACTGTGTGAGGTTGCCGGCATGGCTACTGAAAGAAAGAAAGAAAGAAAGAAAGAAGAGGTGTTTTTTCTGATGAGAGTAGGTCAGACTTTTCAAACTGTGAGGCTCTCCCCTATGGGAGAGTTGAAAAAATGGGTGTGAAGTGGAAGACGTGAGGCAAATATAGACGAGTGAGGTGACGCACTTTGAATCAAACATCGTTCTTCTTGGAGTTGTAGCGCAGTCAAATCTAAAAAGACAGACTGAGATGAGAAAAATTGCCCACTTTTAGATTGAGTGTGATTTACACATCACTGTCTGAAAGCTTTTTAAAATAGCTCAGTAACCAGGTTTGATGTGTGTTAGTGTCAGTTATCCTGTAGCAGGAGTTTTTTTTTCTTTGTCTTGATTTGCGGTGATTTGGCTGCTGAGTGTGAGAAGGCTTCTTGTGCTGATATTGATTATCTGCTGCAGGTGTGATTGTCTGTTCCACCTGTGTTAACCTCGGGCGTTAGCGTGGTGAACAGAGGCGGTTGTTAAATTGTTTGACTCCTCTTTATCACCTGGACCCTCTGTGAAGTGGTAAACACCTTTTTACTTAATGTCCACTTGTGTTTTTATATTGTTTTAATTGAAGTACCGACCCATGCTGTACTGATTTGCCTGATGTCTTTTGCTTTTAATTGAGCTCCTTTTATTAGTGGACTGTATAATAAAGGACAGGTTTCATAATTGAACTTTATCTCTATTCAGCCACTCTTGTGTTCATTATATGGAGTGCTCTATCTGAGATTTTAATCACCACCAAACAAATGTGCTGAATTTCTGTATAAAACCATTGCAAAGCAGATTCTTAAACTATTTTGAATCTTGTGCTGCTATGCTTTTTACTCCTTTCAAAAATCTAGTGTGGAATTGGCTTTTAAGTTTTTTTGAAAACGAGTCAAAGACTGTTCATAAGTCAATCAACAGAAAATTTGACTGAAATTTTGATGGTCAGTTAATCATTCAACTCATGTATCAAGGACACATACAAAACATTTGGTTGTTCTAGTTTCTCAAAATCATAGTTTTGCTGCTTTTCTGTTTTTATTGCTATTGTAACTTGAATACCATTTTCTTTTGGACTGTTGGTTGGACAAAACAAGCAACTGAAAGTCATCAGCATTGGTTCTAGGAAATTTTTATAAACCAAACAATTAATAGATTAATGAGAAAATGATCAGCAATTTAATCAGTGATTTAAAAAAAAAAAAAACTTATTTGCAGCCCTAGTAAATTTAAAAATGTAAATCAGTGAGGCACAATGCATTAACCCTCATCTCATCAGTGCATTTACATGAAGTGGGAGAGTCCTGAGTATGTTTCACATTGATTCTTCTCATGCTGGAAAATAAAAGAGCTCTTATCAACAAGATACTCCTGGCTGTATTAGTCATGAAGGCTTCCGCTCTGACAATACAATGACTGAGAGGATGGGCTGCACTTCATGGTGAGGGAGAGAGAAGAAGAGAGAGGGATACAGTTTCACCGCCATCTCACTCTGTCATGATGGCGCTGGAAGCCTCCAACAAGCCCCTGATTGTTGGAGAACATGAGCTGTTTTTGTTGAGGGGCTGACAGGCGCTTGACCTACGCTGTCCATGCTGCCGCCTACTGACCTTGGAGAGGGGAAGTGAAGTGAAGCCTTTGAACACTGTCAAGTGAACTATCAGAGGCTAGTTTAATTTCCCCAGGGGCCTTGTGAAGATGGGTCATGACGGCTGTATAGTCATCTGCCTGGTTCACGAAAATGATTTTCTGTGGGGATGCAAATCAAATCAGTTTTCTTTATTACCTTAAAATATCGGTTTGTGTAAGATTTATTTGCAAAGTACTGACCTGAGGTATATAAAATAGATTGTAAAAATGAAACTGAAAAGTGGTAACTTTTGACATCTGCTCAGGATGATCGGAAAATTTCTTAATCTCACTTTGACACCTATTTTTTCATCTTGTCGAATGCTTCAAAGAACAGGCACCATAATGTCATCACCAAGGTCTTGGAAGTCGAAATGGCTGTCACACAGAAACAGATCCCATTTTTTTGCAACTCTGTGAGGTTCAAGCTAAAACATCACTATGCTAATATGTTGACAATGCTAACATGCTGATGTAGCGGGTATGTTTGCCATGTTCACCATCTTAGTTTGGCATATTAACATTTGCATATTCACACTAAACATGACAGCCTACACTGGTGGACAAAGAGAAACTTTGTCCTGATGGTGGCACTACAGAGAAAGAAAGAAACACAAATCCATCCAAAATTTAACATCCCCCCCTTGTTAGCAAAATGACCAAAATACACCACTGTTGTTAACCTGCTACCCCCTTCTCCATCCCTGAGTAGCTGAGAGAGTGCAGGGGCAGAAGGTATCGTCGTTTAGTCGAATATGTTAGTCTAGTCTGCCTGATGGTTCATCTGCCCGAGGTGAGAATCTATGGCCCCGACCATGGCTCTGAAATATCAGTAGCCTAACTGAGCTGTGTATTGATTAAATCCATGGTGCTGTCTGTGGTGCTGAAGTAGCAGACAGATTTGTAATTTTCCTTTTTCTTAGTCTTGCCCTTCTGTCAGTTTTTTCTTGGATCCACAATATTGTCTAAACTATATACTATTGATACACAATGCTATACTACATTGTACTCTAGAGAAGAGTGTCATCTTCCTAATCAAACCTGTAGTCGCAGAAGAGCACTAGGTAATGTGATTCAGGGAATGAACTTGCACTGGCCACATCGTGCTCAGCTGCTACAGTTATATAATTCTTCTTTTTTATAAAGCATTATTAAAATACTTAATGTCCAAATCCTGTATAAGACTAGATCCACGCAAAATATGCATTTAACCTGATAGCAGTTCTATTAAACTGAATTTATAATTATATAAATTATAATTATAATATCAAGACTTAGGCTGTAGGCCTAAGTCACCAGCTGAGTATAGGTACTTTAAAACTACCAATATAGTGCTGCATAAACGAAGCAGCTGCAAGTTGACTGATTATCTCATATGTCCATGATTCCATGATATGTCAAGTTGTTTCTGGTGTTGGTTATGACTTCTTTTATCTTTCAGACCAAAGTGACCCTTTAAGGAGGTACATGGAGGACACAGTGCTTCATTAGAAATCAAAAAGAAACAGTGATAAGGTAAGTGGGGTGCCACACTTGTTGCCCAGTCACTGAAATCAAATCCTTGACAAAAACCACCAGCCAAATAAACTCCCATCGAGTATAAACCCATTCACAAGGCTGCATACATGCTGTACATAATACTGAATCCCTAAACTTCCTGTCAGTAACATTATCAGGCGAAGTGCTGAAGTGCTAGCTGTGTCTCTGACAGCTGAAACTCATTGTTCAGGTCGAATGCATTCAGCTGTTTTTAAACATTAACAGTCCCCTTCATTGTAAGACAGATACTTATATGGCTGCAGAGTCAGACAGACGAGTGGAGAACAATAGAGTGAAAGATGGATCCACATTCTTTCTCTCTATTCATGCCTCACAGGTCTGAGATCACATGACTCATCTCACATCAGCTTCACTTGAAAATGAATCTTTTCAGTAGAGTGTTAGAGTGGGAAGCAAAGGATAAGATATTTAATCACTGTAGTCTCATTACAGCAATTATGGTAAATAGAAACTGTATCAGGTGTTAAAGCATCAAACTTACTGCTTAACAACTCAAACATGAAGTTTCAAGGATGTTTGTTTTTCATTTTTCATGATATGGATGTAAACAATGATTAAAGTACAGCTTTGCAAATGTTCTATGAGGAAAGAAAGGCATTCACTGCATTTGTTATAGCTCAAAAATACATAGAGTGCATTTTGATGAGAAACACTGAATTAATGTATAACTTCTGTTTGTAAACAAAACTTAGGACACTTAACGAAAATGGGATGGTGGAAGCCTTAGAGTAAGAGTGGAATGAACATAGAAACTGAATCAATTAACTACACTGGGGCTGCAGTGGAAAAGTAAAAAAAAAAAAAAATCCACTTTATGTTGAACACAATGGAAAACATGAGGTCAAAGAAAGATGTGAAGGAGAATTCATAAGGACTTAGGAAAAGGCAACTATGATGTGAAGAGAATCTGACTGCACTTACTCTAGTAATAACGCAACAGTAGATTTTATTGACATGGGTCAATAAATTTAGCTGCCACAAGGAACTGTAGAATTATGGCCTCAGTGTGCCCTATGCCAAAAGAGATAAGAAAGGACGCACTGAAGCACCTTTCTTTAGCATTTGGAGAGTTCAACCAGCTCATATTATGGTTGCCAGATACCTCCAGGTCATTTCACTCAGTTACAAACCTTCCAAAGCAAAAAAAGACTTCGACCGCAGCCCAGGGCCCCAGTTGCTCAGGCTGTTTCCTGATCTCCTCACCTTCTGCCTATCGGCTCAATAGATGTCGATGATCAGAGATGATCAATATATGTTGAACATTTGTTCTCCTTTCAGGCCCTCTCGTGATGGAGTGAATAATTCGGGTAGGGCACAGAAGTTCTCCATTGTGAGTGAGCTACCAGCTTAATCCTTTCTTTTTAATTAATTAGAACAACCCTGCTGTATCAGTCAAATAGAGAAACACATTTCCTGCAGGTGTTTATTTATTCATTTATATCAGTAACATTATAATAATCATCCCCACTTGGCCTGTGATGAGACTAATTTGACCTTAAACTAAATGTTTTGACTTAGTATGACTTGTTTAGTCAGCTAAAAAGAGACCAGACCAGCCTGAAGTCTAAAAACACTGTAGCACAGCTTAATGGGATTTAAATTACTAGAGAGACCACTTTGATTGTTAAATTGGGTGTGTGTTAAGTGCTGCCCTCCAGATTCAGTGAACAAACCTCTGGTAGAGGATAAGAGATAGATATCTCGAGACATGGTGCACTTGGTTCGTTAAGTGAGAGTGTGCATTTATGTACAGGCTGTGTGTGTAAATAGTTTTGGGACTAAGGACAGAAATAGCCTACAGCCAGTACCACACCTACAAGTGGTGCATGTGCACAAAGAGAGACGTGTGCATATATTTCGCCACAAGATTATTAAAACAAATATCACTGCATGTTCTCAACAATGTGAATATACTGTACCTGCAGTCAAGAGTATCCTGCTGCAGTTCAGCACTAAATGATAAATGTAGAAATCAGAACTGCAACAATTAGTCAATTAATCAGCAACTATTTTCATAATGAAATATACACAAATCTAAACATTTGCAGTTTTTAGCTTTTCAGATATGAGAATTTGTCACAACAGTAAACTGAATATATTTACATTTGGAGATGTCAGTATTTATACGTATTTGTAGTTGTTAGATGTGTATTCACATATACTCCTTTCCCCTTCTCTTTGTATTCCTTCCCCTCTTCATTCTCCCCTTTCACGTTGTCTTCTTTCGCTTTCTTACCCTACAGTCCTTCCCTTTTCTCCTTTTTCCCTCTCCTCCCACTCCACTCAGGCTCTCTATCTAATAATCCATCCATCTTTGTGCTGGAATGGAGGTCTAATGCTTTCCATCTGTGTGTGTTACTGGTGGGGCTCCAAGGGCAAGGCCTGCCACTCTTTATTCACTCCCCTCTCTCCACTTCAACTCCTTTCCAACAAAACCCCGAGTCTGGTTCCACTCAGCTCCAAAGTCTAAGATCTCTCTCCACAGTGGGGCCCCTCCTGGCCTCAGGCAGCTGAAGGAGGTCAGTGGGGCCCCTGGATCTGTGCACCTTGAATCCTGGAGATTCTGGGTCATGATTAAATGAATGAATGAATGAATGAGCCAATTAATCACATACCTTAAGTTTCACCCAGAATATCAGAATAAGACACCAAATATCCCAATTAGATGATTAGAGAATTAGAAATTAGAAAGATGTCTGTAAGTGGTGATTCTAAATAAATGTTGAGAAAAATGCTTCAGTCATCAATCTTTTGTCAGGCGTCAAATTAACAAAATTTTTCTGACGTTTTTGATATTTCTATTTTAAAGAAAGATAAAACAACAAAGACAAAAAGGGCCAAAAGAATGGATTATCAGAAAATCCAAAAACAACATAGAGACATTTTATAGACTAAACCTAACGCTTTCTTTAGCATTTATAAGCTGTATATAAACATTTAAAGGGCCTGTAACTAAATTTGTGTGTGTGCACTTAAATGCTTAAAAACTAAGCAATAATGCTTAAAAATATCTTTATAGCTGTGTACAAATACATTATAGTGTGTTAGAAACAATTTATTTAATTTAAACTGCTTATAAATGCTAAATAAGGGGACTTATACTTTAGTGTTACAGACTAAGCAATCAATCAAACAAAAGCTGATTAACAGATAATGAATTGTTGAATGAATGAATTGTTAGCAATATCCCTAATCTGTATTATATACATGAATTATACAATAAAATTATGCTATTATGATACGGACCACCCAGTGTGGCTACATGCGGCATGTGGAGTATGACAGTGATGCTTAAAGAAGACTAATTGTATAGAGGGCAGCCCAAACTCTGCAGGAGATTGTACAGTATAATGACATCTTGTCATGGTGGAGGAATGCACTTGTGCCAAAAGGGAAAGTCCACACTAAAAGTGAACACAGCCTCATCTGGTTCTTTTGATCTGGGGACATTTTACTTAGAGTTAGTGTTCGTGATATAAACTTACCTCAGAGTATGAGTCAGGAGAAGCAAAATTTGAGACTGGTCATGATGACACTACGGCAGGACTCCAACATTACCCCCAATATCACATGGGGATTCTTGTTTAGGGTGGAACTCTGCAGAAATTCTGTGGGAACAAAAGTCATCCATTTTAGCAAATTAATGGAAGAAATGGTTTGAGGGAGATTTTGCTTTGTATGGCTGGCAGTGAGACATTCATACGGCTCTCTGCTCCCGCTTTTATCTTCACTCTTACATTGTGACCAACTCAATCCTGCAGCCTAAACAAAACTGCCTTTGTGGAAAAGTCCTGATTTGG
This sequence comes from Trachinotus anak, assembly GCF_046630095.1. Taxonomy (NCBI): domain Eukaryota; kingdom Metazoa; phylum Chordata; class Actinopteri; order Carangiformes; family Carangidae; genus Trachinotus; species Trachinotus anak. The sequence continues at coordinate 21,810,388 of NW_027273861.1, forward strand.
ATTAAAAGGAGTGAGTTAGTTGTGCAAATGATTTCCTCTCTACTGTGCAGAATCACAGAGATCAGATGTGTGATTATGATCGCTCTCCTGTTTCCTGGAGATAAAGGTGTAAATGGATGCCTCTGCAGTATTGAGAGAGACTGGAGAATATGTTCAGTCTATTCTAAAAGGAATAATTTGCTATTTTGGAAAATATGCGTATTTCCTCTCTGGCTAAGAGTTAGATGAGAAGATTGATACCACTCTCACATCTGTACATTTCATATGAAGCTAATAGCCTACCAACAATGAGTTAGCTTAGCTTAGCATAAAGACAGAAACAGGGGCAAACAGCTATCCTGGCTCCATGAAAATTTATAAAAACCTATGTTGTACCACCTCTAAAGGTAACTAAATGTCTGTCTCGGTTTTCTGAGCGTTCATATGCTGCCAGGTTATTTTTTCTCTTTTGGACAGAGCTAGACTCACTGTTTTCCCATTTCCAGTCTTTATGCTAAGCTAAGCTAAGTAGCTGGTTCCTAGCTTCATCTTTACTGCACAGACATGTATGAGCATGGTTAACACCCGTCAATCCTAGACATTTACCTGGAGCTTGTTCTTACTCAGAGAGCAGTTGCATGTGTACATTAAAACAGGCTAATGTGCTGTATGAGAGAAGCCTGTATCTGAGGCCTGCAGTTTATGTAGCCAGCAAAAAAGCCCATAAAATGAAATTAATGATGTAATTCAATAGTTCAGTGTTTTGGACAGTACATCTATTGACTTTCTTGGTGAGAGAATACGAAGCTGCTTTTCTAATGAATCTGGAATGTGTTTACATTTCTAGGATCTACATTAAGTTTTAATAATAATAAAAACCACAGATATGTGGGTAGAGTTTGGTTTGAGATAAAGTGAATATTTTATCTTAACCTGCATGAGACACAAAATTGGAAACATGATGACACAACATCACATGTTGCAGTGTTCCTCTCTTTCTCTTTTCTTTACCTCCTCCCATCTTCCTCTTACTGTCATTCTCCACTTCCTCTCCTCCCCTCTTCTCCTTTCATCTCCTTGCCTCTTCCTCTGCTCCTGCTGTCCTTCTCTTTTCATCTCCTCCTCTCTCCCCTCCTTCTGGTTTTGATTTCTTTTTTTTTTTTTAAGTCTGTGCCTGTATTTGCATGCAGCACACATTCATACACACAAATTCACTCACATTTACACACACTTGAACACATGAAACAACATTTCTCATTATCGGTCCCGACCAGCAGGCAGCTTTGTAATCACGCTGTTTGTTTATGTTTGTTATGCTGCAAACACACATACATATACCTATCTCTTCTGGTTTTCCACACACATCTTTCATACACAACTACATTGAGTCATATTTTCTCTCTCTCACACACACAGATGTCAAACACAGCACTGCAACAAAGCCACGGCCCCAGTCCTGAATAGAGCCAGAAATAGCATTGCGTTTGACTTGGAATCGGCTTAAGTCTTCAAAGAGAAAATTTTTGATGTAGCAAAAGGAGCGAGAGAGTGAGAGGGAGATGGGGAGAGAGAGAGAGAGAGAGAGAGAGAGAAAGAGCAAGAGGGGGATGAAAGAGGGAGATGGGGGAGTATACTGGGGGAGAACAGAGCAGATCTGGTTGTTATATCCAGCTGTAAAAAGGGGGCAAAAAAACTTCAAAGACTCATGTTGCCATGGTAACTGTATGGTGCCTGCTTTAAAGCCCCACCCCACCTCCCCTGCTCACACACACATACATGTATCAAATGTATTCATAAAAACTGATGGCAGCAGTAGTGTAGTGGGTGCACACTTTCTCCCTAATACTTTTAAAAAAAATTTTATTTCCATAACCAGCCATCCCGTTTTTATGGATACTGATTCTCTCCCTGCCCGGCAGAGATCATATTGATGAGTGTAGTGATGGGTAATACTGCAGCTAATTAAAACCCAATAGGGTTAGCAGCTAATGCTTTAGTTTTCCTCTGTGAAATGATTGGTTTAGTCTAATCTGGCAGAATTGGGGCTGCTCCTTCATGTTTTTCTGTATTGATGTTTGGGACTTGTTCTCTGTAATTATGACATGCTATCACTTCATAGCCAGTGGATCTAAATTCCATTTGTAATCGGAGCCATCTCCCAGTCTGTCTTTTCCTTTTCAGTGATGGTGCAGACCATGTTTTGAATGTGTTGCTGTTCTTTTATTGACTTTTAAATTGATTTTCAAGCACCAGCTGAACCTTCATCCTTTCAAAGATAAACAGTGGTGGAGGAAGTACTTTATCTTTATACTTAAGTAAAAGCATCAATACCACAGTGTAGGAATACTCTGTTGCAAGTAAAAGCCCTGCATTTAAAATAAATATAATATAATAAACAGATCATAATTTATCATCTGATTATATGTTGTATGTATAATTTGAATCAACAAAGTAATCAAAGTTGTCAGATAAATGTAGTGGAGGGAAAAAGTACAATACACGTCTCTGAAATGTGGTGAAGTATAAAGTAGTATATAAAAATGGAACTAGAGTACAAGTACCTCAAAACTGTACTTGAGTGCAGCACTTAAAGTAAATGTGCTTAGTTACCCTCTACCACTGAAGACAGCTGCAAAACTAACGATAAGCCCTTCAGCCTCAGTAGCACTTTGTACATCTATTTAGTGCTTATTTGCAAATGCATATATAAAGCCTTCAGTCAGTAAAGTGAGTGGCATTTAGTTTTGATGACTTTTGTTTTGTTGCTGACGGGTATAACCTACTTATTTTCAGTCATGCTTAGATTATTATTGTCATGCAGAGTATTATGACAAAAAGCTCACCTTACACACCTGTAGGTATAGTGACTTTGCAACCAATTCAATTCCCTGTTTTCCCCTTTGCTTCTTTTTATCTTTACTGTTGCTGAAATCTTGCTGTCTGTTTTGTTTCTGTCTTGAAATTTTAAATCTAGATGTGATATGTAATAATTTTGTTTTAAAGGCAGGAGAGACATAGTAGGAGAAATGTTAGGACCAACTGGAATAACCCTGGAATTCTTTCTTTTACCTGCAAATAAAATTTTACTTTATTTTTCAGTAGGATCGTATCAAGTTATATTTGTTTGCAAACACAGTAATCATTTTGCTGTGTAGAGGGCAATAAGGAATGAAGGAAATTGTGCTCTATAATGCTCTGCAAGCTAGCCTCAAATTATCACATGGTAACTACACATTATGTTGAGAAACAATGGCTTAAAGGAGCTTAGATCTGTTTGTGCAGACTAAAACATATATAGACTAAAACACACACACACACACACACACATACACACATATATATACAGTATATACTGTACATACACACATACATTTTATTTTATATTGATATTTTTGCTTAAATATCTTATGCAAGCAACCAGGTGCATTTTTACTTGTTGATTCTGTTATTTGGACATGCATGACATGCGTGTGTATATATGAACAAGGCCCAGATTTTTGTGCTGCACCGCTGTTCAAGGGTCGAATCAAATAAATTTTATTATTATTCTTAGAAAGCCTTTTGGTAATAAAGTCATAAGGGTTTGATGGTCACCCAGGTCAAAAAATATTATGTCCAGCTGCATCTCCATGTTTGTCCGTGACCTCTCAATAATGTGAGCCTCTCTGCCTTTTTGATCCATTTCTCAGCTCTTTTTTTTTTTTTCTCCTGACTCTGTCCTTCTTTCATGGCCATGTGAAGCGCAGGGGTCTGTCATGCATTAGGAGGAACTGGGCCCAGCTAGTTTGTCCCCGGAGCATTTCCTGTCTGCAGATGGACGGCTGCCCAGAGACTCTGAAGCTGAAGCTCTGAGGCTGCCAGTGAGTTCACATCAGCTGGAAACCGAGAGGTTGTTTACGTCTAAAATGATTTCTGTTTTTACCGCAGGGTGATCACCGAGGCGCCACGGTCATCAAGAGAGAAAATCAGGTTAGTCAGTCAGCATCGCTCCTCTGTACTTGCTATCAGATGTAATTTGTGTTTAGGGTACTTGAGAGGGTAATTTTCTACATATCATGTTTTGATATTCTTACAATGGTTCTATTGTACTTATGTGTTCATTATGTTGACAGCTATCAACATAACAGAACTACATGCAACTACATGAATGATTAAGGGCAAATAAGTGCAACAAAACTGCAATTTTTTTTTTTTGCATTTTGTTGATCTGTTTTTCATTCTAGCCCCTTCATCTCTCTGATTAGACATGAAGAGAGAGTGAATGATGATTTTTTTTTTTCCTTGACATGATGATGCTGGTGTCTAAACCAGAGAGGAGTATTAGGAGCAGCTGTGCCCAGAACATTTCCTCTGAGTGGTTTGAGGCTGACCCAGGAACAGCTGGGGGAAAAAAGACATAGCAAGAGCTGTGGTGAGGACACTTAGGCAACGTATTATGACCATTGTCATGCAACCTAATACCTAAACATATCCATAATTACTGAAAGCAGGTTGATTTCCATGATAATGAATAAACTTTATTTTGCACTTTGGCATTTTTAATTGTGGCACTTGAGGGGTGACCTGTGCTATTCATGTGTTTAAACATGAAAAGTGACCACACTCTTCTCATCAAGGGGATATTTGTGGAGCTGTAATTCGCTGTTGCATGCAATACATGCAACAAGAAACAGAGCTACATCTGCAAGATCCACAGAGCAACAAACAACAGTCAGGACAGAGTAAAACTAAAATGAGATGCCAGCTGGAGCGGGCAGAAAAGCTCATCCCTAGTTTACCACAACAATGTCCTTCTGCACATCTGAGGAGACAGTTACCAGACAGAGACCATTTTTGTTAGTTTCTTGAAAGAGATGGCGCCTATTTAATCATCAGAAAAAAAGAGTAAAATCAGAGTTGAAGTAATTTTGATCTGGTCGAAATAAAACCCTAAAAATCTGACAGATCTACAGTCATGCTAGCAGCTGTGTGAGTCTGCACTGAGGCACAGGGACGCTTTCACCTAAATGCTCATGTCAGTAATCTAATATGTTCCCAGTGACAAAGCTAAATGCAGAGGTTTATCGGGTATAGCGTCTGCCATATTAACCATCTCAGTTTAGTTGCTAACATTTGCTAATTTGCAACATCAACAACAAATACAAGTGAGGCTAATTGTTCATAAACCAAAATGTTGGACAAATTTTGACCTGATGATGGTGCTGGATTAAAGGTGAAGGTATTACCCATGTTTTCCTGAGGGGAACATGAGGGTGTGTACCAAACATCATGGAATCCACCCAGTAGTTGTTGAGACTTGAGACTCACATTTGCTATAAAGTTAAAGGTGACATGTAATGAAAAACTCACTTTTGAATGGGTCTCTGCTGTGTCTACAGACCTTGTTGTAATTAACTTGTTAATTAAAACAACACTGTCCTATTTTTTCATGGTTTGCAGCTGCTGTTGGAGAGTATATTTTGTTGTCTTTCTCTCGCTGTGCATCTATCAAAGAGTTTATTTAGGTGACTCTCCAGCAGACACTCTGTGTGCCGTTAGTGTTCCTGTGGTCATTTCCACCTATTATTTCTTACTTGCGTACCATACCTCCAATGTTATGTAAGGGCAGTGTTTCTCGGGAAGACTGTTGCTGTACAAGTCTAACAAGCCTCCACATGTCAGTATCAGCCCCTGTGTTTGCTGATTATTGCAGTGGGAAAATGTCATGCGCCGTCAGTTGCATTTTATTTTGGCTTCATTTACACAGCATGAGAAAATCTAGTTTTAGCACACAAAGATACCAACACCAACTCAACTGTATTTATACATTAAGAGGTGTGTAACCTCACATCATCTAGTCTTGGTTCACCACTTCCACTGCTAACAAGTTATACTAGATCCTGAGCCAAATATTTCCTGTTTACATGCCAAAAAAAATCACAGTCATAGTCTTTGAAGCCAGATGTGAAATGCCAGAGTCTTCCTGTCGTGCTTTGAAGAGGACCTCCCTGCATCTCAACCCAGATCTTATTTAATATATTCACAAATCCTGAACCCTGGACTAATCAGCCGCACGTTCTCTTCTTCTTCTACCCTTTATCTTCCCAAACCAGGTGGCTTTGTGGGTCTATGCTGTAATTAAAAAATGCTAAAAAGGGTAATCCTGTAAAACAAATCCTTCTGTCTCCGTTAATGAAGACCCCCTAACTGCCTTCTCGTGTAATGACATATTTGTCTCTGAATAAACCAGCAGTGCTCTCTCCACAGAGATATGCCAGTCAGGAATAGTAATTTTGCAGACAGATGCAGCGCTTTGGCTGAGACGCAGTCTGACAATGATCCAAGACGTAAAGTGAAAAAACAATGAGCGCAACTCACACTGGTGCTGCAGGTGCTATCTATGGCATGGACACACACGTGTGATAGCTCATACATGGTGGCATGTTTTACTGCTTTTCAAACATTTTGCCAGAAGTCTCTAATAAAGGGCAGATTTGGTGGCATTGTCTTCATCATACCTGTTGATGCTTTTTTAGAAATCAAGGATATGGATCTGCCGCAAAATTTAATGGGTTCTTACTCAGCTCCTGCCCGATTCCTCCACAAAGTTTGTTGCAAATCGGTTCACTCCTTTGGTGTTGACAAACAACCCCTCATCTTAATGGAAATCCAGAATGCGAAAGGGGCACACGTTGAGTCTTTTCCTGACCCCTGACCCTTTCCTCTGAACATCACATTGCCAGTGCTGTGAACAGGGTGCACCTGCTACAGCACTACACACAGTCATGTACAAGAACACAAACGCATTCATACACACAAGCATAACAGGTGTGGAGCAGAGTGAGTTAAGTATGTTTTTTTAAGAATCCTTCAGACTCATAAACACTTCTCTCACTGAGCTTTGATGAGGTCAGCTCTGCCTCTGTGGTTGAGAGGAGAGGAAAGAAATTGACCATATTATTTTAAAAAGTTGTGGCATTTGAATCTCACTTTGAGTTATTTTGGTCTGCTTCAAATTATGTTAATTTATACATTCTTTCTAATGTTTGCGCAAGGATCTTTACAAAATTTCTGCTGTGCAAATATCTCAACTAATTCAGGAAATGAAGTCCCCTCAAAAAAGTGTTATCATTTCTGCCCTCATAAATAAAGAACAGCTGGGTTCTAATACAAAGTGCAAATAAACTACAGGTTTGCCTGTTGAACTGAGAGCTGAAGGCAGAACAACACAATCCCTAGAAAACCGGGATCTTCCAAGGGGAACTGATAATGTATGTGGTGCACACACTACGTCTCACCACTCAACAAACATCCTTGTGTTTGTAAGTGTCTAAAAGCATCTGACGGCCGTGCAAACATCTGATGGAGTCTGCAGCCAAAGACACAGACAAGTGACCCATTCAGGAACATGGCAAAGTCTGAAGTCGGGGACTCTTTTTCCTGCTGCAGACCAGGGTCTGCAAAGCTGTGTGTTCTCTGACTGCATCAATCACACTTGCTTTTTACAAGCAGAGGAATCCATTTGTATTAAGTCATGAAAGGATAATTGGAAGCTAAAAAAGAAAAAAAGAGGTTGTTATTATGAGAGGTAAAACCTGAAAAAGCTCCGCTGGTAACCTCAATATTTTTCTTGAAAATACACTTTCAGTTCAGAATATTCAATAAAATGACTATTTACAAAACTCAAAGTGAGTTTCAATGCAGGCCATGTAACAATGGGAGATTTTTAGACTTGATTTTTCCTTCTCTAAATACCACACACCAAAACTATTTCTCCATTTGACAGATGATATTTCACTTAAGAGACACTGAAGTTATTTTGGCTTCAGTACGAAGCAATCATGGTGGGCAAGCTGCTCTATCCTCACTATGATCAAAACCATGACTAAACAGAGTTGACTGGTTGGCTAAAACATAGAGATTACACATTTATTATAGGTTTATAAATGCCAACTCTCCAGCAAGAGATGTATCATGAAGAATATGAAAATGATAAATAATCATCACACAGTTAATGCTAAAAAGACTCACAGTATGTTGATGTTATAGCTGCTTTTCTGGGTCTCAGACCAAACTTAATGCTCCAGAGACGGTTTCCACAGAAGCAGATTCAAGTTCCTTCACAGCTACATCAGTGGTAAATATTTGTTTCTTCAGTTGCCTCCCATGACTGACTGTGATGATGATATGTTGACAAATGATATGAACAGACTGGAAAGACTCTATTGTCAGGTCTGGCTTGATTGACACATAAAGCAAGTAGCACAATGCCACCGTGAGCCTCATTACATGACTAACAGAGCTGGGTAGAAGGTATGTTTTTGATCTCAATCCATCTGTCAATCACATGCCTCTGCAGGCTATCTCTAAAAGTTCAGGACGGGTCTGGCATGATGTAACTTATGTAATCACCTCTGGCAAAAGTGTTAAAATGTGAACGGGCATGACTTGACACTGAGCTGCACTGTGGCATCCAGTTTTATGATAGGTCAACCCCAGCCAAGTGATATTCTGTAAATCATTTGTGATCAAGTGCCACTGACAATCTCACCCCTCCACAAACTGTCCTTTAGTCATCCGATTTGCAGAAATATCCGGTTTCCAACAAGCAAACATTTTCTAACTCCATTTAATCCGACAGTCACGCAGCAAACGTTGGTTTCAAGCTCTTTCACTGGCAGCTCTGGAGTTACATGTTGCTACAGCAGGCTCACATTCATTCAGAGGAGTGTGAGTATCCTAAGGCATGTTCAGTAAGAGGTAACCAAACCAAAACTGTCCTTAGGAGATGTTACACAACTGGTGGTAAAGCCTTCCTTTAGTGAAAGTTAATACCATGTAGAGACAGAATGCTTTCATATCATTAAAAGGTCTTAAAATGTCTTAAATCCAAATTTACAAAAGAAAAAACTGACTTTTGAAATAAGCCGAAGTGAACCTGTATATTGCACTTTATGACAGTTTGTAAGATGATGTTTTTCGTGTGTTGGTAAAATCTAAAGAAACCAAGTGATTTGATATTCCCCTGTTCCAACGGCCATGAAACAGACCTTCAGTGCCTAAATGCAATGTTGGTTAACCAGGAAATCTCCAAAAAGTTGCGAGTAGCAAGGAGATGGCTGGGAAGAGACCAGCTGTGCAGCTGCAAATCAAATGCACTCAGCACAACGAAGTGAAGGAGAGAGAGAGGGAAAGAGAGGGCAGTGATTAGAGGTCAGCTGTTGGATGGGTTGAAGTGCTGTTATGCCTCAGAGCTTCACATCATCGGCCTTGACTACAGGAGTCTTTACCAAATCAGCTATCTGTCACCGTTTTTTATTTCATGGCCAGCAATCACAATGTGGATCGCCCAAATACACACCAGCCTTTGCTCTTTCTCAAAGCTGCTCAGCCAAAGTCAAATTGAAGCTGTAGTGAAACCACGAACTGGATTCTTACAGAAGTGGAGTCTCTCACGGTCACTACACCCACAGCAGCTACTGCTTTCATTCACGTTCAGACAAATGTGCAATGCTGTTGTTTCCCCACAAATCATTGACCTTTGCAGAGAAGTGATACCACAGTGGTGCATGTATCACCAGCACAGGCTCTCTGTGTACCTGTATCTTCACAGCATCTGCTCTGGATGAAACTGTCTCTTCATTAATCTCATTCTTTAGTTTGGAGTATTTAGGACAACAGTGTTTTTACAACAGTTATTACACAGAGGCAGTGCTATTTGCAGGAACACATCAAATGACCCTGTTGCCTAAACAGAAGGTCACATGTAAGAGGCTTTAAGTAATGCCACATCGAGGTTAAAAGAAAAAGAACATGAGGGGCTTCACCATGAATAGAATATTTTGAGGACTCATTCATCACAACATGGACCCTGTGACAAAAGAGTGGGTGATGCATGTAGTTGATATGTTAATTAATTCACCAGATTACAAGTTAGAGTGGAGTTAACAGTTAAAAGGGTTTTATGTTGCACAAAAGGCTGACAGCACTATAAAAGCAGAGGGGTCGGTCACTGATACGGCCTCATGTCCTCTGTATTTATTTTTGGAGGAAAACTGGATCGTGGGTATTTTATTGGCTGATTCCAGCATTTTTTAGACACATTATATTTAAATGTGAATTGCATATGTGTTCATTCTGGGACAAGTCACCCCTCCTCTGTTGAAGTTTGGCCCTTTAAAATCCCCATTCTGTCGGGAGCTCCTTTTTGGAGCCAATGGTCTAAAGATGGAGGGCACTGTGTGGTGTTAACCGCTCTCAAGCATTTGTGATTTGGGTCTATATAAATAAAATTGACTTGATTTAGTTTTAATCCGGCAAGATATATATACATATATGTATGAAAAGAGTCTGTATTTTCCCATCAAAACTTTATTCTGCCACGTTAGGAAATAAAATGATACAGAATCACAATAATTAACTAAACAGTTTATCTCACAATTAAAAATATAAAACGCTATCTCAATATTTGGATAGAAGCTTTTTTTTTTGTCTAGTCAAGATTTTCTGAGGGATGGTATGTGGGCGGGCTTGGGGGGGCTTGGACTCTAGACCTTTATTCAAATTTAAATTTCTCTTGCTACGGCCCTGCTGGCTGAATCATATTGTATGAATCATGTGTTAGTTCAGCATAAAAGTAATATAACATCCCTGGTTGTCTGTACAGAGGTCACTTTGTAGGTTTTATTACGATGGCTGTGTTCCCAGTAGTAGCGGCGGCACAATGAAACCCTGATCCATTGATCCAGGGATCCAGGAGCCGGTAGGACTCCCGTGTTTCCACGCCTCCCACTTTCACCCCCACTGTGGTGATTCTCCGGCTCACACACTCACTTTGCCAGACTTCCAGGAGTTGGAGCGACTGATCGAAGACGGAACACCGACAGCATTAAAAAAAAAAAAGAAAAAAAAAGAAAAAGAAACACCGTAACCTCTTCCACGCATGGATCTGTTTCCTTCTCTTTGGGGATTTCAAGGAGGTGCGATGGTTTGCGCGGCTACAAATTCTGGAGACTCGCACCGGAGAGGAAGAGCACACGTCCTCAGCGCTGCAAAGTTGTAAAAGTAGTTTCCCTTGAAGTTTTTTTTTTTTTTTTCTTTTCTCCGCCGCCAGTTCAGACTCCGTGTTTCTCCAGCCCGCAGACCCACAGCCACCATGGCGAGGCGGACTGAGGGGAGACCCGTGGTTTTGACGCCGAATACGGGCGCTGCTTTCCGGGATAAACACCTTCGGTTGCGCAGGGGCTTGTTGGCTTTTTCCTGGAGCTTCGTTTTAATCTGCTCCGCTCTTTCTTGTGGATACTGCGGAGCTGAGTCGGAGTTTTCCATCCTGGAAGAAGCGCAAGTTTTGGCCGATCAAATGAAAAAGTTGTCCTCTCAGGAGCTGGGAGTCTTTACCATGCAGGTAAAAGAGAACGAGATTTATTATATTGTTGAATTAGTTTTTCTGTTTTGTGTTTTTTTTTTTTTTTTTCTGTGAAACTGTGAGATACTCATGCGGCACTTCGAGCTGTAGCGGCTGTAAACACCCAGCAGCGGCTCGGACAGGACTGGAGACATCGACCCGCTCACTAGAATAATACAGGGACCACGGGGGGAAACTTTGTTGACAGAAATGTTGAAGTGTTACGAAACAATCGGCTCCTAAGTTGCCAGCGTTGCCTCGCAGTGCAGCAGCGGGCGCTTTGAAGTCGGGACGCGTTTATCCGGGACAGCAACACGCTGGAGGTTTGGTGTTCTTGGGCAGCGTGTGTTTTACTTTTATTATTCCCTCATCCGGTCTTTCCTTTTTCTTTTTTTTTTTTTTTCCCTCACAAAAGATCACACGTGTTCTGGCACAGTGGATGTGTGCGTGTTTGCCTGTGTCTGCTGGAGAAGCGCATGAAACGTGAGGAGAAACTGTCACCCACAGTGCTCATCGTGAGCAGTCAGCCATGAAGCGACATTTCATTGTGCTATCTTTTTACAAGATTGGACCATATCCCTCATTTAAAGAGAAAAAAAAAAAAAAAAAAAGCACCAGCTCGATTGCAGTTCGCAGTGAGGTGTAGGTCGTATGACACATGCCGTTGTGCAGATATAAAAGCTGATTTCTGAGGATCTGAGAGAATGTAGGTCTCCTGAACACCAGCTCACAGGGGGTGAATCCATTTTAATGTGAGCTGACTGCAGCTTGAACTCCATTCAGAAAATCAGCTTTTGGACACAAGGAGACCTGAGAGAGAGAGAGTGTGTCTGTCTCTCCATCAGCTGTAGTTGGGTCAGATTTGATTTCAGCTTGTTGCAGCTTATGTTTCTGTTGGTTAATTGTTTAGTTGATAAGATGTCAGAAAATGTCCCTTCGGAAGTTCTCAGGGCTCAAAGAGCATAAGGGGACACCTCTAAAATCATGTATATTCATTCTACATTTATACATCAATATAAAGGAGAAAGGGAGCATATTAATAAATCGGAGAAGATAGAATCTGTGATTAATTATTTATTTTTTTGTCTTTGGCATTTTTGCCTTAAACATTTGTCAGTTATCAAAACTGTTGCTGATTCATTTCCTGTCAAATGATCCGTTAATTGTTTCAGCTCCAACTGACATTGTTGACTGACACATTGTTGAAGAGCATATTCCTTTATTAAACTAGAGAATCACTAGTTGATCATTGAGTTTTGAGCTGAGATGTTCAGTTGATTGATTGATTGATTGATTAGTTGAAAAGTGTCAGCAACAATTAAGCAAATACACCAAAAAATACCCTCTTTATAGTTTCTTAACTGTGGACATTTCCCGTGTACTTCCACTGTGAAAGCACAGCAGAGACAGCTCTTTGCCAGGTCTGTCCGTGCCGAGCTGCACTGAGTCACCAAATGGCAGGAGGAGCAGGGTGCAGCAGTGCTGGGTGCTGCTGGGTGTTGCTGGGTGTGAGGGTTTTTTTTTTTTTTTCAGCACTTCAGAGGCAGAGGAGCTCACAGGCCCTGAACACAGAGGCGAGGCAGCAGGGGGGCCCCAGCCCCAAATGGTGTTTCATCTTCTCTGCTTCCACACAGAGCTGCCTTCATCCCAGCTCTGGGAGTCGGCTTTGAGGGCTTCCTCTGATCCCCCTGGATCGGCCTTTGTCACCACTCGGGAGCTGAGCTTCAGTTTGTGCTCCGTCTTCTATATTATTCCTCCTCTTCCCATTTTTAGCTCTTGCTTGTGTATATACAAAAAATTAATCAGCTCTCTTTTTAATTTCTGTCTTCTTCTTTTCTTTCCATCTCTGCCATTTTATTCCCCCCATTTTTCTCTCCTCAGAGAAAAAATGCTCTATCAGCTGCAGAGATGCAATTAATGCAAAACAATTATGGCTTTTATCGCTCTCACTTAATATTTCATGACTCATTTCAATTTCAAATCGCCCTGTGAAATCATCATGCATTCTGCATCGTTCCTCTGTGTCGTGGGTAAACAGGTTTGAGACGATCGCGTTGTTGTACAAAACTGTCAAAATCTGACTTGGCATCAAGCTAGCGGGAGTTTGATTGAAGCGGTGCATTTAATGGATTTGTGAGGGTGGTTTTCCATGAAAGTAAGAGATGTGCATCCAGTAAAAACAGCCTGTATCTGCCCATGAAAACAACTGCAGGAATCCGTCGGCCGTGCTGGCTGTGCGGACACCTGCTCTGCTGCTCAGATGTGGCCCGACTCTCAGTCTGCAGGTGTGTCAGTAGAGCTGGATTTCACTTCACTATCTTTCTGTCTCTTTGGCATTTACCATTTTTTTTCCCTTTGCGGTGCAGGAGGCAGTGCTTTTTTTGGGGGGGACCTTTTTCCCTCCACATGTTTATCTGAACACAATCATTGACTCTCAGCTGACATTCATTATCTCTTAGAGACATTTTTTTGGTCATGTTTTCTTTTCGGGCTCCGGGAGTTAGTGCTGTACCATTTCGGAAGAGATCTGAAGGCTTTGCTATCAAGTGAACATCCCAGCATCTCCATTTAAACCGTAATTCTAACCCTCTCCACTCCACCCCTCATTCTCTGGCAGATGTGTAATTTGAGGCTCGCCCTGTCAGTGCTTCACTGAGTCACTGGGTCAGCCTTGTTCAATCTGTCATTGAGTTACTCAATTATCAGGGGACATGAGGGTGTACAGTTGACACTTTGTTTAAATTGACAGTTCAACTTTTAAAAGCATAGCATGAGTTTTCTCAGCTTTAAATAGGAATAACTTTTTTTTTTTTTTTTTTTTTTTTTTAAAAGATACACTTCTGCCACAATTGTCTACAATTAATTTCTATCTGATTGTTCAATCAACATAAAAATAACTGGCAACCATTTTGATATTTGATTGGAGTCATTTAAGCAACCTCTGCTGGTTCCAGCCTCTACAGTCTGAAGATTTTCTTTGTGTTATATGATAGTGAACTTTCATATCTCTGGGTTGTGTGTTATCCAGCTGTTTACTGCAGTATTGATATGTATTCTGTTATCATTATTCCTATTTTCATATTATTTACATGTCACATTTCCTTGTGTGTGATGTGTTGTTTACTTGAAAAGGCCTCAGTGTGGCTCCTGTTGAGCTGCTGCTAATTCACACTGTTTGTTGTATCGTTGATTTGTTGCTGCATGTCTGGCTTTTATTCTCAGACAGTACAGTCTTCCACTTCCGCAGACACTGTTTCTTTCAGACAGATTTGTGACACTGATTTCTTGTGTGTGACTCTCAGCGGATGTTGTGGAAGCGGACAGTCCTCTCTGATATGTAACTAATGAGCGTTTCATGACAAATTTTCTGTGGCTCAAAGCGGGAGGTTTTACATGGCAATCTGGATTTAGGCTTGGACAGAAATATGAAATTTAACCTCCTTTCCCTTTTTCCATGTTATTAAAAATTGGGCCTGGTGCTACTCTTGTCATGTGGGCGCCTGCCGGAGCCAGGACCACAGAACACGTTCCCACCAACAGCTACAGCAACATGGGCTTCATCGCTGTTGGAAACTTTAACATAAAGGCACGCATAGATTGTGAAGCCTCGGAGAGATCACTCATCACTGTGTCAAAAGTCCAAGACCCTATTGGTTTTACTGAGAGGGTATTTATGCCCTATTGGCTGATTATTTGTGAAGGAAATTTCACTGTGTTAGTTTTAAGGGTCATAATCCACAGAGAAGTGTGGTTTGTTATTGAGGCTGGCTCGTCCTGTATCCCCAGCCCCCTAATTGAATATTGATAGTAATTTGAGGGCAGTGGAGGTTTGTGCAGGAAGAGAGAAAATTGGGGCAGCTCTGGCACTGTCATTAGGCTGTGATTTTCTGGTTTGGGTTTGGTCCAAGGGCAACAGGGCCCAGATTCCTGCTTTGTTGTCTTCTTTCACTTGGACCAGACAATTTGATTAGGTTTGTTTTGACATGTAGAAATGTTTTTCTTCATTCCACCTGCCTTTATTTTAATCTCCTTATTCCCAGTCCTCTGCGTTTTCTTTTGTTTGTCTCTGGGCTGCGTTCACTGTGTTTCTTCTCTTTTCCACTCTTTATATTGGATCCGTTGCAGAGACAGGCAGATAGGGAGGAGGAGGGTTTGAGGATGTACAGCGGGGCATCAGAATTCCTGCTAGGTTCTCTGCAGCACAGCTTCAAAGCCTTCTTGCCTCTCACTGCATTGCCTACATGGCTGTGTGCTCAAACAGTCAAGGTTACTCTGAGCCTTGCAGGCCCTCTGCTGCATGTGGGATTATTACTATCTCTCTCTCATCCCCTCTTTTGACTTTGACTCTGTTTTTCTTTGTTTTGCACCACTGCAAATGTCCAATTATTTTCAATTAATAATAATAAGATAAATGTGTGTATAAACCACTATACATCTAATCTGCGATGTTATAGCACTCCGTGCAGGGCTTGTATATGTTGACTGCATGCTCATTTGAAAATGTGAGAGTATATATAACACAGGCTTTATGAAAGATGAGCACATGTATAACATTGTTCTTCACAAAAACACTCATCCAAAGGACAAATGAACACTTGTGTGTCAAATACATTTCAAAGCACAATCTTGAACTTGTCTTGTTGAGGATATAATGGGGCTCTTTTTGTTCCCCTCCCCTCAGGGCACAGAGCTTACATAATATAACCAATTCTTCCCAGTTGGCGCCCTGTTGGAAATGACAGAAAATGGAACTTACCAATGGTGGAGGCTAGATACCGCCCCTTCTCATTTGTTATACTCCATGCATCACCTGGTGGACGAGCTGGGATACTGAGCCAAACTCCAGGTTCACAGCTTCACACAGGACCCTGTCGTGCAGCCGTTGCACCGTCCTATCACAGCTATAAATCACTGGTGTATGGAGATATCTTGTGTTTGATGAGGATCATGAAGGACAAGTTATAGACGACCAAAAGCCTGACTGCAAACGGTGCCACAGGTGGAAACACCTTCTCTAAGCCGCTCAAAGACGGACTTCCAGATCTGTACACGGAACTCGCGTTGCGTGAGCGTCAGTTGTTAACGTTACATTAACAACATGTCATCAGCATGCTCACGTCCCGAAATGTCACTAATTGTCTGTTAATTGCTGGCAGCTGGCGTCTGTTGTAGCAACCCTCCACACACAGCATTCACAGTGGCTAATGTTAGCTTGTCTTGGCTAACGCAGTGAAAGCTCATGACATGAGCCGGGTGCTCACTACATTAGCAGCCACAGGCATCGCCGTTCAGTGTGTTACAATAAAACACTGACTTTTGAAATGAATTTCATGCCGTGGGTCTGTCACATTGTTAGTCAGTTTAAACTACTGCTTGCACACTAACCATATGGGGGTGTGCATGTTTGCTAGTGCACCTTGTGTGCAGCAGCCTGTGTTGTCTGTTTTTTGCTGTGGTATCAAATTTGATACAGACTAAGAGAATTCTGACATTGGTTTGGTCGGGTTTTGGTTAGTGTAGTTTTAAAAACTACTTAGATCATGGTTTGAATTAAAATACGTCATGTGTTTTGTTGACCCATCCATCCACCCCAGCCGCCTCCTAACACGGACTTTGTCGCTCCACATACTACGTCACCTGACTTCCTCTTTTGTGTGGCCTAACAATAAAACGTGAGTATGGGTCGCAGTAATCTGCTTGCACAAACGGCCTATGGGCTGGTTTCTCACAGACAGTCTCAGTGTTCAGCTTGAGTGAGCTACAGGTGCTTTGCATTTGTCAGTTCCTTGTTTTTAGTCCAGCCATCAATTGTGATGTGCCTCAGTGGTTTATGAGCCCTTTGAGGCTGCGATGAACTATCTGCACCTTTTTCCATTTTAACGGTTGCTTTTTTCCCCCAAACTTGTATTGCAGAAGACTTTTTTTTTTTTTTTTTTTATATACATGTTCTTGCTTTCACATTCAGTTATTGGCTTCTTCATCCTAGATTGCTGTTGATGCATGAAGAATTTATAACTTCAAGTTTTTCTGTTCTGTTTGCGTGTGTGCTTTGGAGTTATGTCTTTTTATTTTATTTATCTTAGCTGAATTTGAAATGAACAGGGTAACTGGGGTGATAAGTTGTTTGTATCTGACCTTCTTTCCAAACTGAACTTTTCGAGATTTTAAAAGTTGCATTGTTACATTGAAATTAAGGCTCTGTGTTTTTTTATGAAGAAAAAAAAAACAGGCTCTCTGCCAACAACTGCAAAGTCCCACAGCGACGTCTGTAGAGTTTTAAAACTTGGCATTACTTCCATATCAGTCCTTAAAATTCTTGGCCTGTCCAAAAGCCAGGGAAACAGCCCAGCTCTGTTGACTGTTACCTTTATCTTCCCATCACAGTGCAGGAGAGAACAGAGCAAAGGGCCACGTTTTCATTTAATGTAGGGCTGCTTGTATGTTTTGGCCCGAGTCCAACCGCCGTGCACCGCAGTGTCTCCTCCAACTTCCAAACCGTACACACACCAGACACGGTGAAGTCCCCAGACTTGTTGGATGACACAGGGAATCAAGTGCTGCTGTCAGACGGCAACCTTGTTCCTCCTGGACTAAAGAAAAACAAACCAATATTTCCAAATTTTCAGCATTAGATATTTTAAAACTTGCATGGGATCGCTGGTTGGTTTCATGGGCTTTGCTATTATAAAGTGTAATGATGATTGGTCAGTCTTACACTTATACTGTGTCTCAACATCCTTGTGATCCTTGTCTTATTGCTGCTCTAGTATCTCAAGTTCTACATTGAAGTGACTGACTTTTCTAGGAATCTATTGGAAAGTTATTTTTGATTACTTATAGTTGAAAATGTGTAAAATGACATCTACACTTTATCCATCATTGAAAAGTCCAGAATCTGTCAATGTGCCATTTATTTTCCATTTCAAAATGTGGCCGTATTCATTTTTAACATTTGCCAAATTGCCTCCACAGAGACCTGAACAGACATCATGCATCATTTTGTGTCAGACTCCATCTTTCTTTGAATCCACTGACAGCCTACTGTTTTGTTAACTTTGTGCTGGAAGCCTTTTGGAGGAAAGATATGGGGGGAGAGACATTTTCAGGGATATGTTTTTTTTTTTTTTTTTTTTCTTCTTCAGAGTTTTTGGACGACATGACCCCCATTCATTTCAATCAGAACTGTTTTAATTTATTTTCCAGTGTAAGTACAGCCGAGTGCACTGTCTCTTGGCTCCTGCTGGACTGTGGTCGGGATGGAGCATGAAACTGATGTTCTTCCCCTTCTGCACCAGCTGTTGTGGTTTAAATCTGTCTGTACTGTCGTGGCCAGATCATTTATCTGACCGCTTTTTGATCTGTTTCCCACATTTCTCAGTTGAAGTAGGCCTCTTCTCTGTTTGGCCTTGACTGAAATTGGTTTTGCAGTGTTTTTGCAGCTTCTTCAGCCTTCGCCTTTTTGTCTCCTTGATCTCTATCTTTCCCTGCTCGTATCTCGTACTGACCTGCCCCCGAAATGCCAGGCTCCTCAGATGTTAGGAATCTAGACGGAACATTGCTATCTAAGTGCAGTATAGTTAAACATAGTCTGATTAGGGAAAATACATTTTTTCCAGCTGCAGACATCCTGCTGTTATCAGTTTTACCTGAGATACACATCAGGATGACACTTGGATGCATGCACGTGTCCATGTCTTTGTATTCTATCATAATCATGTGTAGAGCTGAAATGATTTGTTGAGTAATTCATCGTCGATTGACAGAAAATGAATCAGAAACTACTTTGATAATTAGTCAGTGCAACCATTTCAAAAGCTAAGTGCCTTTTATTTGTTTCATATCATTGTAAACTGAATATCTTTGATTTGGAGACTGTTGTTCAGACAAAATAAGCAATTTGCAGATGTCCCCTTGGGCTTGACCAGTTTATAAAACCAGTGATTATTATCATTACAGATTAATCACAAATTGTAATTATCTGTTTTGTCTTGTAAATGTCACATAACAGTGAAACATAACATCACGTATTGAGATAAATATGCATTACGATATGCACTTTATGATCACATTAGAACTGTTTCATCTTTCCAGCACCAATATTCTGTGTATTGAACTGAGTCCTGTTTATCTTCATACAGCCAAGCCCTCCAGGTTTTCAGTGAAAGTGGCGAACTCCGTCCTCTGCGTATTAAAGAGGAGAACTAATTAACTGGCAGTGTTTAATCAGCTCATTCTCCATTTAAAATGATTCTCTCTTCCTCTCTCACTCTTTATCTCCCTTTTACCATCACCCACTCTGCCTTGTCTTTCTTCACACGGCTTCACTCTCTGCCTCTTACACACACACACACACACACACACACACACACACACACACACACACACACACACACACAAAGTGATAACAAATGCACTCAATGAGAGAGAGAAAGGGATCTTTATTAGTGATCCAGGCTTTGTGTTCCTCTTTCTTTATTTTCTTCTCCAGATTCCTGCCAGTGTTACTTAGTTAGCTCCAACAGGGCTGACCTGGCAGTGTGAGCCAAGGGACCTTCGGCCACCCCTTAGCAAGTCAGTCCCTTCACTCGCCACAATGGGCCAGACTCAAAATGAACTTTCCCTGAAAGGGAGAGAGAGAGAGGGAGCAAGGGAAAAGAAAAGGGTGGGGGTTTGTGGTGAAGGCAAGGGGGCAGTGAGCAAAATACCCATTTGGGAGGGCAAGGAGAGTAGAGGGACCAGCTCCCTCCCCCAGACACTATGCATTTGTAAGGCCCCCATCCCCCTCAGTATGCACACACACTCGTGCAGAAGAGGCTTTGCATTCTCGATGAGGAGAGAGTTGGAGCTCCTACTGTGGAGAAGCAGATCAGACGGTTTTTCATGCCTTTTTTCTCTTTTCTCTCTCTGTTTATGCCTCTCTACCAGAGCTCCGTGTTGCATACATAAACTCGCAGTAAACCCAACCTTCAGTCACTGAGGAGAGCTGTCTCCAAATTTGTCTTCAATTTCTATCCACATTTATATACCTGCAGTGTTTTTGTAGGTGTACCTTTTTGGGTGAAGACCTGACTGTGCATATATAACAGTAGGCTTTGGGGTTCTTCTTCGAGGCAGAGGGTGGTTAAGGGTGCAAGAAAAAAATGCTAAATTAGGTTCCAGGGGGTAGGAATGAAAGAAGAGTAGAAGAGACGGTGTGCAGTGGTGGAAGCCAAAGAAATAGCAGGTTCTCAAACTGTGGAGTCACACACACACACACACACAAACACAGAGCACAGCAGTTTGTATCTGTGTCTTTGATGGTGAGGAATTATATGACACTTCTCTCACACTGGGGTCACGGGGTTGTGAAGGTCGGCTCAGTTAGTCTAACTTCTCTCCTCACTGCCATTCATAAACATCAGCTGCTGCAACATAGGAACCCTGTATCTCCATGAGGTTAATTATGAGTCGGAAATGTTTGCACAAAATTCTCAGTCATTCCTCTGTCACCTCAGTGGCTGCTGAGATTTCAAGCTTTCTCAATAGGCAGTTGGGCCTGGCTCTGAGTATTTGGTGGGAAATACCCCCAGGTGCTTTTCTGGTTCTTTTTTCTTTCTGTGCACTCTGAATTGTGGATTGGTTTCTCAAAAACCCATGTTTGTGCACCAGATTAAAGATGCAGAGCTCTGCAAGCTTGACTACTTATGAATGAGTTGGTGTCTTTTTGGGCAGGTAAGGAACCTATGATGTAGCTAACATTAGCCACATAAGCTAGAAAGTGTAGCTTGGCAAATTTTGGGGTACGACATGTAAACCCCCCTTACCATCACTGACGATGGTTTCACTGAGCTGCCTCCAGCTAATATTGTAAGTAAACCATTTAACTTCAGGGAAGTTGAACAAAATGTTGGGTAAAGAGTTTAAAGGTATAGAAAACAAGCTTATTTGCTTTCTTGCTGAGACTCGGATGAGAAAATTGATACCAGGAGGCAGTTAGCTTAGCTTAGCATAGACTGGAAGCAGGGGAAAACAGTTAGCTTAGCTTTGTTCACAGTTTTGAAAACACCTAAATAAACAACTAATTAACATGTTGTATTTTGTTAGTTTCCCCCATAGACAAATAAATGTGTGTAGCAGTTTGTGGTTTTATGAAGTGTTTCTAACTGCTCCTGCAGTTAAGCTAAGCTAATTGCCTTCTGACTCCAGCTTCATCCTTTAACACACAGACATGGGAGGTGCTGGTCAGTCTTTTCATCTAACTCTTGGCTAGAAAGCAGATGGTTATTTTGTAAAATGCCAAAGAATACCTTACACATTGTGGTTGCAGTTCTAGCAGTTGTAGCTACTTTTACTGTCTTGGCCTGATATTATAACTTTCGTTAAGGTTTTTGTTGGATTCAACATTGCTGGAAAAGTTGAATTCAGAAATAAATGGGGGCTTATAACCTTCCTCTCCAGTGGGATTGCAAGTTCTGTGGTTTATATGCTTTCATATTCAGATGATCTTATGATTTTGAAATGATGTGTTTTTCTGCTTTTGTTTTCCCTCATGCCTTGAGGTCTCTTCAGCAGTCTCACAAGATGCTGCCTGCATTTTTGTTCCCAGTCTCTCCTTTGTCCGTCTTTTCCACCGTTGTCATCCTCTCATCTTCTCTGCTACCCATTCCTATTTCTCAGTGTAATTGTGTCTGTGGGTGGTAGTATATGAAACTATGTCCTGTGCCTTTTGTCTTCTGCTGGTTCGCCGCCTTTGAAGATGAGTCAGGAAGTGACCAGGGCTAATGAGATGAACTTTGGACTTTCTGCCTCTGTCTCTGTAAGACGAGGCTGGTCGGAAGATGAAAAGAGATGCAGTGTTTTTATTCTTGCAGAGAGAGAAAATGGCAAGGGGGGGGGGGAAATGTGATACAGTTTGCTAATTAGGAGGCAAGGAGGAGTGTCAGAGCTTTGAGTGTGAGATGAAAAATGCGAAGATACTGAAATGACATTTTCAGCGTTCCAAACATATGTAGTAAACACTTAAAGACACACTGTCTTTACCTATACACACATACCTCACATAAACACAGACACATATAAAGCTACATGCATGTAGTGACTCACGAGTAATGGAAGACAAGCATTACGACAAACCTGATCTTTATTCAGAACTCTAGTATGTTTATGACATAATTATGTCAGTGCAGAGACTCACCTGCATTTCCAGTTTGTAGACATACTGCAACAGCTTAGCTCTCGGCACAGTAGTGGAGATTTCCTCTCTGCTGTGATGTCAGCCCAGCAGAGAACAGAGCTCATTTATCTAAGCACAATAAACGAGCCCTCAGGTTTTTAACTTATTCAGCTCAGTGCCCAAATGATAACCATAATGTCTCACACTGGGTCCCAGACTCATAAAAACATATTGCTCTTGTTGCGTAGGGACCATCTTGAAATCATCTTGCAGCACATTTTACCTCTTGGCCACTTGTTTAAGAAACCTGCCAGTTTTCCTCAGATTTTTCTTCCTGGCCGACTATGTCTGTGGTCAGGTTCTCTTTGTGGTGTCTCCAGTTCGCTTTCTCTGCCAAGTTACAAAAAACAATTGGTCGTTTGGTGGCGGGAAGGATCATTTGGTCTTGGTGTGGATTACCTTGCTGGTTCACTGACTGGGCACTGTCGATTCAATCTCATTGGTTTTGCTTGAATCTCACGTCCATTTAAAATCAGGTTTTCAGGGAAAAATCTTAAACACCAAGGACGTGTTTTTTGTTTTTTTTTATGTTTCTGGCAGCAGCATCAGTTTGATTTGAACAATAAGAAAACTGGGGAGTTTACTGTAATAGATGGACATCTGGCTGAAACAACCAAAGGAAGAAAGCACCACCTAAGGAAACTTCATGAACAGACAAACTGTTTTACTCATCTGGTTCAGGAGATCGTCATAAGAAGTACTTTGGCAAACATTCGTTTAACATCTGCTTAACCATCAACAGCTGTTCTCGACTCTTTTAGACTGACTCCTGACATGAGTTCAACTCTCATCAGTTTCTGTCAGAAATAAGTGTTTGATTTCGTTGCAATGCAGAAAGCCCACAGCAATGATTGCTTCAGGCCAAGTAGAGAGACAAAAAATGTGGAGAACCATTTTAAACAACTTGCTGGGTGAGGATGACTTCCCTGTTGACCTAGTGTTGAATATCACCAGATTCTCCCTGAATGTTTTTCTCCTGCAGACTCAGTATGAAAAAACAGTGCTTCTTGCCCATCGTTGTGTTTACAAGATAAGAAGCTATAGTATGGCCTCTGAGCGGCGCTAAGTCTTCAGGGTAGACTGAAGGCTACAGTGAGTCGCTATCAGAAAGCGAAGGGACGGGCTGGGGCTAGCTGGTTAGCATGCTAACTTCAGTAGAAGAAAAGACGAGATGGAGACGAGAGTTAACATTGGTGTTGCTTTCCAATGCTATCCACTTGGCGAGTAAAGGAATGAAGTTTGATGCAGAACTTGCATCGTTTCTTCTGGTAAGGTAAGAGCTGCTAATGCTAACGCGGCTATGTAGCAATAGCGTAACTTAAAAACAGATCCTTTAAGCCCTCATTTGTGTTTTTCTCCAGTAGAAGTGAGGTTACCCTCTACAAGAAACCTACATTATCATTGTATCCAGTCTTATCCAGTCCCCTCCTATCATTCCAACCTTCTATCTCCCTGACTTCTCTTCCTTTCCAGACGGCCAGCTTGTTGCCAGGTTTGGCTGGCTGGTGCCGTGCCAGCTTTTCTCAGTCTGTCTAACCCAGGCGTTGGCACCATCAGCCAGCCAGGGTTTCTGCTGGCATCTCTTGGCAGCTGGTCAGGAGACAAACCCATCTACAGATGCAGTCTTTTCTGAGCATATTATGGAACTTTTTTTGGAGTTGTGATTAAGTCAAGTGTAAGTAAATGTTACAGTCAGATTTGCAGAAAATAAGCTTTGGCATTGCACCACGTTAAGAGCTGAACAAAATTTTCCAGTGAAGGTCCTGACTGACGTGTATAAAAAAAACGACAGTATAATCGTTTTCATAAGTGGAAGCTCCTGTGTCAGATTGTAACATTTTAGTCACTACTGCAAACTTTAAGTGCATTATACAAATTAGACAGTGGTGCGGAGTAAGTAAGGCAATGTTTGATACATCACTGAAGACGTCACTTCTTATGTTAGATGAAAATGGCACATACAAGCCATTAACAGGCAGTTTTGAGCATTTTTCCACACTCCAAAAACAAATATCCCCCATGGAAATCTTACAAATTTGATTTCACTGAAGCTTCAGAAAGTATGCGAGTTCAGTGTGGTCCTGAGGGAAGAGGTTCTTGGATCAGTTTTCTGCACGATTATCTCTGACTCTTCTTCACATAACTACAGGGGAAAAAGTGGATGATGCTGCTTGTGTTACGGAGTCATTAAATTAATATTAATCACAAAAGCACACCAAGCATTAATAACTTTAACTGGATTTGGATGCAGATCTCCTAAATCTAGTGGTATTTCACGCTATGTCACACTCTGTCATTGAAGTGAAGCAGGCAGCAGCATTAAATCTGCTCTGTTTCTGCACCCCTCTGACTGGCAGTCAGAGGGGTGCAGCTGGTGATTGTGTGAGCAAGGCAGATCTCTTACCTTTTCCGGACACATTAATCCGTCAGTGTTACTTGGTCTATGTGTGAAAGGGCTCTTAGACTGATACTGAGCTCTGTGGGAACAGGAACCTGTGTGAATGTGATCATTTTTTTGAGATGTGTATGCTTGTGCCCATGTGTGTATAGGCAGTCGTGTGTTGATTTTCATTTCTTGTGTGTGCGTGATAGGGGTCGCGCAAAATCATGTTATACTCTATATTATGAAAATGGGGAAATTTATTAATCAGTATTGATTTTTTTATATCGTTTAAAAGCGCTCTCTGATTGCATTGAGTATATTTATAGGTAAATATAAAATCAGGACCTCATGGTTGTGCTGGATTTTTACATTAGTGTGATAAAGTGCCTTCATATATCTGCTATTTAATTGACTGAATTAGCCATCAGAAAAGTTGCTCTGATTGTATTAATATATGATTTCTTAGTTGAATTCCATCAAAGTCATAAACAATATTACAGTTGAGAAGTTAATGAATGAAGTAGTTTTTATTGTGTTGTGCATACTCCAATGACCATCATAAATTCATATAAGACACAACTGTGGCACGATGGTGCATTGATTAACAATGCCTCACATTAAAAAGGTTCTGGGTTCAGGACCTTTCTGTGTCGAGTCTGTATGTTCTCCTCGTGCCTGCGTTGGTTTCCCGCTGCTACTCCAACTTCTTCCCGCCACAGACATGCAGGTTAGGTTAATTGGCGACTCTAAATTGCCTGTAGGTGTGACTGTGATCGTAAATCTGTGTTTATCTCTTATATGTCAGCCCTGTGATATACTGGTGACCTGTGTACCCCACCTCTTGCCCAATGTCAGCTGGAATTGGCAAAGAGCCCCCAATGATCCTCAAAATATAAATGGTATAGCTGATAAATGGATGGATGGATGGATGGATGGATGGATGGATGGATGGATAAGCCAGAGCCAGAGTGCTGCCCATACAAAGTATACTATTTAAAAAAAAAAAAAAAAAGCCCCAAAAATGGAAAACCAACATTAACAACTTCCACAATGGAATCTGCAATTTTGATTGACCATTATTGCAGGAAAAGCAAATGGAAGATCCTTCTTTGAGAGGAGCTGTCATATGTCTCCTGCATACATCACAACAGAAACGCTGCTCTCCCTCTCCTCACACTCACAACAGCAAATCCACTCATCATTTACATACCAGAAACTTGTGACTGTCCTTGGGGAACACTCCCTCTCTCTCCTTCCTCTGTCTCTGTCTCTCTCTCCCTTTTGAAAGCATTCACACTTCAGCTTCTGCACACAGCAATGATCGACTCATGAATCTGAATAGGAGAGGTTTCCGAGGTTTAGACAGCATAAGAAAAAAAAAAAACTGATGCATATTCAGCTGACATCCCCCATAGGCCTGCCTGCTGTCTAAGAGCTCGACTTGACGTGTTTGTGAAACGCAAACACTGTATGTGTTTGTGTACCTCTGGATTGCTTTAGTGTTGATGAATGTAAACTATTTATTTTTTACTAGATATTTGTGTGTATAAGAGATATGTGCATATAAAATAATGCCTTAGCTTTGAATCCTAATCCCTGTTTGAGTAAATATTTCATGCTTAGATCCTGCACTTGATGCTGTGGAGCTTAATGAGGGAGGGAGATGACACAACAGGGCTACTTTGCTGTAGTTGACACTGAGGTAGATACACCTGGCTCATTCTTTTTCTTTCAATTTGATGTGTTCGAGCTGCAAATGCACCCATCACAATTAATCTGACCTTGCCATTTGTCTCTCGTAAATTACCATTCAGACAACATCCTTAAAATGTGGGGGAGCAGTGGGAAAACTTGGGGCTCCATGGCCTTGATGAGAAACAGGAATCTGCCAGTGTCAGTTTCTCTTTATTCACATGATCCAGGCTGGACTATTTTTTTTCCCTTGGCAGTAGAGGTGCTTGTGTTTTCCTTCTGACTGAAGTAGCCCTTGCTCACTTACATATGGCTCCACCCGCCCCCCGGGGGTTTATTTTAACATATGTCACTTCTTAGTGCAACTTTGAATAAAATGGACCTGAAATGTGCCTATATATTTAAAACATTCCTTCTAGCAGGGTTTCGCATCATATGGCTGCCCATAAGAGGTGCACGAGGGAGAAAACTAAAGTAACCAGCCTTGTCTAATATCACTGTATTGAGCTCCCCCTGCCACCATCATCATGGACGTTATTCCTATCACAGTGAAGTCATACGCACAGTCTGCGTAGACTGCATTCATACTCCGGTACTTTTTATCTGTTGCTACATAAACGAGCTATTCTGCGAACAGTAAATACAGCAGCTGATTGAATTTAGCATTGATGTTAGCTTATCTACCTAGGCCGGATTTAAAATGTAGCTAAATACATGTGTAAATGAGTCATAAATTGTCAACAAAAAGTACCCAATACCTTTCTTCATCTCAGCTACAAGAAGAAATTGGCCGTCTGTTGGTTCTCACTTCAGTCACTTTCATCTTCAGTTAGCTAGCATACAAGCTAGTTAGCTGCCGTCTACAGGAGCTAGATTTGAAATGTAGTTAATCAGATTGTAAATTGTGAGATAACTGGAGAGTAAATCAGGCTTTTATTTGAAGCAAGACACATTTAAAGACAAGCTTTTGGTTCCGTTTCCCCCATTCATAAGTGTATTTCATCGTATTTGAAAGCGTTTTCCCTCCATACTTTTTTTGTTGATTGAAATACTGATTATACCTCACCTGAGACAAAACCAACAGATTTGAATACAGATCGTGATCTCTCTTTGTTTGCGTTTCTATTTTCCCTTTCTTTTTTCCTCCCTGCCTTTCATCTCTCTAGAGATCTGCAACCCCCGTACATCCACTTATCTCAAACGTGTCTCCAGATGTATCTGTTCCAGAAGTTTCGACTGAGGAAGTTTATGAAAAGTTTCAGTCAATATCCTCTTTTCCTCCATTCTTTATTCACCCTTCCACTTTTTTGTTCCTTTGCACCTCTTCCTTATGTGTCTCTTGACTTCTGAGACAGCTTTCTGATACAGATTTTATTCGTGAGTTACTCAGCTGCATCTGCAGGATAGCAGAGAAAAAGGAGATTTGTGTGTGTGCATGTATTTTATGTGTGTACTTTGGCATTGTGGTTTCCTGCCGCAAGTTAGGGTCACAACTCATAAACTGTCCTCCTTTTAAATCACTTGTGTGTGTGAGAGAGAGAGAGAGAGTGTGTGTGTGTGTGTGTGTGTGTGTTGTTTGTGTGTGTGCAGTTGCAGAGCACTGGCAGTGTCGACAGGTCAGGTGTCAAATTAGAATGAAAAAAAACTTCAGTGTGCAGTGTCTCAAGCTGTGTTATTCAAATGTGTGTGCATTACACACTTTGTGTGAATCCGTAATTGTTATGCGTGAGTCTATATGAGCTATGCATGTGTGCAGAGCATGGGCTGATGTTTTCCTCCCTCACCACAGCTCCCAGTTTGCCTCCCTTAGCACACTGACCAGCCAACACAAATCCTGCATCCAGTTAATCATCTCATGTCATTATGCTACACTGTACTGTTCAGTGTTATGCTATGGCATGCATTACTCCACTCAGTAATGACATTTTATATTTGTAATGGTCACAAGTGTATTTTGAGAATGACTTTTGCCATGTTGTAATTTAGGCAAAATACTATTTGCTCTGATCATATATCTGTAAGTTTCTGTGCATTTCTGTCGACAGACACTGAATCTCTGGGAGACCTTGGAATGAATTATTTTGATGGTGAGGTCTCTAGATTATTCTCATTTACTGGACTTAGTTTACCTCCAGCATATGGAGCCTCTTACAGATGTCTTTTCTATCTTAAGGACCTTTGTAAATAAACTGAAATTTATCTGCAACTATTACTAGAAAGCACATTTTTGTGATTGGTGAGTTCTGCCCACAAGGGGACAGTCATACAGGATTACTTTTGTTGTCATTGAACAACTGCAAAATTAGCTGTTTTCATTGCTTATTTGGCCTACCTGATGACATTTATTAATACTGTTAGCCAGTTAAATAGAAAACTTGTTCATTCAGAGGTGACTCTCAGAGCCTGATGCTGTTTATTAATATTGTCTGGTGTTGAAACAGGAAGGGAACAACAGATGCTGTTTGTATGATTTTCTGTACTTATGCCAAACTTAACTGAAGAAGTTTTGCTCTCCATTTATCTGAATAGCAAAAAACAAACCCCCCCAAAAAAAACACGGTGACAAGGAGCATTTTTCTTCTCAGAGCTAATGCTGCATTAGTTTTTTCATTACTCATTTGTCAGTTTGTATTGGGTTCAAGTAGGTAATCTAAAACGAATGCAGCCTAATATGACAGAGCTGCATACTGCCTCAGTTTTAGTTACTTGTACCCAACAAACTTGCAACTGAGTGTATATGTAAGTGTGTTTAAGTAGCACCGCTTTTACACACAAACCATGTGTAACACTCACAATGAACATGTGTTCAACCTAAATGTGACCTATTTTACCAGGCAGCTGTTACAGGTTGATTTCTGATTATTGGTGTAAACACAACACCAGACTTTGTAGGTGTAGTTCATCACACATAACCTCTAAACAATAGCCATACTTGCTCTGAGATTCAACACAGGTGTGGGTCCAAGTCAAGTCCACTTTTATTTGTATAGCTCCAAATCAGAACAAAAGTTATCTCAAGGTGCTCTTCAAATAGAGTAAGTCCAGACTGTACTCTTTATAATGTAAATGTGTAATGTTGCATAGGATACTTGTTCCTCATTTTTATGAAAGTTACTGCAATCTAATCTTATTCACATCTCCCTTTTCTTGTGTGTCTGCCATGCCAACAAGGGTCAGCAGGACCACTTTGGGCTAGGTTTAACTTGGCAAAGGGAGAACCAGTATCATATGTAGCATAAGCCTCTGTGCAGAGCACCCCATGCCTTTATTAATCAGTGCGTGTAACTGGCCTAAGAGTACATGGAGAAGAACAAAGCACCCTGTCTATAGAGAGACCTTACAACAGTGGCCAGACATGAGCTCACATCATGCTCAGAAACCTGAGAGGGAGACCACCCTGGGAACATTTTTTCCCCTCTTGTCCTACGTCCTTTTTCTTCTTTATCTCTTCCCCATCTCCCCGTTCTGGTCGTCTCTCTGAGTTTTTTCTGCTTCTCCCTCACGTTTACCTGAGTATGATATGCACACATGATATTGTTGGTTTAGCCATTTCTGTCTTTTCCATCTTGATTTTTTTTTTTCCTCTGTGCCTCTGTATCTCTGTCTCCCCATTCCTTCCACAGCCCACATTTAGATATTCTTTTAACTGCTTGAAACTCAACTTTGACTTTAAAAAGGCTGTTCAGAGATGTATTTTAGTTAGAGCTGGTATAAATTCAGCAAAACAGTTCCATTTTATTTATTTTTTATTATGATGGCTCTTGTATTCATATATAGTGATGCTTGTAAACTGCAAGTAAAAGCCTTACAAATGAGTCCACAGCAGAGGAATGTGAAGATAATCCAGGATAGTTTGTGCAGACAGAGCAGGCGCCCCATCTGAACATCTTTTCACTTGGCTGAGAGGGGGGCTGTCTTGGCAGGAAGCGTATATCAAAGTCATAAATTTATTGGCAGCGGGTGACGAGCCCTTTGCGCTCTCTGTCTCTTCCTCTGCCTTTTCTTTGACCCCGATTTACAGTTTATCAGTCTTCATTCTTTCATACACCCTTTCTGATCCTCTTGACATCATAAATCCAGCTAATGTAAAGTATGAAGTTGTTGCCCTGGCAGGGTGCACCACCAGGGTGTGACTGCGACTTGTGGTGCCAGAGGCTGCTGCCAGACTGGCATTGCGCCCTGAGGTGGCTGAAGGTTAAGTGTTTTGGAGAATTCTGCTTTTGGTTTCCACTGCTGTGCTGCCTGTTTGCTTCAGTCACGCCATTTGTCATTCCACTCTAAGCATTTGGTCCTGAAAGGGATAATCCTGACGAGTTTATTTTTATTTTGTTATATACTCCGGCTGTAAGACAAAACATAGCGTGGACGGTATCCCAGCATGTTTTTGTAATTAAGTAATTTTCCATGTCTCTGTTATGTCAGTAAACTTTTAAAGAGTCAGTCCCAGCAAACATAAAATACTGCGTTTAAAAATTCATCCAAAAGCAAAGAAGTGTCAGTGTCCATTCTTGTAGGGTATCCACTGTAAACAGACCTATGACCCAACTATAGGTCTCAGCTAATAGTTAAAGGAATGTATGGCATACATTGGCCAACAAGGAGAGGCTCTTTTTTAGTTTTTTATGAACTCCCTCACCCTGATCCCTGCAGCAGTTTACCAGCATTGTGTCATTGGTCAAATGAAATGAGCACAGCACTTTGGTCCCATCAAATTGCCTTAGTCCCCAGTTATTTATGAGATTTATACATCATCACCGACCTTTTGTGCATGCCTGCATGGTGCTCAGTGGTTAAACTATGATTGTTCTTTGGACGGTCTTGTTATGTGAACACAAACACCATCATTTATGGGCCTTTTTGATATGAAGAAACATTTCAAAGCCCCTATAAAAACACAGCATTTTCTCATTATCCAACATTCTTTTGTTGAACTAATTTGACCGCAGTGTGTGAGGTTTTGTTTTCGTCCTCTTTCACTCCTAGATTTTATCAGCTTAATGGAGGTGCTCAGGTATGCAGCTTTGATCTGTCTTTTGGAACGTTTTCACATTGGCTCCACTTTAACAGCAAGTTGCTAGTCCCATAATGCACCGCTGGCCTGGTGGTACTGCTGCTACAGACTGTGTATATTACTGCTTTCAGACTAAAACCTTATCCAAGATGTCGATAAAATCAATCTGATTTCCTACTAGAACAATGTGCTCCATATTTAAATATATTCAGTGGGTTTTCCAATCTCTAAGATCACAAGTTTTGAGGTTTAGAAAGAGGAAAAAAAAATAAACACTCACTAAAAAATTCGGAACCACCATTAAGAATTTGTTTTTCTAGTTCAAGTTTCAGTATTTCTAATGAGTCAAATGTGATTACTGCATTTTACTGCAGCTTGAGGCCTTGTTTTAATGACTCGACTGCCTTGACATTAAAGGGCTTTGTGTGGAGAGGTAATAAGTTGGGCCCGATGCCTCTTACAACATTAACTTGACTTGATGTACTCCTGCAGACACACACCTCACAGGAGGAACCTGGATAATCAGACAGAGGGGTGACCTTTGAACCATTCATATTTTGAAATAAAAACATTTAAGACAATTTAGGGCACATTGTCTTGGCTGTCTCTCTGTTTGCCTGTTCCCCTCCTTCTCCATCGTTTGATGCTGAGTGCTCATAACACTTATGTCATTGTTTCTGAACACTCAGGGGAAGAGAGAGAGAGAGAGAGAGAGAGAGAGAAGCCTCATTTACATTCACTAAGCTGCTAGATTATGTCTCTCATTTTAGTCAGAGTGCTTCATTTTTGGACTGTAGCTAAGGCACGATTCAGATTGGTCATTACATCCTTTGTCCCAGCATTAGGGCTGAATGGGGTTATACTGAGCATGCTCTAAGTATGTTTGATTCCACAGAGAAAATAAGTTTAAATGTCTAAAATGTGGCTTTTCAGTGGTCATGTTTTCTCTTGCTTTACTTAAAGGGGACCTATTATGCTTTTCCTTATTTTTAGTCATATATAGTATGTATATAATATATAATGTTACAATGTCGGATGTCCATATTAAATGTGCCCAAAGTTTCAAATAATGAGCAAAAAGTATGTAAAGCTAATCCCTCTGAGACAGAAGCTCAAGCATCAGTCTGCTCTGAAAACTAAGTTTTTTTCCTACTTCCGTGACAAGCTGATGTCAGCTCATCAAGGATTTCCTTATATGGTCATTTGCTCCAGTGGAGTCCGAGAATAACTATGTAGAGTTGGAATTGGGGATATTAGGTTTGCTTAAAGTTTTTTTTTTTTTTTTTTTTGAAAAAACAACTGAGGAAAGATGGAAGAAATGATAAAAACACGTAGAAAACAATATTAATCTCTTTTGCTTGAGAAAAGCTGTTTAGCAACAATAAAATAAATAAAATGTATGTGTTATCCATGCCATGAGTTTCAGTCATGATGGATCGTTTGTACCTCTGATGTCCTTGGTTCAGTCTCCTTCCCAAACATCACTCAGATTTTACTGCTTCTCTTTATTACTGTCAAAGAAGGACTAAAATGTCATTAGATGTTTCCGTTTTACATTTTAATTCACAGTCATAGCTTCATATAAGTGTGATGCCTGGCTTTGCTTTGGAGAAGTTACTATCAAACCACGGTTCTTCTCTCTGTTTCTTTTCTTTGCTACTCTTGCCTGACCCCTCCCCCACTTTTCCACAGCTCTCTCCTTCGCTCCCATATTCTCTCCTCCACCCTCCATTCCCTCCCTTTTTTCTCTCACATGTGGAAAGCATTATATGCTGTCTGGTGGAGAGGGAGAGCAAACATCTCAGGCCGAGACTGAGAGCCTCTCGGGTAGGTGTAGGGGGCGGTGAGGAGGTTGTTGGGATCTGCGCGGTGGTGACTCCCTCTCTTTTTCTTTCTTGGCCTTGACGCTGTTTGGACAAAAGGGGATCTTGTTATTTCAGAACCACAGCACCCGATAGTTGACAGGCTTCTCTCTCCCGCTGCATTGGACTGGAAGAGACTTTGGTTGAAATGAGGAAGAGGGAGAGAAAGAGAGTCCAATTAGAGCTCCTTGCTAACTGATACATTTTGTGTGAATAATATCTCAAAGCATTTATAGATGTGAGTTTAAAACACTTGTTTAGGTCTCTCTTTCTCCCTCTCCAGAGACCTGATTACAGTTGGTCACGTGTGATGATCACATGATTTGTTTCCTAACCACTGTTTAAAATCAAATGGGCATTGTTCAACTTTTTTTTAAACAGGCTTGTCACCTCAATAAAGCTTACAAGAAAATACTAAGAGAAATTCAACATGAAAATATGTGGAACCAAGGAAGAGAAATAATGTAATGAAAATATAACCTAACTGTACAGGATAGTTGTTGCTGTTGTTGAGTTGCAGGCATTAGTCAAATACTGGCGATCAGGTGATTATTTTGTATTTTGATAATCAATTAATTGTCAATGATGACAGCACCAGGTCTGAAATGTGATCATTTGCTGCTTTGCTTGGTCTTGTTTAATAGTAAATAGTATATTTTTGGGTTCTGGACTGTTGCCTACACAACAAGACCTGGCCTTGTGCTGTAGGATGATCTAATTGACTCTTTTTTGTTCAAGAACCATTGTTCCGTGTTGCTTTTTATTTTAGAAGTTGCTCCACATTGAAAAGCTATCATATATGGTCAGTGCGACACATTTGTCCAGCTGGGAACCGGACAGATCTTGAACAGGTTCCCAGTCTTCACTTTATGTCCTGCAGCTGGATATCCTGACAGCAGGCTGAAACCACCACCACACCCTTACTACTTGGCTCATTCAGTAAACTGCTGTGTTTTTAGTTGTGACCACTCAAAATTTCAGGGAGTCTATATGTCCAGCATTGATTCCCTCTTACAGATTATATGAGCACAAAAATACAGTCCATTAAAAAGCTCTGACGAATCAGTGTGTACACATCAGGATTCGATATTGCTACACCAGATTGTGTGATTACTCATAGATGATCCAACAATTTCACTTTCTTTCCCTGTGTAAATATGACTGAGATGTAGTTCAGCAGTTGCAGACTTGAATGTGTGATTACTCAGTGTTTCTGTGAAGCACCTAGTGCAGCCTGGGATTTAGACATATTACTTAAAAAGCAATATTGAACTATTCTATCCATTAAAGTGTCACGTCAAATCACTATGGCAACCAAATTATATTTTCATGAAGATATAAAGGATCATTAATGCATGTTGCAGCAATCCTCCACATTTTTTTCTCTTCTTCAAGTCCACGTAAACATCCAGGAGCAGACAAACACACGTAAGAAGATTGTTAATGGAGCACAGTGAACCAGAGTTAACCATGGTTTTTCAATCCTTTGACTAGAAGACCGTGCACAAACACACACTCCCTACTCTGACACCGTGTGTGGGCTGAGGCTTTGGAGCCATTGCCTCAGGTTGTCCGTCAGTCAGATTCAAGCAAATTAAATTGACCCCCAGCACCCTCTAAATGCAGCAGCAAGCAGTTGGCAGACACTGACGGCCACTCATTTAATTAGCCAACCTGCTTCACTGGGTTGAAACAGAGACGCACTTAATTAGCAAGGGTTTGGCTTCACTATGGCCATTATAGTGACATTTAGAGACTCCGATTTGACACGTCTCTTCCTGCTCAACCCCTCCTTCTTTTTTTGCCTTCTTTTTAATGGAGCCATGGTTACAACCTTGATGAATTTAAATTCATTTCATAGACCTAAATGATGCTTTGGAAATCTGCACAGAATTTGCTGTGCATTGTGCAGTAGAATTAAAGGGAAGAGTAGCTATTGATGTGCTTAATACTGTCAGTAAAATCAGTTGTTAAAAATGAAGACTAGTCTAGACTCTAAAGTTTTTCTTTAATAACCCAAGTTCCTCCCTGTGATCTCTGGTTTATGAATGAAGCTTTTCTCTGTGTTGGCACTGTTGTGGGAACACAAACTGGCTTTATATCCAATGAATGAGAAATGGGAACTGTCAGTGAATTAAAACCAAAATGAATCAAATGAAAAGCAGGGCCTGCAGGTGAAAAGCAAGATACTGACCGACACTCCTCTATGGACTGTTGTTTGGTTGGGATGTTTTGGGAAGCTCAGGCCATTTTTGACATTTTCAACATCAAATATAGAAATGTGTATGTAAAGCAATCACGGATGGCTTTAGTTTTTATAAGCTTGAACTTGCAATAATAGACTTTTTTGGCCACTCAAACACAGCAGTAATATACTGTCATCCTACAGAGTTATTTCCAGCTGAAACAATTAGTCGATTAATTGACAGAATAATAATTAGCATCTATTATGATAATCAGTTATTTGTTTCAGCCATGTTTAAAGGAAAAAATAGTGAAAACTGTCAGATATTTCCAGATTTCAGACTTTTCTTTGTCATCACTGTAAACTGAATATATTGGAGGTTTGGGGGTTTTTGGACTTGTGGTTGAAAACAACAAGACATCTGAGGCTGTAAAGTCAATAGACCTGCTGTGTTTAAGCCCAGTGAAAAGACTGAGGAGAATTGCATCTGTTACCTAGTTCATAACTGAGCTGAGGTTGTGTTGTTAGAATTGATCGGAAACACAGTGAATACCTTTAGAGCAGATGTGAGTTTTTACGTCAGTGCACCAGGTTTATCCCCATAGAAAATGAACGAATACACATACTCTTCGCTTCTGTTCTGGCTCTAAACTGCAGGTGCAATTATTTCAGACTTTTTTTGTTGTATTGTGAAAATACAGATACGGTCTCGTCTCTCTCTCTCTCTCTCTCTCTCGCTCTCTCTTGCTCTCTCTCGCTCTCTCTCGCTCGCTTTTCCACTCCCAGGTGTCTGTTTCCTGACTCTGCTTTGTAGCGTTGAGAAAAAAAATGAGATGGGAGGGTAAGGCTGGGGATGGGAGACATGGCAAACGGTCTAGGAAAAAGCACACACACACACACACACACACACACACACACACACACACACACACACACACACACACACACACACACACATCAGAGGCGAAGCTCTGATGTCGTATCCCCAAGTCCAGCCCTTTGTAGTGCAATGAGCGAAGAGTTGGCTGGGAGCAGGGAGGGAGGGAGAGAGGAAAAGCCAGGGGGGGAGGGAGAGGGGGAGGAGGGGGGGTAAAGCACTGACGGAAGCAGAGAGCCTGAGCTGTATACCAGCAGCATGGAGGAAGCAGCAGTTACTGTCCCTTGGGCTTTAGGCTTTTATCTGTCGTTGTATTGAAACCAATCTCTCAGGCCCTACAGCTCCAAAACACCTACGCTGTAGCCCTGTGTGTGTGTGTGTGTGTGTGTGTGTGTGTGTGTGTGTGTGTGTGTGTGTGTAGCTGCTGAAATGAAACCTACACAAGACCACAAACAGACATCTATACCACATGCATGCACAACCAGGCAGACACACACACACACACACACACACACACACACACACACACACACAAACACACTCTCTCTCTCTCTTTCAGATTGATGTGCCCTCCAGTGTGTTCACAGATAAAACCTTGGACCACTGATCAACAAGCCCTAAAGACAGGATTAGTGCACGTGTGTGTGTGTGTGTGTGTGTGTGTGTGTGTGTGTGTGTGTGTGTGTACACGCAAGTTTTGTATGCATGCTCTCCAGTCCAATTACAAGTTAGTGTAGCTCATGTCTCCACTCTGGCCTTTGAAGATGGGTGAATTGTTAATAGGTGTATTCCCAGTCCAGCCCTACCACTGCAGTTGGCCTCCTCTTCCTCTCTTCCTCTTTCCTGCTTTCCTTTTTTCTTTCCTTACTCACTCTTACTTCTTCTTTCCCTTCTTCTCTTACTGTGCTTCTCTGTGCTGTGCTCAGTGTTCTCTCATTTCTCCATGTGCTTCCCTTCATAACATAACATACTTGGATGACTCTCATTGTCTCTGTCCTTGGGCTGGTCTCGGTCTGGATTTTATTCAGTGCTCCACTGAGAATAAAAGAGTCACTTAAAAGGAGAAGAGCCTCTTGGGGTAGTTTATGGTATCCCCAAGAGAGCCTGACAGAAGGGCTGAAGAGGCAGGTCCAATTAAATGGATGCCATATATACGGCAAGTTCCCATGGTCTAACCACTGCTATAAGCTGCTACAATGGGGTGCAAAGAAGAAAGAGAAACAAAGTGTTAAAGGGAAAGAGATGTGTTGTGTGGGACTAAACACATCAAGTGCAATGTTATCAGCAGGCGCTAAAACTGATGGTGTGCTCTAAAACTGAACTTGCAGAAGTTTTCTTGTGAAGGGTATGTCTGTTCAATCGTAATCCTCCTTGTATCCTATTTCTGAGAAGAGAGCTGGGTAAATTATAAGTCTGGATTAGGCTGGGAAAAGAAAACGATGAAGCAGTTTTAATGTAGCGCAGTCAAATTTGACCACAACAGCTAAAAAACCACCTATCATTACAACAGACGTACTACAGGATTGAAAAAAACCACAGGTCCCGGTAGTTATCTTTGTAATTTGCAGTTTGAGCCTCCACTGAGGTTTAGCCATTCCTGCGAACCACTCATCTGTGGTTGGGATTAACCCCAAGGTGGGTGGATTTAAAAACTGGCCTAATGAGACAAAGGCAGGGGCCCTGTGATCACTGGACAGGAGTTCGAATGCAATTCTTGTGAGCTTATCTGCCTGTTTGGTTGAAGTGTGAATGTGTATCTTGTGGGTCTTTCTTAGAAATGGCATTAGAAACAAAACACATTTTGGATATTATTAAAAAGCTGTCATTAGTCATCCAAAGTGATTGCTATTGTTTGTGCACTCCACATATTGCTGCAAAATGACTTTATTCCTCAGCTTGATAAATGAAGCCAATGGTTCATGAAGTTGATGTTTAAGATGGAGTGTCTGTGTTTCAGCAAAATATGGGTGTTTCCTGCTGCTTTTATGTGTTAGACAGCAGGAAAATATACATATGTTCATATTTGTGTGTGTGTGTGTGAGAGACTCCTTTTATACTTGTGGATCCCACTTTTTTTGAAGAAGTTAAAGGAGGTATATGTAAGTTCTGCTATTGCTACAAAGCCACAGGTCTTAGCAGGTGAAAGAATGAAGTTTGATGCTGAACTCAATGATGTTTCATCTAGAAACAGCTTTGCTAACGCTAACATTGGCTGTGTAGCAATAGCCAAACAAACAAATAGCATCTTTAACCCTAAACCATACTGATGAAGCCATTTTCCCGGTGCGGATTTGTGCGCTTTATGTCAGTTGAACAATTTAGACGTTTGTTTTTGTCATCTTTTGTTGTTTGTGATATTTATTCGTCCCACACTGCCCGGTCCAACCCGGAGGAGGAAGCAGTAAGGTGTCCAGGAAAGAGCTTTCCTGACACTGTGCAACTGTCTGTATGTGTCTGTATGTGTCAGTGTTTGATTATAGGTCAGGGGAGGCCACAAGCCCACGGTGGCCCAGCCAGCCTCAGGCCTCTCAGGTTTCAGAGTCGAGCATTCCTCCCTGGCTGCTCCATAGCTGTGAAAACCACAAAGCAGCTCCAACAACAAACACTCGAGGCACTGGGGGAAAGACAGCTAACCTGTGGCTAATCAACAACAGGAGTTTTCGCTCTTCAGAATTTGTTCCCATTTTTCCAGAATTGCTGGCTCAATGGAGACAAAGTATTTCTCCATCCGAGTGCCTATTTCACCCCCTGTTTTCCCTCTTTTGTTAGTGAAGTGTTTTGAGAACACATGATTCCAGCTAAGTAGTGGCAGCTCTGTTTGTGTGTGCTTGTTCGTGTTTATTTGACAGTTCCACATCTTGGACCTGCTGTTTTTCCACCAAGAAGGGCGTGGAACAGTAGACTGTCTAAGCTCGGTTTTGCACTTTGCAAATAACTCGGTAGTGAAATATGCAGCTCTGCGTGTATGTAATAATAACATTATGAAACTGTTTGTATAGCACTCCGCTGTCACACAGTCTGAAAATTAAAAGCAACATGCATAAAAACAGTCATAACAAGGACTACTGACTCCACTTACACAATCTTCTCCACCATCAGGATTAAAAGTGAGCACTTAAAGTCTTGTTGGAGACAGATTGACAAATAGCACTGTGAAGATGGCATCACCCTGGTTCTCAACAGGATTTTTCCAATTTACTTTTGGATTATTGCAGAAAACAAGCTCCGTGACAAACTAACGTTTATGATACATGCACACTTTATTCAGCACAATAATCTTCACAGATATCTTCACCTCTTTTTTTGTAGCCTGTATATGCATCTGTCGCTACCTGTCTTGTTTCCTTTTATTCTACGAAGGTGTATTTCAATTTGAGCTGCAACTGACAATTAGTTGATCGAAAGGAAAGTGATCATCATCTATTTTGATAATCAATTAATCCTTTAAGTCAACTGTGAAGCAAAATTGGCAAACATTTTCTGCTTTCAGCTTCTCAAATTGACTCCTTGTCTGACTTGATAGTAATCTGAATATATTGGGGCTGCTCCTGTTTTCGGGTGAATTACAGACCAAAAGATTAAGCTGTTATCCGGAAAGTATCCGCTGGGTTAATAGGTAATGAAAATAATCCTTGTTGCAGCCCCATCTTCTATACAAAGCCAATAAACTGCATTTCTAGAGTTGGTGTGAAAAAGAGGCATCCTGGAATAACCCTATCTATCTATCTTTAAGGACCTGCTCATGTTGTCCTTTGCCAGTGTGAAACTAATGAAACTTTGTTAAGTCAGCCTTCGTAGAGATCTGTTCAAGGGTGGGAAGGTGTAACTATGAGCAGGGAATAACAGTCTGAAGTCAATCAGCTCCCAGGTTAGTTGAATGTGGTGCATTCTGGGTAATTGGTGTCCTCTGGAATGTGTCTAAACGCAACAAAAGGTGTGGACAGGCAGCAGGAAATAGTTGTAGTATGGAACCAGGCAATTTAAGGCTTTGTGAGCAGTGGGGCAGCTTACAGTGAAACCACCTGCCTACCTGCTGCCTCAACACAAACATTAGTTTTACTGTGTTTGTGGCTGCCACATAGTACTGCTGCCTCTGTTTTGGGAAGTGTGTGTTTTGTTTTTTTTTTCCTCTTGTGCATGCGTGTAAGAGAGAGAATATTTAACTGATGGGGTCCAAGAGACCATCTGAATAAGTGTGTGTGTGTGTGTGTGTGTGTGTGTGTGTGTGTGTGTGTGTGTGTGTGTGTGTGTGTGTGTGTGTGTGTGTGTCAGAGCAGGTCCATATTCAGGCAGCTCTTAAAATGTTTTTTCTGGTGCTCTCTGAGCGCTGAGGTCACACCAGGACTCATTTTCTCCATGCCTTAATGCACTGCTCTGCTTCTTATTCACTTAACAATATAAATCAAGGACTATTAAAATGCTTCAGTCTGGAAGCTGAAATTTGGCATCGCCTTGTGATTCGGGCTCATAAAAACATCATTTTGGGTGATGGCTGATCTCCAGACTTAGACAGGTGACACATTTTCCTCCCCAGCCTAGAAACAGATGGAAATGACAGGACCATGCTGTCTGGGTCTACGGGCTGGTTGTTTGGGAGATAAACAGGTTTATCATTCTCTCAGGACCAGTAATAAAAAAAAACTCTGCACCTGTCTGCACAGAGAAATGCATCAGTACTGATCCTAATGTCGACCTCACCCAGAGAGTTAGAATCAAGAAGGTAACTTAGATTCAGTGAGGTCAATTTGTTTTATTATTAGTTACATTGATGTTTGACAAATAAAGATATCTACCATTGTGAAAATCTGTTAACATGGTTTTTAGTGAGAATGTTAGTGTTTTTCATTTTTACTCAGTGGTGATCCTAGACTGTGGGGGGGCCCATGCAAAGAAGCCCATCAAAGAACCCCCCCCCCCTACAGATGTCCCCTAAACACCTCACATGTGGACTGTTGATGGACACTACAATTTACAGATGTTCCCTGAATGCAGGAAATATGTAGCTACAGCTCACACTATCGGCTCCACTGAGGTCGGTCTGGGGCAACAGCAGTGTCCTGTATAGGGTCTTTAAGGGAGGTTAAAGGGGGTTTATATTCGGGGCAAGAATGGGAGGGTTGATGGTCAGCACCTGGATCACTATGCACAAGGATCCCTGTGAACTGTGATTTTTAACTGATGTGCACTGTAGTGCTAAAGGTGACCATGTCTGTGAAGCCCAAAATCATCTTTTAGATTTACAGAACTTAAACCAGGAAGGAATGAACGGTGTAACTGTCACGTCTGTACCCAACCCTGAAGCCCCCAGCTAGAAGGGGCATGTGTTGTTATGTTTGTGTATGGGGTGGGTGTCGCTGGTCCATGTTCAGGTGTCGTGACATGAGATCGTGGATTATAGTATCACGGTTCTGGTTCTTGATTTCAGAATCGTCACACCCCTAATAAAACAGTGTGAATGGTTCAACTGTAATAATGCAGTGATTTATACATCCCCATATCGAGGCTACTTTTGCAGTCACCCTCTTTTATAGGACTTTTTGTAGATGATATCTCAGTGTGTTAATAACAAAGCCCCCTGCTCAACAACACTTTGGCCAGTGTAAACGAATTCTACTGGTACTCATTCTCAGGTGATGTTTTCAGTTATTGGATCTACATCTTCAGCATTCCTCACCGTCTCTGCTTCGTTTCTCTCTGTCTCTCTACAGAGGATTTTCAACTCGTTTGTGTACACCGAGAAGACATCAAACGGAGAGACAGAAGTGCAGCAGGTGAGTAACAAGGACTTCTATTTCCCTGTGTGTGTTTGTGTGTGTGTGTGTGTGCGTGCGTGCGTGCCTTCCTGGTTGTGCATACTTGTGGCATGGATGTCTGTTTGTGGTCTTGTGTAGGTTTCATTTCAGCAGCAACACACACAGACACACTTGCCATCAGAGGAAAAATGGGGTTTATTAAAATTCTACGGCTGCTGTCTCATTGGCTTTGAAGTTCTGTTTTTCCACTCATCTGTTGTCTGTCTCTCTTTCTCCCTTCGCTCATGATGTGAGTGCAGAGCTGCAGTTGGACAGAATAAAAGGGCTCGAAGGAGAGAATGGTATCTTTTGGAAACAAACATAGCAGCACCAGAATCGGGAGATTTGTTCTAAATGGCTCTGAATCATCATCATCATCATCAGAATAAATGTGAAGCATTTTGGTCCTAGATTGGAAAACTATGCTGAGAATTTCTGGTGTCTGGTGTCAAGTCAATCATGATTGTGTGCAGGCACGGTGTGTGTGTGTTTGTATGTTTATGTGTGTGTGTGTGTGTGTGTGTGTATATGTATATGTGTGCAATATTGGAAGAGTGGCAATAAACAACAGACTGGTAAACAGCCACCAGCAAGAGCAGACAGGTTGGTATTTGTTTGTTTGTCTCCTGTGACTGTGTGCACCGGTATATCCATCTGTGTCAGTGCATGCATGTGTGTGAGTGTGTGAGGCATATATAGTATCTCTCACCTTGCAAGTATTTACTACACTGGAGGCAGCTCAAATTCTCCTTGAAGTATTGCTGATTCTTGTTCAGGATGGAAATGTGGCCTTTTTCCTGACTAACCTGCACAAACATAGTATTCACAGAACTCTTAGTGTTTCCAGGCTGCAGAGCGAGAGTCATCATGATCATCATAACCTGTTGTGCAAGTGTCAGTAATAGGTCTGGTCCAAAAATAATTCCTTTCACAGTTACAATATTTAGTCTAAGGTTTGGGGTATTTTAATAAGCCCCAGTCCCCTGCAGGGCAGCGCTGACTTCATTCCTTCTGGGTCCGTGCTGAAGGAGCTTAACTATTTTCTACCCATCGGCCGCTCATAGAGTGCCCATACATTCTGCCCATAACCCTTGTGAGGCAGGCGCCAACTAATTCAGATGACAGCTCTGGCAGAGTTGCTTGTTCTCTCTGGGCAGTGGGGCTGTGTCCCTGAGCCAAGGCGAGGCTCAATTAAGAGCGTATCTGCAGAGGAAGAGAGGGCAAGGAGAGAAGCCAAGGAGCTACCGAGAGGAGCCACCGGCTCCTTGGACGAGTTTCTCCTCTGGAAATTCATTATTCAGTCAGACACGCAGACATCTCACCCTCTCTAATGACCGGAGCCCTCCCTCACTCTGTCTGTCTTTGAGTCTGCTCCTGACTGTTTTATGAATGTATTCTGCTTGTTGCACTCACTGACATGTGCTGTCAGTGTGCACATCGTGAATTAAGACTGCTGGCTGCATTCCTGTTTTCATGTTGGTTCACTGTTTGCACGGGCACAACGCTCCATTGTTTTAACAGTGCAGTGAGGTCTTTCCATGGCCCTGTATGCGGAGTACCATGGAGTGAAATTATGAAAAGACTTTTTAATGGATCAAGCTTTATTTCTCTAATATAGTCCATTAAAATGTCATTTTGGGCCCAGTACTAATGTTGCAGATTGATTCTGGACGTCCCTATTATTCTTATTCTTATTCTTATTCTTATTCTTATTGATAATAATAACATAAGGACTCAACTTACTTACTTACATTCTTACTTACTTTGCAAACTATGTATGATCTTTTAGTTCTTAACAAGGGCTTTAGGATATAAACACATTTTAGCGAAACAATGCTTCAAACACACCCAGTTACCTTAAATATATAAGAAAAACAGGCCACAGAAGGTATTAGAATTAGAATTGTATCTCAGTATACTACACTCTCTCAGCTGTAGCTCAGGTAGATTCATCCTTCACCAGGTGACAT
Source organism: Trachinotus anak (assembly GCF_046630095.1). Lineage (NCBI taxonomy): Eukaryota > Metazoa > Chordata > Actinopteri > Carangiformes > Carangidae > Trachinotus > Trachinotus anak. The sequence goes on from NW_027273861.1 coordinate 21,854,734, forward strand.
TTAAGAAATGGGAGGAAAAGGGCAACCAGAAATGGTTCTATTCAACTCAAAAATTAGATTTTGATTATTTCACCATTTTTCACCACTGATATGTTGTGTTTGCCATTTTATTTTCTTATAGCATTTAGTCCTACATTCAGGATGATAACTTAAGCACAAACATCTCAATTCTGCTTGTTAACATAAAAAAGATAATTAAACAAACACTCCACAGTCTTAGCTTGATATCAGTCTGATAGCTTATGGTGTGTAGCTGCAATAATTCATGTGACATATGTTTTTTAGTTCCTCCCACAAACTAGTAACATATCACATGATGATGATAATCTGCATTTTGGGCATGCTTTTACTTTGGCACTTCCTCCATTGTAAACTGATACTGGTTTTCACAATAGACCTGTAAGCAGGAGGTGTTTCAGTTTCTGTGTTTATCAAACCCTGCTGAATATTTACATGACCATCTGTACAGTGAACAAAGTCTGCAGTCTAAAACCTTGACAAACCTTTTGACTGTCACTGGAAGCAACACTTCCATTTCCACTTCAGACCAGTGGAAATGCACTAATTCAATAACAGAATCAGTCCATCCGAGGAAAAGCAAGTCTGGTCTCTACAGTGCCAGAGCTTCTAAAGTCTGCAGAACAGACTGATGTCCGTTCAACACTCATTCCTGTATTAACTTCAGCCCTGCAGTCCAAAGTAAGACTCACCACAAACACCACTGCCAATGACTGTGGTTGAAGACTACCTGAACTCCAGCACCCAGTCCATCAACTCCAGTTTTGCGGCTGGACCAACCCCACTGGATGTTTCAAACCCTCCACACTGGCTGGATGGAGATGGAGCTGGTTGGTCAGAGAGTGGAGAGAGGAGCCCTGTGTGTTGGAGAGTGTGGTTAATCTGCAGAGCGCAGGTTGGCTTTGGCTGCACCGTGGCAGACTGTAACCCAAGCTTTAACTTGCATAGCTCAAAGTTTCTGGTTTCTCTTAAGTTACTGTTAAAAGTTTGGGTCTTACTTTCTCCTTCTGTCTGTCTCTCCCTCCCCCAGCCGTGGAAACACTGCTCAGCTGAACACTGGCCCTTTTTCCTCTTTTTAACACAAAGTCCACTGCAGCTAATTGCCATGCTGCTGTGCGTGGACAGAACTGTGTGTGGGGGTGTACAAAGTTTGTGTGTTTAAGTTGAAGTCTGTGTGTAAGAGTGCACATGTTAGTGTCCTCGTGTGTGTGTGTGTGTGTGTGTGTGTGTGTGTGTGTGTGTGTGTGTGTGTGTGTGTGTGTGTGTGTGTGTGTGTTCCTTGTGGTGGAGTAGCAGTAATTGTGGGGTGTGCCTCAGGCCTCTGTTAAACCCCTAATAGGAATAGCGGGCGGCTGATTAGGTGTACAAGCGGTCAGTGGGTCGCGGTACATTTCCCTGTTCCTGGCTTGAATCGCAGCCTTTTTACAGGCACTGGTAATTATGGGATGTGAACAAAGGGGGTCCAGTTACTGTGGAAATAAGGCTTTTTCTGCGCTCACCGAGGCCGAGTAGGTAACTTAAAATGGCTTTGGAGAGTATTCAGACCACTGCCATGAGAAATCTCTTGCAGTTTTTGTTATGTTTTTAATCTGAGAAAGAATGTACACATGTATTAAAACACTTTGGATCCTGATCAGATGCATCCATTTTTCTTTTACCATTATCCGATTGGACCCCGCCCCTTTTGATTTACCCACAAATATAAGCATATTTGTCAGAGGTCAAAAAGATTTTGAAGTGTACAGTAAACTTTTACTGAACAAAGGATACTGTGGCCCAAACAGATAGGAAAAACACACAAAAAAATATTACCAGTTACATAGATTAACCCTAGCGTCCATGTTCATGTCCATGTTTTTCAGCTATTGCACAGTTGGTACCCTTGTAGTGTAGTGACATAACAAATTAGTGGGTACGTGGATGTCCACACCAGAGCCTCGCCTACACACTCCAACAACAACAACAACAACATTTACGTCACACAGACCTTCGAGTGCTCATGGATGCTGAAAGTAAAACACTCACTTTAGACTGAAGGTCTCGTGATATGAATCAGTGCAGGTTTTTATTGCACTGTGTGAATTTGGAGGAAGCGACCTGAGAAATCTGCCAGGGTGAGAAACTGGGAACATGTGGGATATGTAATATGGAACCAGGTCAACCAGTGATTTGTCAGGACCAGGAGCAAGTTCTTAAAATCATTTCTAGCTAGTAACACTGAGAGAGCATTAGAGAGGGATATCTTAATGGCCTGTATGAACGAGGAGTGATAACAACAAACAGAAGCTCTTTCAGTGTTCATATTGGCAAATGACTATTGCTTTAAGACAGACTTGAAAAACTGTGAATCTCTCCTTTAAGTGTTACACAGATGTTAGATGAAAAGGTTACCCAAAAGTAACTGCAAGTGATTAGTTCTCTAACAGATCTTGACTAAACCAGTGGATCATGTGACAGCTTTCAAGTTAAGAGGCTAATCTGTAACAGATTACACACATGTGATGTCTCAGATTGAGTGGGTGTAAGTTCCTCACAAACCCTCATAACATCCTTTTAAGGCATTTTGGCAAACAGAAAGCAAGAACAGGGATCTGTTGTGAAGAGCTGCTGGTGCGCTGGTTATTAATGTCCCCCAAGAGGCTGCTACAGCACTGGTTATTAGTTTCCCCAGAGAAGCCGGAGCCCCACTTTGAAAGAGCACTGTGAGATGTGTGCTCAACCAGAACCTAGTCCTTCAGAGGAGGAAAGACAAAGCATAATGTATGCATGTTCAGGGGCTTGCATTAAAGGTCCCAATAAACACAGCTGAATTAGCTGCTCTGCCTTTGTTTAGCAACTCCAACTCCCCCCCCCCCTCCTTCCTTGTTTCCAGGCCTTTTAAAGGTGAATTCCACTCTAAAACAGAATATCTCACTCACCGGAGACAGCTAGGAACCTTGATTTGATGTTTCTCTGTAATGAAATGAAGACAGAGGAAACATTTCATGTGAACAGGATAATCACCAAAACAAAAGGACATGAATGCACCACACATGAGAGAAAATAGTAGAATCCAGTTCCATTCTTATAAGAGCTGTGTGACGCAGCTTTTCTTTTCCACACATATTTACAACTTTCACTTCCGGCTCGCCCCGTGTTGTATTTTTGGGGGGAATTTCTTCTGAAATGATGAAGGGTTTGCTGTGTGGAAGTGGAAGGGAGTTATTGTTCTCCAGCCTCAGACATCCATCATTCGGCTCAGTTTTGAACAGTGATGGATTTCACACTTAGTGCAGCCTGAGCGCTTGGCATCTTTGATGTTGTTAAACATCACTTTTGAATATTAACTCGCATCCGTGTGTGTGTGTGTGTGTGTGTGTGTGTGTACCAATGTGCACAAGGACTGTGACTCTACAGAACTGACTAAGTGTGTTCTTTTACACAGACACCAGTCTCTATAACATTTTCTTTGTTAAATTGGGAAAAAACAGTCATTGTTAAAAATATGATGATGTGGTTTAAATCCCAGCAATTCTGTCCATGCTAGATGAGAAGTGCTTTGAACATGCTTATTTAAGTATCAGTCGTATCTGATTGTCTCTGTGTGTGTGTGTGTGTGTGTGTGTGTGTGTGTGTGTGTGTGTGTGCGTGTGCGCGCGCTCTTGTGTAGATCCTTAATGTGATACTTTAGTTTGGCAGCTTTTAGGCAGACATTGAGCCAGATATTGGCGCATATAGCCTGGAAAGTAAAAGTGATATTGGTCAGTCTTGCTGATGTTAAACTGTTTATAAGGTCAGACTGAATGTATGTAAATGAGAGATCAGTGCAGGTGTCATCCCCACTGATCATTGTCTAATTTACATGTCTGTGTTTGCTTTGTGCAGTTGGCCAAGAAGATTCGGGAGAAGTTTAACCGCTACCTGGATGTGGTGAACAGGAACAAGCAGGTGGTGGAGGCCTCATACACTGCCCACCTCACCTCTCCACTCACCGCGATACAGGACTGCTGCTCCATACCGGCCTCTATGATGGAGTGAGTGACTCCCTCTCTGTGACACACACACACACACACAACCACATACACACACGCAACCACTTGCTTTTCTCTTTCATACACTTTATGTTCTTTCACTTACACAAAAAGAAAGAAATCTCTGCAGGAGCTTCATTCTCTGTGTGTAAACCCACCTCCCACTGTTAGCACCTGCACTCAGCTCTCTATACATTTCTTTATTCTCCAGCTTTACACGCAAAGACCCTGTCTCTCCCTCGTTTAAACATGTTTAGATAATCCCCTTGGATTAGTTTTAGCTGTGTTTAAATCACATCATTTATAGCCGTGAGCAGTGCTGACGTGCCCTGATACTTGGCAACGTTTTTACACTTATTTCAGAACCCATTTGATAGTTTAGTGGTTATGCCAGTTGTTGCTTTGCTGCAGAGTAAGTCAACAATAATACATTTTATGGGACTTGGAGGCCCTGGAAGGCAGGGAGATGTCGGGTTTTCATAGGTAATGAAGTTTTTTAGAAAGCCTGCAGATTAGATGTTTGCGTTGGCATCAACATTCACTAGATTTTTAAATTTCATCATGAAATTACAAAACTTCCAAACCTTTTACAACTAAAATGTCAATGTTATTAATTGAAAGAAAATGGGTTGGGGGACCAGATCTAGTCATTGTGCTTTGTGAAGAGGGTGTTGACATGACAAGACCATCAGACCATTTTTATGAAACTGTGTGTGAGACTTAATATGTCAGATTTAAATCCTGTGCTGAGAGAATTGCTCCAGTCTGCAGTGTAAACTCAGCTTTTCAGCCTATCACCAACTCCAGCAGGCAAAAACACAGTTCAAAGCCGAGCTGAGAGGGAGGGAGGGAGGGAGGGAGGGGGAGAGAGAGAGAGAGAGAGAGAGAGAGAGAGAGAGAGAGAGAGAGAGAGAGAGAGAGAGAGAGAGAGAGAGAGAGAGAGAGAGAGAGAGAGAGAGAGAGAGAGAGAGAGAGAGAGAGAGAGAGAGAGAGAGAGAGAGAGAGACTCTTGGTTCTAATCTACAGAGCGGCAGCTGTCTCTACCCCTCATCTCCTCTCTCCATTTCTGTCTATCTCCCTCCCCTTTATCAGCCGATGTAACCAGTCATTGCTCTCTGAAGTTTTCGTGCTGCAGACTTCACAGACGGCAAGGTCACCTGTCTTTACTTCACTCGTGCAAAGGGGGAGGCTGCCTGGCCGAGGGCCACTGGCCACCTGTAGCCGAATCATGCACATGACATACTGTGCATGGTGTCAATTCAACACTTGTTCACACGGAAACATGCTGTGTTTGTGTCCCAGCATTTGCAGGAGAAAAACCAAGTCTAAAACCACGGATGAGCAGCTTTGAGAAACAGTATGAGGCAGAATTTGCAGAGAAGAGGATTATATAAGGACGGATGGAATGATGCAGAGGGAGTCACATGGGTGGTGGTGGTGGGGTTGGACATACCAAACTGAAGCTGCATCTGATAGATCCCTCAACTTCAAAGGATCTTCCTCAAGGGGGGAAAAAGCACAGAGCTCTCTTGCTTTCATTTTTTGGGTTTATGTAGGATCGTGAGATACTTTCAGGAGCTGTATGTGGAATAACTTAGTTCTCTCTTCATGTGCTTTCTGCACCAGTGAAGCAAACTAAGGCATCTCTCTGATTTCTAAGTTGGTCGAATGTTGCAATCTCGCCTTAACATTTAAGTTCTGACAACTTTCCTTAAAAGAAGTAGGAGCTCTAGTTGTTGAATGTAAGCAAAATTATTGTTGTTCATCTATAAAGTGATACATTTTTGAACTTAAAAAGATAGTTAGTCATTCTGGGAAATACAATTATTTGCTTTCTTGCAGAGTTGGATGAGAAGATCGATACCACCTTTAAGTTTTTATGGTAAATATGTCGCTGGAGTTAACAGCTGTTTAGCTTAGCTTATCACACAGACTGAAAACAGGTGGAAACAGTTAACCTAGCTCTGCCTAAAGGTAACAAATCCACAAATATAAGAGTAATATCAATCAATCATAATCATAAGAATATTTTCCAAAATGTCAAACTGTTTATTTTCAAAAATTCAGAGCTGGAGCCAAGAGGCAGTTAGCTTAGCATAAAGACTGGATGCAGGGAGCCTGTGCTAGCCTGGCTCTTTCCAGCTGACTGATAAGCATATTTGTGCTGGAACTACTTTTCCATGAACAGCAGCTGATTGTGCTGACTTGCTGGAGTCTTGCTGTCACTGTAAAGTTGCCAGACTTTACTAGGAGAGAGTCCAGGAAGTAACTGCAACCTTTCTGACCTTTAAAGGTGGATATTTTATATTATTACTTTATGCTAAGCTAACTGCCCCCTTCCTCTAGCTTCCTGCTTGTTGGTATCGATCCTATCATCTAACTCTTGGCAAAAAAAACAAAAACAAAATAAATGACTATAGTGTCAGTTTAGTTGACCGACCTACCTTGAAATTAAAAAAAAAAAAACAACAATAATGAAAAGTAATATATCATGTTGTTAACACTGTGCACTGCAGGCAGTTTGGATCAGGATGGATCTCTATCCCTCTGTAGTCCGCTTCAGAGTGTCCTTCATTAGTCTCAGGCATCAGCTGCTTCTGGGGGTCTCAGTCCGGTCAGCCAGTTTAGAGGCGGATCAGGTGATTCACAGGGTGTCCATGTCTGTTAGCCATCAGGCTAGCAGGCTATCATTTCCCAGGGAGGCCACCGAGGGCAGTGCTTAGTGCCCTATGGTATGCTTTAATCAGCGCTCGGTCTCAACAACAGGCTGTACCTGAAAATAGCAAAAGCATGTAACTCATGGAGTTGGTGTGCGTGCACGCGTGTCTGTATGTTTATATTTTTAACATGCAACCTCAAGGTGCTCATTTCAACAGTTCCACTGATGTGCAGTTGTAAAGGAGAGAAGTGTGCTTGGGAGCAGCCCAGATGGCATTTGATGGTCTCCTTTCAGCGGTAGCTCATGAAGAGATAAGCTGTGAGTTGACTGTGCAAGAAAAATGCTGTTCACATGATCCTGACGGGTTCTTTTTAAGAGGGAAACAAATGACTGTCTCACCTAAGTAGAAGAAGAGAAAGGGCGAGGGAGACAGGACATGGCGAAGGTGTCTCTAAGGATGATTGGTGGGTCATTCTAGCTGCCTGCAGACCAGCAGGATGTTAAACCTCAGTGCAAAGTTCAGTGTTTTACCCATGACGAAGCCGTCTGTATTCTTGAACAACGAGATTGCTGGTATTTGGTCATAAACATCAGATAGAGTAGATAAATAAAAATTTTGAGGTGATGATGGTGCTTGGTGAAAAGTGAAGGCACATAAGTCATCACAGCTCATCCTGAGGGAAACGAATGAATGAATGTTTGTACCAAATTTCATGATGATGATGATGATGATGTGGAGATATTTGACTCCAAACTTCCCTCGTGGTGCAGCTTTTCATGAAGTCTGTGCCTTCACTACCTCCACTGCTGTGTCTACAACAACTTCAAGAAACTCCTCTCGCAACGTCTGGGTTGCTGAAACCCAAATGCCCAACTTCGCTCCAATGATCACAGCATTCCTATACAGTATACAGTAATATCATATATGAGGGATGATATTTCACCAAGACTTGCAGCACCTTCACTCATAAATTTAACATAGAGATTAAAGTCACCATAGTGCTCATTCTCAGCTCCTGTTTCTTAAGAAGAACTCTCACTATCTGAGCTGCTGGCAGATTTACAGTCGAGATCAGGAGTATATGTGGCAGCAGTGACTGTATACGCACACAGAGCTTCAGATCAAGCTGATCTTCTGGTAAAGATATCATCATCAGCAGTGGGATGATGATACCTCTGTTTGCATATTAGAGACGGAGATGGCAGTGTAGCAGGCAGGTTGGGAGATGGTTTTGTTTCAGTGATCGGAACAGGTGTAAATGCTGTGACCCTATCAGAACGTTTTTTTTTTCCTCTCTCCACATGCCTCGGTTAATGTCACCCTGTTCCTCTTTCACTCTTCTCTTCTTTGTCCCCCTCTCTTTGGCTCCCTTAAATTTATTTACTCCTCCTTCCAGTCTCTGCTTTCCCTTCTTGATATACTCCCTTCCTCTCCCCTGGCTTTCCAGTCCATCCCTTTTTTCTTGACTTCCACCTTGGTTGATATTCAAGGTCAGATTAAGCAAGTGAGGACTCTGTGTCTCTTCTGTCTGACTTGTTTACACTCCCTTTTTTAACCCAGTCAAACTTGACTCCGCAAAATCTCAGTCTTCATTTAACATCAGCCAAAAGAATAAACTCTTGAGTATCATAAATAGCCAAAATGTCTGGGTTTTTTTTTTTTTTTTTAGACATTTCCTCCATGATAGTGTCTTGTCTTCTGTCCAGCACAGATCCACAATCTAAATACATTATTATGTCTTGAAATATGGTGCTTATTGAAGACCAAAGCATAAATGTGAATGTTATAGTTTCATTTCATCAATATTATATAAAGTAAATATAGACTAAAAGTGGGCGGCCTGACCATCATGTTTGTATGTACATAAACAACACTGTTCAGTTCAATGGCCCTACAATGAATAAGAATCAAGCTCTGATTGAAATATCTGAAAAGCATTTAGATTCTGAGAGAGAGATTTCTGAGCTGTAGTTAGTGGCAGTTTTGATTTGGACTGTATTTTTTTGAAAGCTGTTGTGAATATTTTGTCCACTTCCATTTGAGAGGCTGAAGTGGAGACCAGAATACCTCTCAGTTTACTGCAATCACTGCCATATTTTTAAAGGACAGAATCAAAATCCACCAGCGCTTTTAATTCCGTGTTTCCCTTCTTTTGAGGGGACTTCTCGCTTAAAGCCCCAGATGCCCCCTGAAGAGCTGCTGGACACCAGGCAGGCTTTCAAAATCTACTCTGCATATTGATATCACAAAGAAATCTGTTTGGATAGAGCCAGGTATATGAAAGGCCCCCTTTAAGCACTCTCCATCTTCCAGCTAGCATGTTGCCGGCTTCACTGCTGTTATTCACGGAGGGATCGCGAGCACATTAGAGATGGTATTACTCTTGACGTTGGAGCTTGCACAACAGCAAGCCTCTTCAAGGTAATTGTACTCACTGGGCTTTTTGAATGGCATATGATTGCCTCCTTTGTGGATATACATGGTTCCTGCAGCAGGGTGCAGCTTAATATAATAGATTTTATATAAACAGCGAATATGCTGGTGCTGAAGATGACAGGTGCTGCCTTATTTAGAGGTGTCTGCCTATTTCACTCTGTGCTATAAGACACAGGATTTCATAAACACTTTTTTCCCACTAGCAGAAGAATCCAGAATGGATGCATTATACATATTTGTGTCTTTCTGGCTTAGAAACATTGAAAAAAAAATTTCAGTTTTCAATCAATATTCAAAGAAACATGAATAAATTTGAGTTTGAATGTATCTTAAGGACAGTCACTGCGCTGGCTGGTGCTGGCTGTTGAATTGTCTTCAGGATCGTTTTTTAATTACTGCCTGGAGAACACTCCCCTTCTGGGAAATATGGTAATACAGCAAGCATTCTACAATACATTATTAATATGCACATTCAATGGAAGAATTATTGAAAGCGTCATACATTGCATTTGTAGAATTCATTCAAGAGTTTATGTAAATACAATTAATTATTTTTTATTTTGTAAATCAAATCCAGTTTGTATTTTTGTTAGTTCTTGTGTGTGGTGAGTCCAGTCTTTTTGCAAAGCAGATTTTCCTGCCCTCATTAAGATGCCTGATCAGAATAGAAGCCCTCCCCTCTCTTTCTCTCTCTCTCTCTCTCTCCCTCTCTCCCTTCCTCCCTCTCCCTCCCTCGTTCTCATATGTTTTTTTGATGTGGAATTCAAAGTGCCTGCAAATGTATTTTTTATCTGGCACACATTTTGCTGAGCGTCCTGCCCAACCCTTCTATGCAAAGTGGGTTGAAGGAGAATAGTAATGACTTTGGCCTTATGGGGCTCGAAACAAGTGAAGTTCAAACGCTGCCTGTACATCACAGCACCTGTCAATCAAACCGGGCAAGTGCCAGGTCTGCAAGCAGAGGGAGCCAAAAGGGGGTGTAGTGTGTGTGTGTGTGTGTGTGTGTGTGTGTGTGTGGTTATGTCTTAATATATTCGTGGGGTCCGAAAACCAGGAGCCCAGTATACTTGTGGGGACCAAAATGCCCCACAAGGTAGTTGTACAAGTGTGTGTGTGTGTGTGTGTGTGTGTGTGTGTGTGTGTGTGTGTGTGTGTGTGTGTGGGGTTATGTGTGCACCTATGTGTTGCTAAGCCAGAGAGGGGAGGGGGAGGGGAGGGAGGGTGTAGTTGGAGGGATGGAAGGATCAAAGCACCCAGGGTTGGTGCAGTGCAGAACAGGCTGCTCCTCTGCATACCTCCCCTTTTGTCAGCTCTTAACTCCACAGATGAAGGCTTTGGAAACCATGCTCTAGCATCAGCACAGACACACACGCAAGACATTTTAAATATAACACTGCTTATTCTGTTGCTTCACACTGAAGCTAATTACTGAAAAAGGATATGTCATGTGTGAAGATGTTTGCAGAAACTCTGTGTGTTAAAGATGTGCTGATAGCAACACAGATCTTATTGCTCGACACCTCTTTAACACTTTTGGGTGTGTATATGCTCAAGGACAACACTATTCTTTCACACTATGCCACAGGTCCTCACAGGGACCAGTCACAGTTCAAGCAAGCAGCTCTGCTGGGACTGGCGTGACATGTTAAACTATTACATTAGTTCATTATGAGCTCACTCTGATTGCAGATAAAGGCAATATTTCTGATCCCTTTTTTGTCAAAGCTTTATAATTGTATAACAGCTGTGAGAGACATTATCCTCAGTACTAACAGTCAGTGTTCATCATTATCTAAGACATGAGAGAAAGAGCATATTAGAAGATATTGCAGTTTAAGGCCAAATTAAACAGAGTGTCTCAACAAAGAGAGTTATATGTGTTTATGCTATTGTGTGATTGTCTTAGATAATTACCCAGAATCCCTTGGCTATAGGCTAAGGATCCAATGTAATAATATTCTTATAACAAACTGGAGTATAATACAGAATGACATGTAGGGTAGTCAACTCAATTTGATGACGCCAATCAGATACTTTCCTACACATCAAGACAGAACAAGTGTAATCTGGATGGATTTCTTTTCTCTGTTGCTGTGTACAGTGCATGTCTACATTAACAATAGAGTAGAGTGACTCATTTCCTGTCCTGAATTAGCCTTTCATGGCAGTGAAAGTTGTTCCAAAAGATTTTCACAAAGCAGTGCATTATAACTGTATTCAGATCCTGCCAACATCAAAAGTGGGCTGTCCTTATTTTTCTTGCTTGTGTGTTGATGCATCCATTTTTAATTTATTTATTTTTTGCTCTTTTACGTCACAAATCTTCAAGTCTATTGGTAGCAGCATTCCTCCATATACATGATCCCCACTTTTTTCTCCTTGTGTCATCTAAAATATAGTGATTAGAGATTATGAATATATCAAATGCTATGACCCGCATATGAATATCTGCCATCTGGAGCTGTTTAATTGCAACTCTATTAATCTATATAAACGGCTGGTGGAAAGATTAAATCCTGTGGCTCATTAAATGTTAAAAAATAAATTAAAATTCCACAAAAGCCGAGGCAGAGGAAACCGTTATAGCTTCTGGATCAGCCCTGTATTGTATTAGTTGGGCTGCTGACTTGGATGACGTAAATGTCAAATTTCAGTTTTTCTCTGATCATAGCATCCAGCCTCCTCCCAGTCTCATCTCCTCAAATGCCCTAGAACATATCCCTGAATTTGTTCAGTGCCATCCCATTACAATACAGTTTTACATATATTGGGAAGAATATATGAATCTATATGTCTTCAGAAAGTCATATAGTGAGTGCAATGTTTTCACATTTATGACTGAGATTTTTTTCCACCTTAGGAACCTGGCAGATGATGTGAGTTTTTGAAAAATGATCCTTGTTCAAAACTTTGCTTTTCAATTTCATGAGTTATCTACGTCCAGCAAGTCTTTAGGTCTCTCTGCTGCCTCATGTAGAGCTCAATCCAAGGTGTTGACTGCCTGAGCTGAAAATGTGTTGAGACCTTTCGGATGCCGTGGCCCCTCTCATCTCTCAGGGTACCACCTCAACATCGTCTCAGCCTCATCATTGCCTTTTCATAAGCGCTGTGCTGAGACAGAGAAGAACCAGAGAGGATATTTATACAATGCCCAAAATCGGCAGCTTTACGAATAATCACCATAACCACTGGGAAAACAGTGACTCACCAGCAAACAGTCATTCTTCTACAAATCGTCTGTTGCCAGTATAATGTTCTGTTGAAAACAACACTTGGGGAACGAGTGGGGAAAAACTGACAGAGATGTGACAATACAAGTTGAGGCTCCATGACAGATGATTTCAATCACTGAATTAAGCAGGCAGCCATTCCTCCAATCACATTCAGATGTATTCAGGGAACTGGGTATTGGCTTTGTTTGGGAGAAAAGCAGAATTCAGGCAGTTTTCCATGGAAAATATTATTCACCAGCCATAACTTTGACTTTAATATGAGGTCTGGGCAACAGATGATATAGCCAGTGATACAGTTTAGCTCAAATGAAATGAGCAGGGTCTTTTCGTTTCAACAGATGTTTCATCTAATTGGATTAACGTCATGGTTTCACATAGATTTTCTTTACTATTTGTGTAAATCATTTGGAGCTCAGTCAAAAGCTTTTTTCTTTTTTTTTTTTTTAGTTTAAACGTGAACATAACCAGAAAGTCAGGGGTACGTCTAAAGAGCTAATAAAGCTGAGGAGTAGTAAATCTGTTAGTGCTGAGAGAAAAGCCAAAAAAGCTGCTCCACCAACAAATGAGTTGGACACGCTCTATAAATCTCTCAAATCTCGCCTGTTTGTGTGCGTTTAGGTTTGATGGAAACTTCAATACCAACGTCTCCAAGACCATCTGCTGTGATAGACTTTCCCCCACCGTCAACAGCCGAGCTTTTAACCCTGGACGAGACCTCAACTCAGGTTTGTTGCTCTCACACACACACACACACAAAAAAACCACACATCACATGAAGCACAAACAATTGTCTATTATCTGAATTGACCTACTTTGGCGAATGAAACATGGACGCACTGTTTACACTATTCAAACTGTGAAAGCCATTTTCTTAGACAATGGCCTGTACACCAAATGGATAATAATTTAATATAAATTTCCATGGCAACAAGGTTTAATTAAAAAGCAACATTATCTTTTCCATCCCTCTTATCATCTTAAATATTAAAAAGGAAAGGACGTCAGTCTAAGATGGAAATAATGAGCTGTGCTGTGCTCCCTCACTCTGTTTTTCACCCTTTGATTTAAGATATTTTTTATAGCCTGAGATCAAATGCACTCTGATTTGACTTTGAACTCATGTCTGCCATTGCAATCAGGTAGTGTATGTTTTTAACATCCTGTTGTGGAAGGCTTTGTTAGTTCTTTGTATCGGTCTTCACTGTACCTCAACTACAAATTGCATCAGTTGTCACATTAACTGTACATATATGTAACCTCAACGCACTGCTAACAAATCATATGAGTAAGAGCAATGGAAAACAGTTTGATGCTGTTCTCACTCCTCCCACAATACATTTTATTGAGGCTCCAGGTTGTACAAGCACATTGCAGAATATAACCATGTAAAACCCACATGTGTCTGCACCGCATATGTCGGTCTGCATTTGATTAAGAGGAAAATGGACCGAACTGACTAAAAAAACAGGCAAAGGCCAACTTTCCTCTGTTGTTTTTTTTTTTCTGTTCTTTTGCCATCACTTGGTTAGCACTGTGCTCCTCCTGCTTCTACAGAAGAAATGTCAAGCTGAACAACATGCACACACTCTAGGCGCACAGAGTGTTTCAATCCAGCACACAGTGTAAAATCACCTCCACTTTCCTCCAGGAATTTGCATTTGTATCAGTGAATAAATTCAAACTAATTCTACCACATCCCTGAATGAGTTTTGGAAGTTTTCAAGTCCCCTTTTAAAATGGTCGCATTGGAAGAACATTGCCCAATTCACCAAGCACTACAATAAAATAATCAGTTTCATAACTACTTTTACCAGCCAGATAAAAACCTGGCTTCGCGCTCCATTGAGACATTTCTTTTGAACTACATAGCAGAGGACTGTGTTTCCCTTTAACATGTCTTGTCAGGCAGCGCTGACCCCCATGATAATTGTTGCCCACCAAACTTATTCATGTTTAATCTAATACCTTAATCTGTCCATTTGGTTTGCTCAGTTTGTGGACAGTGCTACATGACATATTCAGGGGAAAAAGCTCACACAAATATGTCCAGGCGAGTTTACTTACTTTAATATACTGTAAAATAACACAAAGTAGTTGCAAATTTTGACTTAGTTTTTTAAGACACACACACACACACCTGTATGAATATATCGCTAATCACCAATTCTTGGACTGATGGTGGTGGAACATTTTTACGTATCACCAACCTTAATAGTCGCTTTTGCCTTTAGACGTGTTCGGACGAGTTCGTACTAACTACGTCATGCTTTATTTGTCCATTGCATACTGGATATTGTTATCACCCGCCCTCATCTTGCCCTTTTTACGGGAAATCTCCAAAGGCATTTGTTCTTCCTCTATCATCCCATTGCTGCCCACCACAACCTATTCCTCCCAGATTTCCCAGCCCGCTTGTCTCTCTGCAAACCATTCATAATGACTGCCATTCATAACACGTCACCATCGGTGGGGTTTTATTTTCCTTACGAGCCAGTCGCAGCAAGTTCAAGTTACCCCTCCGCCTCCCCTCTCCTCACCCGGCCCCTCACACTCAGCCCTCCTTGACCCCCACGCTCCCGGCATATTCATTCCCTCCCATTTGTCTCGGCCCAGTCTAAACAAGCAGCCACAGAGGGGAGGGAGGGAGCGGGTGAGAGAGTGAGGGATAATTGAGAGGGAGAGAATGATGAATGAAGGGGAAGAGAGGAGGGGTGAGAGCTGATTGAAATGGAGTAATTGTATCAAGACAGCATTGTATTCCTTCCATCTTCTCTCCTCTCATCTTCCATTTTGCTTTTTTCTGGGAGGAAGGGGAAGATGGGAGAGAGATGGTGGATGTGGGAGGCATCGGTAGGTGCGAGTGAAAAGACAGGCAGATGAGAGATGAGTGGGGTGCAGTGCTGTGAGATTAGAGGAGCAGATTGATCCATCTTCTCTCCTCCATCCACTTTTTCCTCTTTGTCATCTTCTTTCCTGAGCAGTCCTCTATTTCTCTGACTTGTTGCTGTAGTGTGACCCTCTATTTGCTGCTCTTCATCCAATCTTCTCTCCATCTCATCTTCAACCCTCACCTGCCTTGAATGGTTCTTTGTTTCATTGCTTCAGACACTAAACTGTTTGTCTTTGCACGTATCTATATACTTATATTTTCCACCTCCTCCATCAACTTCAACTGCAGGCCAGAGGCTGGAGATTGACGCACATGCAGACCCATCGGTGTTGAGCTCAGATGCATGGTGCATTGTTTATGTTTTTATATTGGGTTAGGTAATAATGAGTTGGACGGAACATCTATGTCAGCACTGAAAACAAGTCTAATAGCCTATTATAATTATTATTTTAATTGTGGTGAAAGCTGGGACAATTTGGTCGTTAAAGTTGAAAACTGAGACATTTTAGTGTTTTACAGACATCTATCAGGACTCAGGGCTCCCAGCTTGAAACCAGGACAATCCTGGACAAAGTGGGACGCCTGGTCACTACAGTCACACATTGAGAAAACAGAAATAAAAAAGAAAAAATTTGGTAAAGACAAAGTGTAGCCGCTCTAGTGACACCCTGACTTTCCATGTAGCCCAATTTTCAGGTCAAATTTTTAATTTGTCCAATGACATACCTTTAAAACTAATGACATTGCTGTTACTCTCAGCTGTACATTGTGTATAGTACTAATTGTCAAATGTTAGCATCCCATCATGGGAAACTAAAATGGGGAATATAGTAAACATTGGCATGCAAACACTGTGGGCATGTTAGGGTTAGCGCCAGTGTGTTTGAGTCCTCTTATGTTTCTGCATCATCTTTATGATTTTCTACTGGCATGCAATAGTTACAGTGGTACATACGGTATGTTTATGAGTGGTTGTATATACAGATGTATCAAGTGGGTCATTTGCAGATAGTCATGAGTGGTAAAATTTGGATCCTATTTCTTGGCTCGTCCATCTGTTTCAGGGAAGATCTAAACACTGGTGGCAGAGTAGAGCACTGTAGCCTGACAGATGTATACAGAGCCCTTCTTCCACTGTCAACACAACTGAGTGGTTCCTGTTTATATGAGCCTCAGAGATTGATGGAGTGACTAGGCAGGGAAAATATATGATGAGCGACCGTGGTGTGCAAGAACCTGCTGCATCTCAAAAACGTGGTTCTTTGCCAAGAACATGTAGCCAGTGGTGCTTTTTGGTGCCGTTTATAATTTTTGGCAGTTGGATGATTTCACAGTTGTTCTGTAATTTGTCTCTATGCTTGTGTATATGCTTCATTTCTTTCAGATTTTAATGTTTCTTGAATATTTGACTTTTGATTTTTTTTCACCCTTCACATAGAAGAAAATTATTTGGCTCTTAATGATGTTGGAAGGTTGGAAAAAGGTCAGAACAGGTGATTAATTCAATGAGATCCCAAGCCAAGAACCATATTTTGGGATTATTTATAACCGACTGATATGCGAGAATGACAAATAAAGCTTCTCAGGTAAAGACTGCAGACTTAATTAACAAGATATTTGATATCCTCTTTCAGGTCATGAAAATCCCCATCTGAATAATATCAAATAGTCATCTAATTAGCAAAAGCCTTTGAATGCATACTACTGTTAATGAACTGCAGAAACCACAAAGGGTGGTTTATTGGTAGTAAGATTTTAAACACTGGAATATGTGGCTCAATCAAACCAAACTTTCTCTTTGAAAAGATTATATTGACCTGGATACAAGAGCAGATTCATTTCTAACCAAACAGGAAGAAGCGGTAGTCTTGTGTGGCAAACGGGATTTAAGTAATGACGCAAAACGGACATTTATTTCAAATTTCTGTTTGTGTTGATTGTTTCAGCCTCCTGTCTGATGTGCATCTAAACAGAATTTCTGCTGGATTGTTAATATGTATTGATGAGATTAGTAATTTGGTATATTGTGTTATGATTTAAGATAATTGGATTTTCCATGACTGGTCTGCATCCCTGTGTTTTAATGAGTGAGAAGTTATTTTAACAGCTGCATTACTGTTTATTTCAGTGAAGCCTCCTGTGATGGCTACAGTCTGTTCCGTCTCTCTCTCTCTCTCTGTCTGTCTTTTTGTCTGGTTGAAGGCCCAAAGTTTCTATTTGTGTCTCCCTAACACCCGCCCCCCGCTCCTGCTCCCC
Organism: Trachinotus anak; assembly: GCF_046630095.1. Lineage (NCBI taxonomy): Eukaryota > Metazoa > Chordata > Actinopteri > Carangiformes > Carangidae > Trachinotus > Trachinotus anak. Next base: position 21,872,237 of record NW_027273861.1, read on the forward strand.
CTCCGTCTCTTTGTGAAAGGCCGTTTTGTGTTGCAGTGAGCAGAGAGGAAGTTGCTGGCTTTGTGATGGGATCTCTGTGAAGATACTGTTTACTCTGTGACCCAGTAAAAAAAATCTGCCTGTTAGTGCTGAGCAAATACTCGGGCTCGGTGTCTCAGCGGAGAGTTTGTATTATAAGGCTGTTATTCCAGCTTGCCCTGCAGACACAGTTATTACACACGGTTCAAAATCCGGTATCCACATGAATGAAATGCACTGTATACTTCCCGGTATCCGAACAGTTCAAACTTCTTTTTCCTCTTAAAGTTAATTTATTCTGTGAGAGGTGTGAGAGGGGAAATGCATTTACATGTGTATACTCTGTGTCCAGCCAGAAAGGGATGTTTTTCATTCCTTGTCACACCTGAATGGGCAGGTCTGTGTACACCTGCACGAGGTGTGAAAAGGCCATACACAGACAACAATACACAAATCTTTGAGTGGGGAAGTAAAGTTCGTGTGCAGCATTTCACAGGACATTCTTTCTACTAAAACATGTTTTAGGTTGAACTTTACAATAATCCTCAAATTAATTGACTGTTTGCTCAGTAAAAACACAAAGCAAATTTAAGAGGCGGCACAATTGCATATAAAATCAGCTGAGAGACTTGATTAGGTGCAAATGCAACTTACTTATTTAGCACAGTGCTTGCTAATGAGCGAGCTACTGACTAGCTTGCAAATGTTGGCATGCCCACCACGACGAGCGTGACGTTGCAGAGGCCAGGTTGCGCAATTTGTTTGCTTCCAGTGGATCTTCACTGAATTACTGCAACAGGGGCAAACTTCCTGTTCCTGTTGTATATTTAAATCAAGTTAAGTCACGTCAGGTTTATTTGTGAAGCCTAGTCTTATTTATTTATATAGAATATGGAATTATTTACTACTACTTGCTTTCTGTCTTATTGTCTTAAGGCTTTTTTATATAGTTTGGGCTGGGTTGGAGACCCACATTGTTTTGGCCCAGTAAAGCCTTTTGAGATATATATATATATATATATATATATATTATATAGTGGATCTTCGGACATTAGCCAAGTGTTGAGCATGAACAGCATGGAGTGTGTTTATTTCTCTGATCTTGCCACATTAGAGTATTTTCTCACACACGCTCTTATTCACACAGGATTCACAGCTGACCCATGAACTTGGGAGCCCTCCTTCCTGGAAGAGGTTGTGGCCTTTAAGGTTAAATCTGAGCAAGAGAAAGATTCCAAGTCTTAAACTCCTCAGTTGCTCATCAGTTTTCTCTCCTTCCCTTGTGACCGTCCAATTTCCCAGTTTTCCTTCCTTGGTCTTTATGCTCCCTTTTTCTTTCTCCTTTTCCAATGTGTTCTGCTCCCGTTTTTTAATATTCCCTGCTCTCTCTCGTGTCTCTTCCTTCTGCAGTGTTAGCAGACAACCTGAAGTCCAACCCGGGGATAAAGTGGCAGTACTTCAGCTCGGAGGAGGGCATCTTCACCGTCTTCCCTGCCCACAAGTTCCACTGTAAAGGCAGCTACGAGCACCGCAGCAGGTCTCCAACAACCCCTCCTCTCTTCAAATCATTTGGTTTTTTTTTTTGTCATTCAGCTGAGTAAAGAGACACAATAATGAAGCTCTAATTTCCTGCCAGACATATCACTTGTCAGCAGGTATCACTCACTTAGCCGACTCCTAAGACAGACTGGCTGAGGTTAAAGCCACAACAACTCACTCCTGCCCCCCCCCCCCTCCTCTGTCAGTTGCTGTGGGGTGGCCCAGAGGGCATGTTGATGGCACGCTGCCCCCACACACCCTGACGCACATGCCCTTGGCAGGAATGTGGCTCTATACCACTAAAGCCCACTGGAATTTCACACCTTCAGTGTTTTGGGGGTTTTTTTATGGCCATGGCTGCAAGATGTCTCTTTCTCTCTTGTCTTTTATTTCTACATCTTCTCTCGTCTCTCTGTTGCTCCCTGGTGTATTTTGCATCAGCTCTCGCCTCTTTTCTTTCTTTTTTTTCTCTTTTTTTTTTTTTTTTAATCATGTCTATTGGATTTTTTTTCCTTGCTGCTCGAGTCAGTGAGCTGGCATATGGCCATGAGAGAAATTACATTGCCTGGCTTGCTTCAAGTGTGAATGAGGCTTTGTGAATACACTGCTTCCCTTCTCCACCCTGTGTTACTGTCTCCTTGTCCAGCAGACCACACACACAGAGGCGCTGACCACCCCACAACCTGCACTGCTCTGTACCCCCCCATGATGATAGTACAGTGACAGTAAAACAGTGACAGACACCCAATACAGACATAAAATAATGTTTTAAAATAAAAAACCTTTAATACACCGAAGAATATTTTACTACCTCAACACTACTTTACTTGTGGCATTGTGATTACCTGTGAATAATAGATTCAACAGACCGGTTGTAAATCGGCTGTGTTGCCAACACATCTGCCTTTAGCAGGTCGTTCACTTTTTGTCACAAAGGGTCCAGACAATGGAGGAATTTTAATGCTTCAGCAGAAATTGACCCCAGGCCTGAAAATCTGCTGAAGTCTTATGTTATAATTCAAAAACACATGTGCATAAAGAGAAAAGTTAAATTGAAGACGTCCAGTGTGGTTGTCTGAAGTTGTACACATTTTGCTGGATGAATAACAACAGCAATGACAACATGGGAAAAAAAAGTGAAAGTGCTGAATCTCCACTGAACTGTAGCTGTAAAGGGAAGAGAATCTCTCGTGAGAAGTATAGCAGAGTGCAGGCTAGACATGAAGAAACCTCTCTGACGAAGTCCTCAGTGGATGAGGAGCGAGGAAAGGGAAGAAGAGAAAGACAAAGACGTACTGTTTGTTCGCAGATTCATGAGACAGTTGCAGAGTCACGTTGCTGCTTTCAGTAAACATACATTCCAGCTTATAGTAGACTACATCGTTTGTTTCCAGTGTTAACGCACTTGAGTCTGTTTGCCTGTTTTATTATCACTGCACAGATCCTTTTACAGCATGTGTTAATATTATCTCGGGTTGAGGATTGTGTCTGTATTTCTTTTTAGTCCAGTGTCTGATCTGGCCATGCATGTTTGTGTGTATCCATTGTGTGCAGGCCTGTGTATGTGTCTGCAGTGCGTCCCCAGTCTAAACACATCGTGGTGATGGTCGACCACGGAGCGTCTGTCACTGACACCCAGCTTCAGATTGCCAGAGACTCTGCACTTGTCATCCTTAACGCCGTAGATGAACATGACAAGGTTAGTGAGAGGAAATAGACCTTATCATTCTTACCTTGCTCTATTTATTTTCTTCTTTATTTAGAGAGCAGGCAAATCAAAAAGATTTTAGTGACACCAGTGTTCATCCTCCTGCCTCGTTTTCTCGTCATCGCCTCCTCTCCAGATCTCCATTCTGTCAGTGGCGGAGACGGTTCGTTCCTGCTCTCTGGACCAGTGCTATAAGAGTCTGCTGTCTCCAGCCACCAGCGAGACCAAGAGGAAGATGAGCACCTTCATCTCCAACATCAAGGCTTCCGAGGGAGCCACACAGCACGCGGCGGGCTTCCAGAAGGCCTTCCAGCTGCTCCGAAACACCACCACCCTCAGCAAGCAGGGCACCAGTAAGAACCCTCATAAACGATGTTGTTAAATTGTGGTGAGGCCGCGTGTCTTACATATTGTGTGCGCTGCCTCTGTGATCATTTCCAGCTCTTGTGCACAGGCTTTATTGCCATGGACACCATTGTATTTGTCATTTTATCTGATGTTAACTAACATGTGTGGCTCCTGCTTTTTCTCAGCGACAGACATGGTGATCATCTACCTGTCCTCTGGTATCACGTCTCGAGAGTCGTCCGAGCAGGAGAAGAGAGCGACGCTCAGCGTGGTCAGAGAGGAGAACCGGCACCTCAACAACTCGGTCATGATCCTCACCTACGCCCTCATGAACGGTAGGTCGCTCCGATTCTTTTTATTGATTTTCACCTGAAATTTATATTCACATGCGAAAAAATAGTTATTACAATATTCACAATACTTAACTCTTATTTTCTCTTGTGACTGTTGATTTCATTTCTTGCTCTGCACATATCTAGCACTTCGTTCCTCTTTGGTTCAGCTGGGAGCTGTTTCTATTTGTTCAATATCCTTTCTTTTGGGTACAATGTGCTCAGGAGAAGACTGAAGGTTTTAGAGAGGTGCTCAGAAACCTCAAAGGCTTTTTGTTTCCATCGTGTGTGTTTGTGTGTTTGTTGGTGTGTATGCTTCCTTTTCCTCTTTCATAATACTCGTCCATGCATCTGCCTCCTCTAATTCCCACCTCCCTCTGCAACACACACACACACACACACACACACACACACACACACACACACACCTCTGCGGTGCATGCATTAGTCCACTACTAATACAAATAATTTTTGCATTGGAGAATGGAAATGAGGTACATCTAAGAGAGGAGAGAGTGAGACTTCAAAGGGCGTGCTGCTCACTGTGTGTGACTGACGGAGGACCTTGGCTGCTTTTAAAGAGCTCCATGATGAAAAGGATGCAGAAATCTATCGTCCTCTGAGTTTATTAGCATTGCATATCCAAAAAAACATTTGTTTTGTTGCTAACGCTGCTGTGCACAGCTGAAAGCCCACACTGTGGGTGTGTGTGTCTTATTCCCTGCATCCCCTGCCAAATGTGAAGTGCTGATTGTTGAAGGAGATCAGTGGTCTCCTGGCAGTAGAATACAGAGTTGTTTGTGTGTACATTGATGAGATGCCCATTGCCCTCACTAAAACAGTGTATATTAGCCTGACTAAAACGCTGTCTTGTCGACTACCGTATGTTTTCTGTTAGTTTCTACTCCACATGTTGATCTTGATGTCTTTCTATTGATGGTTTGAACTGAAACTGAACTGAAAAATGCCCACCACCTTTTCCCAGACCCCATAATAATGTCATTTGTTTTATCTGATATTTCAAGTCAGCAAGTTTCACTGGAATCAGTTTCTCCTCAGTTTGGTTTACTTAAAGCTAATCTGTAGAGGTTTTGACCACTAGTGGGGCTTTGGAGCAATGTTTCAGTTCCCTGTTTTGTTTGTATCTGCTTCTCTACTGGTGCAAATAATTTAAAGGAGCTTTGTTTAAGGTTTGCTATTGCTACATCACCAACATTAGCATCAGTCTAGAAGTAACGTTGCAGGAAACTCGCCAAGAGCTGTCTCCAGTGGTGGAAAGCAACCTTCTTGTTTTTGGTTATTTTTTCTATCACGTCTTCTGCTGAAGTTAGCATGTTGGCCAGCTAGTTACGGTCAGGCCCGCCCACCTCGTCTCTTTCTGATAGGGAGTCACTGTGGCGTCCAGTCCGCTCTGAAGAAGAAGCACTGACAGAGGACGTATTGTAACCTCTTGTCTCATAAACACAACGATGGCTGAAGCTCTAGGCAGAACTGCTTCTTAACAGCTGTTAATGCTAATGTTTGCCACGTAGCCATAGCAAAACTTACAAATAGCAAGGGTGGATCAGAGGAAAAATTCAAACACTTGGTACGTGAGGACCATCACAAAGAAAGAACAGTGGGAGAGGCTGCTCTATCAGATATGAAAGTGAACAGAAACCTGTGCTGTCAGCAACTTTCCCCTTTGTGTTCGTTTGACATTGCCACCCATGACGACACCGGGACCTGTCAGTCGCCCACAGCGTGATGATCAGCAGAGCAGAGCCTTGGCATTAGAAAGGGATTCTGCTGTAATCCAGTCAATGATTGGATACTGGCAGACATTCTATGCCCTATCCGTCCTAATAGGTTGTGGGATGCCAAATGTTCCAGGTGACAGCTGTAGGGGCCAGCCATACTTATCCGTTCTCCCCTAAATGACCTTATGAAGCTGGGAAAGATAAAGTCTCCGCTCCACATTTTACTTTAAAGTGAGGAGGGATTTATTTCTGTTGTGACTTCTGAGCGTGACAGATGAGAGTTGGGTCTGGCAGATGCATGGGATTGTTCGAATAAAGCCTATAGAGATCATGACACAGGATCACAAGTCAGGGCCTGCGTATGTCAAATATCTCTGCTGCTGATGGCAAATTAATGTGGGAAATCCTTGTGGCAACATGTAGTATGAGCCTTGATTAATGATCCTGTTTAATGCAAGCCTCTTGCTGCTTGACCATGTGAACTGCGTGAGGTTAATTGTTCTCAAAAACACACCTCTCTTCTCAAAAAGTCCTGATGAATTCAGCCTGTTTGGCAGCAGCTCCTTGAAGGAATTGTTTTTTACAGCTAGAGGGGAAAGAGAACTGTGGGTTGCCTTTTATAACAGGAATTTGAGTCATGCGCTCTTTAGTGAAGAGCTGTTTACTCTTTTTACCTCCCTGTCAACCACTCCCTCCTCTTTTCATTTGCACAATTACCCCATTCAATAGGCCTTTAGCCATGCCATCAGTTACGGATTTGCTCTCAATATCCCTGCTTGATTAAATCAAACAAATTCCATCATCGCCGCTCCCTCCCCATCCTAAACTCATTCTCTACCCCATCCCCTCCTTCTTCAGAGGGAGTAACGGGCCTGAAGGAGTTGGCCTTCCTCCGGGACCTCGCAGAGCAGAATTCGGTGAAGTACGGCGTTGACAGGACGGCAGAACGAGACCACTCCTCTTTGGCGTCGTCATCCGGATCAGCAGGAGCTTCAGTGATGCCGGTGGTGAAGGGAAGCATGATGGTGCTGAACCAGCTCAGCAACCTGGAGACAACAGTGGGCCGCTTCTACATCAACCTGCCCAACCGCATGATCGACCTGGTCCGATTTAGCCTGCCCTACGCTGACCCCATGGGAGACGGTGAGTAGTCTGGTCCCAACTCAATCGAAATGAATTTTGGTCTTAGTGACATTTTAGATTATGGCCAAATAACTGAGGTGCTTGTCCAGGGCAGGTTGTACATGAACATGAACTGATGAGTCGTAATTAAGTCATGGCCTGATGATCAGACTGAATTTGTTCTGACACTATGTTGGTATCAGTTTCTAGGAGCAGTTAACTCAACGTTTGTCATGTCAAGCAAAGAAATACACTAAATGTAAGAGTTGAACACTAAAAGTAAAGTGAAGATGCTTTCAAAGTAATGCCAAAGATCTAAATTAAATTACTTAAACGAAAAAAAATGTATTTGCCTTTTAAAACAGCACCACTTCTGTTTCGTGCAATTGTGCAGAAATTCGAACAGGTCGGGGCTCTGTCGGGGCCGTACCATCTGAAGACAGTTCTTTATGGCTCTAGCTGCATGTTTGGAGTCGTTATCGTGCTGCAGAAGGAATTTGGGGCCAATCATACATCTCCATGATTGTATTGTGTGGTGGATAAGAATCTAAACATCCAAAGTGCATAAAACATTTCCACTAAATGTCACAATGTCTATCTACCCTTGTAGTGGAAGATGATGTTGATATTCTCAATCCAAGACTATGGTTTGCATGGTTGTTTTAGATCAGAAGCAGCCATCACATATATGGGCGAATGTAAAGCCTTGAACAAAGCTAATAAAGACTTTAACAAGACTGAGTTTGCCTGAACTACACAGATATAAATGAAATTAATTGTATAAAATGATGAGAGTTGAGATAACTAATCAGAGCTATTGTATGAACTGAAGTTAGATTCTTCTTCTTTTTTCTCCAGGATTTATTATGACTGTGAGTCGGCCGTGTTACTTTGGTAACCTGCTCCTGGGCGTGGTCGGAGTGGATGTGAACCTTGCCTACATCTTAGAGGATGTCACCTACTACCAAGACTCCCTGGCTTCATACACCTTCCTCATTGACAACAAAGGTCAGCCACATAAAAAAACAGACAGTGATAGTAACCAGCTCCAGTGCAAACATTGTTGTCGGGCTCCTGACTCTCCCACACATGCGTGTTCTTCTTCACAGAAGAATTAACAGGATTAACTACTGCCGCCCTTTTTTTCAACTTGCGGTCAGCGGCTCTAAAAGCGGGCATTTGTGGGTGTATTAGCAAATAAAGCTTTAAATTGTTACAATCTGTTCTCTAAATAAACTTTTCTCCAGGTTATATAAATCACATCAGAACAAATCAAAGTCATACATTGCCTGTTGCTTAGACTGCTAAGCCAGTAACAAAACAAACATCAGGAAAAATCTCAGGTCCAGCAGACTCCAGCTGATCAATCTTCATTAGTCCCGCTCTTTGAGAATCACTCCAAATAGTTGAAAGAGTGTATTTTGGTGTTCCAGTTTCACATACAAGTGGAATTACACTTTATTTTGTCCGTTTCAACTTCCTCCGTGGCCATTATCCCTTATTAGACATAATTGACGTCTTTTTGGTAGCACTGGCACTTCTTTGGCATTTCATTCTCAGTTGAGCCATGCCTCAGCGCATTGCCACAGTGCAGGGTGGTAGTGCTCATGTCCGGTCTCGGTTTGTCTTGGCCCCAGCTGAGGGGGTCTTGACTGAACTGCTGGTGCTGTACACTGGTGTTTTGTGGGCCTGTAGACAAGTGCCATTAATGGACGGGTAGTTGCACCAAAAAAAAAAAAAAGGGTGACACTGCTCTTGGCGACAGTCTTCCTGCCAGATTGACAGAAGCAAAATGCAAATGAAAACTACTGGAAATAAAGTTATAACTTTTGAAAGTAGCAAGCTGGACTTTGAATGTATTTACAGCTGACACGCGCCTGTATTGAAATGTGTTTAAAAGCAGCTATTTTTAGTTCAAAAATGTAAAGAGAGAGCCATGCACAACTTTCCTCCAGCAAATGTTTGGTCCAGCCTGTTGTTCAGTTTCTCCGTCTTTACTGAAAGCACGTCTTTACTGCATCTGCTAGCACACAGGTGAGAATGTGCAGTGTCGTAAGAAGGAATGTCAGGAATGTGAAGGGAAGAGTTTGTGGAGTGCTTGTAGGTCGTCTGATTTTCACACCTTTGCAGATAGATGTGCCTCTCAACTTTTATTTTATACCTTTTAAAACGCCACCCCTTTTGAAAACTGTAAAACTAACCCTAAATAGCTTCAAATGTTACGATGGGAACACATCGCTAGAAACAAAAACTGCAATAACCAGGCTTGATTTGTAAAAGGTTTGGAGCCTGGGAGGCTGAACCAGGGTGATTAAATGCAAGAAGAAGGAACAAAAAAAAAACTAAAGCTGAAGGCAACGGCAGCAGAGGAGGAGTGAGTGAAGGACAGGTGGGCGACATTTGGAGTTAAGGGTAAGGATTTGGGAAGGTGGGAGGGAGGAGAGAGGTGAGGTAAAGAGAGGCAGAGAAGTCATAAAACATTCGGAGTAAAGGACATGCACTCCCCTGGAAGGTTGGAGCAGCATCAGAGATTTTCAGAATTAAAGTTAATAATTGCGAATGAGTTTTTGCAGCTGTGCGAGTCTTGTTCCTCTGCTCCACTCATTCAATGAATCTCTTTTTTTTCCCCTCTCTAAAATGTTTATTATTGTAATAAATATGCCATCAAATCATAGCTTATTACTGCACTGCACTTATTAGTGCAGCAACTTGGTGAACACTGACAAATGACTCCCATTAAAGTTATTAGCTGGCATTCAAATCGACTGCTGCCAATTAGAATTTAGGTAAATATAATTAGGCAAATATGCCGCTGACAAGAGGCCTCTGAGGCTAGAAATAGTGGATGAGTGTTACACATGTTTTTCTGCATTTAGTTGATCTTATTTAGTGAGTTTATGAGATGCTGCCTGTACGGGATTACGTATGGATCTGACTATGCTGTGCTCTGTAGTTTGCTGTTTTTAATAAGAACAGAGATACCTTATACAGCAGGTGGATTTCCCCTTAAGACTGTGACTCACCACACCTGCTGCTACTTTGTTAAATACACACTCACTCTCTCTTTTCTACTAAACAGTTTATTAGAACTGTATGAAAAAAAAAGTAAAAAAAATTGTTTTTTGACTCCCTTCAAAACAGATGGGCTTTTCATCCAGTTTCTCTGGGGCTCTTGTCTCCCTGAATGATTCCTACTGCTGTTCCGAGCTGTGTTTATCACAGAGCTACACTCCACATTAGTGTTAGAGCTCCATTACAATTATTAATTACAGGTTAAATGTTGTTGTTTTCTTCAGTGAAAGTTAGGATTTTGAGCATTGTCCACTTTGATTAATGCTGTGACCTTGTAGCATCAACAGCTTTATATTGTAAGAGTCAAATATCACATGTTGAAGTGGTCAAGGCCTATATACGGCCTAAAGTAAATTTTGTTCTCTGCGACTGAGAACAGCTGAATAGACCTGTACTTTCTGTTGCCATATAGACTATTGAAAACTGACTGTGATTTGTATGCAAATCAGCAGAGCACGACAGCTTATTGTTTTACTGAATCATGCAGATCCATTTTTTTTCTTTTAGTTGTGTGTTGTTGTTTCGGTATGTATGAGTGGTATTTAACGATGCTGCTGTTTGATTTCCCAGGTTACACCCTGATGCACCCATCGCTGACACGGCCCTACCTGATGACAGAGCCTCCTCTGCACACTGACATTATCCACTACGAGAATATCCCAGGATTCCCCGCTGTCCGACAGAACATCCTCAGGTAGGACAATTTTTTACTCATTCAAAAAAAACTGTTTTAAAGTTGACTTCAGCTTCTTAAAAAGTTAAACCTAGGATTGCAGTCAGCTATCATTTCAAACATAATATATTTTCTGACTGATACATTCTTGCAGCCTCCCTCTGGGCAGCCAGGTCATCGCTGTTCCAGTCAACTCCTCTCTGTCGTGGCACACCAACCGACTCAGGGACAACAGCAAAGATGCATACAATGTCAGCTACGCCTGGAAACTGGTAGGTGATGGTGTAGACAACTGAGACACAACATAGGGCATTTATTTACCAGGTGACTAGTCTCAGATTGGACAACAAACTCTTTGCTATTTTCTGCTTGCAAACACACACATAAGAAAACTTTTAACTTTTAAAAACTATTTACAAAAAGAAGTCCTTATATACAATAGTACATACAACATTTCGTTCTTATTGCCTGTAATTCTAATGTCTCCCATAGTGGAAAAAAACAACATGAATTCAAAGAGGAGACAAACAAATGATGTAGTAGATTACATTATATTCTTGCCAGAGAGTAATTATAAATTGACACTGGTAAACTGGTAGTTTTTTTCTGAATTTGTCCCCAGTTAATGTGAGCAAAAGGATCGTATCTTTGAAGCAGAATAAGCACTTGCACACTCAGCACACCAGAGACAAATGATCATCTTTGGCTGAGGGCCAGTGAGGCATTATCATGCTGGGACAATAACTCACTCATATACTTTCTCTCCAACTCTTCCATTTCTGTCCATAGCTCTTTATCATTACTGTACCGCTGTCTAAAAGCAGTATAGAGATTTATGTTCCCAGCCTTTGTGTCTCCACCAAAGCCCCGCCACCTTAAATTAGTTGGTGTAATAAAAACCAAGTGCTCCCACACTCAGAGACTGTCTGTCCCTCCAATCTGCTTTTCCTCTCGGGCCTTGAAGTGTCATGTTTTAGGAACAAATGGCATCAGGACAGCAATAACATCACGCCATATTGACTCCTTTCCCTTTCTGACATTTAGACTTTTGGCAGGAGCAAAAATATCACACTTAATTCAGGCATTCCACTTTTAGTCCTTTTTAAAAAGCTTTTGACATTTTGTCTTTTTTTCCCACACAGGCGAGTTCAAACACGTCACCTTTGCCATGAGTTTGGCAGCTGTCTCAGTTTTTCTAAATTGAACTTTCCAGAGAGCATCAGTCCAAGAGTCTGTTGTGTCCCACACCATTCTGTCCCTCTGTCATTCATTTATGGGCATTTCATATTCTTCATTTTTGTGCCTGTGACCAGACAGAAATGTGTCTTAAAAATTTCCAGCTAAGGTGATTTTTAATTTTTTTTTTAATTTGGGTCCTCTTCAGCTACCAGAAGCTCCTGGATCTTTCTGAAAGCTGTTCACTGTTTGTTTGACAATTCGTATGATTTAATCACAATGTCTCAGAATGTAGGACCAGACTAGTCCTGCATGGTTCATTTAGACTCAGTCAGGTGAAAGCAGTCGTTAAACTTGACACATTTATCTTCTCTGGAAGACGCCTGCAGCCCATAAAACACCGGCTCTGATGTCTGATACTAAACACTGGAAAAAAAAGAGGACACATAGGGATGGAGAGTGTGTGTAATGTCACAGTCTCCCTTGTGTCTAGTTCAGACTAAATACGTTGGAGTGGATCCTATAAATTACATAAACAGCCTGTATTTTATTCATAAGCCATCACCATGGTCACAGAGCATGCTCTTGGGGTGAAAGTTGTTTTATCAGTGATTTAAGCAGGATGAAAATTTACATACTTAAAGTCAGGAAGTCAAGATGGGTAACTCCCCTCCCCTCCTTTCCTGTCTTGTCCTCTAGGTTCAGGACACGTCGTTCATCCTGTGCATTGTGTACGTGCAGCCTGAGATCCCAGTAAAGCAGCTGAAGAACCTGAACACAGCTCCCAGTTCAAAGCTGCTCTACCACCGTTTGGACCTGCTGGGTCAGCCCAGTTCCTGCCTGCACTTCAAACAGCTTGCCACTGTCGGTAAGAAAAAGCACCAAGTCCACAAACCTGGACTCTTGTACAACGCCTCCAAGTAATAACTTCTTCTACAAACTTAATTTCTTTCCCGTGGTCAGCTCTGAGGCCATTCATTAAACTGAACATGTCTGACTGTCTGTCTTTCCCAGAGTCCCCCACAGTGATGTTGGCAGCTGGTAGTTTCTCCTCTCCCTATGAGCACCTCAGTCAGCCAGAAACAAAGCGTATGGTGGAGCACTACACTGCCTACCTGAGTGATAACACCAGGCTCATAGCCAACCCAGGCCTCAAGGTACACAAGCACACAGCCTACATGCAACCTGTGGCAAAACCCAGCGTGGCGGCGCACACACTGAAACGCTGAAAGGTTAATGTTGTTTACCTGACAAACATATGGCACACAGCCAGGCCAGTGGTCAGGTTACAGACATGTACACAAATATTCCCACATGCAAATATGTACAAACACTATTAACCACAATTTATTTACCCCAAGACAGTTTAGTGTATTTTTTTAACTGCAGGAGTTCTTATAAGTTCTTTTTGAATGCAGATTTAATTCTGCTTCTTGCCACATCTGATAAGCATGCCTATATTTTTAGGCTGCCGAAAATCCACAAATTTGAAGTTCTGCATCTTTAAGTAGGGGATAAACCCCCACGTGGTTTTGGCAGTCTGCATGCATTCCTGTCGGGGGGGGGGGGGTTAGAGTTTGAACTCTAAGCTCCAGTCCCAGCTCTGATTCCCAGGCTGGTCTTAAAGGCCCCCTCCAGTGACCTGATCACCTCTTTCAAACTTGGAAGCTTCTCTGAAAATGGTACTGAGATGTGATTTTTTTTTTTTTTTTTTTTTTTTTTTTTTCTGGGTGTTTTTCAGTTTATCAAGTCCAGTTTATTCCTGAATACTGGTCTTATTACCTTTAGCGGAGATACAGTGCAATCATTTCAAGTTTAGGTGCAGCATGGTTTTACCTGTTTGAAAACAAGATGAAGTTTTTCCCTCTGATGTTTGTGGTTTGACTGGAAGCAAAAAATTTTTGCCATCTTACATCTCAAGCCAACCTGAGATTAAAACTCTTACTTCCCTACTCCTCCCTCTTTACCTCTTCCTTCCTTCTCTATCTCCTTCCACATTTCTTTCTACCCTCAACTGTCTGCCTCTATCCCTCCATCCCCGCTCCTCTGCAGTCCTCTGTCAGGAACGAGGTTATGGCGACCAGTCACGTCACGGATGAGTGGATGACACTAATGGAAATGAGTAGCCTCAACTGCTACATTGTGCGCCGTTACATAGCAACCCCCAGTGGGGTGCTCCGGATTTACCCAGGATCGCTGATGGACAAAGCCTTCGACCCGACCCGCAGACAATGGTGAGGCTTACTTTGGAGGGTGTGAAGAAGGGGAGAAAAAGAGTGAAGAGGTGTGTGTGAGTGTGTTTTAATGAAGCAAAGGGACAGTGTGAAACAGTGTGGGGTAGGAAGGAGTTAAAGGGAGTGAGTATGTGTCCAAACTGCAGGTGCATGTTTGTGCTTAAAAATGATCTACAGCCTTTACTGAGTTCAGTCCAGCAAAGGTTTCTCTTCAGACTGTTGAATTGTAATGAGCTTTTATATTTCAGCCCATAGTGCAATACATTTTTCCAAAGTAAAGTAAATTAATGATTATCAATAAATTGTGACAGCAATTCTGTGCATTCCCAGCGAAAAGTACAGTTCATATTCTGACGTTTCTGGAAGTTGAAGCATCTAAAAAACTTTTTATTAGTCAGGAAAAAGTTATGAGAATGTTATAAATGTGGGAGATAACTGTGTCTGTGTGATGTGTTGTGCAGGTACCAGCACGCTGTGGCTAACCCCGGCCTCATCACCTTCACTGGGCCGTACCTGGATGTGGGCGGGGCAGGATACGTTGTCACAATCAGCCACACCATCCATGCCTCTAGGTAAGAGAATGGTAATGTGTGTTTTCCCCACAATAAACTCCTCTGCTATCAAACAGAGGAAATCAAGACCCTCCCTGTACTATCTGTTTATACACTTAAGCGTTTTCGTGGTTGACAAACGTAAGTGAATTTTTCTTCACAGAGGCAACAAAATTATCAGCTCTGCTAATTCGATAATTGCTCATCAACAGATTCACTGTTGTTATGAGCCCAGACATCATTGTGAGCAGTCAGGCTCTCTGCCTGGAAGTCACATCAGCCACAAGACAGGAAATCATTTGAGGGAAACTAAAGGAGACCATTGAGCAGTTTTACTTGGGGGCTGTGTAGTGAGTGACATAATATTCTTCCACCAAATGGTCTGGGTTCAGTCACAGTTATCTTCAAGTATGTGCTCTTCCAAAGTGCCCTCGAGCAAGTCATTGTATTCTTACCAACTGAAGGAGGAAAAGCCAAATAACAAATTGAGTAATACAGCCGTCCCTTTGGCCAGTTCTAAAAGTCACTGCTGGATATTTTCGGCTCAGCCTGTGTGAGCTCGAGGATCAAAAAAGTCTGTGACAGTGGCTGAGGTGAACATGTTTATGTTTCTACTTCAGTGAACTTGAAGTGCAACTCACCACAATGACCAGCGTCACCGTTTGCATCAGTACAATAAGAACTGTTTACCATGGCCCATGCAAATGTTCAGTATACACACAAACAGTCAGTATCAGTGTGCGATAAAGCAGGATTAGTGCGCTGCTGTGCACTGGCTCAGTGAGCATAAAATCATGCAGCCTGTAATCTGTAAACACAGACTCACAGAGCGTGCAGGTGTATGTGTGTGTGCTGTGTTTTGTGTTTGAGTTTAGGCAGCATCCTAAAGGTCTGCAGAGTAGGCCGACAGTGTAACTGACAGTTACTGTCAGCATGCAGCTTAACACACAATCACAGCAGACGCTTTCACGGACAAGTTTTATTTATTTGTTTTCTAATCCTTTCATACTTTCTTTCTTCTTCTTGCGTCTTCTTCTCCGTCCTCTCTGCTCTCCCTCTCTTCAGCTCTCAGATGGCTCCTGGTTATGCAGTTGCAGTGATGGGCATCGACTTCACCCTTCGCTACTTCTATAAAGTCTTGCTCGACCTGCTGCCCATCTGCAACCAGGACAAAGGCAACAAGATCAGGTAAGTGCGGGGATGGATGTGATGATTGGCCGACTTTGTCTCTTCTTCTCTTCTTCTCACTTCTTTATGCATTGCTTCTTTTTTTCATCTTTTTCAATTTCTTCTTTTTCTCTTTCCTGTGAATTTCTTTTGGGGTGGCAAAAATCCACTTTTACTGAGCAAGGATGCAGCTCGCAGAGAGAGATCAAGAAAAAAAAAGAAAGAGGGGGAAAAGAGATAAGCTGATTATCACAGCATTCCTGCTGGAGATGTGGCGTTGCTGCTGCCTCAGTCCGACATACTTTCTCCAGCTTTAATGTCTCCCTTTTTGTTTTTTCCTTTTCTTTTCCACCCCCTCCACTTCCAGTCCCCTCTTCTTCCCCTGTCTTTCTCCCCTCTTTCTCCCTCTCCATTTCCTTCATGCTTTCTCTGTTGGCGTTCAGGGGCCATATAAAACAGGATTAGCTCAAAGGGGGTGGGGTGTCGGGCGGAGAGGAGTAATATTTGGCAGAATGTTTAAGGAACAGAGCGAAGCAGAATGGAGCTGTATTATGCAGATGAATGAAGCTGAATTTAGCACAGAGGAAAAGACGGATCTCCACAAATAATCAACACATATTCTTTTAATTGATCCGAACCGTTCCTCTGTTTTCACCCTTTGAAAAATTAAGAGTCATGTTTACATTCATGTGTGCACACTGTAGGTGCTTCATAATGGAGGACAGAGGCTACCTGGTAGCACACCCCACTCTCATTGACCCCAAAGGTCACGCCCCTGCAGAGCAGCAGCACATCACACACAAGGTAAAGCACCCAGATACAAATACACAAATGTAACACAACCACATACAATATATTAGTCACATCAAATATGAATAAACTGTTTAATGTTTCTTTCACACAGACGTGCAACAGTAATGTTAAACCTCACTCTGAGCATGTCCGTAAGCAATAGTCAAACATGTGATTGTGAAAGTAAATCTCAAAAATGCTACATTAGTTTGGGGTAATTGCAGAAAGATTTCATTATATTGTACAGCATTTAGAGAAAACACACTCCTTCTCATCCATTAACACACTCATTCTAATCCATAAACAGGCAAACCATTAATAAAAGGAACATCCTAGCAAGATTTCATATCTGACTCCTGTCTTTTTACTACTTCATTCCTCAATTTGTCCTCCTGGTTTTTTGATGGCAGGAGCCGCTGGTGGCTAATGACATCCTCAACCATCCCAACTTTGTCAAGAAGAACCTGTGTAACAGCTTCAGTGACCGCACCGTGCAGCGCTTCTACAAGTTCAACACCAGCATATTGGTAAGTCAGAGAAACTAGATGTATGGACGGCAACACAAAAGAATAGACTCAGACTGATAATAATTGCTATTAGTGAGGCACAAGCACACTCCTCAAGGCCTTTGTGGGCAATATGTTAATATTTAATAGTATTGCACTGCTTCCTAGTGGTGATCATTGGTGTTGCAACCATGAATTATTCCAGCACTATTAAAACTGCAGTGTCCTGTGTAGTTAAGGACTCTGAGAGTCTATTATCCCAATTTTAAGTGTGCAGCTTTAAAGATTTACTGTTTCATTCATGTTCACTTTTAGAAGAACCAGGAGCAGCTTTAGCATAATATCACAAATTTGAAAGTTTGTCTAAATACCTCATGTTGGTTCCTGGTTACTTTACTGATATCTTTTTTTTTCTGTCAATAGAAACAGCGTTATATTTTATTATTGGTAATAATGCAGATGCCTAACCGTTTAAATGTTTGAGTTTTAGACAGGATTATAAAGTACCTTAAATTTCAAGGTACCTGGTGAGATGATATGTTGACCTTAATATCTAACTCTTTTTCTTTCAGGGGGACCTCACCAACCTGGTCCATGGCAGCCATTGCTCTAAGTATCGTCTGACCAGAATCCCTGGTACCAATGCCTTCGCTGGCATCGTTAACGAGACGTGTGACTCTCTGGCGTTCTGCGCCTGCAGCACCGTGGACCGACTCTGCCTCAACTGCCACAGGTGTCTGCCTCACCCACACACTCATCGGGGACTGACTGTTAGAACTTGGGCAACATTAAAGAACACATTTGATTTTTGCATGTTTGCTGCACAAGTTCGTAAGAATAACCTTCCAGATGTGAAACGCAGCTAATGAAACGTTACTTATGTGGATGTGTGAAAGTGGTTATTACGTGAGCAAAAACAATTTAAATAAAGCTCAGGGTATGCCATAACAGTAAACTATGATGACAGTGTTTCTCAAACTGAGCATGACTGTGTGTGTTTTTCAGAATGGAGCAGAATGAGTGCGAGTGTCCATGTGAGTGCCCTCTAGAGGTCAACGAGTGCACAGGCAACCTCACCAATGCTGAAAACAGGTCAGTGCTGAACCTCATAGCCATTACATATATATCCACAAATATTACATTGCATATGTATTATACCTAATGATGTCATATGGAGGAAAAGTAACCAGTGAAAAATAATTTTGTGCAGGTAGCTTATTAAAGTGTTTACCTTTCAGATGACGCCTGTGGACTGTTAGAGCAGTGATGTAGCCCTGAGGTGTAGTCGTCACACTGTATCTACATTGTCTCTTAAGTGCTTGACGTACGTCTAGCTGGTTGTCTTAAAAGTAGTGCACATAGTAACAGAGGCCAATGGAAAGCAAAAGTTGTAAATACTGGGGTGCTAATGCTAAAAGTTGCAGAACTCTGTTCCTTCTATCTTCAATGTAAACAAACTATTTGCAGCCTGAAAATCAGTTTGTTACCTCCCATCAGTAGCACTGTCTTTAGTTTGTGTTCCTGACTGTGGTGTCTTGAAATGCATCCCTTTCAGATTCCTGTCATTATGAATTTAATTGTGAACTATGGCATTCTTCAAACATCTTTGGAGCTTTTTTATATGTTTCTGGGTGTTTCCTCAGTTTTATCTCTCTCTCTCTGTTTCTCAGTTTCTCTCTCTGTTTCTCTCTCTCTCTCTCTCTCTCTCTCTTATCTGTCTGAGTCTTTCCCTCTTCTGTGTTTGCTGCTCTGTCCATCATGCTGTTTGTCTCTCTCTCTCTCTCTCTCTCTCTCTCTCTCTCTCTCTCTCTCTCTCTCGTTTTACCCACCTCTTTTCATCAGCCATCAGCCGCCTTTGACAGCACGTCAATGTTTCAAATGCCAATTCCTGTTTTATTTCAGGAAGATGTGCAATTATCATTTTTCACTGTCTGTTTTGTGTCAGGCAGAATTGATGTTTGTCCTTTTTAGAGCTGATTTGCATACACTGACATGCCAAAGACATTTTGTGTGTTTATCAATCGATTTTCTTTTTATGTCAGTTTCACTGTGTTTGCTTTTGTTGAGCGTAATCGTGTTTCCTGCTTGGATTAGGATGGATTTTGTTGGCTGAATGTTTTAACAAAGAACATGTACTGTACCTCCACCTTTCCGCTTTTTCACTTTGTGTGTTTTGTGATTGTGTGTTGGTGTTGCACAGGAACCCCAGTTGTGAGGTGCACCAGGAGCCAGTCAGTCTGAATGTGATTGATCCCGGTCTGCATGACACCCCGCCCCAGTGCATCAACACCCGCTGTAGCCAGAGATACACCAGCAGGTACACGCACTAAACCACGCAGTACATGCACAGTACATATCAAATGTATATCAACACATTCTTACAGAGCCATACACCAGCTGACACATACAGTGGAGTCACACAAATCTGCCATCAACATTACTGAGACAACATAGTGCCACCCAGTGGTAATAAATGGGAGTGTGGATTTGGGTTGATGACACTGAATAGTGTTGTTTTTACCCAGACACTTGACTTTATTATTCTGCATGATACTCAAAGGTGTTTTAGGAGAGAGAAAAAGAAACTAAAGTACTTTTATGTGTATATTTATCAATGATACAGTGCTGACTTCCTGTCTAAAGTCATCAAAATGATTACTTCTGAAAATTTGGAGAAAGTATTTGTACCTCCATAAGTCAAGAACCTACTTGGCCAATCTCTAAAAAACTTCTGATTCCTTTAAGTGTGTGCTCTCACGAGTCTTATTTTGATCTCCGTATTCTGCGGCCTGTTTCAGTGACTGTTTTGGCGTGTTGGACTGTGAGTGGTGCATGGTGGACAGCGATGGTAAGACTCATCTGGACAAGCCATACTGTGCCCTGCAGAAGGAGTGTTTCGGAGGCATCGTCGGTGCCAGGAGTCCCTATGCAGACGGCCTGGGGGTCCTAGGTGAGTGGAAAGAAAGATCAGACACATCATTGCCTCTGTAAATATTGTATTTTTTTTTTTTTTTTTGTGCAAAGTGGCTGAGCTCTTCAGACTCTTTACAACATCAGCATGTCTCATTTTGGGAACTTGTGTCCATGTATAGAACTTTAGTTTGATTCCACAGTAATGAGACATTTCTCCTAAATTTACTGTGGGGCATTATGCAGCCAACAGAGTAAGCAACAACAGAAGAAGACAAAAGTCAAATTGTTTTTGTAGTCAGTGAGACAGTAGAAATGTTACCTGTGTAGATATAGACAGATTTTTTTTCTGTTGCTTGGTTATTTTCCTTTGGTTCTGTTATCAGTTTTTTCAAAAGAAGAATTGGCTGTTTGCTTGCTGTTGAATAATTTTTCTGTGGCATTTCTCTCTGATGAGAGAATAGAAAAAAAAAAGTAGAAAATGTACCAGCATAGCAGTGTGAGTGGGGATCTGAGCCCGAGCTGTTTGATACTGGCTTGCTGAATTGTCACTTCTCGAGCCATCTGAAATCTTTTGTAACTCCTTTAAACAACCTTCTGCTCATCCCCCTCTCTTCTCTCTTCTCCTCTCTTTCTTCTGCAGATGAGGAAGTGGCATCTCTTAACATGATCAAGAGTGCCCCTGTGGGTCCAGTTGCTGGGGGCATTATGGGATGTATCATGGTGTTGGTGCTGGCTGTGTATGCATACAGACACCAGATTCACAGGCGCTCGCACCAGCATATGTCACCACTGGCGGCTCAGGGTATGACTGCTGGATTTTCTCTCACATATACACATATTTATACAGTTACATTGAAATGGATTTAGTATTTTTTGACCTGTATTGCCAAAAACCTACAAGGGCAATTATGGAAACAACTCCGGTAGTTGCCTGTATTGACCTTTACAGTTTCTTCTTCACATGCTAACATTTCTGTAAATATCAAAGAAAGAAAGAAAGTTTTAAAGCAGCATGATTAACAAGCAGCATGGCAAGTGTTGTTGCTGCTAAACAGCTCACATTAGCATCACGCAGCAGCAGCTGCCGCTGCATGATTTGTGTAATTACTCAGTGATATTGACAAAAACACGAAACAAGATTACGACCTCATTTAAGACTCTTCGGTCCAAGTCACTTTATGTTGGATAGTTTGGTAAACAACTTGGAATAGATGGTGGATATGTTATCACAAGGCATTTGATTGAGGAATTGGCTCATAAAGTCACAATACTCAGCTTTGTGTGTGTGTGTGTGGCATTCTTGCTGCAGGTTGCACAAACAGTACACATATACATGGCAAGGTCAACTGAGATATTACAAAGGGCAACAAAAATAGCTTCTATTTGTGGATAGTGGTTTTATTAAGCAGATAGAGAGAAGTCTAAGAGTGTGAATCAGTTGTTTGAAGGAATGACTCTTAAGGCACTCTCCCACCCTCAGGCCCAGTGTGGTATCACATCTAATGAAGTGTTAGGATACTTTCAGATAAGACACACACTGGAGACACAGGAAGAACAGGACAAAATTAAAGAAATATAAACCAACTTTGAACAGAACTAGAAAGGTGTGGTGTGAAAAGGAAACAGAGATCAACACCATAGTTGAAGATAAGGAGTGGGAGAGGGCCTGGATGGCTTGAGTAGCCTAACTTGGAAAGAATTTGGTTGGATGCTGAGAATGAGATTTTTAAAAACGCCACTAGTAATAGCCAACTATGATAATAAGTTGAATCCTCTCTTTTGGGATTGTCCCAAATTACAAGTTTTTCAGGAGGATGTAAATAAGGAGAAATTCTGAAGTTAGACAATCCATTTGACCCACATCAATTACTTCTCAGCAATGCCTCTCTAAGAGAAATGGGGAAAAGCTAATTACATATGCTCAAAGCTCTTGTGTTATTAGCCCATAAAATGATTAGTAGAAACTGGCTAAAGCCCCACCCACCTGCCTTGGACCACTGAACCCAAGTTTGCATCTCTGGGCACTTACTTAGAAAGATGGTCTTCTGTCACACCTAACAAAGTGAACATAGTGTGAACCTTTATTGGGATGATTGGGGGTGAATCTGAAAGTATGTATAACCTGTCTTATGTATTTGAATTGTTAGTCATTTATTTGTAGCAACATTATTGGTTTATAAAATGTCGTGTGTGACTTATTGTCAAGGAACTGGTACTAATCGAAGCAATTAATCAGTTAGGTGTAATTCATCTCCCATTTGTTTTTAGCTTGATATAAAAATTAATTCACATATCATTCCGATATCATTCAGCCATGCTTGTAATAAGACCTCACATTTTAAGAATAGTAGCATCTACCTCATCTGGGCCTTCTGCTATTTTCCTCCCACTCTCTTCACCTCCACGCTGCTCCAGAAATGTCAGTGAGAATGTCTAACCTGGATAATGAGAGAGATGAGAGAGATGAAGACAGCCACGAGGACAGAGGAATCAGTAAGTTCTGCTTGACATCTGATGGAGAAACATTTAAGTTTAATCGTGTGAAAGGCCCTTTGTGTTGACCCATGTGCTCTCCTCACTTTCAGTCAGCAATACTAGATTTATAGCCGCGGTGATTGAGAGACACACACACACCCCTGAGCGGAGACGGCGGTACTGGGGGCGATCTGGGACAGAGAGTGACCATGGTAAGACATTTTATTTCTGTGCCCAAACATAGATTAACAGGAGGAGGGGAGGTTTACAAAAAAAAAAGCACAAATGGGATGACACTCAAAACCACTAGTTGAGTGTGCTGCATACTGTCCTGCAGTACATCAGCATTAATAGAAAGAGGAATTGAGTCTGTATGAAATACCAGTGATGCTGTTTCAAAGTAAAAATGACTATTTATAGAATTCCTATTTCTTACTAATTGCTTCATGGTTTTTATGTGGGCTGGTCAAGTTGATTTTTAGTGAACAATCACTGGATATTGTTTGGTTAAAAAAGATTAGTTTTACTTCCCTTCCACCCTCAGGAGGCGAGACGTAATCATGATTAGTTCACCATGGAAGTCATTCTAGCAATATTTGGCTCCTTGTCATGTTCATGTTGTGTCATGGTTGTTACACAACAGATAGTTCATGCTAAAAGAACCTGCTCTGTGGAAAATGAGTCAGTCATCTACTGGTTACAAAACCAACCCAATCTTGCACAAAGTAAGTGTTAGCCACATGAGTTGTGCTGAAACTTTGCCTCAGGTAGAGACAATCAGCGTAGCTCCAACTGTACATTTGGAATACTGATATCACCACAACCATGTAGGCTCAACAGCACAGCAACACACAGCTACAGCTCTGGAACCAAACTCCTGGATCAGGCTGTGGACTCTGCTGAGCTATCTAAGGAGAGAAGTGCAGGTTATCTGGGCTCGTTGCTGGGGACAGGGTGAGGAGCTCAGATATTCAGAGGGATCTTGGAGTAGAGCCGCTGCTCCCTTGTGTGGAAAGGAGCCAGTTAAGGTTTTGATATATAATCAGGAAGCAGGGAGAATATCCAAGCATAAACCCAGAATATGCTGGGGGGGATTACATATCCCCCCCTGGCCTGGGAAAGCCTCTGGATCCCCAAGAAAGAGCTGGCAGACGTGAGATAAAGAATGTCTGGATTACCTTGATTAACCATCTCCCACAGTGACTTGGGCCCAGGGAAGTGACAGAACATTGAATACTTTTTCGCATTAAAAACTTTCCTCTAAAATAAGGACCTTTTAATAACATATGATGAGTGCGTTTAAAGGCCTGTATCATGGTTATGATCTGATTATGGAGTACCCTGATTATGTGTTTGCAAGTGTAAACATATATGCCACCCAGAGAAACTGGGAAAAATGCTGTAACATGTTAACACCTTATACAGGATTTTGAGGATTCTTTGTTGATACGGAGCACAGTGGCTATGATGGTGATTAATGAAGACACGAATGTAAACAGTTGATCAGAAAGTCACACCCGAGGTACTGATGTGCATGTAAGCTAATGTCCATCTAAGAGCACTCATAATAGAACATAAAACCTTAACAAGATATATTTTAGCTACAAAAATCAGATGTGGGGCTTAAGTTTCATCTTTTTTTAAATGAACATTTTCCTTTTTGAATGCTACGGTTTCAAATCCACAGTTAGCTCTCAGTTCACTGGCAGCGGTTCAGCGCCTGGCTTGTTCGTTTCATTATATCACAGCTCAGAACCTTGTTTTCTCTGGTCTCTAGCTCTGGGAGAGTTGCTCATGTTCGCTGTAAGCATTTGTGGAGCTTGTAAGTCTGACACTCGATGAGAGTGGATGGATAGTTTCACCCACATGGGCTCTTACCACCTACATATGGCATCACTCCACTTCCTGGCAATGAGTGTCTCTGTTACTTGTTGCATAACTGATGATGACAGAGAGGATGAATATGAAGAGGGGAGAGTGGGCTCAAGTGAAACACAGACAAGTCGGCTTAAACCAGGGAGGATAAATGAATGCAAATGCAAAATGAATTTATTAGTAAGATGAGCTCATCTATAGTGACTGTAGTGTTATTTCTTTGTATGTTCATTAAAGATTGTAATCACCTCTCCTTCATAATGTATCTTTACAATTAAGGCTAGACCATCTCATGTTGTGTAACTGGGGATGGGGAAAAAAAAGCTAAAAATAGTGGACAAGTGCAGAGATACAGACATGCAAAAATGATGAAAGAGGGGAAATTAGAGTGAAATGGAAGGGCAAGAGGACAGAGACAGAGAGGAAGATGAGTTTGAAATAATGGAGAGAGGGGGTGTTAGTCCGTCAGGGAGTAAAACAAATTTATAAGTTGACGCAACAAAGTTTCTGCTCCGCTCTGCCCGGTCAAAGGTGCCCTCCCACCATAATCCACACACTCATACTGCATAAGGGTGTGACACACCAGGATCACAAAAGGATCAGAGCATTAAATTTGTTAAGTGAGTGATGCACACACACAGAGTGCTGTTTGGCAGTGGTGGTTCTCAACTGCAGTATTAGCTTCCAGGAGATGGTTAGAACAAACACTGTGCATAATGCATATGTACATTGAATCTGCAACTTTAATCCACACACCCTAACATTATAGTGTTCATGGTTATACTTAGAATGGTAATGTGCAGTATCATTCATACGTAGAGAGAAGAGGAGGCACATATCATTACATTTGACTGGTGTTTTGTATGTTTCTAGCTTCAAAATAACAAAGAAATTCACTTTTAGAAGCCACATACTTCCAGACCTGACACAAAATTATAAAAGAAAGATGATGGAGGAGGAGGATTTGTGTATAATTTCTAGATATCTGCATTCGATTAGAAATGCTAAAAATACAATTGTACAGACAAAGTACATATACAAATTACGAATAGTTTGGCATTTGGGCAAGTACGCTTATTTGCTTTCTTGTTGTAGTTTTATAAGAGGATGCACAGGCTACCACTCTCATGTCTGTGTGCTAAATGTGAAACTATAGCTAGCAGCTGGTGAGCTTAGCTTAACTATTTATTTACCTATATTTACCTTTTTGTAAAGAGCCAAGCTAGCTCCTTTCCACTATTGCGAGTATTTATGCTAGGCTAAGCTAACCAGCTGCTGGCGGTACCGTACTCGATGCATAGATATGGGAGTGGTCTCATGTAACTGTCATAAAGAAGGCGAAGAAGAGTATTTCCCAAAGATATCACACTTTTCTTTTAAGTTCAAATGTTGTAGTCAACATTTCATTCAGTTTGTCACAAAACGAATCTCTCTTTCAATTATCACTATACCGTCTCCGGTATTTGTTTCCAGCTGTTAAAAGAAAAGTGTTCAGAAATCTCAAAGGTGCTTTATATTTAGAGGGGTTTGATTTCCTTACCTGGTGCAGCTGAAAACTGTCAACAGGTCACAGTTAGCTGTAGACCTGCATGAAACTCTGGCTCTTGCTTTGGGGTAAAGAGGGATAAACTGTGCTGAAGTTGGCATCTTCCAAGTCTGGAACTTCTTTGAAGTTTCCTTTCCCCCCTTTCCTCTCTCCCTACCTCAGCCCCCTCCTCTCTTTTTCTCTCCTTTTTCTCTCCTTGTCACATTTTTCTGTCTCTTCCTTTCTTTGTCAGCTTTTTTTCGTCCGGTATCAAAGCCAGGCTAATCTTCGGAAAAAGGGATATTTGAGAAAACCTCTAGGTTAGACTCCAGAACAGGGTTTTAGGACACCACAGTGAGACATGAAGGACATTTCCATATTTTACATTACACCACACTGTGGGACATATATTATCTTCTGTTATATGACATTATATATGTCATTGACAGAAACATATGGATGGTTGATCTGTCCATCACTTTGGTCATGACTGAAATTTGCCCAATGCTTAGGTTTATAGCCAGTTTGGTTGTAGCCTAAGTTGCTCTTTGTGTTTATGCTAATTAGCAAATGTTTAATATGAATATGGTAAACAAAACCTACAGTAAACAATACCTATTTAGCATCAGCTTGTTAGCTCAGTCATTGTGAGCATGCTGACATTAGCATTTATCTCCAAGCCCATACAGCCTCATTGAGCTGCTGGCATGACTGGAAAGTTTTGTTTATAAATAGTTTGACTTGATTCTCGACTTACTAAGCATTTGCCAGGGGGATATAGCCAATACAGAACAAGATTTCTGCTACATAATGTGAACTCAGAGAACCCCTGAGATAAATCTTGAGGGATCAGATATGTTTGCATGGTGGTTTAGACTATCTGGAGGACAGAAAAGGTTGGTTGTTTGGAGATCAATTTGACACAAGGCCACACAAGTGCATACATCTGGCTATTGCCTTCAGCCTGCATGAGACACACACCATCATGCACACAGACACATCCTCACAAATCACTTCGTTCAGTATCGGTGGAGGTTTAATGTTTCGTCATCCAAAATGGCAATGATTCTTCTATAAATATAATCATCGAGGCACTCAGGCTTACAGGGTTATTTGCTGGAATAGTAATAACAGATGTTCCCATCATGCTGCATGTTGATGGTGTCATTTCAAAGACTAAAAAAACATGGTCCTAAAGGAATTAAGGAAAATTGGTTTATTTCCAGATCAACTACCATTTTTTTTTTTATAGTCAGACTGTGTTTCAGATGGATTTCATGCTTCTGGCGGTGACGAAGCCCACTCACTAGATGAAGGGTTTTGTCGAATTTGAGTTTGAGTGAAAAATGTAAACAATTAAGCAAACTGAATGAACACAGAACTACAAGGTTTTCATGAAAACTCAAAGGAAGCTTTGAACAGAGTAGATGATTAGTAATAGCAGTAATAGTAATCATCAAAAACATGCAGTTAAGTTTGGCCTAGTAAAAATGTTAAATTGTCACGCATCAGTAGAATTTAGTATCATAAAATATAAGTCTCCTTATGTTCAATCTGTTATTTACTTAAGCTTTGACCCAGTAATCCCTTTTCCCTGACAACAGTTCTGCCCCCCCGCTGCTCCAGTTACCCATGTATCCTAACTGCCATGTTGGCTTATGCTGCTGTCTCCTCAGGCTAAACGTATGTGAAAGATATGTAGGAAAGTGGTCATAAATATGTATGCTCCTTTGTTTTCAAACTATAGGGAGAACGCTGAAAACATATGGAGGAGAAAATGCCCAACAGGGATGTTAAGTTGTCAGTGCATCATATATGCACTGCTTTCACTAACATTGTGTGGTAGCCTGTATTCACAAGCATGTTTCTGTTGAATGTCTACAACTGGAGGGCGTCATTTGATGAGTAGCTTTTTTCATGGTGTCCTCCCATTTCTTTGTACTTGAGCCTATTCAGAATTGTGTGGGTTTTGAGGTATTATCGACAAACCAAGGAGATTTTGTGTGTTTAAGTGGTGGGGAAAATGTGAATACATGTAGACGGTCTGAATTGTAAAAGATAAAAGCATTTGCTAAAAGGAGGTTAAGGTAGGATTTCTCAACAATTTCTTGCTCATGACCCAACTTTCAGGCTTCAAAACCCAAGTTCTACTAAAATAAGCCAGTTAAACTGATTATCTGGGGTTTTCAAGGTAGTTGGGCAATACAGTAGATTTTAAGATGTTACTACACCTCGGCATACAGTGTGGCATACCTCTGTAGTCTGTTTTCAGGAATGTGCAGGAAAACATGATAAAAACCCATTAAATCAAATCTTTTATATATCAGTTTTAGTAATTGTCCACAGCCCCAGCTGCATCTTCAGTAAGCCGATGTGGGGTCATGACCTTTAGACTGAGCGACTGTTGTAGATCAGGGCTGTCCTTACTGAGAAGATTTAGGCTTAACTTAAAGATGTCATTTAGGGGAAAGAGTTGTAAGATAACATGTCCAGTAATGCAAATCCCTGCATGTTTTTTTTTTTTTTTTTGTGTCCAGGTTACAGCACCATGAGTCCGCAGGAGGACAGTGAGAATCCACCCGGAAACAACGATCCGCTGTCAGCCGGCGTCGACGTTGGTAACCACGATGACGACATGGACTTGGACACGCCTCCCCAGACGGCTGCGTTGCTCAGCCACAAGTTCCACCCCTACAGGCACACGCACACACACCACCACCCGCTGCACACGCACCATCTGCAAGCTGCAGTCACCGTGCACAGTGTGGACGCAGAGTGCTGATCCTCAGCATGGCGGCCCCTCCTGCCAGGGATGGAACTTTTTCTTTTTAAAAGACTATTTTTTTTTAAAAACAAAACAAAAAACAAACATTTGTGCTTGATTACACAGTGGCTACTGTCAGGATAGACAGAGGGACAGAGATGCCACAGCAGGCTAAGCACCCATAGTGCCCCTATGCTGCTGGGACCCCCACCAGGAATGGATCTTTAGCTTAATGTGGACCTCATGGTCTCATTGTGCCAGCATCTCCATCTCGGCCCTTTCTTCACTGATCCCAATCTAAAACCTGGGAAGTGTACACAGTTTTACAAACATCAAAAATGACGAGACCTGAGCCAGTGGAAATAACAAAATGGGAAATTTTGTTTGTTTTCTGAAGACATTTGGCATTCAGGACTCTGTATGCGCATACAACAATTTTTGGGAGTAAACACAACACTGTTTGAGCTCATTCATTGGCTTTCAGTGAGGAGAGCACACAACTGGAACCTAAAAGCCTCGAGAGAGGTAAACGTCTTCACTTTCAAATGGAAGGCCAGTGCAAAAACTTTGTTGGATCAGTTGATAATCAGATTAAATCTCGAGGCTGATGTGGTCTCTGTTGCCTCAGGGCTTCATCCCAGCCCCCATACAGGTTGTCTTCCCACTAAGCCCACTTGTGATTAGGGGAACAGAGGACTCCTTTCATTTGTGAAAACTGCTGGACGTCTCTGAAGAGTAAAAAATATCAACCTTCCAACACTTACCTGGATCTAATATGGGATTATATTATGGATTCTATTACTGCTTTACTCTCCTTGGCTCTGCAGATAGACACTCCAACGTTTTGCCTTTTGCTGGTCATACACAAAATGGCTTGGGAAGATATTGGGAAATTTCCATGAATGTCTGTGAACTTCAGAGTAGGAAAAGTCTCAACGAATCACATTAAAACAGGAAGAAACACTTAAAGAGGAAAATATTATTTTTCTACTATTTATTAAAGAGGTAGAGTTTCAGGACAGATGAGCAAGCAGCTGCCGCCGACACAAACAAGACGGTAGTCAGGATAAGTAACACATACCAACCCACTTCCTATAACCAGCGCATCTATTATATTTAGGGCTCATTATTTTCAGTTTTTTAATTCCCTAAAAAAACAGTGAATGGTTGTTTAATAAGAGTCTTTTTTGAATATTGGTAAAACAACGGATCATGTGACAATTTGACATTTTTCTTTTTTTTAAAAATTGATTTTATTTTTCCTCAGTGTTGAGCCACTGGTGTATAATCAGTAGCTCATCTTCATTCTCCTTCCTTTCTTCTTTCCACCTCCTATTACCAGAAGCATCCTCTCTCCACTAGAGGATCCTGTTTACCATTCAGTGCAGTGAAATGTGCCCCCTTTAGATAAGAAACATTTGTGGATGAGCATGGACCTAAAATCTGCATCATAATCAGTTGTGCTCCTTTAAAAACGGAAAAAAAAAAAAAAAATCCAGGTATTTTTCAGTGAATATCGATTAAAAAAACAAAACAAAATGAAAACAATGAGCCTTAACCACATCCTTTGTCAAAGCATTTAGGAGGAAGTGGTCTTTGAGATGTAGCACATTTTTCTGTATGTTTTCACAGTTTTTGACTCACCGAGATGTTTTTGTGTTCTTGTGAGGCGAGATATCCTGTGCCGAACAAGTTGAAAACGTCCTTGTTGTGGACATGTCCTCTGTATCAGGAGGCAGGACTTCTGTGCTTGCTGGCCTTTTAAAGCCTCCCGGGGATGGAGGAGGGAAGAGAGACACTAACACCAGCAAAACATTCCTGGCTTTAGTCACTGCTGGGGATTTGGTGTGTGAGGATAATTAGGGACCATCACAGAGGTCCTAAGAGATTCTCAGAGATTGAGAGCTGTCCTCTCTAACTGCCCGAGTAGAAAAACCGGAACAGAATGTTGTTTTTATTCTGCCACAGATTTTTGCCTCTGAGGCCAAGCTGATGTTGTATGTGTGTTAAGGTTGTGTGCTGGATTTTGTGCAAAACAATTTCCAGTGAGTGAAAGAGGGAGAGATGCTGCTGTTGATGTACAGAGGTTACACCCATCTGTCGACTCCTCTGTGGTTAACCACTCGAAATGTCTTTTCTACACATCTCTAGTTTAACTGTTGTTGTGTTTGTACAAGTGTGTGTGTGTGTGTGTGTGTGTGTGTGTGTGTGAGAGAGAGGAAGGGAAGGAATGAGTATCTGCCTGGAATATTTTCATGCATTATTGTATTTTTTTTCAAGATAGTATTAGAGAATTATAGGTGAAATTATTATGATTGAGAAATGATCCACTTATTTTTATTCTGATGAAGAGTCACTTGACCCGATCTGTGCTTCGTGAGCTTGATTGTTCAACAGGTCAAATCACGTCAGTGTGGCATCTGTTCATTTCTGGGTGCCAAAATGTCTATTGTTCTTCAGAGATTCAATATGAAGTGTAAATACAGAATCACAAATAGCTATTAATGTCCTGTACACTCCATTTTTTTTATGTTGGTAAGACATAATGTATGCTTCAAATGATGCTCAGATATTCGGGTTGATATTTTGAATTGTCTGTTCATGGTGTCTCACTATATTTTTGATGCCTTGGATGTTTTTTTCTTATTTTTCTTTAGGTCCATATTGGATGGAAGTCAGTACTTGGAAAAATTAATACACACTTTTATGTTTGAGAGACTTCTAGTTTTTAAAGTTTTATTGTGTGTCTTCAGAAATGTTAAAGAAAGCTTATCTCTCCATTGACTAATTTAGAATTGCAAAATAACGGTACAACATCTTTTCACTGAGTAATGGCCAAAACAACAACCTTGTAGTGGATTCAGAGTTTCACGAGACTGCTGTAAGCCGTGATGGTCTCGTTGCTACTAA
This sequence comes from Trachinotus anak, assembly GCF_046630095.1. Lineage (NCBI taxonomy): Eukaryota > Metazoa > Chordata > Actinopteri > Carangiformes > Carangidae > Trachinotus > Trachinotus anak. The sequence continues at coordinate 21,903,676 of NW_027273861.1, forward strand.
AGACTCATTTTCATTTACAGTTATTTTAGCGTGTCTATCACGTCACTAGAATATTTACAGTTTCACACTTGATGTGAGCTCATTTAACATCCACCTGAAAAGTGCTAAATTTGATAAGTATTATAACTGTGCGTGTTCATCTGAATGACATAAAACGTTCATCACCAATGTTGAAATTTAAAATGTTCCTGTTTTCACCACTTTATATGGTACATAACTTTGGTTCACGTTGGTTGACATTTACGCAGTTTTGTAGCATTTCACAGCAATCTGTAGATCAAATGCAGTGTTGCGTGTATCTTCCCATATGTGTGTGTGTGTGTTGGGGCAAATTGTTTTCTCCAAAATGGTTTGATGTTAAAAGCATATTTTCTGGAGAGCTTTTAAACAGTATTTACCAGCTGTTGTAAACAAGTATATGTGTGTGTCTATACAGAACACTCTGAATTGCGTTGATTAATGTACTGAAGGAACATGTGTACATCACCCCCCTCATGTATCATATAAAGTTATCAAATTGAGATTTATTGCAATGTGAATGTCATAAAGTCCATTTTACACTTAAACTGTCTGTCTTTTGTTATTCCTGTTTTTTTTTAACCACTTTTTCAGCATTTTTAAAGGGTAAATCAACATTGAAGCATATAGCTCAGCAAAATAGACAGTTCTTTATTATTATTATTATTATTATTATTATTATTATGATTATTATTATAATCATAATAATAATCATAATAATTATTATGATTATTATTATTATTATTGGATCCAAATTGATGTAGCATATATCTTTTTTTTTTTTTTTTTTATTTTATTTCAACCATTCATTTTCCTTGTTATCCCCACATATGCAGTAATACTCCCCAAGACCTGTGAGGAGACACAGATGTGTAAAATCGACGGAGTTACCCTTTAAAAGTGTGCCGCAGTTTCAAGCCACGCCCCAATCAGTGACGTCACAACAAGCGTTCTCCATAGTTACAAAAAGTGAAACACCTGTTGCTACATCGGTGATTGGGATGTACGGAGAGCGGCAGGTGTTGATTCAACATGTACAGCTATAGTTCATTTGTTTGTGTTATGTTACTTTTCAAGAACTTCACAACAGTCAGGAAAACTCTTAACTTTAACACATCGTCCTGTATGAAGTTGTTATGGTTGACATGTTAGCGAAAAATCACCTATTTGCGCCTCAAGCAGTCAGGATCCAAGATGAAGCCATCGGAGTCATGTTTCTGGGCACCTGGCGGATGTAAGTCCGATATTCCTGTTTGATCTTTTGATCTTTCTTTTTTTTTTTTTTTTTTTGTTAAACGTACTGTAGAAATGCTGGGCTATACTGACCAGTCCATTTAAACAAGATCCGGTGATACACACACACACACACATATATATATAATAATCTACATAACACTTGACCTGCATGGAAAAGGTCACCCACAAACTGCCCTACACACAAGGGAGATTATCTTTTGGGGATTTTGTGTGTGTTGTTTCAACAGCTGGGCCTGAAGTCATACTCACTGACGGCTGAATAATGTGGTCTGATGCCTCTCCAGCCTTAATTATTCTCTGTGGTTCATGCAGGGACATTCAGGACACCTACACTCCAAATTGCTGCTCTTTAGAGGGTTTTGGCCTTGTTTTATAGGGAGTACTTTTAATGATACATAAGAGCTGTCTGCTGCAATCGTCGAACAGGGAGAGCTGTCTGACCTAGTAGATGGAGAGATGATTCTTTAACATGAAGATCCATCTCTGCCATTGTCCATCCTGTTGGAAGAGTACTAGATCAGTAAAAATGATTTAATATGTTCTGGAAATAACTCTGCAGATGGTGAGAATTTCTTACAGGATTCGATACAGTTACTGTAGATATTTAATGAAGTTCTTCGACAGTTCATCAAAATTTCAAAATGTATTTTATGTTCAAAGGACCAGAGGTGTATGGGTTGCGTAGTAAAGAAAAGAAAAATTCTGACTTGGTAAACCTCCTATGTCCATTTTAGCTCTTGACCCCTACTTCAAAAAATGGGCCATTTCAGAGTAAAATGGTTTTTCAACCACAATCTGCACTTAGCTCCACAACGATGGTGTTTTTATTTGTTGTTTTTTTGGTTTTTTTTTAATAATGTTTCAAGCTGTTGGACAGAGGTCATGCAATTTGTGGGTGAGGGAAGAATAGTGGTACATACTGCCTGGAAGACAAATGATTTATTTATGAGGCTTTTCTGTACATACATTGTTTCCTGCCAGGGGATCTGGGAAACAGCCACAGATGGAGAGGCAACATGGTGCTGATACAATGTTACAAGAGGCTGCTTTGGTTTGGGGGGGGGGGGCAGCGGCAGTGTGCTGTTAAGTGTTTGTTTTCCTTTTTAGAAAGGAGGAATCAGGACTGCTCCTGAGACCTATAGGGGTTAAGGTGCCAAATATGAATTGCTACAGGTTACCAAAATGATAAAGAAAAAATGAAATTATTCAATCTTAAGATAAAGTCTCTGCCTACCTAGTTTATCCACGCTGAGCATAGTTCCCAACAATGTGAGAAAGATGCGATTTAGTCCTTGAGTAATGTTTACCAAAAACTAACTTTTCTGAGATTTGTTTTTTATCTTTCGCCAACATTTGGTTTCAGTTTGACATCCTGTTGCTACAGCAACAACTACCAGTTTAACTGATGTTGTTACGTACATCATTTTCTCAAATATACTGACAGGCAGCTTTTATCTACTCCCTGATGTCCTTGATGGGACATTTACTGTAGACAGTCTTTAGTAAAGCTGTTTTGTGATTTCTGTGCTGATTTTAGTTATGTAGTCTGCAATTAGTTTGCTACTAACCAAGCTAGCCATTATGCTAGCACTTCATGAAATTTAAATTTTTTTTTTTTGCAAGAATGTATTATTTATTTCAGTTTTACACTCCATAGAGATGGGATAGAAGACTGCAAGTTCCTAGTCTCTCTGCTACAGTATATGAGATAGCCATCAGTGCAGTGTGCAAGGTATATGACTACTGAGAGATGCACCTGGACTGAGACTGCAGCATATAGAAAGGATTTAATTGAATTTGAATTTGTAAGGTCAGTCATCTTTGACACTTTCATTTGATCACATCTTTTGAAATCTCATTTCATTTCAATGAACAACAGAATGCATAGGTTTCTGAAAAGGGTACTGTGTCTCTGTCTATTTTAAAAGAAGGTCAGAGAGTGCAGCTAAATAAATTTTCTCCTTGAGGTGGATAGTGAAAATAAAGAGGGCCACATTGGGCTCTGAGTTTACTGAAAATCAGCAGGGAAGTAGTTCAGCACTGTTGAGACCTAAAGGAGAGAAGGAGCTCTCTCCCCATGTCTCTGTCTATCTGCCTGTCGCCATGTCCCATAAGCCTTATCAGTTTGTCTGCATTCATTCAAATCTCTCCTACATAGCCCTGTCTTTGTCTCCTTTCCACTGTCACTGTATCTCCTCTACTCTCCTTCTTTCTCTCGAGCTGCCTGCTGCTCCCTGCCAGAGAAACGCTGTGAATTAGAGCACTGAGCTCGGTGTCCAAGCACCCTCGGGTCATTTCAGTCAGTCTCTCAGCTCTGCCAACTAGTACGGCAGACATGCACTAGCAGCATATTTTTGTGCAGTCCAGAGTCCCATTTTCCCAAACACATGTTAGCACTGTGATCATCTTAAGTCTTGCATGCTCGCAATTTATGGAACTTTGAAATCCTTTTGACAGACAGCACTTTCTATCACGTCATGTGGGTTTTGCTGAAAATGTGCAACAACTGAAAACATAACTAGAACCTTACAGCAAAATATGCCAAAGAGGGATTTGATCACAATGGTGTCCTCAAAAGTACAACTTAACCATGTAACAGCCTTGTTTTACAAAATGAATTGGGGCCTTTTAGAGGGATCAAGATGTTAAAAAAAGTAGACTCTTGAGTTTTGCTTAGGTTGAAGTCAGAATACATGTAGATATGCTACTTTCTGATTACTGACTCACTTGCTGTCCACATAAAAGTAGCCTCCCTGACGCACTGGTATACTTATGACTACTGTAATTAGGACATGAATTGGACAGGGAACTGTTGTGCATATTGTCCCCCTGGGTTCAGGTCAGCTGTTTTAGTAGGTCACATGTCCCTTAATCTCTTCTATGCTATAAGAGAAAGGAAGCCACGCCACCACCACACTGCATCCGTGATCATACACGAGAGCGTAGCAGTGGGTCATAAATTAAGGGAGAGCCTGCAGTCCATTTTTTATATCTCCTCCTGCGTTCCTGACAGGATTGCAGAGCAAGATGTCCATAATTGCACTGCACAGTCACAAAATAGACACACATGTGTATGCGCTCACCATCAACTCCCATGCACAATGAACCACTTTACCATTTAGGGTTCATCCCCCCACCTCTCTTGTCCCTCTCTGCCCCTCTCATCCCATCCTCACGCCTACTGAGCTCATCCCAGGTGCCTGCTCTGCCCGTTCAGCCACTCTGCCCACCCACGCCCTCACACTCTTAGTCCCAGTGAACAGCGGTGAACATTTTCCCGCTTTCTTCTTCTCCTCTCTACTCCCACCCACTCCAAAAGGCTGTGAATCACTGGCTGACATGCTGAAGCACCAGCAGGGCTCTTGTGTTTTAGATGGAGAGGGACTAACATCTCTTTTTTTCGCTTGGTTTGCGAAGCATATCCCACTATTATGGGGTTTGATTTGACGTAGGTAGAACGCTTTGAAAGATACGGAGTTTGTGTAACTGTGCAGGGCGGCTTTAGACTGACATGAGTCAATGCATGTGCACGCGTGTGTGTGTGTTGGAGTGTGTCCTTGAGTGTAATACAGTGCTGGCATGCGTGTGTGCCAGGGGAACTGAAAGAACAAATTAATTGTTCTCTCATGGAAATGTTGTTTAGCACTTAGTGGAGTGAATCACGCGTCTCCAAAATCAGCCTGTGCAAGTGACAAGCAAGTCCTTGCTGTCTTTTCAGAGAACCACTGCTCAATGATTCATGTCCCCCAATCTGTCAAAACCTGGCTTCTCCTCAGTGTTTTGATTGCAGAGTATATTAGACAAAGAGTCATGTTGGTCAGGAGCATTCGTCACAGGACATAGGTTTGTGACACATGTAGGCTAATGGTATTTAAATAACAATAACAAAAAAAAGCCTGCTGTTAATCAGAGTCCATGAGTTAAGCTGATGTATCAAGAGTCACGTTAACTCCCTAAATGTCCATTGGAACTGCAACTAGTGTTTGAGTAATAGTTTTTTCTTCCCACTGAAATTTACCAGAACATGAAATGATGTCTTCTGATGTGGTGTTTTGTCTGACTGTCTGACACAGTAAAGCAGTAAGCCCTCATATCTGAGGAGCTGGAACAGAATGTAATGTTTAGCATTGGAGGATTTATTGAAACAATTAACCACTTACCCGAATGGTTTATTTTCTGTTGATCACCTAATCGATGAATACTCACCTCTACTGTCCATTCATCTATTAGTGCTTCCCAATGAGATCATATTTTCCTTCGAACAATACAATAAACTGGTTACCTGCTGGTACAAGAGCATTTGTAATCTTTTCCTTTGCAGGACAACATATGTTTCAGTTGGATTTTTAGCATCAGACTGATTCATGAGCATGTGTAAGGTCTTTCACGAGAAAAATATACTGTTCATTTTCTATTACTTCAGCGTGAAATTTTCCCTTTTCTTTGGCCATACTGCTTTGGAATGAACAGAGCGTAGTCTTTATTGAAATATTCATACAAAAGGTGCAGATACACTCGGTGTGTTTCAGTTACACTGCTTCAGCCACTTGGCAATGTGAGATCATTTTCACCCACTGACAACTGTGATTGTCTGGACTCCGATTTGCCAAGAAGCGCTTCACACAGATGGCGAGAGAGAACATGGAGTTTGGATGATGGAGGATGATTTCACCGTCTCTTACAGGCCCCTGCATAATCGCGCTCTAAATATTTCCTAAGTGGGTTGATGTGTGCTTGTTGACATGTTTGTGTTCTTACATGAGTGTGAATGCATCCTATGAGTGTGAGTATACAGCATGTGTGTCTGTCAGAGACTCGTGCAGCCTGCGGAAGCTACATAGGCATTGTGAGGACTCGGCAGGGAGCTCTGTTCTCCTTGTGTTTGCCAGGAGCAGCTTTCCACCCACGGTGGGCAGGCAGGCAGGCAGGCAGGCTCGGTTGGCATTCACTGGATGACTTGGGCAGAAAGGAGGGAAGGCACACAGCCATTCATGGTCACATTATGCACATGGGGGAACAGGAAAGCTCTGGTGGTTTAGAGATATTCTCCAATGAATGTCTTTCCCTCTCTCTTTGACCAAAAGAAGAAATGTGTTAATTGGGCTACAGAACAAAAATAAGAACCGAGTTTCTCTGTCTCCAAATGTACAGTATTGTACATTTACCAGTTAAGTGCTGTCTGAGAAGCACACATTCACAGAGAATAAAACACTTGTCAGTCTCAACATGCGGATGATGTTTAAAGAATTGAAACAGATTGAAATGAGTGATGCAATCACAAAAAAATCAAGCAACTTCCACAGTAGCTGATCATTTAATTGGTTTGATGATGTGATGGCAGCACTGCTGGGTCTTAATTGGCTCCTATACATCCAGCAGACAGTTGGGGTCGCCAGGAGTCCGAGGTGCAGCCCGACTACCTCTAGAAGCCATATGAGCGGCAAAATGCCCACAATAAACAAGTGGTTTCATCCATTAGCTCCTGCATCCTGAAACCATTTTGTAAAATCTTAAAATACCGCATGTAACAGACCAAAACCCCGCCGGCTGCAGTTTCACTGCCGCGAAGCAGCCGCTTATCTTCAAATAAAACAAACTGCAACCTGCAGCAAAACAACCAGAGGATGACTGCTCAAGTTTTAAGAGCATGCCTGTCATTTCAATACAAGGCAATAGAGAGTGAGAGACTGAGTAGCCTGTAAGTAAATAATAGCCTTTTTAAAAATGCATTCCAAGATTAATAAATAAATGAAATTATACGTTTACTTCACTCATTACAATAGTCTTTTTTGCTTTTAGTCGGGTTTTATTTCTCTCGCTCTTTCTCTTACTAACACACACCTCCCACCTGCGCGCTCTCTCTCTCTCTCTCTCTCTCTCTGTTTCTCTCTCTCTCTCTTTTCCCTCACACTTTTCCCTCAGCTACCCAAGATGGCGGCAGCCTCATCCATCCAGCCGCCGAGCGTTCACTCTTCTCTAGCCCGGGAGAGCGCACTTTCCCCGGAGATGGACAGCCCTGAGAACCGGCAGCCGGAGGATGAGGAGGCGGCGGCAGCGCAGTCCTCCGAGCCGGGGATAAGCCTCCGCGACCTGCCGGACCTGGAGCCGGAGGAGATCGAGAGGAGGCTGGCCAAAACTCGCCAGGAGCTGAGCAACAGGAGGAAAATCCTCATTAAGAACCTGCCGCCTGACACCACTAACCAGGTACACGACAGTTTCAACTGAAAAACTGGGAGAAAAGTAGCGTGCTTCAGTTAGTGCTCGGTTTTTGCGCACATAAAGACTCATCGCGCGTCTGTGGTGTTCATCAGTTTAGTTTGCACAGACAGTCGTACTTTTCAGGATGTTGAATCTGTATTGTTTCGTGTTAATAGAGACCTGTCTGATGCTCCTGCGGTGCAGTGTCCTAAAATTAACCTTTGCCGAGTATTTTAACCTCTTTTCATACCACATCCCCATGGACATTCAGTTGATAATTTTATTTGGGTGGTTCTCAAATTGAGCTACTTTGGCTGGCGGTGGGTGTATGGTAAATGTTCTTGTTTACTTGCACATCATCACTCACATCAATATTAAAGTATTTGAAAGTTACATTCAGCAGTTAAAGACTGTTTTCTGACCACATAAATGACAGTTCACATGTTGTATAGTTGAAGAGTAAGATACAGATGAAAATCAGCGCAATGTATTTCTCACCTGATCACAAAAGGTAAATAAACACTTTAACAGTGATGTAAACAAACCATAAATGGTATCAAAAGCATCATGTAAGCTATAAGGCAACCAAAATATAAATGCTTGTTATGTATCTAAATGAGTTATTTGCATCAGGATCATGTTGATTTGCACATTTGTTTACCCACCAGTTCAGGAAGAGGTCCATTTATTCATGGACCTGTACTTAACATCAAAAAATATATGGGAGTTATACGAATCCGGGGTAAATGGGCACGCATTTTCTTTTTTTTTTTGCCATTACCAAGTAGCTGTTTCCATCTTGCCTTTTCTGTATCCTTCTTCTGACTTTTTGCAGCATAAATTGCAGTATACAACATGTACATTAACAAATAACATTATAATCAGCTCATGCAGTAAACCTATTGTGTTCATAAAATACGGGATTGTGCTGTTCTCCCGCATGCTACTAGTGTTAAACGAATATTGTTTCGAGCAGTGAAAAAAGGGTGACAACTGCTGCAGCTCAGTCAGATTGTTATGTTTTCAAGGCGTGACAGGTGGAATCCATGATGCCTGACTTGTAAACAGTTTGCTATAATCAGATTCCTGGAGACAAAAGCAGTCAGTTTATCTTTTATGTTTGTTGTACATGCGAGAACTTCATATGCATGTTTCTTGTCAAAGACCACTGAGTGACTTCACTGTTTATAACTTCATGACCTTTTCGATTTCTCCCAAGTGTGATTCATCACTTGTGTCAGCATGTAGGCCGTCATGAGGCTGCGTGTGGAAGGCACCGGTGGTGTGTTCCTTAAGGGTTGTAGCACTAAACATTCGTAGAAAGGGGCACACTGCCAAGCAGAGCCAGCTCTCTGCCTGGTGTTTGTGTATAGTTAATGTGTGTAAGGAGAAGGGGAGAGAGAGAGAGAGAGTGTGTGAAAGAGTGCGACTGCATGGTGTGTGTGAGAAATGAGAAACAGAGGGGAGAGAGGAAAAAGTCACTTGGATCAGGTGAAGCAACAGAAGTGGAATTTCTCTCCCAGTATTTTCCACATTATTCATGTGTCAGATGGAGCGTGATATGTTTAGTGAGCCTGAGCAGAGCAGTTGGAGAGCAGAGCTGCATGAAATCTGCCCAGCTGAACATAATGTAAATCTATCTGTTTAAAAGGGGAAGTTCACACTCTTTGACATTACACAGTATGAGTTACTGACTGGTAGTGATACTGTTGAATTAACATATCAGGCTATGAATCTTACGCTTGGTGATATCTCAGCAAGCCAGACAGAAATGAGCAGCTAACAAACATTTAAAGCCACATCCCAGCACTCCCAAGTGTTGTAACCATCAATAACAGAATAACACTGTTGAATTGTTAACACTTTCTTTTGAGCACTGTGATGTGGTTGAGAATGGTCCATCTGCTGCTGTTCACTTCTGCCTGAAAAGCTGCAGAATCTCTGAAATATGTTAAGCTTATGTCTGTATATCGGTTAAATGATTAGTTGATTAATCAATAATGGAATAGAAACACAAAATTTAAAAAATCAATTGTTCAAATCTTTTATTACACATTGAAAAACAATTTTCTCATTCCAGGCTTTCAAGTGTAAAGCTTTGCTGCTTTTCTGTTTTCAAAAGAAGTGAAAAGTGAAGTGAATATTTTTTTCTTTTCTAACAGTTGGTTGGATGAAAAAGCAATCTGAAAATGTCTCTTAGGGCTCTAGAAGTTGTGATTCAGAATTTTCACTGTATTCTGACATTTTACAGACTAAATGATTAATTAATAATCAAGACTAGTATCCTGACTAGTATCAGTATTGATATGTCTCAGGAGTGCATAGGGCTATAAACCTATAGCTACTGTTGCCTGGTCCAGCTCAGGAATCCAGTGATATTCTTAGTACAGGTGTTGACATTAGAGTGTCTTCCATGCTGTTACAGATTTATGTGAAGGAAAGTCCTCGTCACTGTCTTACATAACCTGTCTGATGGACTTAACAACGTCCAGCCGACTCCTCTCCCATTCCCCTCATACCGGCTGCCCCATTAGTGAACACTATATCGCAGATTGTGTGTGTGTGTGTGTGTGTGTGTGTGTGTGTGTGTGTTTTTGGAGTCTATGGTGCACTGTGTCAGTGGTATGGCTCCTCTGACAGTACTCATCTCAGAGAGGGAAGGGAAGAGTGCAGTGAGAAAGAGAGGACAGAAGAGCTGGTTGAGATGAGACGGAATGAAGGAGGGATGAAATAAGGATGTTAAGGAAAGAATAAAAAGAGTGTGGGAGGTTGAGGGACAAGCAGGGATAGGCATTTTGAAAGAATGATGGGGATGTGAGACTTGGATTTTTATTCTTTTTAATGTTGGCACTATCAGAGTCATTAGCATTTCATATTTTATACCTTTTTATCAGTTGGGATAGCTTAAATGCCACTGGTAGCATTTTATTGACTCAAAATCCAAAATTGACTCCACCTATTGAATCTTGGGTCCTTGAATCTCTTGTTGATGTGACTCAATTTAGGTTTCAACATTCACAGGTAAACAACTATAAATAACAAAAACTCAAAAGACTCAGTTGATCTATAATCACTTTTTGTTTGCAGAAGCACTTTGGGCTGATTTAGGTACAAAACCTGCAACTGCAACCTGAAAAATGAGGAGATCAGGAGGGGATACAAAATATTGAAGTAATATCTGACACACAATAACAGGTGTGACACCTTGAAGTTTTATACCTCATGTTTCATGAGCTACTAGCTCCAAATACCAGAGGCACTGATTCAGAACCACTAAGTTGATCTGCCTAAATTATTGATACCATATTCATGAAAGCTAAACCAGGAGGAAAAAGGAGTAATGAGAGAGAGGCTGAATCTGAGTATCAGATCCCAACCCTAGACATGACCCCTCACTGATTTTCCAAATGCAAATGACGAAGCTGGAAATATTTCTGCTAGATTTGTTTTTGAGTTTTTGAACTTTTGAAGTTTTGAGCAAAGATTTTGCCCCAACTGTTCACCACAGACTCTGTTTAATTTCAAAAAGAATAAAAATTATGTTTCATTAAATCCAAGCCTGTTGTGTAAAAACATATTTTCAGATGCATGAGAAGGCAAAATGAATGTGTGTGTGTGTGTGTGTGTGTGTGTGTGTGTGTGTGTGTGTGTGTGTGTGTGTGTGTGTGTCTGTCTCTCTGTGTGTGTGTCTCTGTGTGTGTGTGTGTCTGTCCATTGGGAGGAGATTGGCTTCCAAGGACTTCTGCTAAGTTCTTGAATTATTCAGTTTCATAGAAACAGACAAAACTTGTGCAAGCTGTGGACTTCATGTATGTGTTTGTTTCCTTTTGAACTCCAGGCTGTGTGTGTGTGTGCAGTTGTTTGCATGTAGAGGTAAAAACAAATACATGTAAATGTGACAAAACAGTGTGTGCTGTTCTCTTTCCACCCACTTCTTCCTCTTGCTTTACATACTGAGATGTACATGTGTCAGTAGCAGATGCTCATGAAAACTGCCCCTCCTGACAGTGGGCAGCCATCATCACCTTCATCACATGTGCCTGTGTGCAGACACATTGTGATTTCATCGTTAACTGTGGTGTTAGTCACCTCAGAGGTTTGTTTGTGTCATAGTTGTCCCGCAGGCATTCAAGATGCACCCAACTAGGACAAATTGTCAAGTTAATACAGGTTATTTATTTATTAATTATATGGAACAGTTTGACCACGGCTCAAACACGTGGGTGACTTTATGCAGGTGATATAATGAGCTTGACTGGAGATGGACTATGACCTCTAATGCTGAACCATATGAGGACCTTGACAAAGGAGGAGCGTTGTGGTGTGAGTCAATATAAGGATATTGATAAGAGTTTGTTTGTATGCAAAATCACGCATCACATTCATTTCCAGATAAACCCATAAAATCACACGTCAACCTTGAATCTTTGAATTCAATTCACATTGTAAAACTCAGTAGCAACATTAATCCACACTCGTTGAACATAGCCCGGGACTAGTCTAGGAATAGTTTTAACAGACAACCAATGGGACTCGGTCTCTGACTTGGTAGACGAACGGTCTGTCACAGAGTTTATTTAACTAATGCTAGATTAACAAAACATTATCTGAGCATTGAGTCATTTTGCTCTTGATGTAGAGGCTAACCAGCAGACTTGATGTACATGTTCTGGCTGTGTTCGAATCTCTCCAATTTTAAAGTTTTTAGTGAGATGTTTGACCCTCTCTCCGACCCTGACCCAGTCTGTGCCCTCGTTGGTTTAACATCAAAGGAGTCCTGTGCTGTCTTAGCAAATAAAACCTGTGATCATATCTTTCACTACCCTCCTTTCAAGACGAGATATCCTTTTAAAATGAAAGCAACATACTCCCCCATCCTTTTCACATTGATTCAAAGATGTTAGGCATTTCTTCAAGCTAGAAAAAAATGAAAATACACACAAAGAGCGTCCTGTTGAACCTTGAACCTGTGAAGGTCCTTTTTGAATTTTTATGACTCTACAGGGACCCCTTGATAAAGAGTAGAGTGGACCCCATGAATGTCCTATCACAGCAGGGAGCAATTCCCCTTCCCCTTTTTTCCCCCCTGATGTTTGGTTTGAGTAATAGATAGCTTTTTGATTATCTTTTTTTTCACTGCACTCATCTACATGTATTCTATAGCCTGTAATTTGTGGGTGGGTGGTTAGCGTGCCATTTTATTTATTATTATTATTATTATTATTATTATTATTATTATTTTATTTATTTTAAACTTATAATTCATTCAAATCACTAACTACTTGGGAGTAAACAGATGGGAATTGTGCTGACTGGATAAAAGGTTCAGGAGTAACGTAGCAAGAGAATGAAATGTGTGACTGGACAAGTGCAGGAAGAATGTGTTGAAAAATTGGACAAAAAGCTTAGGAGAAATAACAAGAGTGTGTGTGAGGAGGACTGAGGCAATGTGGCCTTCCTTGCTGAGCTACACCATACAGCTTCATTTAGAAGAGCCATTTTATCTTCCATTAACAAAATGTCAGTCTCCGTATTTCCATTCCTCCTCTTGACTTTCTCTCACAGTGCTGGTTAGTGATTGGACTTTGCAAGCTTCGAACGCCTGCTGGTCACAACTGCTGCCGTGTGTGTGTGTGTGTGTGTGTGTGTGTGTGTGTGTGTGTGTGTGTGTGTGTGTGTGTGTGTGTGTGTCTGTGTGTGTGTGTGTGTAAGATAGAGCAGGAGGGGCGTTTGGCACTGTTAGTGAATCAGGAATCTGCTGGTCCCTGTGGTCACTGGAGATTTGCACCCTCATGTTCATATAGGAGCACCTCAGGCTTGAAATTGGATGTGATGCTTTTGATAGACAAATTAAGACTGATCAGTCATTTAAAGTGTGATTTTTTTTTTTTTGGAAGGGTGACGTAATGAACTATGGGGGATCATTTTTGATGTTGGTCTGACCTGCATGTTTTGAGCTTCCTGTGGAGGGGAGGAGAGAGGAGACATAATACTCCACACTGATCAAAACCCAATGATTACACTCAGAAGATGCACTGTGTAATCAGGTTCTGTCAGAAACACCTGACCTCATATTTGAGTCAAAATAAAATCCAATCAGTGGCAGCTGTGTTGAGGTAAACACCTCAGTCAGATCAAAATGACAAGAGAGGGCCATGCCAAGTTCACTTTTGTTACCCCTGAACAAAAAGCAGACAGTAGCTTTAGCAAGTGTTGCCTAAAGAGTGTAAAACTGCACAATGCTTACTCTGACGGATTTCAATTTCTCTTGCAAGATGCTGATGGCAGAGCAGCAACTAACAGAATGAAGGCATCCATCCTTCCATGTATCAGTGGTTAATTTTCATAAATCACTTTCAGGAGTTTTATTCTACCCACAGAACTTGTCAAAATGGCTCCATGAGCTTCCATCAGAAATTGTTTACAGTATAGACTGACATTTGACTTAGACCTAGAACTCTGAATCAGATGAACAGGAACAATATGTACTTTATGCAGGGCTGCTATTATTTATGCTTTCAGTCAGTCTAGCAGTAATTGTCGTTTATTAATTAAGTCACTTTAGCATTTATGAAATGACACAAGCCTATCACAGATTACAAGAGGCCAAAACTTTGTAAGATTCTCTACTTGGTCTGGTCAGTAACACCACCCCTCCCCTGAGAAATATTTATTCAAAATGATATGAGACAATGTTACATATGTTTATGTAAGTCCAGTAATGTGAAGCTGCTTTGGATTTTTTTTAAAGCTAGAAATGGTACAAAAAATGTGTGTAATGCAAGTATAGAAGACATTAACTTTCCTACGTTCAGCCTGTTGATGTGCTTGGTGCTTTCACTGGCGCCTTGGTTTATGAGTACAAATGACTCCAAGAGGCCATTTAGCTTTTATGTTTAAGAGCTTCTCTGCCAGTCTCCACATATCACTGCAGTTGCTGTGCTTTTTCTGCTGCCACAATGATGCTTCATGATGTAGCTTTGTGCTAAAACTGTCCTCTAAGTGTAGTTAGTTTTCTGACATTAACGCAAAAGCCAAAGATTTCAGCAGTGTTCACCACCCAGGTAAAATAATTTGTATTTCGTTTACCTGAGGGCTATGATTTACCACATCTCTGCACACAAGTGTAGACTGTTACTTCACCTTGTCATTGTGTAAACACTTGTATATTTTAATATATATTATCACGCTGGTTACTGTAGGCCAGCACATACAAAAGTAATGAATGCCTGATGTCTGAAGGAAGCTGCGGATATGTGAGGAGCAGTGACTGTCAGCTCAGTGGGGAAAATAATCTCCAATCTGAGCCCAGTCGCTTCAGGGCCTGAGCCAAGCAGAGACGGGTGGGTGTGGAGGGGGGAGGGAGGTGGTGTTGCACTGGCTGACAGCAGAATCAGTCCTGTCTCAGGGCAAGCCACCTGCTTCCCTCAGCCCAATGGTTCCTTCCTTGCTGAGATCAAATCAAGCAGCTTCTCTATTTGAGACATGTAAACAGGGTGAAGATAAGAAGTGGATATATAGAAGCAACAGATAGGGTTTGACCAAGCAGTGGTCCACCCACTTCCCACATGAAATTCAAAACCAGTACATTTTCCTCAAACTAAGCCTTAACATGTTCATTTCCTAATTTCCTTGGTGGTTTTGAATAGTGTTGTCCTGTTGAGGAGTTATTAACATACAAAGAAAAATCTGTTTTGAGACATTTGAGACAACGTTTTGAGACGTTTTGTTTGAGTCGATCACACCTAATGGTGATGACAGCTTATTGCTTGTCCCAACTCAGCTCCACCCACACTGTCTGATTCTGAATTTCATATAATCTATAACAACTGATAAATGGTTGTGAATGGTGTGCTGAGCTACAGGCTTCAAAACATATATTCAGGAACTCGTGAATAATGCCATATAATGAATCCTAAGGCCAAACTCCATTGAAAAAAGCATTTAGCAGTAAGAGTGATGAATCTGGTGTTATTTGTTTCATAGCATGATGAGTACGGTATATTTTGGTGTATGGTGTACTTACTATTAGGTATTTCATTGGTTTAGGCCCAAACTAATTGCAGGTTTCTTTAAACCAATACTTCTCCCCCAATCTAGCCACCTGAAAAGTGCTCAGTAAAGCTGCTGACCAGATTGTGTCTATTATGCTTTAATGAATCTGTGCATGCTGTAGCAATAGTATCCTTACCCACTTACTGTACCTGAAAGGTGGATATATTTACATGGCATCAGCAAGTTAGGAAGCAATTAGCAAAGAGGGAAAGGGCCAGAATGAAGAGAAAACATGAGAGAGAACAGAACAGTAAACGAATCAAAACAACCTTGTGAAACCAAGAAGTTCTACCTCTGCCAGTGCAGAGCAAGGATGTTAAACCAGGATACAAGGTTTGGAAACTCCAGAATGTCTTTGAGAGTGAGAGAGAAATGAAGGATGAAAGTAAAAAAAATGTCTGCACTTCTGTGTGTTTATGGCTGTCTGCTCACAATATGTGAGTGTGCATGTTTTCTAAGAAGCTCTCCTGGCAGGCATTTGATGGGCCAGTGATCCGTGCTGAGCATGGTTGGAGCCACCTGTGTTTGTGTGTCTGTCTCTCTCTCTCACTCTCACTCTCACTCTCACTCTCACTCTCACTCTCACTCTCACTCTCATCCATACACTCAACCAACCACCCACCCATATACACTTTGTCGCTCTGTCTCTGTGTAACTAATTGCAGCTGTTATAGATGTTTCATATTTGTTTGAAAGCAAGAGTGAACAAAATTTTTTTACACTGCCTGATTGATGCCTTTCATGGATTTAATATGGACATTAGCTGTTTTCCATTAAAGTGTGTTTGAGCCCTGAATAGAGAAATGGAAGTAGAAAAATATTCCACTTTTCTTTAAACTAAAGAAATAGAATTCTTGCCTATTGATACATCATCATCATCAAATATAAAAATCTGTCAGTTTTGTTTTGTATCTAGATATAAAACATAAGCTCTACTTTGCTGATAGACTCCATCAGGTTACACTGCTCATAAAACCACTAAATCACTGGTATGAATGCAGTGCTATTATAGCAGCTCTATAAATGTGAGTGATAATGATGTGGTTATTGTAATGCTAATAATTTCAAACCACATGGCCGTGTTGAGTGTTGGAGGAGCCTTCTGCTTGCTGGCGGACGTGGGCTTCATCCTCTCTTCTCTCTCTCTGTAGCATATATCACTCCATCAGTAGGTCAAGGACACAGTTACTGCTGGTAAAGAGGCCATGCAGAGAGTGTTTGTCCCCCAATTCCACCCTATCCCTCCACCTCTCTCTCTCGCTGTCACACACACACACACACACACACACACACACACACACACACACACACACACACACAAAGTTGAAATGATAGACCACTTTTTCACTTTCCCCCAGTGTCTCTGTGTTTGTAAGCTATCTCATTTATGACTGCAGAACAAAAGGTGTGTAGGTGTGTGTGTGTGTGTGTGTGTGTGTGTGTGTGTGCTTGTGTGTGTGTTTGTAATGAATGAACAGGTGTCAGAGTAAACACATTTTCTCTTTTCTAATTCTTCCTTGTCTGTTGAGGGGAAAAGAAAAACATTCTACTTTGGCTTTCTCACCTTGCATTTACATTACCTTGCACACTATCCACTTTATAAAATATGATCCTCTTCAGAGTGACTTAAAGAGTGCAACAGGGGAAATTGGAAATAACCTTAACTGGAAAATGTTACAAGCTGTCAGTATTAAAGACTAAAGATCAAAACAACACCCAGAAACGCTTAAAATCCACAGTGATATTCAAATTCTTTGATTCTGCCTCTTGGGATGTTTGAAATTGTTAGATACCCAAAGGATTCGGTGTGTTGTTGAAAGACATTGAAGCCTAATGGAGGTCATCTGTTTGAAGGATGGCCTCTTTAACTGTTTACCCAAACGGCTGTCTTGAAAATGGTAAGGTGTTGTCGTCTGACTCCCATAGCACATAGCAGACACAAAGGTGATTAAAATGGCTGCTTTTCAGGGGCATTGACTTGTATCTTTGACATAGCAAAGTGTGTTTTTTTGCAGTGATGTGGGTCCTGATGTTACCAGGGTACCAGTGTATTTAGTTTACAAGATGAAGAACACAAAGACCAGGTCAAAACCAAGTATATGGCTGGATCGTGTTGAAGCTATTTGCATTCTAGCTAGTGTCAGCTGGTTCTCGTCCTTATGTGTTAGCTTATCTCCTACTCTCTGTCCTCACAGTATTTTAATACAACTAAATTCACAATAAAGCTCACGTTTTTCTGTTTCTGTTGTCAGACAGTGGAACAAGTATAAAATAGTGACTGAAACGTGGCACATTAAGACTTCATGTTAACCAGCTGAGAATTTCAAGCCATTTCCAAGCTGCTGCTCTGCTGGCAAAATCACCATGGTGACCAATCTTCGTCACTCAGTCAAGTCAGTAACGTTCACATTTATCTGGCCATGTTGGTGCGGTCCAGTCAACAAAAGCCCCTCTCCTCCTACATTTCGGCCGAGTGGCTGTACTGAAACACTGTTATTGTGGTTTGTGACGGTGGCAAATGCAACTCATTTTGATGCATTTGGTCAAGCTCAAGACTCCTTTCCAATTTACCATTCCTTCAGTACTGGCTATCTGCTTATACTAATTTCTGATACTTAAATTACCTAAATGTTAGACACACTGAAATAATAGGTGTAGATTTCTAAATTTGGTACACCTTATTTTTCACAAGCTTCTTGTTTTAAATACTAAGGTTCTTGTTCAGAAGCATTGAGTTTATAAGTGTCAAAATAATGATATGAATTAAAGTTTAATTTGGAGAATGTAATGTGATATAGTCCATAAGAGATATTGTATCAATCTGTGTGAGTTGTTGGTGCTACAAAAACAAGTGGTTGTACAGTGGTGTTACAAGGTGAATGTTCTTCCTTTACAAAGGATCTTTGGATACAGACACTAGTTTGTTGAGAGCATTTTACCCCCAACAACAGACTAGTCTAAGTTAAGCTTCATCAGATTACTCACACAATTAACACCATCAAAATGAGAAGCTGGTGGTTTATTTTAGCTAATACTGATGCATCAAAATAGACCTGGATCAGCCCTGATACCCCTCTGTGGGATTGGCTCTACAAAGACAATGGATAACAGCACAACATGGTTGTAGGGGGTTTAGGTTGGAGCAGCTTCTCTGGGCAGCATGGTGTTTTTCAGAGATGTCTGTGTGGCTGTTTCTACTATAATTGTATGGACTTTTTTCCCCTTTTTCCGTTCCAAACCTTCCTCCCGTCAGATACCAGTCAGCTGGTTTAACACACCAGGCAGCACAATGCCTTGTTGAGATTTAGGAGGAGGTGTGTGAGTTGGCTCCTCTGCAAACCTCCACAACCAATTGTTACCTGTAACTCCCCTCATTTCATGGAGCCTTACAGACATTTGCGTGCATCTTCGCAGAAGTTTCATTCCAGTCTAAATCTGTACAGACAGTATACTCAATGATAGAAATATGCCCAGTGTATCATAGAGATACAGTAGTTTAAATCAGCTTCAATAAAACTTGTGTGCTGTCGGCTTGTGGACAGCAGTTAGCAGTAGCAGTAGCTCAAAATTAAATAACATAATGCAAGTGAAAGCTGTGATGGTAGGTGGTGGTTTTGGCTTCCATTGCATATCATTGGTCAGGGAATAAACGTTGGCAGTGGCAGCAGTGTTTAGCAGTGAGTGCTCACTGTTTCATTGCGTGAACAGGTGTGAAACCAATGGTCACATGATTTGTTTGAATTCATGTTCCTTCATGAATCTACACTATGGCTGTGGGCTCCATGTGGTCTTACCAGGTGTCAGACGAAGCTGCTATCACATTCCTTATCAAGCCCGTCCCGCATATGTACAGAATGTGTGCACCCACACATGCATGCTCTGAAACAGGCCTTGGGGATAAGGCTGGTGCTTGGGTACTGACTGGACTTGCTGGAAATGTCACCTTCTTGAAGTGTTTAAACAAGCAGAGTGGACAGTGTAGGATCAAAATTACATGCCCAGTTATACCATAAAACTATTATTGACATATAGGAACATGCTGTAGAATGGCCTTGTATAGGAAATACAGTAGCATGTTGCCCTGCCACCTCCATCTAATCACTGTTGGTCAGTTTTTAAATGTGGAATGGTGTTTGCAATCTGTCAGTTTGTTGATCAAATCCTCTTATGTGGTGGTTGGAGGCAAAAAGTGTAGCTTTATTTTGAGTGTAAAAATCAAGGTTTTGCAGTTAGTAGAGTATGTGTGTTTGGTCTCTTTGAATTTAAAGCTGTAGGCTGGTTTGCCTTACTGTCTCTTTCCTGAGCCTGGTGGCTGTGTTGAAAGCTATTACAGCAGTGTTAATTAGAAAGCTGTTGAATAGTGTAGTGGGGATCTCAAAAAAATAAAATGAAAAATTGTAGAAGACCACGATGGAATATAAAACCGGAAGTAAAACATCATAGCAAACATCAAGACAGCAGTAAAGCATGGAATGTAAAAGGAAATAGGGTGAAACAAACTGGAATATCATAAAAGAAGAGCAGCATGGTGTGCTCAACTGGTAAATTGTGTTTCTGAGATGAGAGGCAGGGCTGTTTGGACTCCTAAAAATAGTCTTTAAATGTCTTCTAATGTGCCAGAGCTGTGAGAGACAAACTTTCAGCTCAAGTAAAGAACAGCACAGGGCCTCACAATAAAACAGCACTGGAGAGAATGACACACAGGCATGATTGAACCTTGTCTGAATGTCACCAAGTACAGTACTTGGTCAGTGTCAGTACCTGCATACCACCTCTCTTGATTTCTAATGAAAATATTTCAGTCATTTTCTTCCTCCGAATTTCATTTTCATTTAGGGAATAGACTACTACTTTTGTGTCAGAATTCGAGTTAATACAAGATTTAAGCTTTTTCCTCTAGGAACATGTAGTGACGCCAGAAAAAGAATAGGGAGCTGGAGGAAAAGAGAGAAATTTGACACAGTAGAAACAGAACATTAAGAGAAAAAAAACATGTAAATGCTGAAACAGAGGGATAAACCGATATTTAAAAAAAAAAAGAAAAAAAGAAGCAGAGCTTCGGTGGACAATAACGGCTTAATTCACTTTCCCTAAACGCTCACACAATGGCATGAGTGTGTGGTGGCATTATAATGTCTGGAAAACCCTTAAAACTTTGTTAACTTGAGAAAAAAGTTTCATATTTGTTTATTGTAGAGCAGAAACCTCACATTATGTTCAGGAAATTGATTTCTGTTTGAAAATGGGTTAAATGTTATCAGCCAGGCCAATATGCTTATGCTTACTGCAAAAACAGTCATATCATAGTTTCTCCATGACATAATACTGACAAGTTTATTTTTACGGTAAAATCTCTTCCTCGTTGTAGGTTTTGGTCTTTAATTACTTTGAATATTGATTCAGTGTTTTAGTAATTTTTCAAGCAAAAACACCCAACACAAAATAATTAATAGTTCCAGCTTTAACAATCGATATCGGCTGATATATCACAATCAGATTATTATTATTATTATTTTTAAACATTAATATCTGCATCTGGTTCAAAAAATCCAGTGTCAGTCAGGCTGTACTTACTGCACTGGCAGATTTTTCATTTGTTTCAAATAGCATGTGGGCTGGGGGGGGGGGGGGGCTACAATAATGGTACATTTTGTATTGTTTTGGTTTCACTTCATCCTCTCAGACAGGTTCTGCCATTTCTTCCTCCTCTTTCTGTAGCAGGATAGATGGATCATGAACTAGATAAACATGGAGCACATCTCTCTCTCTCTCTCTCTCTCTCTCTCTCTCTCTCTCTCTCTCTCTCTCTCTCTCTCTCTCTCTCTCTCTCTCTCTCTCTCTCTCTCTCTCTCTCTCTCTCTCTCTCTCTCCCTCTCCCTCTCCCTCCCCCTCCCCTCCCCCCCTCTCTCTCTGTTTCCCTCTCAGCTATTACAGCTCGCTCTGCGCTGATTTTAAGGGCGAGCGAGTTGACCCTCTGTGTGGGCTGCCTTGCATAGCCTTCACTGATCGGGAACAAGCCTGCTCAATGTGTACCTGAGTGGGCTGGATGGGTGGTTAGAGGAACGAGAGAAAAATGTACATATTAAAACACCTAAAATATACTTTGTAAAATGGATAAATGGGAATGGAAATATTTTCTGTGGAGTATCTGTCCACATGACCTCCTGGAAATGTCAACCTTGCATTCACTCTGATGTAAAAATTGACCATTGTATGACCATGAGCTGGTGCATTACAATAATGCAGAGTTCACTTCTTTGTTTTCATCTTTGAATGGAAGCACAAAACGTGGCCAACATCAGCCAGCAGTGGATAAAAGCACGACAACAGAGCAGACACATCCTCCCAAACATCTTTTTTTTCCACATTTAAGCCTATTTATTTGTTGCAACCCATCATTTTATTCATTGCATTTTGAAAGATTGCATGAAACTGAATAGTAACATTTTCATATCCCTATCCTAATCTACTTTTTTTTTTTCCCCATGAGATTCGCTCAGTGTTTTAAGTTAGATTCACCGAAATCTCTGAACTGGACTTGTCATAAATCACTGGTTTCAGCCTGATGAATGCCACCTGGTTATGAGGAGGTGCATGTTTGTGAGGTTTGATCACTAGCATTAACAACACCACTAAAATTGCCAAATAAGGCTACCAGTTCCGCTCCGTGTGCAGAAAAGTTTAATTCACAAAAATGTTACCAGAAATTAAAAAGAATAATTTCACACCGCACAGTCTTGCTGTCAGAAGTTAGCAGACAAAAAGATAAGACGTGAAGCAGAGTCAGTGGGGATTTTAGAGGACCTGAAACAATTAGAAAATAGCTAACGTACCATCAGGGCAGCACTGTACCGTGAAGGAAATAAAGAAGGAATGATTGAAGAGGTTAGACAGTAAATAGATGTCTTTCTAAAGCAAAGCGGTACATGACTAATATGAGACACGGTGAGGGGGGCTTCACAGTCTCCACGCTGTTCTCTGAGATATTAGACAAGATAATATTAACCTACAGCAGGCGATGTTACGCTGTCAGATGCAGCAGAGGATGATACTGCACAGCGGACTGCATGAAGACCCTGAGGCAGTGAATTTTCCTGACAACTCCTGGAATATTTAAGTTTCTGAGCCAGAATATGGCAATAAAAATCAGAATCTAAAAAAACTCTCAGTAAATTGGCAAGTCATGATGATGAAGATGACGTGGTGAACAATACATAGTTTGTCTCACTTCTAAGGCACCAGGATTCCATGTCAAATTAGTGTGTTTATTTCTTTTCTTTTTTTATTCTTAGTGAGCAATGACACCAGGTCTGTATCACTCAAGTTTTTTGTTTGTACCTTTTTGTAGAGAAAATTCTTAATGCGAGAAATCTGATGAATGCCACAAATTCTTCTGAACAACTCATTTGTTCCACACGAGAACCAATCTGTTTCTATGTGTGGTTCTTGCATGATTTTGCAACTTTGATTGTGGTGAATTCACTGTGTTTACATCTGAGGATAAACCAGTTTGAAAGTCCTGTCTGATGTGCATCATGTGCTGTAGACTGGCCATTACAGTGTGTCTCCGCTGGCACTTAACAGTAATTGCTTTATGCTGATCTGGAGCTGTTGTGTTCTTGGACAGGTTTGACAGTGACTGGATCTACAAGGTTGCTCATATCACAGGAGCATATCTGGAAAAAAAAAACTGCTGAGGCTCTGAACAGTTTGTGCTGTAATTGACTTGTATGCAGTGGAGCTTCTGTGTGGATACGTAACAGTGAAACCCATCATGAAGGAACCAAGGCTAACAGAGTTACAGAGTACAGTGCGCAGTGGAGTTCATAAAACGTTCAGGCAGGGTCTGAGGTTTTTCTTACTGTGCTATTGCATCTCTCTCTTTGCTCCCTTTCTTGTCTGACTTCATCATAGGCTGTCACTAAAGAGACAAAAACATTTCTTCAGGAGAGTGGGCTCCACACATAAAAAATAAAATAAGCTTTATTCCTTTGATATGCAGCTGTTTGTGTGTGTGTGTGTGTGTGTCCATGTGGATTGGAGTGCTGTGTGGGGGTCTGCTGTGATTATGAGCTTGACAAGAGACGAAGCTTTTCATCTTTGAAAATACTTTTTTTTTTTTTTTAAACATAATTACCCAGTACAGACAAATTACTGCGACTGGGGAAGTCTCCCACCAAAGAGTTAATCATGAAGGAAAAGAATTTGCTCAGGTGTCAAAAAAGAGGTTTTATCAGTGTGATGAGCAAAAGTCCATTTTATATCATTTATCTTAATTCAAGTCGTCATAGTGATTATTTGAATACTCAGTTTGTTATTGAAAACAGTTGAATAGTGAATAATTGACTTGCTGGTAGAATAATACTGTCCTGAGATGACTGTAAATAAAGTCTGACAATTACTACAGAGTTGTACTCACAGACTGAATTAATTGCATACTCATTTAGAGCTGATGCATTTGGGTTAGTGCTAAAATTGTTAACGGTTTCACGACAAATTAACTGACAAATTTGAAAATGTACTGGGGACAGATTCTGAAATCCTCTAATTTTTTAACTTTGTGAATTTCAGTCTTAGTCTTTTAGTCTTTAAATAAGTAATTATGACATCAGTTTGGTAACTTGAAGGGGATGATAAATAAGACAATAATTAATTTTTAACAAATGCTACATTATTTGATTAATGAAAATTATTGTTAGCAGCCCCAGAGTTGATAGTTTAGACTTTTATATTTTACCACAAGTGAACAAGTATTTGAACGCTCAGTTTGTCTCTCTTGGCTAAAATCTTGTGTGTCTCTCTCTCATTCTGTCTCCTATAGGAAGTCCATGAAATTCTGAAAGAATATGAACTGAAGTACTGCTTTGTGGACCGCAACAAAGGCACAGGTAAAACTTGCACTAAACGACACATACAGACACATTCTTGTACTCCAGTACTTGTGAGGACCCACGTTGACATAATGCATTCCCTAGACTCCTCCCTTTACCAACGCATTGAATTGCCAAACCCAAACCTGAATCCTAACCTAATTCTAACCCAAACCCTAAAATCTGGTCTTAGATTTGAAACAGCAGTTTGAAGAAGTATGGGTCTGACAAAATGTCCTGTGGCCCTGGTCCTCACAAAGATGGACGTATAAGAACACACACACACACACACACACACACACACACACACACACACACACACACACACACACACACACAAATGCAGGTTTGCTCAAATGAACCTGTAAACCTAACCTTAAATATATGGCCATGTTATATCTGTCATCACAAATGTGTGTTTATAGTTATATGGAAAGTAGTGCAGTAGTGTTATCCACAGTGTGGGTGGCATGAAGCATGACTGAAACACTGCAATGGTTAAACATACTGTGGAAATAGTGTAGGGGTCAGGCTGATGGATATTTTTGCTTTGACCCCAGTAACTGTTTTCCAACTTGCTCAATACAGGATTATCTAAACATGTTGTTTAGCTTTCAGCACAGAGATGGTTTAGATGGTTTAGATTTAGGTTGAATTCAAGTCATTAAATTTTCCATTTCCTAAAGGATAAGTGGGTAAACTTTGGGCTAGCCCACATGAATAAACTGACCTAACTGACTTGACTTCACTACAGAATTTTTTTTTTTTTTTTTCTTTTATTCATTTATGGATGTGACTTATGTGCAGTGGAGACACTAGGTGGCTTCAGTGAAACCCATCAGGAAGGCTAACAGAGAGTTAGTATAGTGAGCAGTGGAGTGACAGTGTTTTTTAGAATAATATCGTATTTTGTCTTTCACTGAAAGTAATCAAACTGTCTTTAGCCACATCAATTGAAGTTTAGAGGATTTATCTGCATGTTGTGCTTGGTGGGTTCTCCAGTGAAACATACTTAAAAACTGACAGGTGATTTGAGGAACAGAGGAGTAGCATGAAGAGTCAGTGATGGTTCAATTCAAGTTTTAAACTATTTGAGTGGCAGCCTGGTGTTCAATTAAGATCTGTCTTTACAGTTCTTGCTGAAATCATGAGTGCAAACTTTTAATCTGTCATAAATAACATAAATGTTTTTTAAGATACAATAATTCACACACAATAATAATATTAATCATAAAATAGCTTAATTTTTTTGAACACATTTTAATTACAATTTAATCCTACATCAAAATTATATCCGTAAATCATGCTCTGTAAACAAGTGATTAGTGTTTCCTCTATCCTCCTCACCTTCTGAGTACATTTGGTCCTCAGAAGTCTAGAAATAAGTCAAGACACACACACACACACACACACACACACACACACACACACACACACACACACACACACACACACACACACACACACACACACAGCAGGCCCTCTGCCCCTAGAGTGTGTCCCTTTCCAGGGAAATCTCACATAGTGTCTATATTTAGTCCGTGCAGTCAGCCAAGCACCTGAAACATAACGCTTTTAAAAAGTAGATGGGAGCTGTAAACAGCTGAGAAATCAAAGCACCAGCCTGTCCAAAAGGTTAATGCTGTTTCAGAGCAAATGAGAGCCTGATGAAACACGGGCCCTCATCGGACCAGCAGCCACGGCACTCTTCTAATTAGGCCGCTGTGGTGGTGTTGGGTGTTGAGCTCTGATGTGGGTGGAGTGGGATGAGAATCCAGCATCATGATTATTAGAGGCTGTTGAAGACAAAGTAAAATTTTTCCTTAACAAACTCAAAGTGATGCTAGCAATGGCACCAATTTCCTGTTTGTTTCTTCCCTCTGTCTTACCTTATTCTCCATTATCTCTCCCTCACTCACTGCCATTCCCTCTCTGACACTCTGACCATCACTCTCACCATCTCTGTCATGGTCTCTGTCAGTCTCTTCCTTTCAATCAACACTTTCACACTCCCATTTCTTTTTTTGTTTCTATATCTTTCCCTCTTTAGTGGAGTACCACTCATTTCATTTCAAGGACTTATTTCAGCAGTTTTGACAACATAATGTGGTAACGTCAGGGTGTCTCAATATTAGCTCTCTGAATTAAGTTGGAGAATGTTTTGAGAGGAATTTACATTCATCTTCAAAGAGTTCTGTTGAGAGCCTCGGGTGAAAGCGAGATCGGCAGGGAGGTTTTTTTTCTTAAGTTATTTTTCCAGATAATATCATCATTAATTTTATTAAGGACCATGTTAAGATTGAACATTGCGGCAGAGGTGTGGCAGTGGGAGGCTCTGTCTGCTCCAAGGCAAGAGCAGGAACTTTAACAGTTTATGAGCTTTACATTTGAGCTTGAAACTGATCAGTGTTCAGGAATGTCTTGAAAACACACTTAACATTTAAATAGAACTGTTACTTGATCGCAGGTCATTACTGAGGCTACCAATAAATTCCTTGGCTGCTGTAATAATACATGTGATAAAGTCCCTGTTGATATGCTCATCAACTCATCTGGTTGCACAAATATAATTCCTGCATTGCTTGATGAAATGAGTGACCAGAAAGAGTCGGGTTGACAGAAAGTTAAAGGGATTTGAGAAAGGATTTCTTTCATGTATGTAGCTGGAGCCAGCAGTCAAGCAGCTAAAAGCACCTCTAAAGCTCATTAATTAAAATACCATATCTCTTTATTTAATCTTTAGAAAAACCTAAGTGTAAAAATGTACCAGCTGCTGGCTCCAGATTCATGTTTACCATACATAAGTCATGAGAGAGGTATCAATCTTCTCATCTGACACTTGGCAATTCCTTTACACCTGCAGCTACAGCTTTAATACCCATCCCTGTCTGCTCACCGTACTGTACATTACTGGTGGCTAGGAGCCAAACAGTGATTCTGACCAAACACTAAAGAACTCACCTGCTGAGATTTTCATGAGCTGGGTTCTGCACAGGCCTAAAACTGAGACCAAAGCCTTGCAGACTCATCCCAACTGAACTTGACTGGTACTGCTAAATTTGAGCCCTGAACTTGTCCCGAGGATGGAAGCTATAATAGGCTTGCTTAACTCTACTGTGGAGCACATTTTCAAATAGAAATGATGCTGAGCATGGTTAATCTTAAAACCATTACACCTTATTTGGGATTTGTTTAGTTTTAAGTCTGGGCTGTGCTGGAGCTGGGCTGTTGGTTCTCTTAGTGTTTTTTTTTCTGTGTAGCGACAATGTGGAAAGTACAAATAAGTGATAGTACTCATTAATTCTTTCCTATTGAAATAAATGTAATTGTCTAAGGATGGGATGCAGCCTGAGCAGGCAGGGTGGTCACTGTTCCCTGAAGTGTGGTGGGAGATTCCCGGCTGCTTCAGTTAGAGGTATGGAAGATCGATTTCAAGCCTCTGTAGCTTTACACGTGTGCATATTTTGCCTTGATCCAGTAACCCCCCGGCTTGTCGCCTCTTCACTCACTCTACATACACAGTCCCCCCCAAACTCAGCTTCTGTGGTTTTATACTTAGTAGGTGTTTGTGCTTGTGTGCAGTTTAAAGTGCATCATTACAAATGTACAGCTGTGTTTTTATGTGTTTGTTTTATAGAGAGAGTTGTGTTAGGTGTGTGTGTGTGTGTGTGTGCGTGCGTGTGTGACATGACAGTCAGCTTGAACTCGCCAGCCATTGGATCAGTTTTCATGGCAGCTGGATAACTTCAGCCCAACCAAGTGTTTATAGTCTGACTCACCGTGGCCTTCCTCTCTCCCTCTCTTTCCTTTTCTCTGTCACTTTTTCTGTCTCTCCAGTCTCACAGATTAGAAAATAACAAGAGTAGCTTGCATTTTTTGACCTGAAATTTGTTGAAAAGTTTAAAATGAAGTCTGTGTGTGTGTGTGTGTGTGTGTGTGTGTGTGTCTCAGAATTTTCACTATGACACTTTGACGATGTCCACTTGTGTACTCAGTGCTCAGCAGTAATCGAATTCTTGTGAAACAGAAAAAAAAAATGTAATTGGCGCTGAAAGTAAAATAAAGTTGTAAGATCATATTGTTGAAAATGTCCTTTGTCCTCTTAACTTTAAAGGTGTTAAATTAACAGAACAGTGAATTGTCAGAAGCCTACTGGTGTATATTCCTCTGTGCTGCATGACAGTAGAATCCTCGATCGTTGAAATTTTTTAAGCAAAACCTTTTCTGCAACCTTTACTGTTGAGGTATTTCAGAGCTGTGCTTGTGAATCACATATGAATCAGCCGCAGTTTGTTCAGTACTGTGGCATCACATCTCTTGGATTTTGCATTAGTGTTTCAGTTTCTGTTGTTGTTACTCCTTTTTGACTGTTAGGTCGTGGCTGTTGTTGATGCTAATGCTAACCACGCAGTAGGACTGGGATGGTATGGATTTTGTTTTTTCCAGCAGTGTAAAAAAAAAACCAAACAAACAAAAGAGCAACATATCCCTGTGGTTTATTGAACTTGTGTGCCTGCCACAGTCTAATCTGAGAGTAGAAATATTTTTACCCCTCCACTCCCTCCACCACCGCAAACAGGGTTTAATTCTGTGGATGGGATGGGAGACAATCAGTTTAACTAAACAATCATTGTGTTTAGATTTCATTTCACACACCACATGTATTACTGTAACTTTCACCAACTTTCAGCTGCTTATCACTGCTATCACTGTTACTCCCTGACACAAGAGGCTTAGAAATGTACTTAATCTGAAATTCTCTTGTGTAGAATCAGTTGTTGATAAAGAGAAGCTTAACAACACTTGAAAATGTTAAGTATTGCTTATTTAGCTGTCTGACACACACACACACACACACACACACACACACACACATTTCTCTGAATAGAAAGATCAGTGAGCCATTATGGGAATGAAACACTCATACAGTAGAGAGAGCAGAAGACCTGCTTCAAGCTAACCAGCGTTCAACAAACCTTAGCGAAAGAATGTATTTTAACATTTTCTCTTCATATGATCCAATATCTACCACTTAAACCACTTAATATTTGCAAAGATTGACAAGATACATAACTCTAACATAGAACAGACACTAACTTTGAAGACTTGAGCTCACTTATCAGTAGGTGGTGAAAGGAGAATGAATGTAATCAATCTCAGTTCATTTAGTTGCTGAGCTCTCAGCAGAGAATTACCCAGGATTCAGCTTCAGCCCGGCTAGCTAATCTGTTCATCTATCTTTGAGGTCCTAGCTGTAGCTTTGATGTGGTTTGTTTAGCTTTAACAAGGGAGGTGATCACTGGTCAGTGAGTTCACTCACATGTCCCTGCAAGGTCGAATTGGAAAAATGTTAAATTTTTAATGACGTGGAATCATTTGCCTACAAATCATGCTGCATGATTAATAATCTTTCATCAAATTCAAACTGGGCACACTCGAAGAATTTAGAAACCTCGTAAAATTTGTTTCACAGATTATTTTGTTAATAGAAAAATATTAAGCCCTTTTGCACATTTTGGCACTGTGATGCACAACACAGCTGTTATCAGTCAAATTATCTTAAAATATGAAATTGGTTTTATATTGGTTTTATATATCTCTCTGTTGTTGTTATCAGCCCCTAGGCTCTGTAATAAATGCACAATGAAATATTAATCACACAAGGGAAATGGAAGTTCCCTTTGTGAACTCTCGTTCTAACAGAGGTGGCCCAACATGGAAAACCTTGTGTTTTTTGGGACGGTAATATATGGAAAATTTAGTTTTACCGTGGTACTGGGCTTTCAACAGAAATATTAAATTTGCAATTAATCAACAAAACCCAGTTTGGTCAAAGCATTTGTGCTCAGCAATGTGGTAAAATAAAACAGGTCTCATCTAGGAAACTACAAGTGGAGAGGATGTGTCCCCACAGAGGTTGTGAGCTACTTTCAGACCTCTAACATAAAGACTGTTGTAGACATTTGTGTCCACCAGGCCATCCACTGTGATTTTCATTGTTATCTCCTAATGATCAATTCTGGTATTTAGGAAACCCACATGGGTCAGGCTCAAAGGCTCAAAAATGGCATAATTCCCCCAGGGAACAGAAAATGGCTTCATGGTTTTATGTGCACAGAGAGATTTTTATAATTGGTGTGAAATTCAGACATATTCCCTGAGATGAATGAATCACATATGCAGACACAAAAACACAGTCAAGCATGCACAAATTATTTTTCAATGTTAAGTTGGTCACTTGGGAGCTTGAGAGATTTTGTGTTTGTTTTTAGATGTGTTTGTGTGTACTTGGGAAGTCCTTTAAGCAATGACTTTGTTATAAGACTGTTTGTGACAAGAGTGAACTTGACTTGCCTGTTTCATTTTCACTATATATATACCAGTGACCCCATTGCATTTCATAGACTTACATTAAAATAGTGGTCTTTGGCCATCTTTTAGTTTTACATGATCATGTACAGTTTTCATACTGTTTACACTTTAATTTCCTAATTTTGGCCACCAGTTCTATTAGTTAAGAAAACATTTAACTTGCAGAGCTTTATTACAGAGCCATGGTTTTACCATATCCTTGTTAGTTTGTTTGAACTTGTGACAGCTGTTCCACGTTTTTAATATAGTCAGTCTGTGATATATTATTGGGATTTTTGAAGCTATTGCTCTGGACCGATGTCCCCTATGGTTCAACTGACACCGGGTTTTTGAGGCTAGTATTTATACCAGCATTTGAGTTTAAAAAGTCTGATATGGGCCAAAAGAACATCTACACTTGTGGATCCTCATGATCATTTAACAGCTGAAAAGTAAACCTGTTGGTGCTTTCTTGCAGATGAACGATAATGGTGATACTCTTTGTTAAGGTTTCACTGACTTTACCTGTGCTGCAGTTTGTTGTTACTGTTCACCTTAAATTTACACTTTTCATATCTTTAATAGGCTAATATTGGCCAGGCCAAATTGTCACATACAATTTAGGCAAAAGATAATGAGGAGAAACTTTATTTAGTTGTCTCTTGAAAAGTTCTCATGTACCAGACCTCCTCTGTAGCTGAGAAATGTTTCTAATTAGCAGTCATCTTATTAAGACTCACCTTTGCAACAATGTTTTTCAGTTGCAATTAATTTACGTCAATGTTAGAGTCCTTTTCCTTGAGGTGTATGTAACTGGCTGTTCCTGGGATGTAGGCCTTAATTACACTAACGATAAGTCTTTGTGGCATTTGTAATTGAGCCCATGGTAATTTACTCAAAGTACACAGTTTTTCCCTGTGTTTTCAATAATTGAATTTAGTGGGTCAAGCAAAAGAGATTACAATGATAAACTGTTGTCCTCTGTCTTCTGTTTCTCTGACGTGTTTTTCTGGCTGTAACTAGTTAGTGGAACCTCCTCCTGGCTCGTTCTCGACCTCTGCTCTAATTGAAATGTACTGCTTGGAACTGCTTTGGCATACATCTGCACCTCATGATCGGATCAGTTCACTGAGCCAGCCTCCACCGTTGGACTTATTAGGTCATAGTGATGGGAGTGTTTATGTGTCTGTGTCTGTCAGTGTGTCCCACAGTGCACATACCTGTGTTAATGTGTGTGTTTAAGCGTGTCCAGCTGTGCGTCTTAAGTGTCTCTGGGTCTCCATTTGCGGCTTTACTCCGGGCTGTTGCTTCAGCTCCTCAGCTAATGATGATTTTTTTTTTTTTTTCTTTAAACACCCACCCTTCCAACACACACACATACATAGCACACACAAGCAGGATATGCACTACCTCTGTTGCTTTTTCCTTTGTCCTACCAGCTCTTTTTTTTAACCAAAACAATTTTTATTGCCAAGATATTCCCCCAAAAGGTATTTAATCCTCTCACTGTCCTTTGGTCCATGTCTCCTGTTCACATTTTACTGCCTCCAGCATCTCAGTCACCCTTTCCCTTTCCTTCCTTGTGTCTTTGCAGGCACTTTACCAGCAGCTTGTTAGCTAGCTCATGGCTCCCATTCAAAAAGTTAAGCATCCATCATTATCAGTCTCCTTGCTCACATTACTATCTGGTGGGATTGCCAGCCCTGGATAAAATCTCATTATCATTACAGATTGTAAATTGGCTGCAGATTTGCTCGGATCCAGATTGCAGCTCTGTTGATGTTAAATTTAAATTTTTGTACTTCATGTCCAAAATGCTTCAATTCACCTGTTGCCAGAAGCCTCTGATAAATGATGGTGTGTGTTTATCATTGAATTGGCTTGTTCACTGTGCTTGCTTCATTTTAATACATTTGGTTTCTCCCTTGATTTTTATCAGAGCAGGCCAAACAAAATCCACATGCAAATTCGTAGGCTAATGAGTTTTAATTATTTATTTCTCATTTTGAGATCCATTTCCACTGCCAGTAATTCATTGGCCTTAGGCAGT
The DNA here is from genome assembly GCF_046630095.1 of Trachinotus anak. Classification (NCBI taxonomy): domain Eukaryota; kingdom Metazoa; phylum Chordata; class Actinopteri; order Carangiformes; family Carangidae; genus Trachinotus; species Trachinotus anak. The sequence continues at coordinate 21,936,475 of NW_027273861.1, forward strand.
GATCTGTGTCATCCGTGTAAATCGTCTAATTATCATTTATATCCACAACTCGTTTGAGATCCCAGACCAGCAGAAAAGAAGTGTAGCTTCACAATAATGCTCCTCAAGAGCAAGTCTTGATCTGAAAACTCTGTACAAAATTCTGGTCAGAAATACAGTTTACTTTTAGGCAAACTTTACTTTTTGAATAAGGTTTGAGACTTGTTGGTTTGGTGTCAGATTTCTGCTGCTAAGATTGGATGCAGCTTTGAATTGAAACGTCAGCCAGATAGTCAGAAAGGCAGACAGGCTGCTCGACAGGCACACAGATGCACACATTTACATATGTACCCACAGACAGGCATATGAAGCTGTCCGCCAGCCTGTTAGGAATCTGCAGGCATCAATCCATCCATCCAACCATTGAGTCAGCCAACCAACCAGCTGCTGTGAACTAGCCACTTCCACATGACACCCCCAGTCCAGAGGTATGTGTACTAATTCGGCCGCGCTGCGGAACCAGGGATCTGGGAATACAATAGCGAGGGTTATCCTGGGAATCCCTGCTTTTCAATGGAGGCCTTTGTGTTTGTCGCTGCACCGTTCAGTAATGAAGGCAACATATGTTGGCAAAAAGCTCATGGGCCTGTCGCTTTGTGTGTGTGACGGTGTGGACGAAATACAAAAAATACAGAAGCCGAGGGACAAATATGGACTCATTGACTTGTCCTGCAGTCACAAAAGTAACACCATCCATCATTTGTCACAATGAATACGCTTATTAAGATGTTCTTTGTTCTTTTTTTACTCCCATCTTCTTTCTGTTGGTCCTTACATCTAAAAGCTATTCTCTTGTCTTGTTTTCACCACTTCTTACGAAGATTAATATCTTTGTCTTTGGGTTGCTGTTGTTTTGTGCTGTTTGGTAATGATGCTGCTGAATGGAAAGGTGATTAGCTTGGCTGAGAGTTGTTTGTGATGTCTGGAAGGGTGCATTTTGTTTAGGTGTAGAATGATGAAGAAGGCGGTCAGAGAAATGGCTGTAGTTCACTGCCTGGGGTGTCTGCAAATGTCTCAAAAACATTAAGCTCATTACATGTAGCACCACTGTTCTGTATTGTAACTAGCTCCAAATACAATGTATATAATAAATATGCTTCCCAGTCCTGCTGATGGATTTCTTGGAATCACTTTTTTCATTAGAGAATTTTAGACAAAGTTTGCTTCCCTTAACATTGGTGATGACTGCATTAGTCAAGCCCCTGCATACTGTCAACAATTTATGCAAAGCTTCAAAGGGGACAGTAGTGATGCATCAAAATATAGTCGGTGCACAAAGGTGGTGTGCAAGTATGTGAACATGTTGAAGCTTTTGCTTCATGTGTGTCACATTGTTTGTGTTCCCAGAGCTTTTAAACTGTAAACATTCAGCTTGGCTGGAGAATCAGGAACAATAGTATTTTAATGATACATTTATTTAGATGAATAAATGAATAAAAAATTTGGAATAAAATGTTGTTATTATCATGGTGCTAATTAAATTTGTAAATAAAAGTGCCAACAATTGAAGATTTACAGTTTTTCTTAAAGGACGTCTGAATTGGAATCTATTTATTTACCAACCACCCCCTCCCACTAAAAAGATCGTTAAGATGTAAGAATGTTAGAAAACTATATCCTCCCTTCAAACACACCACTTGTTCCTGCATGGTTATGTAAGTCTTGGGTGTCAACATCTGTGATTTTGCTTTGTAATGACAAAGCTGAGGAAGGTTTCAAGTGACCAGTGGCCTGAAGAGACGGGAGAGTGTGCTTGTATGTATGACTGTGCTTCTGCTGTATAGCACATTAACACATAAGAGCAATTATTCAAATTAGGGCATTAGTAAATGGAGTTGAGGCTTTGGCTCTTTAGTCGAACAACACGTGTGTGTGTGTGTGTGTGTGTGTGTGTGTGTGTGTGTGTGTGTGTGTGTGTGTGTGTGTGTGTGTGTGTGTGTGTGTGTGTGTGGTGGTCTCACAGGACTGCACAGCACTAGCTAACAGAGCCATTATGAAACTCAACACTGCTCTTTTTCTATTTTCCACTTTTTGTTCTCCATCTTCCTGTCGTAAGTGACAGAAGCCGAGTCCATTTAATTGCTTCCCTGGACAGCAGCTTGTCACTGCTCTCTCTTCTTTCTTTCTCTCTCTTTCTCTCTGCATCTCACTCCTTCCCTCCCATCCTTACCTCCCTCTCTTCCTCCCCTATTCTTTTTCCTTCCTTTCTGTCATCATCTGTCCATCTGTCTCCTGGTGAATCACGAAATGTAAATCAGCACAGGCCAGGCAAAATGTGATGCGGCTGTTATCTTTGATCTTACACACACACACACACACACACACCCACTGTACTGTTACTGTACCACTTACCTCTTGCTGTCAGGCTGACTGAACATGTTAATATGTCATATCATGTTTCATGTTTGTGTGTGTGTGTGCGCACTTTACTTTTGTGTGTTTTCTTTTATTTAAAATTCTTCAGAATTTCATTTGGTCAAGTGCGCTGTGTGTAGCTAATGAACTGACACATACCCCCATACACACGCCTCAGGTTATTAAAAAAAAAAAAAAAAAAAAACCAAGGGAGAAGATGATTATTGCTCATTACAAGGCAACTGTCAATAATGTGGTCCAAATTATGGATTCTGGGACACATGTGAAACAGCAGGCCTACAGTAGACACACCAGAGGCTGCCTCATTGCTCCTGTATTCTCCATGCATAACTTTGTTTTCATCTATAAATTGTAGTATCAAACAGTCTGTCCTGTCATTATAGATCGATAAATGCAGATATACACAGCATACGTACATAGATATAGTGATGTAATAGCTGCAGCAGGAGGTGGAACAAATGATGCACAAACTGGCGACACAGCACAAGCTGTCCATGTTTAATAGTCTGGCCCTGTAATGTTGTTTTGCAAATGCATCACAAATAAAAAAAAAATCCCCCCAAAAAATTAGAAGAGTGGATAATGAATGAAATGATGTTTTGCTGCTTTTTCATCTTTAGTTAACGATAGCTTGGCAGAAAAAATAATGGAATTCACTGTGGCGCTCAGGGGCTACCTGCAGCCATGGTAACTTTAAAGGTGCATTGTTTTCAAGTGTTTTACTTGAATCTGTCCGTACACCTTAACTAACAAGGTGACTTTGACCATTCAGTTTGTTTTTAATTGTTCTCTTGCACGATGTATGCTTCAGTGATGATCGGATCAGATGATCGGATTGGAGACAACCCACCGATGTGGCAGCCCCCCCTGGATTTGGCCTAGTCTGCCTGACAGCCAGTCCTAGCATGACAGGTTTTGTTGTACCTGGGTGGTAGTTTGCCGGTGGTCATAGTGAATATCAGTAGGTGATAAACACTCATTGAGAGTTAAGGTTACCTTTCTCTCTCCCTCTCCTTGTTTTTCCTCTTCTTTGTCATGCTCCCTCTCGCCTAGGCTGAATGTTTTTTCAGCCATAAGTTCAAATTAAAAGCCCTCTGCAGAGTTGTTTAATTGTGACTTCATGACATTGCAGTGGTGCATTAATTTGTATATAAGGGAAACACTGCTAACTGTATTCACCCTCAAGTTTCTCTTTTCAGTAACCACCAGTGGGTGTGAGTGGTGTTTGTCTTATCTGTGGTTCACACCAGTGCACATGGAAAACGCACAAATCAAAAACACACACACAGGGACATGTGTGGTTGTACTCTTTTGGTTGAAAGATTCTGTACAAAAACTCTCAAGCATGCATGTGTGCAAGTGTACACACACACACACACACACACACACACACACACACTCTCTCTCTGTTGATACTTATGGTCACAGTGTTATCAGAGCTCTCAGCCTTGCTTTCTGTGTTTAAGGAGTGCACAGATGCAGTCAAGTATAGAGGCTTATGATAACCAGCTAACCACAGACACACACACACACACACACACACACACACACACACACACACACACACACACACACAGCTGTGCCTTGAGTACATCAAAAGAGGAAGTATACTTTGTGTGCCTCCCTGAAGTATTGTCAGGGTATAGTTTTGAATATTCAAATTTTCCTGTTTGATTCAGTATCTTTGTGTGTGTGTGTGTGTGTGTGTGTGTGTGAGTGTGAGAGAGAGAGAGAGAATTAAGGAAATCAAAAGACCAAATGAGCTCCAATAATGTAATGGAAGCCTTCTTTCTATTGCATTTGTTGAAATGTATTAAACTCATCATAATGTCACCAGTTTGTCATTAGACCTTTTCATTGGTGTGTCAGTTCCCTAGTGTGAATGCAATTCCTGAGAGAGCAGAAGCTTCCGGGTTCACTGGTCTCTATTGTTTTACAGATGTACATGTGAGTTTCAGTTAAGTCAAGTGTGACGTTTTCACCGGTGCATGTGCATGGTTTCACAATAACATGTGAGAGAGCTGAAGATTACATCAATCACAATATTGCAACTATTTTGATAAACGAATAGCTTTACGTTATGTCGACCAAATGATTAAAAAAATTAACCGGTGTTGAAAATAATCATTAGGTGTGGCCCTAGATTTAAGGCGTTTGGTTAGATCACAGTTCATGTGCAGTATTTTTTTTATTTCTATTTGCCTAAGGCTGAGGAGGAAGATGGAGAATAGAGCGCATGGTAAGTAGTAAGAGAGAAAGAGGAGAGCAGTGATGGAGGGAACATTTTGAGGAGTGGGAGGTGGTAGAATGTGAGGAAACTAAGTTGATGGATTGAAATTAAAGGTTAGGCTTGCCTTTAAAATGACAGATTGCATAACTAATGATAAAGAAGGGGGGCAGACAGAGGGGTGGAATAATAGAAAGAAAAATGAGAGAAATGGAGTGATCTGCTTGAGGGATCAATAGATGATGAATTGATGATACAATGTCTGGCAGCAGGGAAATCACTGTTGTTTACTGCCCAACAATGTTTGCAACTGGTGACAAACTTTCTTAAACTCAAAGCTCGAGTTGTACTCGATTTTGATCACTTGTTTCGATTAATTTGAATGTAAATGAGAAACTCTCTTTTTACTAGAAAACCAATCCAAATTTCCATATGTAAAATACAAAACAGTATTTAAGCACGCACAATTACGTTTGTGGATATGTTAAACGATGCACCAATTTGTAGTGAAATCTTTCAAAGAGGAACAGAGTGGTTGTGTGAACAATGTAGCCGTGGGCGGGCTGTGTGGGCGGCTTGTTGAAGAGATGCTGAGTGTTAGGTTCACTCAGTGCTGCCTCTCATGCATCTCATCCATCTCATCCATCTATCCATTTCTCCATCGTTCTGTCCATCTATACATCAAACACCCACCCACCAGCCTCATATACCTCACTATGAAAATTTGAATAATTGTGCTGCCACTGACAACAAGAAAAACAAACACAGTCATTAGGGACCCTGCAAAACCACTTTGGTTCATGTCCCAGACTTGTCCATGTTTGGACTCACTACTCTACACTACTAAATTTTAATATTTTCCTCAGTGAAACTGTTGGTTTTGAAAGGGATCCTATATTTTGCAGCTACGTACTAATGGTACCTTAATGTTGGAGACAGGGCCCAGGGCTGTAGTCGAGACTGCTTCAGTCACATCCAAGACAAGTCCAGGCTTAAGCTTCTTTAGATCGAGTTTAACTGAGGCTCAAGAAGAAGCCAGGACAAAGACCAAAGAATTGTCCCATTCAATGTTCTTCATACTGTTGTCTTACTTTTGTACATGATATCACTCAATGCAAATGTTTGAAATGTGATAGGAACAGCAAACAATAAAAATTAGCATTAGCTGCTAAAATCATGACTACAACTCATAATTAGTAATCTTAAATGACTGGGGGTTACATGGCAAACACACAATGGAAAATAAACATTACCTTACCATTCTTTTGAAAATGACAAAACAGCAAATGTAATATTGGATTTTTTTATGGGAAATTGACAAGAGTAGCCACCAACATGGGGAAGAAAAGCCTAAGTTGAGATAATAGCAAACAGAGACTGAGACTGGACTCGGGTACTACAGCCCCGTGACAGGTGCTATATGCAGTGCATTTGAAGCATCATTTTGCAATTAGCCATACTTATTATTATTATTTTTTTAATATTGCATATTTCACAATAATTCAAATCTATTGAACTTACTGCTGAAGCCCTGGAGTCCCCTGGAGGACTGCCGGGGGGGTGATGGATGGAAATGGTGAGAGACGAGAAACAGAATCAAGAGGAGGTGGTGGTGATGGAGAGGAGAGTGTGGGAGGGCCGATGCGTTAGAAGACAAAGGGCTCTGAGAGAGAGAGAGAGAGAGAGAGAGAGAGAGAGAGAGAGAGAGAAAGAGAGGAAAAAAAAGAGGATGAGGGAGGAGGATGAAGCTTGTCTGAAGTGTTTACTCATGTAGATACTGTAGCAGAGAGCAGCAGGGAGGAGTAAAGCTACACATGCAAAGGAGGGTGCTACAGAACTAAGAGGCACTATCAAGGCTTTTTCATAGCTGTTTTAGTGGGTGTTTGTGTGTGTTTTTATATTTGTAGACATACTTGCTGATGGTGTTTTGCCACAGTTCGTTTTTTAAAAAATCATTTTTATTCATGGAATTTCTTTGGTATCTGAACGCATATGTTCAGATAGCCTTTCAAAGTTGTTATCCCCTCAAAAATGGCATTTGCTGTGATCTGAGGATTTATGGACTGTGCAGTTCACTGTCAAGAACATGCTTTAGGGCTTTTTTGTTAGGATGATTCAGATTATTCTCACTTGTGTGTGAAGGTGTGTGTGTGTGTGTGTGTGTGTGTGTGTGTGTGTGTGTGTGTGTGTGTGTGTGTGTGTGTGTGTGTGAGGGAGAAAGAATAATAAATAGAGGAAGAGCAACAGATCCAGACGGAGCTCATCCTTCCTGGCCTGTCAGTGCAGGCTCATGCACAAATGATATAACTTCAGTTCAGGTTGAAATTGCAATGATGAATTCTAAACACCATCCTCAGCTCCTCTTATCTGCCTTTCATCTTTTAAGCAAATTGAAATCTTCGACATCATTACTCAAGCAACTTTTCACCTTTAACAAAGATGAGGATCAGTGAAATGGATGAAATTATAATTTATCACATGATAGCCTGTAAGGGATAAAGGTATCATAGAAAAGGTAGATGACTTCCAGGCTGACTCCTGGTGAAACTAAAATTAAATTGTCCCGAAATGTTTCCCTTAGATCTAAAGTTTCACTTCGCTTTCACTTTCACTGAAAGAAATTATGCATTGTGTCAAGGTGAAAGCTTGTAGATATAAAACATAGAAATTAAACTGGTTGTGGGTCGGAGTTGTATATTTTTAATTAAGCTTAAGATATCTTGATTTTGTTTTTATTTTTTAGTAGCTTTTATGCACGGTGACAAGTTGATGTTTAAGAGGCCAGTGCAATTCATAACAGTTCAATATTTAGCAGGTATAATGTTTAATGTTTAATGTTTAATTGTTCAGTAGCTTATCTTATGGTGTGTTCACATGATATGTGATGGATGAAGATGGCAAAGATTCCTGTGTTAACGGCTTTCAGGTCATCTGACAGCTCAAGATGGTTTTGTCGGGTTGACATGAGGCATCCTTGTTGTTTTCTTTATTTTTCAGGCACATTCTTATTATTATTGTTATGAGGTGCCAAAGTCACATATACTGTTATTTCATATTCAAAAACTCATAATTACAGTTACTCCAATATGACATGAAAGTTGCACTAGGCAATTACCAAGCTCCATTTGCTAATTAGCACTAAAACTAAAGCACAGCTGAGACTGATGGGTATGTCATTGGTTTTGGGGATAATTTGGTCATAAACCAAAGTGGTGGACAAATAACAAAACATTTGGACCTGATGGTGGTGCGAGATGAAAAGTCACTAAGAGTATTACTGTTTCCTCTTGTGGATATTCCCAACAAGAGGAACAGTAATACTTTTACTTTGTGTACCAAATTTCACGGCAATCCTCTTGTTGAGACATTTCACTCAGAATGACAAAGGTTATTGTCATGGTTGCACTAGATGAAATGTAAGGGTCACTGAAGTCAGTAGGAATAATTGTCTGGAAAACAAATATCTGAACAGAATTTTATTGCAATTTAGCCAATACTTTTTCAGTTTCAGTCTGGACTATGGTTCTGAAAATGGGTCTGAATTACAGAATGGTTTATTGAGTATCTAAATGTTGTAAGTGGTAGGAAAAGGCGGTTTGATAGTTTACTTATGAATGAAAATTCTCTCCAGTTTTTCTAGTTATCAGCCTGGAATTCAAAGAGTTAGCAGTCACTTTTGAAGACTTCATATAAGCCATCATAAGGCCCACTGAGTTGTTTATTTCCATGAGACTCCTCTCACTACCTGAGACTTTAATCTTGGCCTCAGGGCCGAGATGAAACAGCAGGGCCACCTTGCACACAGCATGAGGACCAGCCCCTTGAGTTTCAGGGGTCCGCTGTGTCGTTTGTAACTCCCCTGTTTTTAATTAGCTCCTTCAACAGGGAATGTGGCAGCCTGAATTGCAGCCTTCGAGGTGATTTCAGCGGAAGATTTCTTTTCTTTTCCTGTGCCCCTACACACGCCTCATAGGAACATGGGAAATAATCGACACGTCAGAAGCGGAGACCCATAATTAAGACGCTGGCACTTTTGTGTAAATTTTTTTTTTCATGTTTTCTCTTTTTCTTTTTTTTTTTTTCTTTTTTTTTTGACAAAGTTCACTTCATAGCCCACTCAGTGATTGCTAGGCTGTGAATTATAAGATTATTTTGTAAGCTATTTAAGAGTATTAGAGTTGTCCTTTTCACTGCTTAAGAAAGTATTGAGCAGGATTTGATGTCAGCCCCCGCTTGTCGGGCTGCACTGTGTCATTAGAGGAAATAGAAAAAGAGAGTGAGCTTTAGCATAAAAGCCAAACCATATTCTCTCCATCTCCTCGTAATGCCTAATGTTAGGTAGCATACTTAGCGGGTTGAAACCAGATTAGGCTCTCAGCTTAGTGTAAGAGATCCATTACAGAGTGTGTGAGTGTGTGTATGTGTAAGAGTATTAGATGGGGTTTGAGGTAATTGATTTTGGTGGAGGCGGCATCTGAAGACAGACAGAGGCACATGGAAATGGGGAAACTGGGAGAGAAATGGTGAGAGAGTCCTACAGATGGACAAACAGACAGACAGACAGGCATACAGCCAATAGATGTGAGGAAATACAGTAGTCAGAGTGGCATAAGGTGGGAAGAGGAGGCACAAACAGACAATACAGAGAGATCAATAAAGATACAGAAGCGCTGGGGGGAGAGACAAATACAGACGGGCTGATAGATGAAGCTACAGGGAGGTGGGGATAGATTTCTGTGTGATCCTGACCTTGCATTAGATCTGCCTACAGTGATGTTCTTTGTGCAAACCAAAAGATGCCTGTGGAGCAGATGTCCCAATTGCTACTCATTTCAACATTTTTTCACTAATATTTTCCATCCAACACTCCAGCGTCTTAGATGTTTGCACAGAGGAGCAGTTTGTACTGTGCCTTTAAAAGTCTTTGTATTGTATTTTTGAACCAAAGAATGTGGACGTTGTGCCTGTCTGCCTTGATTTTGAGGGATTGGCACGGTTGGTATGGAAATACCTTGTGTAGCTTTGATGTAAGATAAAAGAGGTGGCGTTCGTGAGCAGGTCAGTGGGGTCAGCCTGTGTTACAGATGTTTTTAAGCCACCTCCAGATTTCCTTTCTCCTCTGCATGTTTTACTGTTGAAAACATTTTGATTTGACGGCCTGCACCTGAGTAGATTTATTTATCATTCATGTCAGTTATCAAGAAAAAATGCCTAACATTCTTTTTTCCCAGCTTGTCAAATTTGAGGAATGGCAGCTTTTGTTATATTTTTGTAAACTGAATATCTTTTGGTTTTTGGGCTGTTAATCAGAAAAAACAAGCAAAAATAACTAACAGATTATCAGGTAATGTAATATAAACCCTAATAAGATATCAACATAGTTTTTTTTTGTTTTTGTTTTTTTTTAAACCATTCATTAACAAATGTGTTGACATTTTTGTGCTTATTTGGGCTGATGTTAAACTTGCTGTGTACATGCAGGACATCAACTGTAGGGTTGACACCTCTGTATAAGTCTGTCCAGTACTTAAGGAACTGGTTTGTGCCAATGAGCTTAGATTGTAATTATAAGCCAACTACAGAAGACCAAAATCTGTGTTTTGAGAATTAACTTAGTTTGAACAGCTGCTCCAATTGGTGTGGATTCAAAACAGTAAAAATGGATTTCAGTAATGTCCAAGAGTCACAACCCAAAACACTCGGAACTTTCTCAAATCAATCCTGCAACATAATCCACTTCTCCACTATTAACTCATATGAAAATAAGCACAGGCTCCAGACTTGGTTTGAGAGGGTTCTCTATTTCAAGTTTTCAAATTATTTTTGTTGTGCCTTTAGATCAAGATAGGGCATGCTCCAAACATTTCAGAACCACCTTTTCATTCTTCAGGTACTGAGTAATTGATTCTTGATAAGAGATTTTCATGTAAGAACTTCTTTAAATAGGTGGCTGAACCTGCTGCCTTGAAATGGAGGCCACATATCTAACCGGCTCCGACTGAGTACTCATAGTTTACAGTGGTTTGGTTTGATCGAAGCACCATTTTTTTTTTAAATCGTTGTGATGTTTTTTGGCTGTGTTAGTCCCTCTGATGAGTGGCAGAGACACCAGCTGCCAGTGTTTTCATCTGAATAATTTAACACTCACTCAGTGATTTGTGGGCCTGGTACCTTTACATTTCGTTTCAGCTTTCCATTTCCTGCAGGGCCAGACTATTTGTTGTGTGCTCAGTACCAACATGATGTTTCTTTTGATGTCGCTGAATTGTTCTGAAGGTGTTTATGGTGATTTAAGGCCTGGAGCAGTTTCCAGAGAGTATGAATCATCTCTTATTCCCCTTTTTTTTTTTTTTTTTTTTTCCCCCCCCTCTACCCGTGACCACAGTACATCAACAAACACATATTTATGCAGATTGAGGTCTGTAGGCTGTAAATGACCTGTTGTTTGAAGCTCAGCCTGGAATAGCTCAAATAATTTCACCTACTTTGGGTATAGAAGCCAATGAATTTGCATACCTGTTTGATTTTTCACACTGAAGGCGTATAATGGCGCCAGATAACCAGGGTGCCTGTAGTACCCCTTCAGTCCCCACACAGAACATAGCAGTGATGACGGTTTTGGGCATAGCTTTCTGTGTGCTAGTAATATCTTTTGTTCACAGCAACACTTTATATCCACATAACGTGCCTCATTGATAACTATGGCAGTCTCTACCATTTAAATACAGACTGAATTCTTCAGAGAGGATTCTCTCAGTACTTGAGGATGAATCTTCTTTGGCTTCGGCTGCCTGCACACTGCTACATTTTAACATTAATTGCTGGGTTTGGCTTCTCTATTTTACCACCAGTAATGGAAAACAAGAGCTTCAAGTGATACTCCAGGATACCAGTTGTCAGGCTTTCACTTTCACTGCAGAATGTAGCATCATTATGAGGACACACAAATGGGATACTTAAACAGTCATAAGCAGCATCCCAATGTGCATAGTGTGCAAAGATGCTCAAAGACTGCCTCTTCCATATTGTTACTGATTGGTGTCTTTTAATATCTTTTGAAAACACTGTTACTCATTTTGGAATATTATCATACCAATACAGATAGAAAATATGAATCTTAAGGTATTTAAACAAAAGCACTATTACATTTCTGTATCAGCAGCTCCATGGACAACAAGAGCAGGCAGTTGATACAGTGAGGTGATTACAGCAATACCAAACTCTACTTTGCAACTTGGGTTTAGTAGTTTTCCTCAGTTGAACCAAATTCATAATCTACGATTGTTTTCAAGTATCGCCTGACTAATAGAGGTTTTCTATGCCTATAACATACATAACCCAAAGCAAAAATATATTGTTGATTGGATTCCTGGAAATTAGTTTTTTCCATTTAAACTCTGCAATAGTTTCTGGTGGACAAACTATAGAATTGAAACACTGTTTCTAAACATCTTTGTCATTTCTGTTCTTCAATTTATTGACATTCATCAGCTGACATATACTCATACTGATATATCTGCGGTGTGGCCAGGTTATCGGTCAGGCTCTGGTGTGTGCATTAATTTTGTGTGAGTGTCAGCACAGGTTAGGTTGGATCTTTAATAACAGACACTGGGTTGTTTTCTCGTACAGCTGGCTGACCACAGGGGTGGCTTTACATGAACAAAGCAGCATTGTCCTGAGACACAGTGATATTTTCCTCCAGGTCAAAACCCCATAGTACGAAGCCCACCTTTTCTTCATTTTACAAAGTTGGACCAACCTAAACCTGAACATGAACAGATTCCAGTCTGTGTGAAACTTCTGCTATTTAACTGTATTATGAATCAGTAAGAAGTGACACAGTTCAGTTAATATCTGAGCACAAGTTGTTTATTACAAAGCATTTTTACTATATCACTGTGATTACACTGGACATCACAAGTTGTTTCTCAATATAACATTTTTTTATTTGTATGTTTGCTTTGCCCTTGCAGACAGCCTGCCTTTCTTTCTCTGTAGCATTGTAAGATGTTTACAATTCAAATGAAGTCTCTTCGTATTTTGACACTTAGGGTGCCAGAATGTTCTGTAGTTTTCTTCTTTCTTTTTTTTTGTTGAAACTGAATGCCTGGTCTTTCTCAGCAGTGCGTATTGATTTTAAGAGTCAAACCTGAGAGCTACACAGTGGAATTTTCCTCTTTTTTTCACTATTATCATATGAGCTGGTCCACTGGGTCAGCTGAAAGACTGTTTGTTCATACTCCTGAATAGCAACATACAGAAGCAAGAAAAAGTGTGTCCTTTGAAATTATTAATAATTTATACATTTATTTATTTACAGTAATGAACAATACAAAGTATTTCATCAAATAACACTAATAACATGTATTATTTTTGTCAATTTGAATACATCATTCCAAAATTCTTACGTAGGTTAAAAACATATGTGAACCCCTTGGCTAATAACATCAACAAAAGCCAACTGGAGTCAGGAGTTAGTAAGCCTGGACTCCAACCAGTGAAACCTGACTGGAGGTTTGGGTTAGAGCTACTTTGATTTATACAAAACACATTTTTAGTTTGCTGCTCAGTTAAGATAGTTAAGCTATTCATCAGTCCACAGTTAAACAAACTGTCTATAGTTGAAGAGGATTTAGTTCTGTGGCTAGTCTCCCTATAAGTGAGCACCCAGCTAAGATGACTCCAAAGGCACAATGCAGAATGATCAGTGGGGTGAAAAGAAGCCCGGAGTAATAGCTAAAGGCTTAAAGGAATCATTGGAGCTGGTTAACATCTCTGTTCATGAGTCCTCCATACACTATACCCAATGAAACTAAACACGTATGGTGTAAAAAGGGCACTGCATACCAACGTGACAAAATATGAAGATGAAGTATGATGGAGGAAATATCATGATTTTAGGCTTGGATGCCTCTGGGTCTGGACAGCTCACCATCATCAGGTGGGAAAATGAATTCCCAAGTTTATCAAAGTATCTTACAGAATAATGTCAGGGTGGCTGTTCTCCTGCTGAGACTCAAAAGTTGGGGGATGCAGCAGAACAATGACCCTAAACATCAAAGTAGTTTTATTACAGGATGACTTCAAACAACAAAGACCCACCTGTTGTCCAACCCAGTCAGAGCCCAGACCTCAACCCAACAGAGATGCCGTAGAATGACCTGAACAGAGCTGTTCACACCAGACATCTGAAAATTTGGCTGAGCTGAAGCAGTTTTGTAAGAAGAATGATCCAAAATTCCTCTTGAACATTGTGCAGCTCTGAGCAGCAGCTACTGGAAGTGCTTGTTTGATTTTATTGCTGCCAAAAGAGGTTCAACCAATTATTAAATCCAAGGGTCCAACCAGATCATTGTTCTCCAGCGAAAGGACAAAGATCTGTCTCTCTCTCTCTTTCTCACACACTCACACACACACACACACACACACACACACACACACACACACACACACACACACACACACACACACACACACACATACACACACACACACACACACACACACACACACACACTCTCACTGGGTTTTTAAGCCAACATTCCATATTAATTTATTACCAGCTCATTACACAGCCCGTGAATCTGTCCATGGCTGTTCTGATGTGTAGCCAATGCTGTTTAAGACTTTATAGATTCCTCTATAGGTTTCAATAGTTGTTCTGTTCTGTCTATTCATTTTGAATCATGTTTTCATTTTCAGAAAAGACAGATATGTCATCTTCTGGAAAGAAAATTAAAAACTTGAAACTGAGATGTTGATAAGAAGAGATACTCTGATAATATGGAATAGTATCTATTTGAAATGTGACATTAGGGATATTATCACTGACATGAAAATGAGGTCACCCATCATCTTAAGACATCGCAGTTAATTTCCAGTGATGTTTAATTATTCAGAAATGCTACCTGTGCTGTAGTAGTCACCAGTATTGTTGGTTCCCTGACATATTTCAGTCAGGTTGTTGTTTTTATATAAGATAATGTGTGTATGTGTGTGTGTCACAGTGGATTCCCCCTACATAGTGGCTCCCTTTTGGCTTTCTAGCTAATGTGTTGTCTTTCTCTCTGTGTATCTGTCTGTCTGTCTGTCTGTCTGTCTTTATGACTGTCTGTCTATCTTTTTGGTTGTCTGTGCCCAAATTTTCTTTTATCTCTTTTTTTCCGTCACTTTAACACATTCGGCCTGTCATTTATTTTCTTTGCTTTTCATGTGAGTTGTTTTGTGCATGTTCTTTGACTGTGTGTCTCCACCCTGCAATTTCCATCAACTGCTTTCTGCCTGTTTTTGAATGTCTGCTTTAAATGTATGTTTGTGTGAGTCTTTCACACGTCCCTGTCCATTTGTCTGTGCATCTCTTTCTTTGTGTCTGTTCTCGTCTTTGTCTGTCTTTTCCCCACGTCGCTGTCTCCATAATGTCCCCTCCTCCAGCCTTTGTGACTTTGCTGAACGGGGACCAGGCTCAGGATGCCATCCGCTCCCTCCATCACAGCACTGTCCGGGGACGCTTGATCAACGTCACACTGCAGCCCACCGACTCCCTGCTCTGCCTCACCAACCTGCCCCACACCTTCACCGCCCAGCAGTTCGAGGAGCTGGTGCGCTCTTATGGGAACATCGAGCGCTCCTTCCTGGTGTACAGTGAGCTGACGGGCCACTCCAAAGGATATGGGTTTGTTGAATACATGAAGAAGGACTCTGCTTCAAGGGCCCGCTCTGAGCTGCTGGGCCGACCACTGGTACGTTAGAGCAGTTGTTAACATGATCCTATCAAGTCTGATTATTACATGCTGTTGTGCTACATTTATCTATAAGAGAGAAATATGTTTGAACGAAGGGAGGGCTTCTGTTTGTTTGAACCCGTTTTGATGAGTGCAAAAGACACATTTTAGGTTGTGGATCCTCCATTAGATATCCCATGTATTTACTGTACATACAGTCCTTATAAAAGGTGTTCTTCAACTGAAATCCCCTGACCCCACACACAGGTGATCTTCAACTCACTAATTATAAGACTTCTAAACCAATGGCCTGCACAGGTGATGATTTAAGCTGTGTTTATTCAGGGGAAGTATGGTGATTTTAACATTACCTGCCCTGGTCAGTTATTTGATTTAATAATAATGTTTTAATGTAGCTTCAACAAAATTGACACCAGCCACCCTCTCATGATGTAAACATATGTGTGCAGAAGGAGGAAATGACACATATATAAAATTGCAATGCAAACACAAAATAGTCTGTGAGATGAAGTTCTGAAAGAATACACCTCCTGTCAGTAGATTATACAGCAGTTTGTCTGACCTCACATTTGTGATTGGCAGTGAAACAAAAACTGCAGATAGAAGTGCAGCTCAAGGGTTGGCACACTTTACAATCATTACAGTAGATGAATATATAACAGCAGGTAAAGCCACATTTACAGATATTGCATCTTGCAGCATTTAGAGCATACTTATGATGTAGTAGTAGTAGGTATGAAGACAGCTGAGAATCTGAAAAACCTGATGACATATCGCACAACTGTGTGCAGGGCGATCGCTCACTGATGGTGCAGTGGATGGATGTCAACCAGCTGAGCCAGGAGGAGAACCTGCACTCTAAGTGTCTGTGTGTGGACCGACTGCCGCTGGACCTCTGTGACTCTGAAGAGCTGACGCAGCTTTTCTCTGAAACCTACAAACCTGTCTTCTGCCAGGTGAGTTTCTGTTTGTGAGTGTGTGTTTGTGTGTGTGACAGTGAGAGAGGATGTACATGCACAACAGATTTGTGAGCTCTTTGCAGTACTAGTATTTTGTTGAAAAGGTCATTAAATCTTACCTTATATTAAGAAAGTGTGCTCACCTCCAAATACGCAGTTTAGCAAGTAATACAACAGCCTAACAAACGTGTCTTGAGTTTTCACACCTCTAACAAGCAGGATCGGGAAAAAAGAATTGTGTGTCCAAGAGGTTATGGCTCATTGTGTCTGTCTGTGCTATGAAACCATGGTTAGAGATAAATGTTCCCAAATTCAGTTTTTAATTTTCTCATCGCCTCATTGCAACAGAAGCTTTAAAGAAAATGCACTTCACTGATAATGTCACATTAACTCCACTGAAGGATCTTTCATCATATAAATATAACACTCTTACTTTGAAATGATCCCCTCCTTCCACACCCTGTCAATCGAACACCACCAGGTGAGAGGTGCTGATTTAAAATTCAAGGGTCAGCGTCCCTATTGGCTGACCTCACAGTATCACTAAGCAACTGTTTCCATGGTGAGGTGTGGCTGCTGTGACACCAGCCCCACCCTTCAGCTCCCCCCCTCCCATTCTGCTCTGTGTCTGTTTTGTTACTTGCTCAGTTCAGCTGTGTTATATACCACTCTGCTCCATTACATCCACTCCACCCCCACATGCCCATTTAGACATCACTCAATGGGTATCTGTCATCTATTGCATTTCCAGTTTTAGCTCCACCCCTCTGCCCCACTCCCACATAGAAATCAATACACCCACATCATCCTGGTCCCATGATGCTTTGTGGGTGTTTAGCTCATGTTGCTTCACTGTTGCAGAGCCAGCAGGCTTTGACCTATGGTTCAGCGTTTTTTTTTTTTTGTTTGTTTGTTTGTTTGTTTTGTTTTTTGTACAGTACAGTATGTTCTTTGGAAAGTGTGTATTACTGCACCTCGTTATGTATGTCATGGAATACTTATAGAACAAACCTTATGAAACCCTTCACACCAGTAAAAACATGCAGAAATGGCATAGGCAGGGATATAAAAACATACAAGGTTGCATTCAAATGGATAGTATGTGGTATTATTTGACTTGCCTGTGTGGGACAGTGCAGCAAAGGCATTTTATCCACAACTGCTGCCTCAGGTTTGAGTGCTTGTGTGGGTTTACTGCATTAGCAGTGAAGAGGCCATTTGGATCAGTGGATGTGTTGCCAACTTGTGGGCTGATCTGTGACACTGCAGTGAGTGCAGCCACACAGGTAACAAAATGATTTAAACAATATGAAGAGTCAGCAGCCAATACAATAGTAGCAGCTCTGTGAGGCTACACTTTATCTAAATACTAACATTATCCTGCTAACAGGCTCTCAGTGACAGTGCTTACATGATGTTAGTAGGTGTAATGTTTAGTGTGTTCACCATGTTAGCTGAGCACATTACCATGCTAATATTTGCTAACTAGCACCAAACAAAATAGATGATATCAGTGTTCTGTCCTGTTGACGGGACTAGATGAAAATTCAGGGCATCATTAAAGTGATCACATTTCATTCTGGGGGGCACATGAATGTCTGCATCTAAATCCATGTCAATCCATCCAATAGTTGTCGAGATATTTAACTAAAAACCACAAATGTCATCCTCATGGTGGCGCTAGAACAATAGGTGGATCCTCAGTAGACTCCACCTCTGAGTCATACTGTCAGAGAGTGACTAAAAAAACTTATCTGGTGTGATATTAGACTAGCTAGTGCCTACATACATGTATATGCCAAGGTTAGAAATTTGTTACATCTCAGTAACTAGTCTTGTTGGAGCCTAAGGTGGATATTAACAAAATTGAATAACAGAGATTTATTAAAAGGAAATTTTGGAAGTCTCTCCATTACATAGTTTGTCTACCAGAGAGCACTGAATTTAGCTGTTTTGGAAATTTGGCAGAAGTTAATTTAAAATACAGATGATGATATATAGAGGGATATGCTTGCAGTCTGTCTGGTTTAATGTTTTTCACATTGTGAGTTATATATTTGGGCATCTTGGCAGCCAAGATGTTTAATATGCTGGCCATGTAGTCGCAAAATCTTTGGCTTAGTGACATACAAACATTTTGTACGTCATCTCCCCATCTCTCTACCTTCATTTTCTTTCTCCTCTCAAATTCCAAGAGCAGGCCAGAGGTCAGTGTCATCTACTAAATAAAACATCTTTCCTTAGATGTATTGCTTATGGACACTTAAATAGTTATGATACCTTGAAATGCAGTCTTCTTTGATTGCTGCATAATAACTTGTCTTCGATTATTACCTAATGTCTTACAGTCTTCAGCCCCAGTCTGTCTTATGTAAACCTTCTTCCTCCTCCGTGCACATAGGTAAAACTTAGCCCTCTTGTCACTTTTCCTTGTTCAGAGTGCACTTAACCTGTGGCCTTGGCCCTGAGTGTTATAATTCTGCTACCCACGAAAGGGCCCTCCAGGCAGCACTTTAGCTTGAGTCAGCCAGGAGAGATGGAGGGAGGAGAGGGTAAAGAATGTCAACCATATTAGAGGGACAGACAGCAGGATGGAGACAGTAAGGAGGGATGGGAAGAAGGAAGGATAGAGATGAGAATGCCAGACCTATTAGAGGGGATGGAAGGAGGAAGTAGAGGGCTGACGGCGTCAGGCCTAATAGTGGGTCAGAGAGAGATGGGGAGAGATGGAGAGCTGAGGTGAAACGATGAAGAGACGTAGAATGTCAATCATTAGTAAGAAGATCGTTTTTGCAACTGTAAATGTTATAATGATGTCTGAGAAGTTGAAAATTCACATTTACGCTCAGATTAAGAGAGAAAAAAGAACATATTTTGTTAGTAATATACCAATGACTGTAAAAGGGTGGCGATGAAGATGGATCGTGGGATAGATGGGTGGATGTTACAGAAATGGAGTACAGATGGAGAGAGCTTAATGAAAAGAATACCATCCACACTTTAGAGGCCACACAGTTAAGATTTAAGTAGGTGTCATATCCACTGCCCACTGTGAAGGTGTTGAATAGTCTGATGGCAGTGAGAACAAAGGATTTCCTGAACTGCTCAGTCCTGCAGTGCAGAGAGATGAGATGTTGGCTGCTCTGCTGTAGCTGCTTCTGTGGTCTGAAAGGATGCTGTGGAGAGGGTGGTTGGTATCGTCCAAGATGGCTGCATCTTACAGTGCATGCGTCTCTCCACAACAGTCCTCAGTGAGTCCAGACTCCTGCCAAGCACAGACCCAGCCTTTTTAAACAGCTTGTCCAGTCCCCTTTTGATCTTATCTGTGTATTTGTTATATTGTGTTTATTGTATATTTGTGTTATTTTTCTGTATGTTTTTTAGCAACAGCTGTGACCTTTTCTATAAGCAGCAGACAACCTTACAAAATATATCTGTCAACATTAATGTAAGGGGAAAGGGCTTAAAAGTTGTGCTGAAATGCTTATTCTGCTCTTTTAAGTAATACTTTTTCAACTATGGACAGTATGTAGTACTTACTGTACCGTCCTGAGTTCAGCAGAGCTTTGACATATGCTTTTTTTGACTTTGAAGTCGTTCCAGGGAAGGTTTGGAAAACTATGAAAAGACATCTACCACTGCAAACACATCCAGTTAGTGGTGGCGGTGTTGAATTGACAAACACAGTCAAATAGCAACACAGCTCCGACAACTGAGCAACAAAGTTGTCAACTACATCAAAAACAGAAGGGCCCCAATGTTTTTCTCACCACCAAGTAAAACAAAATAAAGTACTGAAGACTGTGGGATGAATCAGAGATAATTCTGGCTACATGTAAATATAGGAAGACTGAGAACTTTAATAAGTTGGCACAGATTGCAAAACAGATTTTAAAATGGGGAGAGATGGACAGATGGTTATAAAGATTGATGAAGAGATGGATAAACCACCCTAAAAATCTGCATTTTTTTAAGAATGAACCAAAGAGGCAGTAAAAGGAAAAACAACATAAGTTTTATTTTGCTGTCAGATAGCGTAGGCAGTTGCATTGTTTCATACAGAAGCAACAGAAAACAGAAAATATGAATATGTAATGTGTTTTACTCTGGAAAACATGTTCCTCACAATCATCGGCACTTATTGTTGCAATGATAATTAAAGTCTTCCAAGTACAATCTTAAGATGCTTGACATAATTATTACCCCCTTTGGTGAAACTCACAGTGCGTCAAAGTTTTATTCAAAGGAAAAATAATTCTGAGACAGTTGTCATGTTTAATGACATAATTTTCTCCACACAAAGCTGATGAAAAACCTCAACATTTGTTGTTTGGTGAATTTCAATTTTGTTACATCTTGGATCACCTAAGACTAATTAATTCTTGATTATTTTAATCTTAATTCTCCCATTTTTAAATAATAATTTTTTTAAAATAATAGTCACACCTGAACCCACTCAGTCTCCCTTCTTTTTTCACTCATCCAGCTTTCTTCATAAAGATCTTTACAGTTAAACTTGTCACTGTGATAGGTCATGTACCTTTCTTCACAGACAGCTGTGACAGGGCTGTCATGACCTCATCACTTGGTTCAGACAACTGATGTTGCCATTTAATCTCTCTCTCTCTCTCGCTCTCGCTCTCGCGCTCTCTCTCGCGCTCTCTCGCGCTCTCTCTCGCTCTCTCTCGCTCTCTCTCTCACACACACACACACAGCATGTATACACAAAGAAGGACCACAAACTGACAGGGGGGTTCCTCTGAGTCTTAGCCCTGCCAGTGACTCAGTCAGCATTTCTTGGCCGGGAACCTCAACTTGAGGTCAAGAGCTGTCAGGCACGCTGATAGCTAGCTTAGCATCTTTGGTTTCTCTATTCTACACACACACAACACACACACACAGACATAACTGACATCCTCTTTCCATCATTTTTTAAAAGAGTCAGTCCCTGCAGTAACCAGCTTTATCATCAAAGAACAAATCGACAAATTGATTTTCTCCTTAGAAACTTTCATTATGTGCTGTGCTGACAAATGCAGCACTGCACACAGTACCCCGAGTCTTTGATTCAACAACTCTGTGGCCTAAATGACTTCGGTGAAACTTACTCACTTATATTTGATATTTCTGCTGTTAAACCAGTTGTACTTAATGAGGGTAGACTAAACATTTCTAAAAAGTCAGCCAAAAAACTGTTAGTATAACAGCTATAACTAATGATTTTAATTTTCAATATTGATTAATCTGCATATGATTATATTAATCATCATATTTAATCTATGAAATGTCCGAACACGCCAAAAAATGCCAAAGCCCAGGGTCTTGCAATGTCTTTTTTTGGCCCTTCAACTGTCCAAAATCCAATATATTCAGTTTCAATGATATAAAACAGAGAAACTGGTAATTCTTAAATCAGTTGAAAGAGATCAGAATAGTTGGTAATTTTTTTTTCATCCATCCATCCATCCATCCATCCATCCATCCATCATTCTTCTTCGCCACTACCCAAAGCTCATGGCCATAGATGAGAATAAGAACGTGGATCAGCTGGTAAATTGAAAGCTTTGCCTTCTTGCTCAGCTCTTTTTTCACCACAGCAGTCTGGTACAATGCCTACTTTACTGCTGACGCTGTCCGCCTGTCAAACTCTGCCTTTTGATACCGATCTGCTGCTTCAGGAGGTTCCTGAGCTAACCAGGCCCAAAGGTCTCCTTCAGCTTCTTGGCTTCCCTCACTGATGCAAAAATACAGAAAAAATACAGAAAGTTGAATGTGACAAATCCAGTTACTAACAAGTAACAAAATCTATGCCAGGTCAGTGTAACATGCACTATAGGCTACTAATAAAAGTTGGCCCACATGCAAACTTAACACCTGATTTTGTCTAAATTTTTGTCTAAAGTTCATATTTCGGGTTTTGCTTTGTCACTGGGTTGGTATTCATCGTCTTCAGTAATATTTCTCTAATGGACTTCATTCCTCAAATCTGCAGGAAGACAACAACACCACAAAACAGCTTAAATTAACAACCAGCAGGTCTTGCAGATCTGATTCGATACTAAGGGTTTATTAACAGCAAACTCCACTGATCTCAAACCGCAGCATCAGATTTCAGAACTTACCTCTCACATTATTTTAGTACCACTTCTGTCCAAGATTAAGATTTTATCTCTCTGTGAAGTTAGTTTCTATGGCAGGCTGTCATACTGTGCAAGCAATAAAAGCTTAAAAAAAAAGTGCCAGCGCACTTTGACTTGACTAATTTGGTGGTAATGTCTGAGTATGTTGTCAAAACCAGCAATGGCAAATAATGTTTCAGTACAAACCAAGAGAGTGTGATGTAACATAATGTCTTACAGTAGCTTAGGGTAATTTTCAGCACACAAAAGTGTGTCTCCAACATTATGCAACAAAATGCATTCATTATACACCATGTACTGTCCTGTATATATGGTATGACAGTAGCAAGAATTCAGCACTATGATTGGTGACAGCCTAATTTCACCACTCTAGAGAATGGCAATATAAGCACATTGTTGGCATCTAATACAATTTAGCTAAGGTTTCACAACTGCCTCATTGCCTCTTTAATCAGTGTCAGCACACAGAAGCCAATATACATGAATCAGTCCAGTCCAAATTCAAGGTCAAGACTGAGTGCAGTGACCATGATGTCCATCATAAGAACAGTGATATACACAGTGATCACAGGCAGTGTTGTACTATGCAAAGATCATATGAAGTGCTACAGTGGAGGCCACAGTATGACCTTTACAAGGACACACACTATTCACTCTAGATGTTAGCCCTGTCCTTCGTGAGATGCTGTGATTCAAACATCATACTGTATAATGGGCTTTATAGTGCAGTGGGTGAGTTTCGTCCGTTATTCCAACACGTTCTGTTAATTAGACTGATGCAGTGTAATTACACTTTGCAGGAGAGGAATTTCTTCTGGGCCAATCTCTTTGATTTACATCAAGAATAAGTTATGGGATGACATTCCCATTTTAATAATTTTTCTAAATCACACCTTGAGGACAAGGTAGAGCCATACATTGCAGTAAAAGAAAAAGGTACAAGACTTAAGAGCTCCCAATAAAATAATTTCATTGTAAAGACACACTAACAATACTTTAATCAACATCAAAAATCATTTTTATCCAGCCTTTAATATTTTAAACAAAATGATGAAGAAAAATCCAACTTCTGTATTGGGAGTCCTTCTTATGTTTTATTGTTACTTGTTCTCTGTCCAGCACCTGGAAGAACTCCAGATGTTCACCTCTCAGTTTCCATACGTTGACATCTTCATATCTCACCTGTAATGGCAAAGTTGCTTTATTGTTGCCGTGCACATGTTCAGTCTGTGCAACAGCGGCTGGTCCCTGCCAGCATAAGACAGACAGCAAAAATACAAAATGGATTTAGTTGTGCATTTACTGAGAATACACACACATGAACACACAAAGAGAACCAAGCAACAGCTGGGATATACAAGACTCACATACAGTCCACACATGCCTGCTTTTAGATTTGCATAATCATTGTGCAGATTGGTTGAATATTTTATATAGTGTGAGTGCAGTTGGAGTAAAAATTTGAGTACAGAGATGCTCACTCAGTCCTTGCATAATTACTTGCACATACACACACACACATTCACACACACTCACACACACAAAGTTGATGATAGCTTCAACTCCATTTGGTCATAATCCAGTTTGATATGCAACGCATGTTTCACTTTACCCACATCCACAATAGTCTGATCTGTTGTGTGCACACAAAAATAATGATTAGCAAGTTTTTATTTGCTTTCCCTCCTGTCTTTTCTGTCTCATATCCTCCATCAACCTCCTCTGCTCCACCTCTCCACTCTATCAATCAATCACTGACGTTTTTCTTCTACACTCCTCTCTCCCTCTCCTTTCCTCTCACCCATCCATCCATCCATCCATCCATCCATCAAGTGGTAGAGTGGTTCAGGTCATTTCCATACAGTTTGCTTAATGTATGCTGACGATAATAGCCTATCGGCCTATCGACCTACTCTTCACACACACACGCACACACACACATACGCACCCACCCATTTTCCTCACTCATTCCCTTCCTCCATCCATCCTCTGTTCAGACCGGAGGGAACTGCAGACAAATGGAGGGGAAGGAGGGGAGGAGGAAGTGGAGGGCCACTTGATTGAACGCTGATGGTAACAGGCATCAGAGCTCAGGCTGAGTGCAAATACATTTGTCTCCCACTGATTTGTAATCTGCCCACTTTTACAGTAAAAGTATCTGATTTGATTGTATCACATATTCGTGTAATTATATGGTAATTGTTAAAGTTTGATTAAATTGTTAAAGTGCAATTACAAATCCTCTGAAACTTATTGATTTGTGAACCTTGCTGTAAATGTTCTCAATATTTAAGAGCTGAAACTGTTGACTAATCAGCAGAAAAAAATGTTTCAAGCAACATTTTTGATCACTAATAAATTGTTCAGTCATTTTTATTAACGCAAAAATACCAGAAATGTCATTGTACTAGCATCTCAAATGGGAATACTTAGGGGTTACCGTGGATTTCTTTGATAATAAACTGAATATCTTGGGACTGTTAGTTGGACAAAACATCAATTTGAAGACATCACCTCAATCTTTGGGATAGTATTGGGTATTTTTGACTATTTTCTGATAGTTTGTAAACAATAAATTGAGAAATAACCAGCAGTTATAGATATCATGTTTGTATTGTTATAACCTTATAACCTTTGATGTTTTGCAAGTCAGAAGCTTTAATAAATAGTTTCAATTTTGTACAAGTTAGAGCTTCCTGATGCATTTATTTATGAAGTAAGGCTGTATAACTGATTACTTTGAATTATTTGTTCTGGATTATGTTTTTATTTTTATTTTTTTAATTTTTAATTTTTTATTAATCAACCAATGGGTTAGTCACTAAAATGTCAGAAATGCTGGAAAATGTCCGTCACAGAGCCCAGGGTCTAAAGTGACATCTTTTAAATTGCTGCCTGTCTGCCTGCCAGTCCAGTTCCCAAATGTATTTAATTTCCAGTGATACCGAACATAAAAAAGCAGCAAATCCTCACATTTGAGACGTAAACACCAGCAAATCTTCAGCATGTGTGCTTGATAGATGTCTTAAATGAGTATTCAGTTATTAATTTTTTTCAGCACACAAAAGCATAATGTTAATTTTCTGTTTGTCTAATGGATAACTAAGAGTTTTACAATTATTATTAAGTATAACTTTATTTCAGGTAGACCACTAAAGACATGCACACCATCAGCATTTAACATACTATCATCAAACCACCTGCTACATGTTGCCGTTGGTTAATTTCTCCCTCCAGCACCAGACCTCTCTAGTTCTGTTTTCTTGTTAACCACCAATCCCAGGACATATTGTGCACTGTGTATCATGTGTATTCATGTCTCTGTGATCGTGGTAACATGCTGGATTCTGTTCTGAATCTCTCACTTGCTGATTGGTTTTCATTCACTGACTAGCCTCAAAGCCTGTTACAAGTATAATAGAAGAACTGTTTATTGCTAGAAATGGTCAAATGAAGTGTTTCTGGGACTGCTTGTAGAGTCTTGGACTGAGTGAAACTATGGTAATTCTCCACCTGTTAACACCATAATCCTCTGGTAGCACATTATGGCTGTGACTAAGAATCAGACTGAATGTTTTTCTGTTGCACTGCCTGCTGTTGGACGGCACAGGGTGTGGAGCTCTACGACATGTTGAGACTGCAATATAGGCTTTTGTGACTGTAGACATTTGAGAACAAGGGCACTTTTCAGACCTTGTTGAAATTACTGCAAGTAAAAACTAGTGTTTTCTTGCGTCATCTTGTTCTTTTTTCCTCTGGCTCAAAAGCTAAATAGATTTTAATTCCTGACTTAATTGTGAAAACAGTTGTGAATATGACTGTGAATATCACTCTTGGAGTCGTCAACTGGATCTACAATCAGTTGCTTCACTCCAGTAGTGTATTATTATCAGTGTCATTGTGAGTTGCATAAAACACAAACATCATGCAGATTTGTTTGTTTCAGCTGAAATCATACTTTACTCTGATTTTATACCATTACCACCTACTTTTGTTACACTTGATCTGTGTTACCAGATGCTTTAAGAGGCCCCTCAAACATGTTTTAAGATGTAAAGATGCTTTGTTTTGAATAATTATTTTCTTATGGTTGCAGCACAAAAAAGGTTCAGTTAAAATAACATTTTCACCTTCTTCCTCGCTTAAAAAACAATATATGATTAACGGCTTGATACAAGATGTGTGCACCGCAAGGTTCAAGTTTCACATTATACTTGTGTAACTAACCAAATGAGCCAAGATTAGTTTCAAAACTAGTCGTGATGGCACAGAATTGTGCTTCTAATTCAGATTGAAGATGAGGACAGAGAAACTTTCCTCTTTCAATAGATGAATGTGTAAACAGCCTTTTCTGCACAGTGAAGGTCAAACATCCAAATTAAGTAACAATAAATAAATAAATTTTGTGTATTGGGAGTCTTGACAGTGTCTCAGTGTACACATCCTTTTGAAAGGTGAGATAAATCAAGCACTCGTCATTCATTTTTTCTAGTACTTAAATTGAAATTATCTACTACTAAGAATAGGTCATGTGGTGTGTTTTAACCATAAGCCTTTAGCTCTTTGCCACTGTCGTTCAATATCATCCATTATCTTTACAGTATTAGCCTGCCTGCATTATTTAGCTGCTCCTCACACTGCAAATGACTGAACCTTCTTGACGGAGAAGTCAATCCTCTTCGGAAGTAATGTTACTGGTCAGCAGTATCCTGAGGGAGCCGTTTATTGACCAGTAACCATAAAGAAAATGTGATAACATTGTGCCATTAACTTTCCATGTTGGAAAAAGGACGGATGTTTCATTGGATGTGGCCATTAAGTTGGAAGCAGGAGATTATTTGGTTTAGATCAGCACCCATTTTTTTTGCTGCTTTTACACATATACGGAAGGTGTGTGTGTGTGTGTGTGTGTGTGTGTGTGTGTGTGTGTGTGTGTGTGTGTGTGTGTGTGTGTACACACACAGTTACTCCCTGGAGCAATGCAGGAAGAGCAAGAGGATGCATCTCTTGCATCATGTAGTTGTTTTATCTTTCGTTTTTTGTCTTGTCAAAGGGAGCTGAGAAAAGCTATTTTACCTCCACCACAACACAGTTATCTGTCAGTTACTGTCTGTCATGCACACAAACACGAATTAAACCACACACACACTGGAAGTGTATAGGTTCTTGTTCAAAATCACATTTGTAACTTTCGTCTTCTATAAGCTCTTGGTGGTTTATGTGTGTGAATTTATATTTGATGAATGGATTTGATGATGGAGTACATCGCTATGGTAACTTTGCCTGTATGGATAGCCTGCTCTGGAGGAGCTTGAGTTTTGGGCTTTGAATCCAAACGTGTAAAATGATCTGCCAATCACATTTCTGGATAAATTGTATTACTATTCCTAGAAGGAGCCACAAACTTGCAACAGAAATAGAAAACAGGCTGTTTGTAGAGACCTCCTTTACTTGCCCAGGTGATTTATTAAAAGATGAAATAAATGAAAGTAGTGTTTCCAGGCATTTTACCCTCTCTGATGAGAAAAAGGAGACTTCTATTAAGCAGCATGCAGCTTATATTAGATAATTTGAATTATCAGTGAGTAACTTTCTTCTTGCATATTGAAGGAAAAAGCCAGTATTAAACACATTTACTCTATTAAAACCCCTGTTGGTGATAATGCCTCTAGTGTGTTCAGTTTTTATTTCTGCAGATAACTGAAGTATGAAAGGAAAAACGAGCATTAGACATTAGGTTTTAGTATCACATGAGGCAGAGATTCTTCTCTCCTCTTACTGTAGCAGTAACAAGTGTTTGTGTTGTGTTACATGTTTGGACATAATTCTTGTGCCTCCACTGCTGGCAACAACAGATAGCACTGTGAGCACTGGCCTATCTGTCCGCCATGGTTACAGGTTTCATCTGACCCACTTGCTCCCAAACGAACAGCTCCAGTGAAGCACTTCAGATCATCCATCCCTCCATCACATGTGCCTGCTTATCAGCTTGGGGTTGCAGAGTGCTGACTTCTATCCAGCACACCGGGGGAGGGATAACATACAGCCTGGACAGGTTGCACTACATGTTCTTGGATAACGGGAGGAAATCAAAACCCACGCAGACATGAAGAAAACCTGAATACTCCACACAGACACAGCTGACCTCCAGATTCAAACGCAGGACCTTTTTGCTGCGAGGAGGCAGCACCAATAACAGAGGTAGAAAGATGGAGAAAAGGGAGAGTCAGAGAGACGGATATGAAACCCAGCAAAGGATGCAAGTTGGATTTCAATATGCCATATTTCAGCTTTGTTGTGTATGTCAGTGACTTTTTTTCCCCCTTTTTCTTCTTGACTCAGAAGCCAAGTTAAAACAAAGCATAATCACTCTCATCACTTCAATATCTAATGTAACCCTTAAAAGGAAACCAACACATCTTCAGGGAGCTGGCTTTGACTTATAAGCAAAAGTATTCTAAATGAAGTGGGCTGATTGCTATTCTGATATGTGGCATTGTGCAGAGAGGAAGACGAGAATTTTAGTAAAAATCTGTAGTTTTGGAGATTTCCTGTAAACGAATGAGAAGATGGAGCTATTCTAATCAGACATTTGAATGGGTAAACAAGCGGCAAATCAGACCACAGATCTCACAGAGGTCGGTCGAGAAAATGAAGATATAAAACAGTGGAGGCTTAATGTATAATAACTTTTCTTGGAGGCAGAGTTGGTGCAAGCATAAATAATGTTATTGGTTAAATAAACTAAGTTGAGTTTCTCCTACCCTGAAGCACAAAATAAGCACAATTCATTGTGTGTATGCTGTGTGTATATGTGAGGGGTTGACAGTGGAGCCGATCAATACCAATTACTTCACTATGTGCTGAGATTTGTGACTCTGAAAACACACTTTTTCTAGCCTTTACTCCATCCTCTTGCCAAAAAGGAAATGCCAAAAACTGTTTGTTGAAGAATGTAGTATTGTTTTTACTTTTGACTGAGGTTATTTTAGGTTGGAAATTTAAGTTGACAATATGCACATTTCCACAAAATTCAATTTAAAAAGATGTAGCATTCATTAAAAAGTTAGTTGTCATAGTTTTAATTTCTCTCATGTCTCCCAGCTTGCTCAGGATGAGGGCAGCCCGGTCCGAGGCTTCGGTGTGGTGGAGTACGAGAGCGCAGAGCAGGCCGAGGCCATGCTGATAGAGATGGACCGAACACTGGTGGGAGGACAGGAGGTCCGTCTGTCACTCTGTACCCCTGGAACCTCAGGGAGAAGCACCCTAGCTGCACTCATCGCCGCCCAGGGTATGGTGAGTATGATGGACACGAGCGCTGCATATTACATATATTACATCATATTACAGGCACATAGCCACTCATACTGCATACTGTGCATTCAAGTGTTCACACCCCTTCAGTTCTCTTCATAGTTTATGTTGCATCTTTCTGCTAAAATTAAAAAAAAAAAAATTTTAAATTCCCCTCAATCTTCACTCAATGCCCCATAATGACAGAGCAGAATTTAGCAAATTTATTAAAAATGAAAAACTGAAATATCACATTAACATAAATATTCAGACCCTTGAAGTTTAGCTCTGATGCCTCCCACTTCTCTTGATCATCTTTGAGATATTTCTGCAACTTGATTGGAGTCCACCTGTGGAAAACTGAGCAGATAGGACATGATTTGGAGAGACACACACCTGTCTATGTAAGGTCTCACAGTTGAGAATGCATATGAGTGAAAAAATCAAGCCTTGAGGAGGATGGAACCACCTGCAGAGCAAAGAGACAGGATGGTGTCAAAGCACAGATCTGAGGAAGGCTACAACAAAAATCTTCTGCATTGAAGGTTCCCAAAAGCGCAGTGGCCTCCATAATTCTTACATGGAAGAAGGTTGGACCAACGAGGACTCCTCCTAGAGCGGGCCGCTTAGCCAAACTGAGCAATCAAGGAAGTAAGAGAGCTGACCAAAAATCTGATGGTCACTCTGGCTCCGGTGTGGAGATGGAAGAAACTTCCAGAAGTAGAGATAAGAACTTCCTCTGAAGGGAACTTAGACTTTGACCCTACAGATGGACACTTCATGAATACCAGCAGCAACAGAAGCAGCAAGTGATTGCAGAAATTTTAGAAGAGCTGAGAAATTTAGCATCTGGCAAGGCGAAAGGATAACAGGGGCAATGCAGCTTAAATACAAGGGATGCATTGGATATAGAAATATAATAAGTAGAGTATGTTATGTGTGAGTACAGTAGTACACTCAAGTTGTCTGCCTTAACTAGCAGGCGCTATTGCTGATTTGTAAAGAGCTGTTACAGTACACGCAAAACAGTGGTGATGAAATAATATTTGGAAGTAGCAGCCAAAATGAGCAGATCCAGCTCCGCTTCAGTTCCAATTCCACTGAAATGTAAATAGGTAGAATAAAAAATAAATGAAACACCATGCGTTTCCTCAAATCTGGCAGTCCATACACTGTATCACTAAAACATCGGACTTCCCAGGCTCACAGATGAACACACAAATAAGCCAACATTGTCACAGCTACATCTAATTGTGAAGCCACCACCAGCTGGTTATTGCACATCCAGTGTTGAGATATACAGAAGTTTGACATGGCGCACATGCATAAACACCCGCTGGCTGAAATAGTCTTTGTAGCTGTAGTGTCCCTCCTACACAGTGCTGTGGTAGCAGAGAGGCACTGACAGGATAATTATAGTTCTATAGACTGATTGGGCTCCTCCACTGTCTCCTTCTGCCTGAAATAAACCAAACTCGCAGCCTGTGACACAGAATGACATTCATACAAACAGACATACATTCAAATAGATACACAACAACAGACTTACACATACAAGATGTAAATACAAGTGAGACTTCTAGTCAGTTGTAGAAAAGGAACAATACTTGTTAAACTTCATGAGTACATGGATTTATATATAACTAGGAATTCAGTGGTACATAATTTAGATAAAAAGAAAAACATTTCATCCTGAGTCTTGGTGCTTGGCATTCAAAATCAGTCGCATGAGCTTGTTTGTGTGTTTATGTAAGGGACAGATACTGTGGTGAACAGGTTTTAGAATACTGCTGCTTTTCCTCAGCAAAAGCCAATGAGATTTTTTTTTTCCATTGGTTTTTTGGGTTATTTGCAGAAAATAAGCTCTAAAAGTTTGATACTCACACATTTTGTTCAGCAGGATAATCTTCACAAAGAACACTTTTATTATTTTTGAAGCCTAAATACAACCATTTTTTTAACTTCACATTTGTATATTTTGTGTTGATTACTTTATATTTTGTTTTCTTTTTTCAATGCGTCAGTTGTTGTATCGACCCACTGTGTTATTCCGAGCAGCCAGAGGTGGCTTCAATTTAATCAGTTCCATCTTAATAGGAGCTACTGTATGCAGCGAGCCCACACAGTACAGTACAGCAATATGACCTTCCAATGAGTCCAATTAAGTCTAATAACCCAAAGTTAATAATGGCACTAATAATGTCAGTAATAATTTGCGATGTGTTTTTCACATTTTCTCTTGGACAGCCTATAAGCGAAAAATTCAACAATGTCACTCCTGTCACGTGGAAATCTTTAATTATATTTTCACATGAATTGCAGATTCATGGTTCATTATGAGTTACCCATAGGCAATAGAAAACCATTACAGCTTACTGGTGATAAATATTTTAGATCACACTAATTGAGGTTATGGAGGGCTACAAATAAAAGTCGGAGCTCATAACTTTGAAAGTCCCCTGCTCCAACATTGTAAAACCAATTTACACAAAATGTCCTGTACACATTGACCAGCACATCACGTTACATTAACCCAGTGAGAATGCTAATTTACTCAATCTTGAATTTGAAACTGCGGCACCATCAAATTTTGATGTGAAGTGACAGACAGCAGTGTCCTCTGATTTTTATTCACAGCTGTTGCAGGATAAGAATCATCAGGTGCAGTTAAAGAGGTTGTAGCCTTGAGATGGATGGGTCGAAAATTACAGGTTGAAAAGCAGAGCAGTAACGGTCACAGCTCTAATTGCAATGAAGAGGATAAGAAGACAGAGAAAATGTTTCTGAATAAATTAGCTGAGTACGATAAGGCTGACTTGAGGATGAAGGAAGACACAAATTCAGTTAGTGGGGGATTGATAGAGAGGTGGACTGGAGGAAGCAAGGAGAGACAGAAAGAATTTTGAGTCTGAGAGGACAGCGAGGTTACATTAGTATCCTAAGGCTCCTTTAAGATTATCGCAGGGAATGTGAGCAGCCGGTAAAAGAAACATCAGACCTTCAGAAAGAGATCAAGGCCTACTCCCAGCTACAGTTCTCTGAGGCAGTGTAAACGCTGAGGACCAGATGGCCTCCTCCTCCCTCCTCCTTTCTTCTCCCTCCATCCCTCTCCTTACGTGATACTTCTCACCTTCCCTTCTTCGCGGCTTCCTTACCTCCCTGGCATGTGTGTGTGTGTGTGTGTTAGTGTGTGGGTGTGTGGCTGGATTTTGTGCCAGTAGCCAAACAGACTGATGCATGCTGACATTTTCTCCAACCGAAAGAGAAAGAAATGAGAGAGCATTCCTCCTCCTCCTCCTCCTCCTCCTGTCAGCCTCCCCCCTCTCTCTGCCTTCCCTTGAAAGACGCTGTCAGCTATGACTGGCCTTGTTCAATATCGACACACACATGCACACACATGTGCAAATGCCATTTTTTCTTGCTGTAACACAAATACATATACTGTATGTGTGCACCAGACTCTCCTCTTCCTCTCTTGCTGACAGGCTGGAGTCAAACCCACTCCATCCCCATCAGTAATGCTTTCTCCTCTGGATGTGACAGGGAGGAAGCAAGGTTGAGTTGAACTGCAGTCATGCTGTGGCACAGGGGCAGATGAGGAGGAAATATCCCCGTCCTGCTAATGTTGTTTTCAATAGCCGTCTCTTTGGGCCAGTCAGCGAGTACTGCAGCCACACTGTCAGTGCTGAGGAGGATCTACCAGAGCAAACGCTGCTCCATTCGATTTGACACAGACAAATTCAATAGGATTTCATTTGAGTCTGTTGAATTAAATTTCCGCAGCTTAATGAGTGATTGAATTCATATTTGGGAATGTGCCTTACAGTATGTTTTCTGATTAAAAACAAGTCAGCAGAGATCTGTTTAGTTCCTAGAAATTCAGCTCATGTCAAATTAAATATAAGCTTTACTGGTAAAGGGGGGAACACAGAGTATGTCTCTGAAATTGTTTTATGTGTACTTGGAGAAGAATTAAATGAAACACACAGCAACAATAACATTGTGAAGAAAAACCTGAGCAGCACAAAACAAGCAGGATGAAACAAGAGCCAGTGCTAAAGAAATACTGTACATACTGTAGACTGACAGGAAGTGCAGGCTGAAAACCTAAGTCAATGACTCTACTACACTGGTGTAGACACTTTTACTTAGGCCTTAGTAACATTTTTAAACACCTCAGATGCGAGTACAAGTTGTGCATTCTGGAAGCCAGGAGACACATACCATATAACCACATACTCCCCTCATTAACCTCATCATCAGTCTCTTCACTATCAGCTGTTCCATAAAGGTGAAATGCCTAAAGAATAATCCTTAAAACTGTGAATTAAAAACAGTAACACTGCAGTCAAAGTATCCAAAAGACATGACGTACTTTATATGCACACTCTGTGGAAGCCAATCACAAGTGAACAAGATGTGAAGCTTGAATTGCTACACCTTGATCAGAGATCGTTTTGAAGTGGCATGTGACTTTGAAGAGACACTTCTGAGCTGTATGAGCTGCACACTTTCGTATGAACAGAAAATTTGTCCAGCGCAGAAATTGCAGAGCTGCTCTTTCCTCCACACAGAGTCGATATCCATTTTTATATACGAAACCTGTAACACTTCTATCTTCACATATAAATTCACATTATGCATCTTTAAATCTATCTATACTCTCTTTTCAGGATCAAGTCTGCCACATGATCAAAGCAAAGTATTTAAAGGCTCTAAAAACTAAACATTTTCTCATGAGCATCTTACTGTGAAGCATAGCACTGTGCACACACTGTGCTCCGTTCACTGGTTTTAAGTGGGTGGGGAAAAATGAAAACAGCTGACATCACATATTTCTGTGCACCAATAAGTAATAACAGTTTCGGTCTGGTTTGCTTTGTATATTACCACTGAATCTGCCCAGTAATGTTGGTCATTTTGCATTTCATAACAAACGTTTAATTTTTATTGGAAATGCATTTTGAAACCATCTTTGAAGAGGCTTTATAGTTTCACTTGCTTTCACATGTGACTGGTTTGCAAACTGTACAGTGTACTGTGAGGTAGTCAAAAGTTTCTTGTGTGTTATGCATAGTGTGTTTTTCTTTTATTCACACCTCAACCTCAGAATAAAAATGGCACAAAGACAGACATATGAATTACAGTGTGTGTTTGAAAGGTGCCCTCTACTTTTTCTCAAGTTTCTCCTTAAAGTTTTTTCTTCCTTATTGTTTTTCCTTTTTCATCCCACCAACCTCCTACCTCAGTTTCTCAAAGTCTGTATCTTTTTCTTACTTGTGTTTTATCTTTTTTGACATTGCAGACATATTCTGATGATGTAAACTTGTGTAATGATTACCACAGCCATCAGGGGCTCCTAATGACAAGATCAAAACATACTCTGCTGCAGACACATACATAAATACGCTCATACACACACAGTCCCACTTTTCTTCCGCTGACTTATGTATGTATGATTGTTTCTTCTCCAGATTCTGAGTAATAGGAAAGGTCTTCTACCAGAACCAAACCTGGCCCAGTTGTTGACGAGTATGACCAACCCTGCTGCCCTGCAGATCCTCATGAGGCCGTACCACACTGGGAAAAGAGGAGGTATGATAGTGACAAGTACTCTTGCATGGAGTGCAGATAATCATTTGACTAAATTGCAAGTCCTAAAACTAACTACAGATATTATATTTACATGTTTTTTACATTACATTTTACTACATTTTTACTCTGCTCCTGAGTAGTCCTGAAAAGCTCTGAATTCAGTTTTCTTAAAAAGAAGATATTAAAAAGTCTTGCCTGCCGCAAACGGTAACATTAGTGATGTAGTACTTGGTACTTAGACCAAGGTCTCCTACTGCACTGAAGCTTTAGTGTTGTCCCTTATTTGTAAGTTGCTTTGGATCAAAGTGTCTGCCAAATGAGTAAGTGTAATGTAATGATAACTTCTGGCTATTAAAGACTAGCCAGGAAGCTCATTGAATAGACTCATAATGAACAAGTGTTTTCAGCAAAAATTTAAATTAACTAATGAATTATTTATTTTTTTAACTGGTTTAACTGCTTTTTTTTGGATCCAGGCATTTGTTGGATAATGAGACAACAGGCCCATGGGCATAAACAAGTGAAAGGTCCCCCACCTATATTGGGCCCCCTAGGCTGAAAGGCTTTGCGTGGTTGTTTTGCATCGCTTTGTGTCTCTCGTGTTGTGTCTCTCTGTGGTCATTTTATGTCTCTTTGTTGTAGTTTTGTTTCTCTTTGTGGTCATTTGGTGTCCCTTTGTTGTAGTTTTGTGTCTTTTTGTGGTTATTTTCCAGTCTTATTAGTCTATTCACTGAGCTCTGTGACTTGCCCAGGGGACCCCTGACCTCTTGGCCTATGCCCTGTAGGCCTGTTCAGTAATCCATGCATGGGTCTTGGTTACATTAATTGATTAAATATATTACAAGGAATTATTGTATACAGCTGGAATGTACTATATAAATGCCATTCAATTAATGTACTTCAATGTCTGTTTTACGCCGTCCTTGAACTGGTATGACTGTGAAAATAGTTACTGAATTACATCCTATGTGGTATAAAAGGTCTTAAATTTGATTTGAACTGCAGACATTTTTTTTTTTATTATCCAACTGTATTATTATAATTATTATTATTACTATGATGTACAACACCTTTGGCTATTTTTGTATTGGTATGCCTCATGTGCAAAAGCCTTGCACTGATAGAGTAGTAATTTCATAGCTTGCCCTGACACACTGTATCAAGAGCTGAAATGGATGTTGGTGCACCAAAGGAGAGTGTTGGTACAGATCGACTGGCCCAGATAAAGATAAAACACATGCACTCGAAGTTGGAGGTGTGGTGGTTAGAACAGACAGCCACTGAACAACAAAACAACAGCAGTGTGATTGTAAGAAAACCGAAAAACAAAAATGATAAACACATTGTCAGGCCTCACTCCTGAACTGACAATTACAAAGCATTGAAATTGCTTTGACACAGTGTTTGCTAACTTTTTTTTTTTTTGTGCAACTGAAACAAAATAGATACATATTTAACATCTAAGAAACGGTGAAATCAAAGCTGTACTTTCCAAGTTATATATGCCTCTAATCTCTCGTTATATGCCAAATATATAATATGAGTATTTTTAAATCAGAATCCCTCTCACTTATTTTATTGCAAAATGTAAAAAACAATTGCGACCCATCTGCCTGCTAACACCTCCCTGTTTTCTTTCCCTTAAAACTTGAATATAATGAGCATGTACTTAATTACTATAGCACTTAAAACTTTCTCCATGACACTTACAATGGGTACCAAATTGCATAGGGCTTTCTTGGAAATCCTAGTAAATTACTGCTAAATACTGGCTATTTTAGGATATTTTGAGGACATTTTCCAGTAAATTAACAGGAAAATATAGGATATATAAAATGAAGCATTGTCAACAAGCTCTGTTTCACAGTGACATAGTGAAGGTTCACTAACGTTATAAACAAAGTGCAGTGTGGGAAAAATAGAGTGCATGAAAAAAAAAGATGAACTCTTTACTCTAAATGTCAAGTTTCAGCTCAGACACAATATGTTTCCAAAACAATTTAAACTGAAAAAAACTATTTCAAGCTATTTGTCAATGTCTTTTTGTCTTTTCTTTTTTTTTGTACATAGATTTTAGTGTAAATCTCTTTGTAACTAACAACTAAAAACGTGCATCTCAGAATAGCATACTTCTGCCCATTTGAGATTAAACTTGCATGCAAGCTGCATATTTTGAATAATCTTTATCTAAATTGTAAGGCATATCAGTGTCCTGAACTTGTTCATCTGAGTAGTATTTCCACTCCGGAGGGACTTGAGTTGTAATCAGAGATTCACTGTACAAGTCTGCTCGTCTGTTAGGCCCTCCTATATACTGTAATCACTTAGTCGACGGCTTCATTATTTGATGAATGGCTAATCAGGTATTAAAATGAAATCGTGTGACATTAGTGGAACAAATGAGAACAGGAAGAAGAGAAGATGGGAGAGGTGGGGGAGCTCTCTTAAAGAAGAGCAAGCACAATTAAAGTCTAAAATTAGGTCCTTGATTAAATGTTAAACTTTCTCTACCTATTCTGGAGGAAGCTACCATTAGCATTGACGCTTACATTTATTATGAGGAGGCCTTTTGATTCAGAGAAGTAACACGCACACACACAAGCCAAAGAAAGGGGGTGTATACTGTATGTGTGCAGGAGTAGGGTGGCACTTGCCTGGAGGTGAGAGATGCCTTGTGATTCATTTTATCTGACATCAGTCCTGAACATGGAAAATTTTTTCAGGTATGTGAATGTGGGTAAACCCTCCTAAATTTTGGAAACTTCTATGTCACACCAGTTAAAATCAGTGACAGCCAGTTCGGCCAACATAAACTTCTTAATGTTGCCTTGGTGATTTGATAATCAAAAGGACTGATTATTCTGTCTCCACTCATAGAAAAACTGCTAATTCAATTCAAAGTATTCAGCAC
Source organism: Trachinotus anak (assembly GCF_046630095.1). Taxonomy (NCBI): domain Eukaryota; kingdom Metazoa; phylum Chordata; class Actinopteri; order Carangiformes; family Carangidae; genus Trachinotus; species Trachinotus anak. Next base: position 21,974,760 of record NW_027273861.1, read on the forward strand.
TAAGAAAAGAAGAAAACCACAAAAAGGTTTTGAAATAGTTGTAACAGCATAGACAGCAGGACACAGCTGTAACCACTTCATCTGATTTCCCACCAACCAGCACCAAGCTGAACACACCTCCAATTAGAGCTTGAAAACAAATGTTGGCCTTTTAGGTTTTTACCCAGAGCAGCAGCAAAACTGTAAAAACAGTATTGAGCAACAAATTCATGATAGTGGTTACAATTTCTTAAAGGATGAAACACCATTAACAAGAGTTCAACCAAAGGCATCGTAAGTATGAATAAAAACGTTAACAATAAAACTTCAAAAGTACGATCAAATTAAAATTCATTATATTTTCTTTCCTCAATGCAAGATCAAAATTCAGCCAAATAGGAATCAAAACAAACTGAGAGTTAAAGTAAGGGTTAAATACATATCAGTTAGTCCAGCAGTTTTTCCCATAAGCTGCTGTGCCAACAGCAAAAGCTACTTATTCCGCATATATGTATCTACAATACTTAAGTGAAAATGCTACACATAACATCTGACTAACAACACAACTCAAAAACTGATCTACATTTTCACCATTGCTAAATAAAGCAGTTTGTAGGAAATCCATACAATTAATGTTTAGAGATGAATTTGTTTGCGTAACACATCTTTGCATTGCATACCTTTTTCTTTTCTTTTTTTTTTTTATTTCCTTTTTTCTGAGTTACACACTTGGATTACAAACACATCTCGAAAAAAGAGCCTGACAAACATTAGCAATATGCATTTAACAGCCAAGAACACACAGTAACAGTCTCAACTGTTACATTAAAACCAGCTTCATTAAAATCTATGGACTAGATGGGGAATTCTGCTCTGAGCTCACCAGCAGCTATTGTGAAGTCAGGGTATTTTACACCCTTTTTGATTCTTTAAAATTTGGGGAATGTTTTCATAACGGTCTCATCAATACATCAACACACACTGACTATACAATGTCTATAATCTTTTAGTTTTTTAACATTTCTGAAAAACTGCCAGGGAGGTAAATAAGCTAGAGACTCTTTGAGGAAACTGTCAGGAGCAATAAGAGTAAATAAAGACAGACTGTTTGAAAAAGTTTGAATTTAGAATTTTTCTGCTTTTGCTTTCTGTTTTTTGTTTGTTTTGGTTTTTTTTGATAGAGCTTCTTTTCAATGATGTCTTCAACATCAAAATGTAATTTATACTTTGAAAAAGTGTGAGGGAGGCAGTTTGCTGTGTGCACCAACATAATATACCAGTATTGCTTTTTTGGGCTTGTTATAAAACATAGGGCTGTGTGATTGCTTGAAATGTGCTGCAAATGACTGATGGATCAGTTGTCTGGCTAATAATTCTGCCTGCGTATGGCTGTTGAGATGATGATTGATTAATGCATGCGTGGAAGCATAATTTAAAAAAAGAAAATCACACAGAGGCACTGAGTGATTAATTTATTTGTTGTTTCTCTGTGTTTTTAGGGAAGTATGGGCGTCACACCAGCCTGCCGTTCCTCAGACCTCCTCTTACCACAGCTCTGCTCACACTGGGAAAAGCACACCAGGTCACAACCATATCAGCATCTGTGTGGGGTTTTTTTTAAAGTTTTTTTTAATATGTTGATGAGTTTGTTACAGTAATCTCTATTTTTCTTTTACTTTGCAGAATGCTATGCTTGGTAATGGACTCGTCCTCCAGAACCTCTTGCATATGCAGCTCGCACAACAACAGCTTCTTCACATCAAAGACAAACGCATCAGTAGCGTAAGACACCTGTTGTTGGTGTGTGTGTGTGTGTGTGTGTGTGTGTGTGTGTGTGTGTGTGTGTGTGTGTGTGTGTGTGTGATGATTAACATAGTTTAATGGTGAGGCTTAAACGTAGTTATGGGCTTGTGCATATGTGCTGTTATATTTTCATCTTTAGCATTGAATGCATAATGAAACTAAACAACCACAAAATCATGCAACCTATTTGCTTTGTTTCTGTTTAAAGGAAATTTCCTTTACTTTCTTTTAGAATGTCTCTAGTGTCTGAAGGGAAAGTTAAGTCACTGTGACAGATGTTTGGAGTATTTGAAGTTGTTTTAGAAACTGGATACTGATCATTTAGAATCCAGAGACACATAGTTTGGTTTCTACTTTCTTTCCTGCCTTCTGGCTTCCTCCTAGATTCTCCTTCTACCCTCATATCCTCTTTTTCTCCCTTATTGTTTACCTTGTCTACCTTCTTTCTTTTCTATTTTGTTGATCACCTCTGTCTGTTTCCTTTTTTCTGTTCATGCTCTTCATCCTCCTCTCTTCTTTCTCCTCCTCAGGTCTCTAGTCTGCTCGGGGACCCGTCCAGGCTGCTGATGCAGAAAGCTTTGTCTCTGCGACCTCCAGGTCTTGTGCCACTGGGGAAAGGCCTCCTGGGAGACTCCCCTACAGGTAAGCGGTGCCGAGTGTCAAATGATTTAGTGTAATTACGGCAAACAAGTGAGGCCACTGTATATTGAAACAATTGGCCTATGCTATGCTACATTGTTTATCGCTTTTATCATTTACCATTTAGAGGTGTTCAGTACATGTACAAATTAGTATTTAACACACAGTCTTCAAACTAAACTGATTATAGCAGAGACGATGTAACACAAATCACTTAAAGAATCCTGAATAGAAAAGTCAGTAACACCAAACTTGTCGATTGTATAACTCTATTCTGCCCTTCCTCTCAATAAGCCAATCATCTGCTTTATAACACTAAACAAGAAACATATCAAGCTAGTGGTATTGTTGCAAGGAAGCAAGCGAAACCTTGCCCATGCGTAGTAAAAGTATAACCTTTAGGGAAAAAATTGTTTTTAGTCATCGTTTTTGGGGCAAAGTCACCAAACTTTTTAAGTGTTTTTTATCAGATTTTACTCATGATTCTATACATGCATTTTTTTATTTCCCAGTGACCAATAAAAGTGCAGTTATGCCTCTTCCCCCCATTAATGTAGCTAAGCTCTTGACCCTGTAAGCCTGAAATAACAGCCTGGGGGCGTTGCTGAAACGGCTGCCAAGTGGCAAGACTTGCCTACAAGGACCTGACTATACTAAATCATCATTGTCACAGAACAAATCTGTAGCTTTTAGCTGTTCACAGCATATATAGTAGTTATATATAGTAGTTACTGGAGTCATACTGGGATTGTATGATTGCAATGGGGATTGCAATGGGGATTGCAATCAGTGAAATACAAAATAGGTGTCTGCTGAGCTATTAGCTTTAAAAACTGTTCTTGTTGAAAACAGAATGAGCACTGAATGTCACAGTGGTTATGTGATTACTTACTGGTGTATGCACTGAAGTGCATTTGATCAGTCATGCGACTGCTTACCTTGGGGGAAAAAAAGTGAATGAATTATACAGTCAGTGACTATGAATCTTTGAACTGATCAAAATAATTCCAATAAGCAAAGTTATTGGTTATTTCCTCGTCTAATACTGAAAACCTTTGATTAATTTGTGCTGCCATAACTTCACTCTGTTTTTGTTTTGGCTGTAAAACAATATTTCACATTGTTGTACATCAGTGTGGAAGATTTAATGTTAACTCTAACCAAGTGGCATATAATGTGATATCAAGTGTAAAGGTTGGTAATAGCTGTCCAGCTACTCAGTGTTGACAATCTTGCTTCATCTCTTACTGTGGTAATAATTTATTAATGTTAAAATTATATAGGTTACCTGAAATATATTGATTTTTAAAAAAAGATAATAAAGCACAGATTTTCTTAAACACTATTATAAACATACTTAAAGAGATTGTTTTGACATCCTTCCATAGACTCTCCCCGAAAGTGCGCAGAGCACGCACTGTTTTGACCAAACATGGGCACAACACACAAAAGAGGACAACACTACTACTACAATACGAATACTACTACTACAATAATACTACTACAATATTAATCTTGCACATTTACCTTCATCATTAAATCTTGACTGCCTCCTTGTTGAATGTGCCTCAAGTCAAAGCCAATATCGTGTTCAGGTTGTTAAGATAAGGGACCTGTAGAGGTATGTAATTTCAACACAGAACATTTTGCTATATAAAAATAAATAAATAAATAAATAAGCTCAGCTAAACCTAAGATAAGACCACCTCTTTCAAGCAGTAAGGAGAATACATGTCCCTCAGTATTTTCCAATTTGTATTTTCTCAGCTATTTCTCACTGTCATAGAAATGTGTCTTTGTGAATTTCTTGTTTGACATGTAGCAGCTGAGAACAGAGTGAAATACGTGATGTAAAGAAGGATGGAAGAAGAGGGTGAAGGATATGTAACTAACCTGCAGCTGTACAGTAATGTGTTGGTGTCAGGTGTCAGGGTTGTCTCTCTGCAGATCCCTGAATGTCTCACAGTTGTACATTACTGTGCGACACATCCCCAGGAAACTGCAGAGCATTTACAATTCAAATATCCAGCTGAGAAAAGCTGTTTCGTTTTAAATGGAAACAATATATCACAGAGTGTGTGCGCATAAACGCAAGCAGTTGTGTTTGTGTGTGCTGATGTATTTGTGTGTGCTTGTGTGTCCCTCTTTGATTGTGTGTATGAGTTTGCAGTGTTTGTAATGTGAGGCTTTTATCAGTGCATGTGTCTGCTGGGATAGTTGGCTTAAGGCTTGTTAGAGCTGATTGTTTTCTTGTGCTGTGGAGCCCATTTTTCACAGCGATATTGGATTTATAATAAGTGTGAATGTGTATGTGCTAGAGTTCACCTTTATTGTGTATGTGCATCTTTAAATTATGTGTCTCTGTGCTTTTATGTCTCTGTGTGTATGTATGTGTGTACATATTTGTGTTTATTAAACCCCAGAGTGAGTGAAATACTGGGAGTGTGGTGCAAACTGCTGGGCTGTAAATAAACATGATAAGTGATGATGAATGAGCAGGAAACCCCTTCTCAAATATTACAACGGGCTCTACAGAGACGGGCGGGCTGAGCTCAGTTTCCAGCTGTCTGAGTGATTCCTCTCTGTCCAGAGGAGACAGAGGCACTGATGGTCATCTGTAAAAGCTATTTCATGTTTATCTGGCATCTCCCCAGGCCTTGCTTTCATTTCCCTTCATTTAATTTCATTTCCTTTACTTTGTTTCTCTATGATATTTTTTTAGGTTTTTCCTATGTTTTGCTTTACTTAATCTTTCTTTGTTTGTTTTTTGTATTTTTGACTTGTTTTCTTTTTCCGTTTCTGTCCTCCTTTTCCTACCTTTTCTTTTCTCCCTTCATTTTCTTTGCTCTCCTCTCCTCTCTGCTTTCTCTCTTCTCTTCTTATTTCCCCATCACTGTTTTTGCTCTCCTCTCTTCCTCTAATCTCATCTCTTATCCCTTCCTATGCTTTCTTGTCCTTTCCTCACTTCTCTTCCCCTCTCCTCCTTTCTTTTTCTTCTCTTTCCTTTCCTCTCCTCTGACAGAGATGGGCCAGGAGTCAGTGCCAGTATCTACCCACAATGCCACAGTGGTGGTATCTGCAGCAGGTGTGATGCCGTACCTTCAGGGTCGAGCAGGAGCAGGGGAACAAAACAGCACCCATTCTATCTCCACAACCCCTTCTGCTTCCTCCACTTCTTCCTCCTCTTCTTCTTCCTCCTCCACCTCCTGTGACAGGCAGCCTGCTCCTCCTGGGACGATGGTGAGCTCCCATCTGCAGGGACAGAGCTATTCCTTGGGTATAAGTAACTCTGGCCTTGGCCCGCCTCCACCTAAACCCCCTGGAGGGGTTTATACATCAACAGGCCAGCACAGCAGTGCAGATGGCTGCCCCCTGGCCAGCATGGTTAGTACTGCTAACACAACCTGCATGTATGAAGCACGCATGCACACACACAGCCTTATATGTCTACTATTTTGATAATCAGTTGACTTTTTTACCCTGCTTTCCTCTGTTTGAAATCATAGTAAACTGGATATCTTTTGGACTAGTGGCAGATTTACCCCGTCCAGTCATTTTTGAAACAATTTCTAGCCCACGACTTTTGTTGCTGGCTGAAATGACAAACATCACTAGAGGGTTTTATCAGCTGTGGCTAGCTACCTATTTAAGCTAAATTTAAGTCTGTTTAAAACTGTTTAAAACTAGACTAAGACTCCGGCTGACTGAACTGCTTTCAGCTAACTTGCTTTAAAAGGGGAATCAGGGTCGAAAATCCGCACATGATGTCTAACTCATGGATATTAGCAGACTATGACCAGATATCTTGTTCAAACCCTGTTTGACATGTTGGTGTTTTCAAAGAGTATGTTTTAGGATGACGGCTGACCGATGTGTTCGCCAAATGTAATGCTATCGCAGGTAACATTGGCTCCAGTTGCTGGAATGAAAATTCCCAAAATCCAGTAAAGGGCAGGACAGTCATTTTTATTTCACTCTAATAGCATGCAGGGTTGGACTCCACACAGCGAGGAAGTACTACACAGGGATGTGCTATTTATGAATTGTACTTCTTTAATATAATCTGTAACCTCACAAAAAAACGTGGTTAATGATGTGTGCCTTGGCTTGGTTACTGTTGTTTGCAGTAGTAAGCTAGTTAGCTAGACATGCTAATTAGCTTACAAGTACAAAGAGCATCACACTTATTAGACCCCGTCCACATTGCTTCAACACGAAGAAATCCAAAGTTTGACAGGACTATCATGCCCAGTCATCGTAACCTTGCTATGATTGGTCAGTGGTGAAATTTCACTATTTTCTGACATTTAATAGACAACACCATCAATTAGTTTGGAAAAAAAAATCAACAGATTGATTAATTTAAAGAATTATTAGTTGTGGTCCTACACTATACACTTTCCATCCCTCTACCCATCTGTTTGTGTGTCTCTTGTGGGTATTTATTCCTGGTTTATCCCCATTGGGTCTCAGTCTCATTCAAAACACACACATCAAGTGAGTGTATGAATAGAACAACCTCAGTCCCCCAAGAGCTCTTCCTTTGGGGCATTCTCATAATGTACTTCTGTCTCACTGCTATTTACAGATGCAGTATAAAGCCTACCTCAGGTTTACAGGTCTCTTCACCTGTATGAATTTCTGGACACTCTGAAATACACTGCTTTGACTAGGCCTAGTTTGAATAAAGCACTGCTATGCTAACAGCATCATCCATTATAAGTCAGTGTACAGAGATAATCACAGCTCTAAAGTTCTTCGGGGAGCTAATTCCAGTCCCAGCGCTGTCTTCTCTAAAGTCTCTCTAATAGAGGGAAAGTGCAATTAAGAGAGAACAATCCTCCCAGGTTTTCACAGTCGCATCAGCTCTTCAGCAGTTCATCAAAATCTTTGCAACTTTATAACTATATAGTGAAGTTGGTCTGTTGGCGACGTAGCTGACAGCACAGGCCACAGTATTGTTTTTGCAGTCCCAGAATTCATATCAAAGTTAAGAGAAAGGTTGAGGATACAAGAAGGTGGATCTGCGGTTGAAGGGCTGACTGTCTGGTAATTAAATTTGCGATAAATCTCTGAAACACTTAAAAATCTAGAGCCTGTTAATTTTCTTTGTCTTGCAATTCCTTCCAGTGGTACTGTGAATAAAACTGTTTATATCTCTGTGTTTCCTCAGGTGAGCAGTGGTCAGAGTTCTCTGTTGGGCGATCCTCCTAAAGAGGTCAGACTGCCCTCTAATCCTTACCTGAACCTGGCCAGTGTAATGCCAGGGGTGGTGCTGCAAGGTAAACATACAGACTCACACCAGCTGTTCTTAAGCATTTTTGTCTTCTTGGCAAAAGCTTATCATTTCCTTATTGTTGGGTATTGATACATACACTCTCACTTAAAGTAGTTTTTTTTAGTTAATTTTTTTACACCAGCCACATTATGTTGGCTCACTGGCAATGCTTTCCTCTCTAATAAAATAAGACGACTACAAAATTGCAGAGTTTGTTAAAGGAATACTCAACCAAAGCATCAAAACTCAGAACCTCTAGGTTTGAAAGGAGGATCTACCAAGTGTGTTGCTTGCTCCGTTGCTCCAATTGTAACAACAGTCAGCTTGAATCCACAGCAGTTAAAATAAATTACAGAGTCACATCAAAGAAAACTGTCAAAATGTCCATAGAAACTTGCTTAAAACAATAGATCTGCATTCTGGATGACACTCTTATTCAGAAGTGACAGCAGGAAGTTGCTCTTAGTTAAAGACATTGTCCTGCTCAAACCTAAGTACTGATAGAGAGAGGAACAATTATATTGCAGGAGTGATTAACATTTTATGATCTAATCTGACTACAGCTGCCATCCTCCATAAAGGAAGTAAAAACTGTTCAGAGTCACATTTCAAGGACACAAGTAATTAATATTTGGTTATTATCTAACACCCTGTGCCTCCTCCATGCTTTCTCAGGGTCAGTGGGGAGTAAAGCCCAGGGAGGACAGCCTGGCTCCGGGGTGTACAGCAGCTCTGTGGCTCCCGTGGTCTCCCAGGGCTCCAGCTCCTTCTCCCACAGCGCTGCAGCTACAACAACTGCTCCATACAGCACTGATACCTCCACTGACTACAGCCAGTACAACCAGGCCTACACACAGGTACTGCAACACAATACAGACACATTACACAGAGATAAAAATGAAGAAATATTGTTATGTGAGTCTGCCTGTTCCCACTTGTATGAAGTGTTGTTGGGCCTAAAATGTGAGAAAGAAGGATTGTGGCTGAGAAGATGAATGATGGATGTATACATAAGGGGTGGATGGATGAGTGCAGCAGTGACAGTGAGCTGTAACTAGATGAGGCAAGGAGGTGGAAGAGATGAGAACGGGTGTGGATGTTTGGACAGACAGAATGAGGGAGGATTTGGCAGAGTGTGCTGTGCGTCTTCATCTGTCCCTGCTCTCTTCCTCTCTCATAACACTCTGAACAAGCCATGAAGCCTCCCTACTGGCTGTTTGTCTTTGTCTCCTCTTTCTGTCTGTCACTCTGTTTCTCTCCATCCCCGCTCTCGTAGTCGTTATGCCTCCTCCAGCAGCAAGTGACATATCTGATATTTGCAGTGCGATACAAACCCAATTTTAAATGTTAATTACAATCTACTCATCCAAACAAATGAGTCATGATTAGATAACCAATAAAACGGTTGGTTTAATTTGTCTGGAAAGACGAGACAAAGGAGAGGAACAGGGGAGAGCCGTCTTCAGGAACAATAGTTGATGAATGAAAAAGAACGAGACAAATAAAGGAGGAGGCAAAAAAATCTGCAAGGACAAGAAAAGTACTGCACAAACATTCATTTGTCTGCACAAGTCGTTCTTCACCTGATGTTTGCGTGTGTGTGTGTGTGTACCACAGGAAGCCATGCAGCAGTGGTACCAGCACTACCAAGCAGCACAAGCTCACACCTACAACACTGCTGCTCCACAGGACAGCACGGCCTCAGACTACAGCAAGGAGCACACACAGGTAACCCACACACTCACTTCTAACTATGTGATTGTTTTCAGGTTTTTTTTTTTCCTCCAAGACCTTTCCTCTAAAGTTTGGAAGATCTTAAAGGATAATCATTTTGCAATAAAATGTCAGAATAATGCTCTTATACTTCACCACAGACCAAGGTGATATTTCCAGCTGTCTTTTTTGTCTACTAAACAGTACAAAATCCAAAGATATTCAGATAACTATCATTTGTGACCAAAAAAGCCTCATATTTCAGTTAAAAGTAGCAAATATTTGACTTCTATAAAACAAAAATGACTAAAAGGGTTCAGTTGTCAAAATAGTTGCCATTTCATTTTTTGTTGATCAACTAATTAATTAACTGCCTAGTTTATAGTTATCCTCTGGTGATTAGGTAGCTTTTTTGTAAATGCAGTGAATTGAGTTGTATGCAAAAGTTTAAGCACCCCTGGGTAAATTACATATTTGGTTGATATTTGGAGTGAAAAGAACGAAATAACCCCTGCAGCAAACAGGCATTAAAAAAGAGCCTTCCTTCAAATGTTACTGCACTTAGTTTTGTACATTGTTCTTTTCCACTAATTATGTACTTAGTAACAACCCCCCCCAGATAGAGGGAAGAATAGACTCCACTAAATATCAGCAAATTCTGGATGCAGATGTCCTGCTGTCAGACAAGAAAGTGAAAGTGAAAAGAGGCTGGCTTCTGCAACAGGACAATGAGCCAGGGCAGAGTTCAACATCCCCCATGAACCTCTTCAAGAAAGATGAGCTGAAGCTTTTGGAACTGTAAATAAAACCTGAAAATAATCTCCTCTGCAGTATGGATAAGCAGACCTTCTTGTGTTCCAGGCTCCACCAGTGTCCTCCTACGGGGATTACAGTTCCTACATGCAGGCGGTCACTCAGTACTACTCCCAACCTGCAACAGCCAACCAGGCCTACGCCAGCAAGGTAGACACACACTCTGTCACTGTCACACTTACAACGTTACAGCAGCACAGGGGAAGAGGTTGCATCTCTGATGGATTTTAAAACGAATTTGCTGTTGAAGCCTTAATGACCATCATGAATATGAACAATACTCACCCTCCTGCTTATGAGACAGTGAGTTCTGCTGTTTTATAAATATCCAACAGTGCACAAACACTGAATGACTTGGGACTTTTAATTCCTATCTGCTCACATGATTTGTGTTTTCTTGGATATTAATTGATTCACCCACAGAGTCCAGGCTGTTGAAGAGATTTACTGTGGTTGAACAAAGGTTTTTTAAATCTCTTTTGCTCCGGTTGCACCAGGATTGTTATTGTTTTTCTCCTTAACTTAAAATTTGTCCAAATGAAGATGAAGGTAGAGATAATGTCTCTCTCTCTGCACATGGAGCATTGTGCTGATTCAGCCTTTACATTGTCTGATGGCTTTTAATTCAGACTTGTGCTATGTTGAAAATGATACAGAAATGTTACTATGTCCAGCTTAGTAAGACTTTCACTGTGACTACATAAATGTCACAAGGTGCTTATTCAGACGTGCGACCAACATGTTAAAATGCTACTGATGTAAAGGGGTGCATGACTGCAAGGATGTTAAATATACGTAAAACAGAAGTTTTAGTTTGAGACAATTAAGTACTAATCAGTTGGCAGGCATTATTCATTCCAGCACGTAAATTACTGATTAATCCATGATATGTGTTTAGCTCCTTATAAAACAGCGCTCTTTAAAATCGAATTTGAATATTGGAGGCATCCTGCAGCTGAAGGGTAAATAATCTGGGCTGCAATGCTCAGAGCAACTTGCTGGTATTTACATGCAGTTTGTCTGTGTGTTTATTTGGAGAGGGTGACCTCTCTCTAAGACACTGATACCCTGTTAGAGGGAGCACATCACTCTGCACCCAGCAGCTGATACCGGCCATCTCCACACACCCTGACCGGCCATGTCCTGGCTTATCTGCTCCTGCTGGAGGCTGTGGCTGTGTCTCTCTGTGTCTATGTGTGTGTGTGCGTGTGTGCTTGAAGATGCAGCCATGGGTCTTGTTTCATGGAAGAGTTGTATTCTGGTCTGCTGAGCTCACTGTTGGAGAAGAAATTGATATCTTGGAGAAACTAAAAAGAACAGTTTCTGAGATAAAGTTTCTTCCTGGCATTAGATTCATCTGAAAATATGTTGTCCTGACATTGTAGCATTTTGTTTTGGCTGGTTGTCTTCTGGAAAAAGAACGACCCCACGAGGTGAGTGAGTGATCATGGTTGAGTGTCATCTCTAAACATTGATATATCTAACAATGGCCTCTAGGGGGCAGAAAGGTCAACATGAATGTGTAAATTTGTTCTTTGTGAAATCATGAGCTGCAACAGTGATACACCACCTAGCAATAAAAATGTCTTCCTGTTGTTTTGCAGTTTGCAGCTTCTCAATCACTAGACACTTACCATGTGTTTGTGTGTTTCTTACAGGATGTAGATGTGTGTAAGCCTTTAGGAGTCTCTCTGCACGCAGTCAGTAACGGTGCGGCTCCTCCGCCGGCCGTCCTACCAGCTGCTGCTGTGCTCCCAGCCTACAGCACCCTGCCATTAATGCCTGGTTTCCTCGGGGCGCCACACCCGGCGGCAGCCACTCCAGGCCCCGTCACACACACACACACCGCCGCCACAGACTGGAACACCTACTACTATGTGAGTAAAGAAAATTCACAGTATAATACAGGATGTGACACTTTAAGCACTTCTGTGAGTGAAGCTTGGCAAAAAACCTTTTTGGCTGTTGCGTTAGTGTTCTCACATTTTGAAGTGACAGTCTTGAGTGAGTGCGCTCAAGCTAAGTGAAATGACTAAATCCAACATTTCATACTGCAGCATGCTTCAGTGTTTCCCCTGCAACGTCTGACATTAGTGGATGATGTTGGTTGTTCTCTGCAGGGATCTGTGGGAGGGGATCATTGTTTTTCATGTTGCATTTAAAACAATGTTTCAGGATAACCACTTCTGGATGGCTTTATGTATAATAGGCTTATATAAAGGCACACGTCTGTAGACAAAGAAATATAATAAATATCAGTACAGACTATTATCTTATAAATCTGTGGTATAAATGTTCAGTAGTGATCATGATTCTACTGGAGCTCATCAGGATCATCTTTTGTTTTGCTCTAACTGCTTCATAACAAAAACAAACCACCCACTTGACAGTGGTTTATGAGTGAATTCATGTGAAGCAGTTGCAATGTGACAATATTCCATTCAACTTGACTGGTTGGTGGAGGTATACAACCATAAGGTGGTAATTCTAGTTTCTTGATAACTTCAGAATTACAGTTCTTACTTAAAGTTTTTTTGTTTGGTGTTAAGTGTCTCAACACTCGCTGCACATGTGTTACATTAAGAGGGCCAACAGTGGATGAGAGGGCTTAATCCATAATTTATTCAGTCTTATTGAACTCAGGTTAACACTGAACAAACTGTACTGAAAAAAATGTGTGAGTGAAAACAACTGTATTTCTGTTTAAGAAGCACAGCAGACTGGATATGAGACTGCTTTGATGAGGATCAATGGGCAGATGTGATTTCTATGAGAGAAACTTGTGCATTATGGAGCTAAGAGATCGATGAGTTTTCATTTCATGTTTGGTGTGGCATTTTTTTATGAGATGTGGTTACAAAGCTACAGTACAGCTTTAATTTTGTCCTCATAGTTCAAGGCTGTAAAACAAGGAGGATGGTTCAGAGTGTGTGTGACAGTGTGAGCAGAGAGACAGGATCCAGACGTGTGAGCTAAGCCTCGTCTCTAGAAAGATTTGCATTTGTTTGTACAGACTCCACACACACACACACAGAAACACACATAACACACACAATGATTGCATTGTTGTCAAATTTCACAGCTTTAACTTTATCTTTTATTAATTTAAGTTTATCTGTAGTTTTTAAGTTCAGTGTTTCAATAAATATAGTGATGAAAATGTTGGCAGTAAAATTGTGTTTCATGGATCATTAGGCACAAGAAAAATATTTGAACACCATTTTTTTAAATTAAATTTAATGAATAACGACATGGAGATGCTTTGACAGAAACTACCCAAGAAGCAAAGTAAAACATTTTTTTACATTTTACAAGTCCTTTGTAAGTTGAAATTTCAAGACCCACATTTTATTTCCACCATTAAGAAAAGATAAATCCAATCAAATAAAAAAAATGTTATCTTGGTATTTTAGTTTTGTTTTTTTCATGTTTGAAACACACTGAGGTATCTGGGTTTTTTTTACCCTTTATCTGTACAATTTTAACAGAACATAAATGTGTGAGAATTATTCTAAATAACAATGACAGCTGAAAAAGGGGAATTAGAATATCAAAATAAATAAGTCAATAAAAAAATTATTAACAATGTATCAAATGACAATGTAAAAACAATTAGGATGTGAAGGTGTTTCCTCACAGCGATGAACCCACAGAAGATAAATCCTCAGCTCCTCTCCTCTCGGCTTGACAGAGCTTTATAATGAGGTTCAGGTTGTTGGCCCTCAGCTCTACTGTTGTGCTCACTGTTCTCATAGTATAATTTTCAACCACAGCAATCAGCTGTTTGCAGGGAAAAAGCAAATACTTATAATAGTAAATATGGGACGTAAACTCATCAGGTGTATGCAAGCAATATTACAAATGACTGATAATGCTGCTCTGTAACTATAAGCAACTCTTTGCAAACAAGTTCACCATATCAACATAAAAGGTGGTGATATGATAGTGTTGTGTTTACACCTTGTTACCACTGCTAAAACGTGGCCAGAAATGATTGCAAGTTTAAGGAATTAAAGTGCATTTAAAAGTCAAACCAAATCAGTTTACTGTTTGGCTTAGAGTTAATCATTGTTGTCTTATAGAAATAGAAGTTTTCAAGAAGGCACAGAAGCTCGATGGAATTGTCTATTAAAAATTATTTCAGTATTAAAATCTAAAAACATAACATCTGATTCAATTACATCCTGAAGTGTAGGAGGGAGCAGGACATTTATAGAATTAATGAACCAAATGTTCTTTCTCATTGCTGCAAAATGAAAGACACTAAAGTATCAGTGACAACTTTATAGCTCCCAACTTTGAATGTAGGCAGCAGCGATTTTGTTCCCTTTACATGCAAGACATTTGTGAACATTTAAAGGAACAGTTTGACATTTTGGGAAACACGCTCACTCACTTTCTTGCCAAGAGTTAGACGAGAAGATTGATACCACTCATGTCAAGGTAAGTAAGTGGAGCCAGAACCCATAAGAGTACAAGTATGTTTCAAAGTGTGAAACTTTTCCTTGAAGTGGTATGATTTACCCTTTCTTCACCTCTAACTCCCCCTCTCTTTCTCATTTCTGTCTCTTCAGAACCAGACAAGGGGCCATAAGAGAGAGTATCCTCAGTTGGCGGTTCAGGAAGTGGCATCATCAGATGGTGCCTACATTGGGCAGCACTCCCAGGGCCTGGGGGGGCAGTATGCTGACTACTTTAAGAGGAAGAGGCTCTAGTATGAACCAAACCACCTTAAAGCCTAAAGCTTTTGGAGGAAGGCACAAACAGCGTCTGCTCGATGTCACAGCTCCCTCTAGTGGCCTTTCTGTGGCTGCCATTTTGCATCCCTACAGTAGGTCTTGAGTTTAATAGAATTAGGGTTGCAAATGGCTCAAGTTAAAGCAAGCCATAGTGCTCTTTGATCCTGGCACTTATGTACACACATGTACCCACACACACACATACACAAACATGGTGTTGCTTTTGTCCTGTTCAAGCCTTAACTCTTGAGATATTGTTTCTGTGTCAACTGTACTTAACTAATATTAACTTGTACATTTTTTCTAGTATAATGTAAACTAAAGTATATTGTATCTGTACGTATAAGCTGCTTTTGTATTTCCAGCCAGGCATCCTGTCTGTCTGCTGCAACTGTCTTAGGACTGGTCTTACAGTCAGATCTCTTCCTCTGTGACTCCTTTTTCAAAAGAGTGTTACACACTCACGCTTTGATTCGTCAGTCAGACTGACATCTGTTTGTTCCCGCTTCAGTGTTTCTTTTCGTTTTATTGCCCAGATTCCTCTTTTATATCTCCCCACAGAGGATTAGAGTGCGTGCTTGTGTGTGGTGTGTGTTGACATGCTGTATCTGTAGGAAGTGTCAGCCATTTTCAATCCCAAGGTTGGGAGCACTTCAGGAAAAAAAGGGCACGAACAAATCAAAGCCCTTAATTGTTATGACTTATAGAAGCTTCCCTCAATGAATGGACCTTTCTTATAGAGACTGGATACAAAAGAAAAGGCTTGTGTATATACAGTGTGGAATACAGAATATATAAAGCCATGCGTAACAGACAATATCACATATAATGGACATTTCTCAGCTCTTTTGTGAGCATATTGTACTACATGAATGAAAGGAAAACATTATTTACTATGTCTGATTGTTTTCAATCTACGCTGTTATATATTTGTAATATAAAATAATCCAAGGCTATTCAAATCATCTTATTGACATTGAACATGGTATAGATTTAACTGAAGTTATTTGATTTGGTTTTTAACATTTAAGCCACTCTTCCCTCATCTCTTCCGGTCGTAACGCAGTGGGCAGTGTCTGAGAGCGAGCTGTTTGGTCTGTAACAGGAGCTGCACATCCATCTCCAGCTGCCATTAGAACATAAAGGTTTCTGTTCTCCATGTGTGTCCCAAGGCCATACTACATGCTAATTTCAAGCAGGTTTTGAGAATGCAGTGTGTTTGCACCGTAAAGAGACAAAGGAAAGTATAGTCAAATGTTAATGACAGCATATATTTAGTGTGCTGTTGAAGCACATTCTTCTCTCTCAATGGAAGAGGAGGTGCTCACAGATAATTGTGGATGGTGGTAAAGCTCCAGGAGCACTACAGAAAACAAAAAATAACAATCACATTTTTGTGAAAACCTTCAGCTGAATTGGCAGCAATATTCCAAGGTCACAGTTTAATAGCATTTGTGCACATATTGCATCATTTCTTCTATAAATGGTACAGTATGCAAATTTCATGTAATAGAATCTGCTAAAAACAGTATGTTATTACTGTGCTATATACTGTATGAAATTAGTAGGTAGTAGGTAGGGATTGGCATTGAGTCTTTCAGAGAATTGTCAGAATCAGACTTTTTAACATGAGCATTTTTTGCTCATCAGATGCTCCGACAGTGTGACAGACCTCTGGATTTGTTGCTCATGGGCAATGGGAGAATTTACGCACCTTTTTTCAGTTTTTAGGGTACAAAGCAATCTCTTGATGTTGATTTTCACATCGCTGGTCTCTTTCCAGTGGCTTCACAAAGAATCAGAAAAAAAAAAAAATTTGATATTTATATTTCTTTTGCTAAAAAAAGCCTGTATTTCTTCTTTCAATCCCGTATTTACGACTGCCATTATTACTGCGAGGCACAGGCTGTGAACTGAAATATCTTCCATGTCCTGAAGGTCTTTATGTTCATTAGGCGAGGGCTTGGCATTTTAATATCACGGTTTGGACATTAGGTTTTTAATGTGCACATGCTTCTTGTCTAACAAACCGGCAATAACTAAGGCTCCTACTACTGTAGAAAGCTGAATGTAAAATGTTTTGCCATTCAGTCAGCGTTATATACTTCTGCGTAACAGTAATGGCTCATACCCTTGTTTTAGTAAAAGCTTTTTTTTTTTTTTTAATATTCTGCTCATAACTATGATTATGTATCACAGAGAAGATTTTACTTGCGTCGCCATAGCAACCATGCTCACACACTGTGAAAACCAGTAGCACGTGAGATCAGATAAACTGTACAAATCACATAATGGCTTATTGTAAACAGGATGTGCATGATGTTTACAAGAGTGGAGTAACAGTGGTATTGTAGTGGTGGCGGTGTGCAGGTACGCTGTTAAATACAGATTAAACTAAAGGCAATACAGATCCCTCTGTGCTTTGTACTGCTACTACAGTACACACATACCCACACCTCCTTGTTTTCCATTACTCCCTTATCTTGACTCTTTTTGTTGTTTGTCCTTCATCCAATTACATGTTTTCTAACTGACGGTGACTGATGTGTTTCCACTCTGTAAAATTTCATATTTAACATGTAACTAACACATGTTGGAGCAACAATCCATCAAATATCTAAGAGAAAGAAGATGAGGAGCCATCAAATGCAAAAAAAAAAAAAAAAGTGAGAACATTTAACATGCAAACTATTTGAACAAATACAGGCAGGAAGAGGAATGCAAAGCCAAAACCTTTTTTCAGCTCTTTGTCCCAACTGTAAGTCTGTATGTGTGCACATATTGTATCTAGCAAAATAAATGTTCTCACGTTTGTTGCATTCAATGGCTCCCCTGCTTTTTTCTGCATATTAAAACTTTTTCCACTGTTTGTACATTCATAAAGTTCATGGACCGATTCCAGTTTAGCCACAGGCTGTGTCTCTTGTTGTGTTCATACACTGGCAGCTGACAGGTGGTCATGTCCAGCTTTCCCCACTCATCCTAAAACTTAAAACTTGAGTTTGTGTACTGGATTCACCCATTTTAACTTGTAAACAGTATAAGAGTTTATCATGTTTTAGTTCCTCTGCCATTTTTATCTTCAAAATGTCATTGTTATCCATTGTTATTGTTTCTATTTAGCATGCATTTCTATTTTCAGTTTCCACTTAATCTGATTGTACAAACTTATCTTTGCACTGTTGTGGCTTACGTCCTCTCTGACATTTGTATGACTTTGACTTGTGTTGGCTGTGCTATTTTAAAATACTTTTATTTTGGTGATTTCCTATATTAAAGTGAAAACAATTTGACAAATGAATTAGGTTTCTTGAAAGCTACTGTAAAAAAGAAACTTAAAAACAGCTTACAATTTTCAATTTCGCTTCATTTGAACAAAATAACAAAAAAGCTAAAATATTTCTGTGGGTGTTTTCACCTTTACACATTTTACCTGACAAACTAGTTCTATGAAATTTACATTTGATACAACTGATATCCTTAATTAATGACTTCAAAATGCTGCACTGTCAGGGCTAAGTGTCTACTTAGGTTCAGCATATTATATGAATTAGTAACGGCCTTCACTCACAGAAAATTCATGGAACAAAAATGGTGTAATATGAACTTAAGATGTGAGTTCTCATCCTTTTTTTCATTTTTTATTTTTTTTGATAATTCAGCATGAATTTCTAAATAAGCTGCACAATAATTTATCACTTAGATATTACACACCTGGCAGTTTAAAGTCAGTAACAATACAAAGTCGCACAGTAGGTCTGCAAGTTAAACATCTGTTCTCACCCTCTCAGCTTTGAACTGTCTGTTTGCTCAGTTCTTCCTGATATAGTAGATCAAACTAATTTTGAACAAAGGACAGAGATCCAATAAATAACCTGCTAACAGAGAGCAGCACTGCTGGGGGGGGGCATTTGCCCCATGAAGTCTGTGCTTGTAGTCAAATCTACTTTCACAGGACATCTCTGTCTCCATTTGTGGTTTCTTGTCGACCAACCATTTTGAATTTTCCCATCTCAAGCAGTTCTTTCTGATTGATTTGTTTTTACTACACTTTCATTAGCCTGATCTCACCTGAATCAACTGTGACCACTTAGACGCATTTTATGGCGACGTGCTCCTCTGGACGTGTTGGCCGTCTGGCCTGGCTCAGAGACACTGTCTGATTTGCTTCCTGGTGTGAGTGGATGAAAAGTGGTCAGCTCTCTCCTCCACCTCTCTAAAAGGCAAGATAGACACGTCTGTCTGTCTGTGAGAGTGTGTGTTCAGGCCAGAGACAGGACCTCTGTGTTTGTGGACGTGAACAGCTGAGGCAGCAGAGTTTAGAAATCACTGTCTACTTGTCTGTTTTCCCATCTGCCTGCCTGCTTGCCTGTCTGTCTGTCTGTCTTCCTGTCTGTCTGGCTGTTTTCCACTCCGACTGTCTGCCACAATAGATTCAGGTGCTAAAGTCAGTCATGCTTGGATTGTATTTTAGTGGTTGTGTGAGCTTCTTCTGGTGGAAGTCCACTTTTCAGTTTACTCCATCTTTGGTCTGAAATGACTTTAAAGGAGCAGGAAACTCTGGGAAAGAAAGTGTGAATTTGTAACTCAATAGCTGTTATTAGTGTTGATGGTCTTGGCTGCACGTCTCGACTCTAATTAACTGTTAATTGCTCCTACGTCTTTTTAATCATAGACAGAAAAATGTCCAAATATGGAACACTGCTCTTCCTGTGCGTGACCTTTTGATCCGTGACTGACAAGTTCTCAGTGTAATTAGCTTGTTAGAACAGTTGCCAATGTCTGTGGTAGTGTTAGACAATGCGAGGACAATTACAGGAGAAATGTTTGTCCACATTCTTACCAGAAAAGACGTTTGTATGCAGCTTTAACTACAAACGTGCTGGATTGATTTGGTCTATGGTAGGCAGCAACTTCTCAGGTTTATATCCCATCAGACAAACTCTCCATTGGTTTCTTGCAGAGTTCTGATCATTAGTTGATTGACAGAAAATTGATTGGTATTTTGGCTCGACTGTTAACTTTAACAATTCATTCATTATCACAATACTAGCCAAACACTCGCAGGTTCCAGCTTCTCAAATGTGAGGACTTTTTGTCATATACGACAGATAACAACCAACCTGAATATGTCACTATTTTCTGACTTTTTATAGGCCAAACAAATAATCACGGAAATGATGATCAGACTAATCAATATGGAAAATAATCTTATCAGTAGTTGCAGCCCTGGTTTAATGTGTGGTTGAACATGAAGCTGCTCTGTGTTTTCAGCTCAGGTTGTCAAAAGCTCTTCTGGCTCAAAGCAACATGTTATAGCTGTGGGGATTATCTTCACATTGCACTGTCAAGTATGTTTGAATGCTACCATAGCAACGAAGAGCCACTTTTTTGTTGTTGTGCAGGTCCCTAAAGTTCTTTTTTTTTTTTTTTAAACATTATCTCTGTCATCTTCTTGACTTTACACCAAGCTGTCCCTCTGTTTGTGAGAAACATGACGAGATATATTTGATGCTTTGTTTGACTTCTGCTTCTGCACATGTACATCACATGTTTACCTGTGCAGGTAGATTTTATTAAGATAAAGTTTTCCTGTACCTTCCACTTTTAGAAAGATATGACAGTCAGATAGTGTGTGTGCTGAGGCCAGAAACTGTCAGTGAGCAGCACATTTTTACATGATTTCTGCGAGTTCAGACTCGGCCAAGTCAGTTTGCGCCAAATTAAAAAATATTTGTGCTCCAAACATGTTCTCACATGTCCACTGCTCTCACACCTTCACCTGCAGATTGATTACAGCTTCTGTTTGTCTCTCTATAGTTTCACTGGGTCTGAACGTTCTTCCTTTACTGAATTGCAGATAATGAGAGTTGAACTGGTGTTTACTTCAGCGGGTTCTCTGTGTAGTAACTTTAGCTGTGTGTGTGTGTGTGTGTGTGTGTGTGTGTGTGTGTGTGTGTGTGTGTGTGTGTGTGTGTGAGTGTGTGTGTGTGTGTGTGTGTGTGTGGGGCTCTCTAAAAATGTACTGCTCCTGGCAGGTAGTGGCAGTAAGGAGAGACAGGCTGAAAGGCAGAGAGGAATGGGAAAAACAACTCCAGCTGCCTTCAGCCTCTCAGCCTGTAGAGATTTTTTTTTGTCTTTCTCCTCTTCTTTCTGCTGGCTCAGTGAAGAGTGTTGGTTGTGTCTGCCAGACTCTTGCATGGTGTGTGTTCCCGTAGAGCTGTCACACACACACTCCAACACGAAGGAAATGTGTCTTCTCTGCTCTGGTGTTGGTATTAGATGGACTCTCACAGACCATTTCTCCTCTCCACTCTTGCACAGCACAGCTGCACAGTGTGATCCTCGTCTATATGAATATGTTATTAAGCTCATGTTTTTCCGCTTATTATTGTCACTCCTGCGGAGTAAATCGTCCTGCCTCTTCACCATCAACACAGAAAACAATCCAAGTCTGTATTTTTACCGCAGGCCAACTGACAAACACCATTCCTCCCCCACTGGTGGAGCGATATCTGACAGCAGTCTAATTGTAGACGCTCAAATACAAACACATAAGGTCACAGCTGGCATCGAGCCTCCGAACCTGTCAGTCATGGCATCTGTGAATGTGGCTTTGTGCAGAATAATCCCACAAAATCTGCATCAATCACATTTATAGAACAAGGCTGCTGATATTTTTTATTGTCAACAAATCCCATAAAAGACTAAATCCAACAATGGGTTAGTCGGTCTCTTGACGCTTTCCGACTTCCTATTTCTATCCTGACTATCAGCACCAAGCCTATGTTTTCCTATTGATGACCTAAATCTTTAAAGGTGGGTGTCATAGTTTTTAGGAAAAAAAGTTACTCAAACAGGAGGAAGTAGAGCATTTCCTGGGTACTATTTTCAGCTGCGGATTAATCTACAGTTGATGCTCCTGTGAGTATTTACAGCAGCAGAACAGTGTTAGTGATTCAAAATAAGGCAAAATGTAAGTTTTTTCAGGTAATGAGGAAATATGGCCGCTTGTCTAATGCTGTAGCTCACTGAGGTGTTTGATGACATCAGCAATCTATGTCACAGAGCAAAATATATAAATCAGGCTTTGAATGCACAGCCAACACTTGTTAACAAAGTGACTTCATTATTGGTTTAGATCTTTTCATGTGATTTGTTGTCATTAAGAACAGAGAATATCACCAGTGTTCCTCTAGTTTTTTTTCTCCTCTAAGTAAAGTACCTTTAGGTTACGCATCTGTCTACACTGATTTAGTTTCTGCCTGCTTGTCCAGGAGCTGCCTCCTGTGAAGTCTGTAATGGCATGAAAAAGACTCTTCCATGCCACAGGGCTCAGAGAAATGTGATCAGCTTTTATATGAAGTTATAGGAAACAACAGACGTAGCTTTGGTGATCTCCAACACCACTGCATGCTGAATTGTTAGTGAAGTACGCAGGTTGTTCTTTTTAATTTATGAATGTAAGATATTGATCTGGTGGGTGGGTGGGTGGTTATAAAAAGGGAACTTGATCAATAATAACGGCTCCTGCAGAATATAAAACAGTGATGGAAGTAGTACTGAAGACTTTGACATTAGTTGAGGTAAAAATTCCACAAAGTAAAAATGCTCCATTACAAGTAAAAGTCCTGCGTTCACAATTTTCTTTACGTACAGAAGTCTGTGTTAATATTATGTAACAGAAATTTAAATGCTTTTTTTAAACAGCTTTTTATGTTGTTTGGTTGTACAAGTACCTCACACATTTTAGGGTAGATGTACATAGTTATATCCCACCACTGATGTAAACACTTAAAGATACATTTTAATTCGTCTGTTTGTCCTGGACAGGTTCTTCATATGGGGAATGACACAGGTATAGTTGAGCTTGAATATTCATTCTTGACTTTCAGCCATCTCTTGTGGTCTTTCTCCTCTGATCAGTTCATGGAGATGCTTTGGTTGTTAGCACGTGATAGCAGGTGGTCTTATACTGGGGAGCTTGAGTGTCTGTTGAGGGATGGTCTCTCAGGTTGGTTGTGGATGTCCTCCTTGATTTTTCTCCTTGTTGATAACCTTTGACCTCTTCCCAGCCGATGGTGTGATGGGTTTTGGTCTGGTTTTCCAAAGTCTCCAAAGCTAGAAAGTCTCACTTGGTGAGGAGGTAGTGGAGGTTGACACACCTTCACAGGACCCAGCCCCTGAGTCCAAACACAGCTACGGTCATATGTGATGAAAGTCTTGACACTTGTTGTCATTTCATCACATCACCTATGCTTTTTTTTTTTTTTTTCCCCTCATGGACAACTTGTGCTGTCCAGTCAGATTTGTTAAATTATCATATTTTCTTCTTGAATGTTTGCATGTCCTTGATGCAGCATTTCTCTTAACGCATCTTTCTGTGTCTGGCTCTGCTCCATTTTAAACAAAGGTCTACTTCAGTTCCCCACCTTCCAGAGATGTGGATCCTGAAAGCATCAATTTTGTGCCATTAATGATTTTGAAAGCCTTGAGTTCACTTCTTTCTCCCCCCACATGATGGATGTATCATTTTGGAGTTTAACTGCAATATTATCTTTGAAACTGCCTCCCACAGTTTGAGTATGATAGTATAAAATATAAGTAACTACAGCTGTGGAGGCGATCATTTTTTACGTGTGCGGTTACTTACCTGTGTAGGATGTCAGACCCTTCTGTTCTACTGGGGAATGTTTTCTGAGTGGTTCGACTGACGGACAAAGGGTTTTATCTCTTAGTTTCTGTGCCTCTCTGTGCCACCAAGACGTGACGTCCTCATGATGATTGTACACAAAAGGGGCCAAGTTCCCTGAAAATAACAGCACAAACAAAGCCTGCGTGTGCACACAGGTGGAGGATGCTCTTGAATCTCGTATAACATTGGCGACCTTCACCTGTCAGTGAGCCAGCTGCAGTTTGCACCTCGGAGAGATCAGGATCAATTCTGTTGCTGTGTAAATGCAGCTTATTTTATGGTCTTCAGTTGTTAATAGAGCTATGATATGTTTCATTTTTTTTAGTGTTCATTTAAATCAGAACAGAAAATCCTTTCTGTAGTCTTGTGTCGTTTGGTTGTGATTTTGTGTTAGTTTGTAGGATGAACAACACGACTGAATGACTTCAGGTTAAATCCAGATTTTTCTGTTCTTGTGTAAACGGAGCCTCCTCTGAGCTTCAGTGTGCTGCCATTGGACCAGTATGAAAACTACTTATCAGTGGTGAGGCTGGACTTTGCAATAGTGAATGAAGAATCACACATGGTGTGCGTGCGTGTGTGTGTGTGTGTGTGTGTTGATCACAAAGCTTTGCAATACTGAAGTATATCTGATTTTCTGACACACTTTAACGGCTGTAGATAAATCTAGATTTGCTGTGCTTCTTGTTTTGTAAAAGTTTTTCCTTTTCAAGTATGTGGATTTTTTTTCTGACCTGAAATATACTGTAGATTTTGCAAAATTTTATATCACACTGACATTGATATTGTTTTACTGTGAATAAGGTATTTCTAGAGCAATTTTAGCATGCTTACTTAGAACTGTAATATATAGAACAAATTGTTTTCAGTAATAATAATAATGATGATAATAATAATAATAATAATAATGATGATATTGCATTTGGACTGACACAGACAGAACACGACAAACATTGATTTTATTTATTTTTTCATTGTGTATTTATGGATACTTTTACCTTCCATAATTCATACTTTGGTCTTATATTTTGAAAAATATATTTCTTTTCTCTTATTTTGAGCAGAAGGAATTGTCTTTTACATTCCTAAATAAAATGTGGACTGAAGCTCAACTTGTCTCCTCGACAGTCCTTCCGTTTTTTTCATCATTCTGCCAACATTCACAGTAAAAGCCACAGAGCTGCGTTGAACTGAACTGACCATTTCTGAAGTCGTGATATGTGACCAAACGAGACTTCACACAGTGGATTTATACAAGCAAAACCCTCTGCTCAAACTGTATCACATATACACAGCTAAAATACACTTTTGTGGCATATGGGAGAATTAAAAAGAAAATTTTACACACAAAATGCAAACATAACAATGAATGTCAAAAGAAATATTTTCAGAAACATCAATTCCATTATGTGAAACCACTGATTCATCTTAATCTGTCTCACTTCAAAAAAACCTTCTGAACTTCTTCCACATACAAGTCTCTACTCTCTTTCTTACTACATATATATATATATATTTAATATAATGTATAATATTTGTGTATGTGTGTTTGAAGCGGAGAATGTAAGTGAAGTTATACTGCCCTCGAGTGTCTCTCACAGGTACTTATCTTAATCTCTCGCTCCTGAACTTCACAAGTGCTATATTTTTAAAGATTCAGGCAGGATTATCAGCCACAAGTGGCTGAGTTCAAAGATGGGTGAGGTCTGACCCAAGAGTACTGAGTCCCCCTGTGATAATCACTACTGACTGCTCATGTTTCAGAAGATTCATGAGCGTCGCAACTGCTGTGTTCTCTATTTATCCAGCTGCATAAAGGGGTTTTATTTTTTTCAAAATATAAGATGAACTCCTTCCAAACAGTTGGCCTCCTACATTTAAAAATTTTACACAGTGCTAATGATTTTCTTTTTTACTGTTTCTGCAAAACCTATTCTATCTCTGGCGGTTTGAAGAGGAGGAAAGAGTGTTAGAAGCATTATTAGACAGTCATAACCCATAAAAGAAAAACTACATTTTCTGTTCCGGCACCAATGCAGCTCAAACTGCTTCTCCACAAAGAAAATAGTCTTGTTGTCTTTTCAGGTTTGCCACCATCAGTGAGACAGGCATTATTACACATTTTAACCATGTAGGCTGCATGGTTGTCCAAACATGGTTAAAAATGTCCTAAAAGTCAAAACAATGTCTTCAAATTGCTCATTTTGTCAAATCCAAACAATATTCAAGCTCATGTTACAAAGACACAGGAAAAACACTAAATTGAGAATCTAGAAACAAAACAAAAATGGTGTCTGATTAATTTTCAGTTGATTGACTTATTGTTTTAACTGTAAAATGATGACAAAGATGCAGCGAAAGGAACTCTGCTGCGTGACCGCTGGCGCTCCTTTACTGGCAGTGACTCAGTAGTTCTCAGTGACTGTGTCTGCACTGCCTGAACAGAAAATCTAATGTCTCACAGATCACTCCGTGGCTGCAAAAACTGAGCGATACAAAGCAGGTGATTCTCTCCCAAACAGAGGAGTCCATGAAGCAAACAGCAGTGGCACAAGAACGCTGAAAACCACATCCGCAGTATCTGTTAATGCCTGTTCTGTCCATTCAAGCACTTCTCCACATGTTTCATCAGTGATCCACTCAGCGTTTGTCACAAAGAAGACCGTCGCACCACTGCGAGCGGGAAAACAGTTCCTCTCTCTTTGCTTGGTTTCCATCTTTCCAGCTTCTCTCAGTGAGGCTGATATCAGCCTCCAGTCCACACTATTATAAGGCCTTTAGAGCACATTACAATGTGAGTGATGAGTCCATATGAGTTTGACACTTCTCACAATGCAGACAGTTAAATGTTAGATATCCTTGGAAGTCCTTTTGGAAGATATAAGGTCACATTTAGCACGGGCTAAGGCTACAAGGTTTTACATAAACGATATTCATACTTAAAGGAATTATAGAAATAACTAAAAAAATCGGCCCATCAAATAAAAATGTAAAAAAAGAAAAAATATATGGCTGGCTTAAATGGTAATTGAATAGGACTTATATGGTTCTGTTAGGGTTATATGTGAAGAAGCGTGACTGTGTGAAGCTCTGACCCTTGAGGACGCAGTAAAATGAAGCCGCACAACAGATGCTGATCCGGGGCCAGTTTTGCCGTTTGCATCTGCTCCCAGGGTCCGCATGCAAAAGTCCACTGCGCTCCCAGAAAGTCAAACAGTCGGAGGTTTATTAAAAGCTGTTTTGTGGTTGGAGCTGTTGCTGCATGTTGGTCAGCTCCTCGATCAGGCGCTTAAAGGTGATTCTCCTCTCAGGCAGCTGCTCCCAGCACTTGCGCATCAGCTCGTACACCTGTCAAACACACAGTATGAGTATGGGCGTCGGAAATGTGAAACCTTACAAAGAAATAAACTGCAGATAGTGTGTTTTGCAAATAATAATGCTCAAACGTTTAAAGTAGGGATGCACCAATTCAGAAACCCCCCCCCCCCCAAATTTTAAATCTGTGTGCCTCCATGGAATTCATATTTTTATTAAAGGCAACATGAAGCCAGAGATTACTGTGGCTAAAAACAAATCAGGAACATGACACTGAACTGAATGATGAACTCTGAACAAACTAATGTTGAACTGTATTGGACATCTGACTATTTGTTATATTCAGACACAGTCTCACTGTTCAGACAAACATACACATTTAAAGAAAAGTCTGGGAGAGCGTCGTCATCTTCTATCACTAAACAGCTTGAAGATGTAGCAGGTCTGTTTCTGCCACTGAATATTGGACTGTGTGGACTTCAGCTTTACGGCCACTACAGTTTACCTCTCTCTCCTACCACTGACCGAGAGCCGATCTGTTCTCTATGACGGCAGGTCATCCTGGGTTTTGCCGACTTTTAAACTGTCACATTTGACTGATTTAAGGCCTCTTTACACTGTGACTTTTGGCCGTCTGAGACAAAAGCTGACGATGGAGACACACGTGGGGAAAATGTAACTTATAAGGAACAACGATGGCATAAGTACAAGTGTCAGTTAAACCTCAAACAGTAGAAAAGAATTTAGGAGACCTGATAAAATATGACCTTTAAGTACATCGAGATGTATTCACCAAGTCTGGATGAGGTGTAACAGTTGGTGTATTGAAAAAGAAAAACAGAAACAGACTTAAAAACTTTCAGTGTCGCTTCACTCGTCAGTCTGTCGCTGCTGAGGCCAAACATTTTGACTGTTGTTGGTGTTGCTTTCCCTTCCTTTTGTAAATAAATGCGATTCCTCAAAGACCATGTCCATGTCATTACTGTGTTGTACTGAGTTTATGTTTGTCATGAGAAGACAGTTTCTTACAGGCTCAGGGCAGCTCTCTGGGCGCGGCAACCTCCTCCCCTCCTGCAACACCTTCACCAATCGGATGATGGTCATCTGGCCATGAGTTCGACCAATCATACTGAGGAAGAGCTGTGTGGGTGAGGACAAGGAGAGGTTAGAGAGGAAAATAACATACAACCTTCCATAACGGCTCTATTTTTATTTATGTGTGAAACATGAGAATAAATTCCAGTGAAAATCAGCTTAAGACTGTGATGAGTATATGTAGCATTTTAATAAAGATCCGACACAAAGAAATCCAGTCTTTGCGGTCCAGATGGTTCCGTTTTAACTTTGACTTGACCTGTGCCTGCCCTTGTTGCTAACTGCCTTCCAGTAACAGTCACAGGTTAGTCAGGATGACAGTGGCCATTAAAAGCCTGATGTAGATCAAAGATCCTCACGATAACCTGAGCTGTTTGTATCGGCACGGTCTGGACATAGCTCCTGGTGGAGTCTCTCATATTCTGCTCTGGCCAAAGACCAACACGATCTGCCACATACAAATGACTGTCTTTGATTGTGTATTTGTGTGCCTGTGTAACGCCCTGATAAATTCACTCTTTTTTTTTTTTTCCTGCAAGACTGGTTCAGTATGTGTTGTGTGTATTTCTACTGTGAAATCATCATCCAGACATAAGGAGAGCACTGCACACTGACCGTCATCGGGCTCTTGGAGGAGTCACAGTAGGTGATGAGCTCGTACATCGTCACCCCGAAGGACCAAACATCTGAGGCAAGGTAGAACTTACACAGAGTCAGACACTCGGGAGCATACCTGAGAAACAAAGTGGAGCAGCATTAACTCATGTTCATTTTAACATAGTATGTTTTTGTATCAATGTGACCATGTTCTCACAGTTTTTTATGTTAATATCACATACAGCATATTATTACTTAAATATACAACTTAAATGTTTTTTTCCATAAAGAATAACACATCTTCAGATGCACTATGATCTGCAATACTGAGAGAAAAGACCACTACAACTAATTTCAGATGCCCTCGCTCACATTTCATTCTGCTAAGGGAAGCGGTTACATTTTTTGAAAAATAGATTTGTTTAAACCACCAATAACTGATGTGTTTGGCCACTTGCAGGCAGCTGGAAAAAATTGGCAAAGCAAAACTGACAACTGTTAATATCTAAATTAATATGGCAAACTTGTTTGCAAAAACTTATTCTCACATCCAGCAGCTACAAAGCAACTTTATCATTCATTTGGAGTCGTGTTTAAATGGACCAATAATTGGGATTGAAATAGCAGTGAGCAGGTGTATTCCTCTTCCTTTTGTGCAGATGATTGTTACCCTGCACCCACAAAGAACGTAGAGATGTGTAACACATCAAGAAACACAACTAATCAGATCATACAAGTGTCCTTCATGAAGACTGGATGGACTTTTTTCTAAAAGCTACAAAATACTTATGGGAAACCAGCAACATGAAAGATGATCCCAAAGACAACCAAAGGTCAGAGAACCAAGGCTACAGTTTTCTCTCAACATTCACTGTATACTTCAATTAACTTGAAATAGGATATCTTGGGAGTACACAGCTCAGATAATACAAACAAAGCGCCTGGTAATTTAACCACCTGCTTAAAACTGCTCCACTCCTTTCTTGGTCTCCCTCTGTTCGTTACCTAATTCGTGTCATTTCAATGCTGCCTAGTTCGTTATGCTCATTTCCTTTGCTGTACACTCACCTGACACCAGAGTCAGTTCAACATAGAAAAGACTTTTAATTCGTTCTTGAATGGATCATCATTTTTCCATATTTTACACAGCAATTCTCTCTTCAATTCATAAAGCATCTGTCTGCAGTTAATTCATTTTCATTTGGTGTCCCCTCCCTTTTTTACTCCCTCTTTCCTTTTGCATTCTGTCATTTAACAGAGAGATCTCAGCTAACATGGTCAAGTCTGAGAGATTCAAATTTACAGCTCTTCTAACTTCCCTCCCCTTGACTCACCAGAAAACAGGGCTGTCGTGGTCGTCCTTGACAGTGTAATATCCCTCGTTGTCCTTGATGCTCTTGGTGAGGCCAAAGTCTCCGATCTTCACCGTCGTCTCGTTCTCCACCAGCACATTTCTGGCAGCCAGGTCTCGGTGGATGTAATTTTTAGATCCCAAATATTCCATTCCCTGAACAAACAAACAAAAAAAAAACAAAAAAACAAAAAAAACAGGGTCACTATTCATGAGGGACTGAAATGTGTGATTCTGACTGAGTGACTGAAACATGCAGACAAACAAAGCTATGTCTGGTGGGAGAAAAGCAGCCAATGACTCGTGGATTCAAACCTGATGCAGCGTCTATAAATCAAAACACTCACTGCACCGCACGCCACGTTGGCTCGGTGTTTGTCTGACATTTCCCCCATTTCTCTATCCTGTCTGCTACAATACAAAACCTTTACATCAGTGCCACCCACTTATAATTCGGCTTGATTTTTAAATGAGCTGTTTGCCAGACACATTTATCAGATCACTAAGATTAAGTCATCTTTTATGAACAACCAACGACGCCATGAACTCACGACAACCATTTCAAGGTTCCTGGTTCAGCTTTATCTGTTCATACCTTCATCACATCATGTGACGATCACATGAGTATTGTTTAAAAATGCAGCTCACCACCCGTATCTACACAGGAAGTGTTAGAGCATTTAAACAACAGTTTGAGCACGGCTTATTATTGACACTAACTACACAGCAGTCAGGTGTTCGGTGTTTCAATTCAAGGCTGGTGGCTGGTGTGTCACTGTTAGACAGTTAAATGTTTGCAGCTCTGAAAACAAACTGTGTTACCTTGCATATCTGGAGAGAGTAGCTGAGCAGGGTGCTCAGGCTGGTCTTGCTTTTGTTCCTGGGCAGATACTCCTTCAAGCTGCCCAGTGGAAGATACTCCATGATCAGCTTAATGGCCTGACCACCTGTAAACATAGAGTCAGTCATGAGCAGAAATAAAGCTTACATAAATGGAGAGAGAGAGGGAGAGTGTGTATGTGTGTGTGTGCTCAATTTGTTCAGCAGGAACCAAAACTAGAGTAAAAACAAGTTCATGTTTGACTTGTTATACAAAAAGAACAAGGACTGATATTATTTCCAGCTTCCTTTACAGGAAATACAGTCAAAACTTCAGAAGCTAGGAATTCCTTTAAACAGCAGTACGAGTTGACCCTCTTGGTTTTTCAAAGATTGGCGACATGTGGTCTGGAAGTTTTAGTGCACTCACCCCTTTTTATGTAAATACTGCATATATGTGTGTGTACTGTACAGTACACACACTGCCCTCACACATACTTCTTCTAGCATGTCTAGACTACAGTTAATGGTATGACATCAGAGGCACAACTAAGGATATATGCATGCTTATTTTGGTCTGTCTATATAACTTCGGACAAACCCTGTCAAAATATGCTTCAGTCAGAGTGAAGAGTGTCTTCCTGTAAAGCATCAAACTAAGCTCCACATGAAGTGAAATCTATCCTTAAAAGCCAGATTTGCTGCTGTCTCAGTCTTAAAGCAACATTTGAAGTCTGTGTGACCAACAGAGGAGAGGTTTCAGAAGAAAACCAGTTCTTAGTGTCTGCACCCAAACTTTTTACTCAGCTTTCTGACTCTGAAATGTATTTGTCATGCTTTTTCGAAAGCTACAGCACCGAAGCCTAAAAGCAGCCAGCAACAGATGTGCTTGCATCACAAAGGTCATGGAACTGGTGTCCTGTACTGTATGACTCACAGGTGCAAATGTTTGGTTTAACACTGAAACATGTGATAACTGTAGTGCATGCACCTTTTACACACTAAAAGCACATCATGTCAAAACTATGTGAATAAAACATCTGAAAGAAAAATATATAACCTACACTACGTCTATGGAAAACTTCTTGATGTGATCTGAATTGTGTGGTGACATCTTAGTTGTGTTGATCAGGAAGACATGTCAGTGATGACAGCGCAGATCCAACAACACACGTGAGGGCTTCTATTGTTTCTTAGTGTTTGTGTCCATTTCTGTGTGTTCGTGCTCTCCATCTTACCTTCCTCTTGGCAAATGCCCTTGTATTTGACAATGTTTTCATGGTAGAGTGCCTTCAGGATGTCGATCTCGCTTGAGAGGTTGTTGCTCTGCTCCTCCCGGTTCTCGGGCTTCAGTGACTTCACTGCCACCAGCTCGCCAGTTCTATCTCCCCGAGGATCATAGCGACACAGCTCCACCTTTCCAAAGTGGCCCTGTACGAGGAACACGAGAAATTTAAGTTATTTGGACAATCATGAATTAGTTCGTCCACTGCATTGTCTTAAATCCCTGCAGCTCGTTTTAGGACATGAATCACCACAAGAATGCTAACAGTCCTGGTGGAATTCTTGAACAGTAGTCAGCTGAGGAGAACCATAAAATAAGAATCCATAACCACTTAAGTCCACAAAGTACAAATGCACTACAGGAAATTTAATTTCAGACTTACCAATGTATCTTAAGTAAATGGCTAAACTGTTTTATCAGTTTATTTATTTGATCATTCTTATAAATGCTAAGATCTGCTGTGCAGAGATCAACACAAACACAGCAGGAACAGTTTACCTCTCCCAGCTCTCTTATCTTCCTCAGAAATCTCTTTTCAAACACAGTCGGGTCCACCTCTGGTGTGGGTTGAGGTTGGATAGATGGGTCTGAGAAATGACAAAAGAAAACAAATACATAAACCTGCTGGGTCTTTTCTTCAGCATAAGCTCAGTTGCATCATAGGAAGTCTATTGTGGTTGACAGTGTCAAAGTTTCCACCAGAATTTGCAGTGGTTATGTAACTGTTCACTTGCTCTGGTTTCCACATAAATGGCTACTTTTGTTGTGACAATTCATCATTCAAGAAAAACTCATTCTGTATTATCATTATCAATGGTTATAAAAGTTTATTTAACCTTTTTGAAAGAAACTTGTAATCGGCAGATTTTAGTTAAGGTGATTTTGTACCTGTCCAGGGATTTTAATATAAGCAGGGGTTATAAGCTTTAACTGAGGTAAGACTGACTGCAGTATCCAATTCTGTCCAGCAGGGGGAAGAACAGAGCCTATTAAGTTGCCATGGGGCCCAGCTGAGGGGCAGATCAGAGATAATGCACCCAGTGAACTTCCTCATGAACATGAGTAAACAACCCTCTCTCTCTTTGCTCTGCTTATGAGCTGCTGCTGCTGCTGCTGCTGCTCGGTGAGATACAAAACATGCAAAACATTCAGCTCATATTCCAACTGAAAACAACTGCCTTGAATTTTTGAACCTGCACATGCTGTTACCTGTTCTGCAGCCTACATTAGAGCACTGTTCAATTGTATCTTAATGGCTTCACTTTGTGAATGCTGTTGGGGCAGAAAAGCTTGACACAGCTGCAATAAAACTGCCAGAACCTGCAGAAACTGTTGCCTGGGGTTTTACCTTATGTGTGCATCAACCCTGATAAACACAATTATGTGCTGTATATATACTATATACATATATAAAACACATACTTGTTTCCACTAGCATGTCAATGTCTCTGACAATAGCCCTGAAGAAAGGTCTCTTCTTGGGGTCGTAGCTCATGCAGTCGGTCATCAGTTCAGCCAGCTCTCTGCAGTCTGGGGTGGCCAGTTGACATTCTGTTTCATAAAACCGCTCCTTCTGCTCAGCACAAAGACAAAGGAATGTGATCATTGATGTGTGTTTGTGGACAAGTGATGAAAAAAGAGACATAGAAGATTAACATGAATGTTTAGGACAGCTATCAAATTTGAAACCCAAAGAGGGCATTAGTTTAGATGTATCTATTATTATATACAGTCATGAGAAGTGCTTGTGTGTGTGGCCCATACCTCTGTGAGTTTCTTCTCTTTGAGGGGGACTTCTCCATCATAGCAGATCTCCCACAGGGTGGTACCAAAGCCCCACTTGTCAGCCGCAATACTCAGGGCAGTCAAGCTCTTCACACACTCCGGGGCGATCCATGGGATACGATGTACACACTCTGGAGAGGCCAGCAAAGTCAACTTCAGCATCAGTGAAACAATATAGCACAGATTTGTTACAGTCCTGTGGCATCTACATAAAAACAATATGTTGGCTTTGTGAACTGTAGGAGATGCATCAGCTGAAGTGAATCAGGGTAAAATATGCTTTAAGGTTCTGAATTGTAATGTTTGACAGCACCAATGTGAAGATGAGCGATGATACCCTCAAAGACAAATCTTGCCCCTTAAGATGTGATAATGGGAACATTTCCTCCAGTGTTACCATGTGTGTAATACAATTTCAACCCTTTTAACAAGCAAAGAAAACAAGTACTTCTGACACACAAATGGCGATTTGTGTTTTCTGATACCCGTTCCTCATGCATTGTTACATTTTATTTTCCTAAGATTGTTTTTTGTACATATACATACAAAGTGTCCATGCTAAACGTTTAAAGAGCTGTTTGTTGGCATCTCAGGAGCATTGGCATCAGTTGACTGAGAGTATCACTGACTGGAAGAAAGGTTAATCTCCATGGTTGGCTTTTTGGCTCCATATTATCAGATGAGAGATGCGCATTAGCAAGTGGATGCAGCACAGACTGGAACACAGCATGACTGACTGGAGGGAAACAGGACAGGAGTAAAGAGGGGGAGAAGAAAGCTAAGGGGCTGAATGGAGACAGAAATGGGAGTGGGTAAAGAGATAATTGGGTGTAAGGAGAAAAAAGGAGGACAAAAAGAAAGAAAGTGATGAAGAGATGAATAGATTTGAGGGTTTGAGTAAAGCAATCAGAAACTGCTGGGAAGAAAGGAAGAGTGCTCCCAGTGGGTTTCTGAGCACTTTATCCACTGCGAGTTCAATCAAATCTATGTATGAGGCCATCGATGTGTAACTGGAAGACCAGTTGATCGACAAAGTGATGAAGACAGAAGAAGAGTTCTGGGAACAGAGAGCCAGAGAGGAGTATTCCCAAGAGTGTGCAGCAATGGACATTTGCACGGAAACATTTCCAGTCCATCCTGTGGTTTGCCGATGCATCTGTACAACCATACTGTTATATCACACAACTTCTGGCTCTGATACACAAACAGAAACATGAAGCGGCCATTTGAGGGGAACTGTGCAATCTGAGAAATGTCCTTGTTGTGTTGTCTTTCCTGAACTTAGATCTAGTTTTTACAAACCAAATTACAGTCTAGGAGAAAATGTGCCCAGTGCAATGTTATTGATTTTGTGACAAATATCATTCCTATCACAATCTTCTCGATCGGAAATGTTCTTTCCTTTTCAATAGTTTTTTTCTGCATTGTGTGGTTCACCACACCCATCTTTGAGCTTGGCCTTCATTTTGATGTCAACTAAACAACCATAAAGTTTTGTGTATCTCATACGATTGCAACACTGCCACTGTGACATTTGTCCACAGACAGACAAACACCTGCTGAAGTTCTCAAAACAGCCTCCAGGACACATTTTACCATGATGACACACACACACACATAAACACACAGCCCACACACACACACACACACACACACACACACACACACACACACACACACACACACACACACACACACACACACACACACACACACACACACACACACACACACACACACACACAGCCCCACTGTTGTGGCTGGTAAAAATCCAAAAGCTCCAACATGCATATTATGAGTCCATATAGGTAAAAGCCTTGGGAGAAGAGCATGAGCATTTTGAAATTACTTTGATGTGGCCAGTCATCAGAGTCATGAGATCAAGTCTTTAGCTCAACCAACATCAGGGAGTTTTCCATAGTGTGTGTGCACGTGTCATGGCCAAAATAGCATCACATGTTTAATGTAGATGAAAATTTATTTTAATTGACCTTACAGCCAATTTTAAATCTTAAGAATTTCTCTGAAGTAACTAACAAGTCAACTGTCCAAATGATTTCAGTTCATCTTTATCACATATACTGCATGTGCTCTCATGTCGGTTTTACTTTCATTTACAGCTGATTCGTTAAGAAAGTGGAAGCTACTGGGAAATTTTCCATGGACAGCTATTTTTCAAACATTTAGGTTTCACTTTTACTAACAGAGAGGCAGAGTGTGTATGTGTGTGTGTGTGTGTGTGTCTGTATTTTGTGCTCACCCTCTCTGGTTAGTACTGTGATTGGTATTCCTGGGTCGCTGAGCTTGATGAAGGGTCCTCCTTCATCGGTGTCCAGGCCATCTCTGGCCAGCAGGATGTTCTTAGCACACACAAAGCCATGGACCAGCTTTTTGTCCTCCTACAAACACACACAGACAAACACACACAATAAAACTAATGTATTAGTGCATAATCAAGACATATTTTCAGATTTTGTTGAGGAAACATAACATTTTGCAAGTGATGCAATGGCTGCAAACAACACTTATTGGTTTACATTCCTATTATTTGTGTGTGTGTATTTGTGCGTTTCTCTCTTACCAAGTAGCTGAGAGCTGAGGCCAGCTGCTTGGCCACCTGGAACTTCCATGGTGTGCTGAGCCGACTCTGCTGTCTCCTCATAAACAAGTCCAGTGGTCCAAGTTGGACAAACTCCTCCACCATGATATCTTGTGACACAAAGTGTCCAAAAAAAAAAAGTTAACACACAGAACCACGTTCACATATACTCATGCGGCTACACTCTTTTTGTAATATGCACTTACTCTCCAGGTGGCGAACACACACTCCATACAGCAGCACTATGTGTTTGTGGGACACTTGTCGCATCATGCTGGCTGTTTCGAAAAAGGCCTGTCAGCAGAAAGACAAAGATGACTTCATACATGACACATAACAGAAACGGTTAAATTAACGGTTTAATGGTTAAAGAAGAAGCTTGTTGCTAACGTCAGCTTTAAATATGTTTGCTTGGAGCGTACAGAGCAGATGTTGTCAAGATCAGATGTGTAAGAATAAACAGTATCTGTGAGTGTGTCTCACCAAGGAGATGTCCCTGTGCCCAGAACCCAGCACCTTCAGGACCACCTTGACTTCCTGGAAGGATGAGTAACCTGCATCCTCTTCCTCCTCACTCTTCACCCTCAGCGTGCCTGAGTAAATGTTGGTTCTTGTGCCCAGGCCAAGGTGCTCCTCCTGGTTCACACAGCAGGCAGCCAAGAAAAAGCCAAGAGTATTACATGAAATATCTACATCCAGAACTACACAAAACTATGGCTACCATAAGAGCAGGGCGTCTGCAGCCAAATTAAAAAACTTTTTACAAATTCCACAGTTGAACACAGTTATGAGGATTTTGCAACTATTGTTAAACACATTTTCTGTAAAGAGGAAGTTGTAGTTAAAATGTGTTTATTCCTTGTAAGCAATATCAGTTGGTGCATACTTACTGGAAATGATAAGTAATTATGGGCAGACAGAAATAAGTTAAGCTCTGTGAGGCAGATGTGCAAACTGTCTAATAGAACAGTAAATCTTCCTCTGTGACGCTTAGAATGTTTAGTTTTTGTTGAAACTGAGTAAAAGAGAAGTTCTTTCACCTGTATGGTCATTTTGTAAACTGCACTTATTGGTGTTGTTGAACTGTATTGTGTATCCAATAATATCACTGAGGGCAGGCTAACAAACAGAAACACCTCCCCATACAACACAATACAGTTCAACAGCACCACAAACAACATCCTCCTAATGATCATACAGGTGAATCCACACCTCTTTAACACAGTTTCAATAAAAACGGAACATTATAATCTTGACATGTATAGTCATGCTGTAACGTCGCTATAAGAACTGCATTACTGTCGTAACATGGAGACAGACATGAAGTTGAGAAGGTGTACCTGTTCAATCTCCTCCTTGAGAATGCGATGGAAGCTGAGCTGACTCTCCTGCATGGGTGTCTGAGGCACCGGTGCTCTGTCTTTAGTGACCACCAGCAGGTTAGAAACCTCTGCAGCACAAACACAAACACACACGTTTTTAAAAATAGCTCCATACAGCGTTTTTTTTATACAAAGCTGGGCATGCTGCAGAGTGTGTATTTACATAACTTCTGACCAGTTTTAAAAGTAGGTCGTGCTTTAGATGCTTCTCTGTTCAATCGACCTGCAGAGACTTGATGACTGTGTGCAGTAATCTCACACAGAGAATGTCACAACTGCTTGCATTGTTGTCAAGGTTATGTTGTCGGAAGTTTCGATTGATTTGGAAAGTCTGCACTGCATTCACACAACAACAATAAACTGACAACAATACAAGCAGAAATGATGTTCTCGGTAAACTTGGGTTGAAGCTGCAAATGTATAGACATCCATATATGCACTGGCGTTCAGCAAAGCAAAACTGTGTTAACATGTGGTAAAGCAAGCACTCAACAATTACGTCAATGTGGCAATGATGTGAACAGCTATTCAGGTTAGGTTACCATACTGATTGAGTTTATTTTTTGTATATACAGAGCAATGTGTGGGAGGACAAACTTAAAATGGGACTGTGCCTTTTACCATACTATACGTGCATGTGGGTCTGTGCGTGTGTGTCTGTGGGTGTCTAATGTTGTGACAAAACCAGCGCTCTGTGGTTTCTGGGGGGGGAGTATCTGCTCTCTATCAGCTTCACCCTACATTCACCATCTACGAGTGTTAAAGAGAACTGTTCCGTGACATGAAATCTGTGTTTTCATGCAAAAGCTAAACACAACATGCAACCACACCTACCATCCAATATTACATATTACACTGCACCCACTCCTTAACCATTTGACCTAATCTAGGCCCGATGTTCATTTAGTATGAATTTAAGACTGGCTGACATGGTCTTATTCAAAGCTTGCTTGTGTTAAAAAACTAAAGACTACAAACACACTACCACAAAGAGACACTACCAACACGTGTCCAAACACCAGACCACTCTCAAACCTTGCAGTACATCCTTCATCCATCTGCAATTATATACTTATCTGCATTATTTTCAAGAGTTCAAAACCATGCCCAGTGTCAAAATAACACTAAGTAAAAGCAAACTATCTCATTCTGTAGGCATACCATGTATTATTTGTTATTGTGGATGTTGCATAACATCATAAATATTTCAACAGAGACAATAACACAGCACCATTATCTTCCTCTGAAGCAGATATAACCAAAACCCTACACCAAAACAGCTGTGCATATAATAATCAACACCACACAACCAAAAAAACAAACACAAACAGCTCAACACATCCATGCATGCGTGCATACATGGCTCCACCTTTCCCTAAGTGAAGTAAACACAAGAGTGCTAGTTTGGCTCCGGAAACCCACATTTACAACTCTCTTCCTCCCTGACACCATTTCACACAGACACACAGACATACACACATTGTTCCTGCCAGCACTGCCTCTCATACCCTCAGCTAGTGAGACACAAACACACAAGCATACACTGAAAAGTCACTTCCACACAATGTTTTGTGTGGAGGCAAAGCTTTGTTTCACTGACCTCTATGGGTTAAAAGGTTCAAGTATGTTGCACTTCTGACCCCACCCAATATCACAGTTAGGTGTGGTCTGTTGTGTTTGTTACCACACCCAGCTGTGATGAGGCTCTGCACAGAGGAGTGCATAGTGAAGTGTTGTACTGCACAAGACAGAGGATGCAGAGACTACTAGAAGCCAAGTAAAATTTCAGCCTGCTGTTGCATTTATCACTGTCATGACAGCTTTCATATTGACACTTTCACTATTTATTAATGACTTGCTGTAAACCAATAAAATTACTTGGAAGTTAATTTGTTAGTCGCACAAACCCTTGCATTTCTAAATCTTTTTTTTTTTACTACATACTGACGTTATCTCTTGGCTCTTGTTAGCTAACATGAGTCTCTCACTCACAGAAGTAATAAACAGCTTCAGATGTTATTTCAATGTGTACAAAGGTCCAACAGATACATTCATTTCTGATTTATGATACTGATTAGCTTTATCTTCTCAAAATTCCATTATTTCTGTTGCTCTGCAGCATCCTGTAATAAGTGGACTGCAAATAATTTGAGTGATTTTTGTTTGAAGCACAGCTGGGATTCTGCAATTTTGTTTTTATATTGCTGGTATAGTATTTGGTGCATTTTTTTCTATCTGAATAGAAAAAACAAACTTAAGTGGAATGCATGCTGTATGTTTTCCAGAAATACAAGAGTTGTGCTGTCAGTCAGCCCTTGTCTGACATTATTTAAAGTCCCACACCTGAGAATGAAGGTCTATGCTCAGGAGATTTGTAGTACTTTGTGCTTCTGTTCGTTTGGGTATTGGACATTACTGCATGTGCCTCTGAGCAGATTACTATGTCTGTGGCTGTATTAAGCTTACCTCTAGGCTGTGGGGGGCAGCAGCGGACCAGCTGGAAGTGGAGGTTGTCCGTGCGAAGACTCTGGCCCTCCAGGTGCTCCAGCAGCTCCCTGAGAGTGGGCCGCAATGTATCGGTGCCGTACAGACGGTACCCATCAGAGGCCACCTCAATCTGGAAGTTCTTATAGTGGCGCACAGGACGGGACTCCCTCAGGTCAATCTGGTTGGAGAGAGAGAGAAGGGGGGGGTTGGGTTTAAAATAATGAAACAATTTAAAAAACAGAAGGGTTAAACTCAAGTGAAGAAGACAGTTTAGGTTTAGCTGAGAGAAGATGAGAACAGACGAGTGTTACATTAGATCTGGAAGAACACAGACAGCGTGTGTGAGCATGACAGGAAAATAGTAAACAGTGGCTATTTAGCTAAGATCAAGTGGGTCAGCTTTGTGAATGTGAGTGTTTCCCCCATGCTGACTCATAACGCTGCACTGCACTGTAGAGACATGTCTTAATCTAAGAATCCTGTAATCCACTATAAAATACACTACAATATTTGTTTTGTTGCTTCAGTGTGAGTCATGCCTCTCCAGTACATCCACTGGGATGCCTGTCATTACCTGTGGTCATGATACATATTTTCATATTGTTAATATAATTCAAATTGTCTTTCACTATAGCCACACAGCACTGTGCCAAGTTCACAGGACTCATTTCTTGGTATAATTGCTTAAGAATTTCTCACCATACATCAGTTCTTCCCCAAAACATTTTTATATCAGAGAGGCCTGTAGAAATGTATTAGACAAAACAACATTGAGTTTGGTTTGTGGATTTAGGCTTTGGTTTCTAAAACATGACCAGCACTTCATGTTTTAGGTCTAAAAAAAATTTTTATATAAGTTATTACACTGGAACTAGAAGTGTTGTGTCAATCTTTACATATTAGTTCCTCAACAGGCTAGCCATCTTATAAATTTTCCTCCAGTTCCAGAAATAATATTTCAGTTCAGTTATATCTAATTTTACTAGTTGTAATATTTCAATTTGTTTGCACTCTGAAAAACACTTAAGTGTTCTTTACCTCAGTGCAGACCACAGTGATGATGATGTACTGGTAGTCAGTGCAGCTCCAGCGCAGGATGTAGGCGCCCTCCTCGTTGCCATCTTGACGCAGCTTGTGGATGGCATACTCCGTACTGGAGAGGGTAAAACACAATAAATTGGAGGAGTAATGGCTTTTATCAAAAGTAAATTGAATGTTTAACCATAGAATTTAAAATGAAATAGTATGTTTGTTAATCCTACTATTGTATTGTTGTCTGTCATCGTGTTAGTGATTATCCTGTTTGTGACCTGTGTTGTTTTTTCTTTGTTGTTTTTCACTGTACATTGGTGACCAAATCAATTTCCCTTCTAGGGATTAATGAAGTTATCTATCTACCTATTGCTGGTACATTTTGCATTACTAAAACCTTTTTTTTACCATTGAAACAACACAACAATAGATAGAGCAACAAAATGATTGATACAATTGTTTGGTGACTCTATCAGCAGCATTAACAAAAACAACATTTAGACAAACCATAATATGTTCTATGCTATAATGAAATGTTTCATCGGTTAACAATGAGGTGTTAGTGACTGATGGTTTATCATTGATGTATCTAAAAAGACAAAATAGGGTTTTTATGAGAAAACTAGGACATGCCGCCCCCCCCCCCCACCCACACACACACACACACACACACACACACACACACATCCCAGCAATACAGCTGCCAATACAAACCAGATGGGTCCATGGCAGCCATTGTTGATGTTGTGCACCACTGAAGCAGGGGCCACCTCCTTGGACAGGTAGTGGTGGGCATCCACTGTCAGCCTGAAGTACCCATCCACAAGGGCTGCAAAGGACAGAGCTTCAACCCGAGCAGCCATTTGCATCTCCTTAAAAGAGAGAAGATCAGGAAAGAGAGATCAAGAGAAGGAGGGAGACAAGATGTGATCAGAGCAGCAGCTATTACAAAGCCACAATACTCCAGAGGCCTAGCTGAAAGAGCTGTGATGTATGACAAAACTAAGTTCCATTTTCAAATGAAGGTTTATATCACTATTAGTCATGGCTAATGGCATGCAGCAAGAGGCAGCTTTGCTTCAATACGTTGCCTCAACACGTTTATGTTCCCATTGGTCACATTCACACGGAAAACAAATAGAGGCAGTAGCTCAGGTTGTTTAAATGACTGATAAAAAGTGATCATATCATGGCTGTACTAAGACACACCGTATTTAAGTTTGAGGCCATTGCAACAACAAAGCTACAGGAAACCACAGGAAAACCTTTTCAAATGATTATTTTAAATATCAAAAAAATGTGTGTTTGATTGCAAATTCTGGTGTTAATTATGTACTAATTAATGAATTCAAATAAATCCCCATGTTACAAATGACAACTGTTCACAACAAACATATGAACTTACAGCTGAGGTCATTTAAAAAAATTAATTCGGGTGTAACTGACATTACAGAGGTTGATCCCACATGAACTACAGCGCACTTTGCCTTGTTTGTATGTCTGTCTCACCATCCTTTTGTTGTCCTGTTTAAAGATGGTGACTGTTGCCTCTTTGATGACAGTGTGTGTGATCTCATGGAAGTCACAGAACACCACCCAGCCTTCATTTGCCTCTTTGTTTTTGTCATTTTTCTGTTTTCCATCCAGCTTGTTCTTCTTTGATTTGCCCTTTTCTTTGGAGACCAGAGACATCTATTTTAAAGATAAACAAAGCAGATGCACACACAAGTTAAACAAGAAAAATAAATAATGAATATTTTCAGAAAATGAGAAATATGAAAATACTTAAACGACCTTCACAAAATTTGTCCAATATAATTTGCAGTAATATGTTTAACTAGTCACCTGAAGTGCCTATTAAGAAATACTGTAACAGAATGCAGACAATAATCTGTTATTACCCAAAAAGTCACACAGACTTAACCATTCAAAACTATAAAGATAATCTATAATATTAAATCACTGCTTGCTTGGTCTACGAAATGTCAAAAAATAGTGATAAAATACCAATCACAACTTAGAAGAGCCCAAAGAGACGACTTGAGTTGTTTTTTTCTGACCAATAGCCAAAGATATTCAGATATATTCACCTCAGCTCAACACATGATATCAATAGAGAATTATAGGGACTGAGGTCTCCAGATAACAGGTAAAACATGTCTGCCAGTTGTCTGTTACTGAAAGTTTATCATTGTGAAACTAGAAATCCCTGAGGTACTATTCAAACACTCTTTCACTTACCGTAGCAGGCTTCTTCCTCCAGGAAATGCCAGTGGTACCAGTAACCAGCACTTGCATGTCGTGGCTTGTCTCCATGTTCTGACTGTGGCTCTGCCCTTGGCTCTGGTTGGAGTACCCTACACAGACCAACCAAACATTATATTGCCGCAGTTACAAATCAAGCCAAAATATTTCAATGCTTAATGGTTTGTCAATATTGTTTTTGGAAAAGCGATGATCATGAGGCAATGTCAGGGAAATGTCTTATTGGCTCTGTCCACTGTATGTTTACATTAGAAGAAAAACTCAGATCTTAAATAGATTACTCAAACCGTGCAGTGTTGCATCAGTGGTTGAAAACTTCACAGCCTGGTTAGAATCATCCAGGGTCTGCTCTACTCTGTGATAAGTGGGTTAATGTGACATGTAAACATCTTGTTTCTTTCGCTTTCTTGTTTTCACCATGTGCACAAACTCACGTACTGTTTTTGGTATATTTGGTGTGTCAACAATGTTCAAACTCTTTTTTTTCTTTTTTTAGAACTGTGGGTTGGACCCTACAAGTAAACACTTCATTTCACTTGACTACTATAATACAATACATATTGTTCAAATATTGCAAGATGACAATAAAAGCAAACAAATTATCTCAGTTTTATGGTAGTGCAGCAGTCACACTGGGCCTAAGGATCATTTGATCAACCTCCCACTCTTAGCTTGTCACAACCGTTTTCCCCCAGTCGTTACTACATGAACTCCCACAGGGATTATCTTGGTTAACAAATAGTTAAGTCTATAAACTGTAATTCTCATAAAACTACATCTCAAACAAAACCCACACTGCGCTGTTTTACACACCAAACCTGGCACAGGTTGAGAAGATGATTTTTCATAGCCAACGCCCATTAACTGTTAACCGACAAAATTAAAATGTACTACTTAGAATAGACTAGTGCCTGTAACCCATTAAAATACCAATTCATAAGGGTTAAAGTGAAC
Source organism: Trachinotus anak (assembly GCF_046630095.1). Classification (NCBI taxonomy): domain Eukaryota; kingdom Metazoa; phylum Chordata; class Actinopteri; order Carangiformes; family Carangidae; genus Trachinotus; species Trachinotus anak. The sequence continues at coordinate 22,019,385 of NW_027273861.1, forward strand.
CAGAACAACTCTAGTGTCTAAAATGAGAGCAAGACAAGATGAGGACACACGCATACAAAGGCAGGAAAGAAGCCCCTCCCAGCAGATCATCACACACAAACGAGGGTCCTTTTAACTTCACGCTTATTCAGGAACAAATAAAAAGCTCTAAGTTATAAATTCATGAGATTATAATAAAGATCTGAGCTCTATGTGTGATTGAAAAGGATCAGAGGATCAGAACTGACTGGCATTAAAGCTCAAAATAAAATCAACAAGCCAGGCATACTTCAGTCCTCAGCATAGTGGACAGCTTCCCTACTGGTTTTTATCAAAAATAGCAACATGTCAACATGCTGTGGGATCAGTCTGGTGTGCAGTCTGTGAGACATATTGTTGGTTAAGTTCTTATTTATGAACAACTGTAGTTGAGAACTTGGGCACTGCCTCAACATCCTTCTGAAATCTTACCATTGTAACCTCCATTGCAGACATCTCCTTCCTGTGTGACACTGAGTGAGATGGGTTCAAGCAGCTCGCTGCCCAGGCCACTGGTCAGGCCCTCCAGAGTGGCCAAGTACTTGATCTTCAGGTCGTACGGTGTGATGTTGCTGTCCTTGACTGTGCGGCGGTTGAATTCACTGAGGAATTTCTTGAAAACGTTGTTGATGCGGATGCGTGTCAGAAAGTTGCGCTGCTTAATGTTGCGGTTCAGGGATTCTGGGATAAAACGCTTGTAGCTGGTGGCATAAAGACAGAAAGATTGATAGAAATTACTGAGCAACTTGGAGAATTTAATTCCTGAGCTTTGTGAGAGTGTTTTGAAGGTAAGGAAAAATAGTATGTCCTAAACCTTCTCAGCAACTATGGATTAAAGAGTAGTCGTCAATTAGTAGCTATCATAGCTACTACAGTAGCTACTTCCTGTGGTATGTACAAGTGTTTTTGAGTGTCTACAGACTCTCTAAGCTTCAAACGTGTGGCGGACTGTGAAGGACATGGAAAAAGGAAAAATGGGATGACAAAATATGTATCATACGCATGTGCAGTATTCACATGCATAGAATTTGTCATGGAAACCGATCCAAATAAAGTTGCCCCCACCAAATATCTCAATAAATTATTTCTCTCTGCCCTGTTTCAATTTAAAAGTGAAGCATTTCTGTTGCTTGAATTGTAATTAAAAAACACCAAGATCAGTGGCACCCCACTTGTTAAGAAGTTTAGTCAACTTTTAAGAATTTACCATCACCAAAAACAAAACTAGCTCTTTATCAACAACAATCTATTTTCCCCAAGTATATGAATATAACCATTGGATGGAATCCACATGAGCGATAGCGTTTGTTTGTTGTACTCCCCGTGGAGGTGCAAATGCCTGTTTTTTTTGGATAACGTGCTTGTGGGCTGAGCACTCATCTGCTCATGAAAAGGGACACTTGGCATGAGCAAGCAGAAGACAGCACTGAAAGGATCATATCACCATCTCTCTTGAATGTGGGCGTAATTTTATGATCTTTATCAAAAGTCTGTGGAAGCTGCACCATTCAGACTTGTTTACAAAATCAATAATTCAAGCACATGCCATATTATATTTGTGTGTGTGTGTCTGTGTGAGTGTGTTTTACCTGATTTCATGGGAAGCATTGGGCAGAGGCATGTTCATGGTATGGTGAGTGATGGCAAGCACAGCCATGCCCAGACACTCGTTCTCTATCTCATGTTGCTCCGACTCAGACTGGGACATCCTCAGTGGAACCACACCCTTCTGAAAGTCATGCTGACCCTGAGCAATGAACAAATATTTATATTTAGATGGGAAAACACAGAGACACATCAAACATGTACGAATTTAATCACCCGAAAAGAACTCCTTTTTAGATTGGAGATTGCAAAATATCCTGTATGATTTGGTACTTACTGTGGCACAAAAATACTGTGAAGATGGACTGAGAGGTCAGTGAAGGTGTTATTTGTGGTTTGGTATATTTTAATAAACTTAAAAAATTTTAGCTGTCGACAGTGGCTCTAAAAGTAAGTATGCTGTCTATCGATGACCTTAAATACACTTCCTGATATTGTTACATTTCCTCCCAGCTGTTGATGTTTTGAAACTCAACTGTGATGTTTGAGCTTTCATACAGAATGTACTTTCAAAAGTATGTGAAAGGAATAATAAATACACAAATGTTAAAAATATTTTTGACTGAGGACTTTTTTTGAATAAACCATCTGAAGCTGATGCAAAGCCACACCTGGGCAAACAGGTAGTCAAGAGAAGCGGCGTCCAGTAGGGGCGTTCCCTCTGGCGTTTTCTGTGGGCTAAGTCCTCCTCTGAGTTTGCTGATGCAGTGTCTCCAAACTGGAGACTCTCCTTCAGTGGTGCCATGCCAATTTCTGAAATAAAATCTGACAGACACAGAAGACAAAATGAATACAAGGAGTGCATGCTTGAACTTTTTAAACTTATTTATTTATATCTAACATGGTCTACGTTGTGAAATTACTGCCTAAAAGGAAGTTATAAATTACAAGGTAGGCCTTGAGTCTGTATTGATGGAATACTGGTCTCTGATGAAAGAGATGTCTTCAGGAGGAAGTGCTCTATTGCCTCTTGTATTGTGTGCAGTTACAGAAGTGTCAAAAATGTCAGTGACTGAAAGATAAATGTTCATTAATGCTCATTTTGTTATCTCCACTTTTACCTTTCATGTAAAAATTACCCAGTCAAGACTCTCAGTGCTGGGCAACATCTAACTTCCTTTTAGGCTTTGACCTATTTTCCTGTTTTCTCTGAAATGAAGCAATATTTCAGCTGGCCTGCGCTTTTCAGAGGAAATAGATGATCTGACGTCTGTACATCTTCCCAGACCAACTGCACAGCATGGGTAGTGGAACAAACTGTTATGAAATGAAAGGTTTCATGACATCACATTTGACCGACTGAAGACACCTCTATTCATGCCTGAAATACTAGGGACTAGACACTAGGGATCTCTTAATCAAAACAATAACAAAATTTCAACAAGTTTTCCCCAGAGGTTTCCCTTCTCTCCAAAACAAACAGCGCAGGTGATTAAAACCAGTAAAAACACTGAATAAAGCAGTTTCACCTCACCACCAAAATGTATAGTTAAAAACAACCAAGAGCTAAAAAGTGCATTGTAAAAATGTGGCTTAAACTGGATAAAAAGTCAATTCTGACTGCTTTCTTTCAGAAAACCACAACGTTGACGCAAGCACAAAGGGGATATGATGCCATGGACAAGTGATCAAATGAAAACAGAGCGATAATTTAATCAAAATTGTGGATTTCTTCAGGTTTGAAAGTTGCTGGAGACATTTGCGATAATGTAAGTACACAACTGAAAAAAAGCATATATATATATGTTTTCATACAGTTAGCATATGTTGGCATTGTAGCAAACCAAGATCAGATATTAAACATGATCGGCATTATATCTACCAAACATCAGCATGATGCTTTGTCTTTGTATGAGTCCTAGCATGCATCCAGTCTCACAGACCTGATAGCATGGCTGTAGACTCTTAGTCTTGTTTTTTTTTTTTTGGTTTTTTTTGACTTGATGGAAATCCATTCTGCTGGCTCTGGCATCCCAGAGTGTGCGCGTTTGTGTTTGTTTATACTAAATATTCGGTGTATATCAAGACTTGACCACAATAACCTTGTTTGGAAGACTGCACTACAGTAGGCAAAGCAGGCTGCAAGAATCACATACACACACCACAGTTTGGCTCTGTGCACACCCGCCTCTCTCACTCCACTAGAGAAAGAGGAAGTGTAATTGACACCACAGCAATTTGTTTTTCCCTCTTTGTGCTACCTAACTTGCAGAACGGATTATCTGAACAGGGACTTAACTTGCTTTGAAATAAGTCAGGTACAAATATGACACTTGGTTTTAGTTTTACAATAACTCTCTCTAAACTACTGTTAACCTTCATCTTGAATCTGAATTCTAAAGATTGTTTGGTTGCTTTTCTTTCCTCTTATAAAGACAATGTAAGAATCCAGATCTACATACCTGTGGGAACTTGTGAATGTGTCTCAGTTTGTCAAGCCACCCAGTGCAATTTGCCAAGTTAGTCATATATAGACCTACTGCTGATAAGCACGTTCATCTTGTTTGATTTCAGCTAAAGGTTGTCATGGTATCATGAAGTTGTGTGCAGGTGTGATGTGCCCTTTTGATTCTTCTGTCAGCAGTTCCTCTAGCATTCTATACACCTGGCTGGCAACTGACAAGCATACTGCATCTGTCTCACCCTTATGTAACATTTACAACCTTGTCATAAGTCATCTGGGAACTAACACAAATAGTCTCTTCTACTCATTTAGTTTATTTCTGGTTGTAAAACCGAGCAGGTGTGCATGCATTAAGTAAAATGACAAAGTAGGCAGGTGCATACAGCTTTAGGACACTTATAGGTTTTACCTAGAGGTAAAGGTTTAAATGGTAAACAACATTTGGAAGGTGTTACGGTGTATTTGATTCACATTTATTTATCCACAGGGACTGAAAAATATAGCCAACATTTGCCATAGTCTGTCAGTTTCTTCTGGAGAATCCTGTGGTGTTACTAGGCCTGGTGGGATATGTGATGCCTCCACTGTATTCACAGTCAGTCCCACAGTCACCTCCAATTTGGAAACACCACCTTAATACCACCAAAGGAATGCCTATGGAAGCATCCAAATTGGATCTTTTCAACACAAAGGAGCAGCACTTCAGCAAAAATACATTTCATCCACTTGAGATTCCGATCTCTTCCATTGGTCGCTACAGCAAGCTCTTTAACCAAAGGTGCGGTTTGGAATGTAGATCAACTGGTAAATCAAAAGTTTTGTATTCAAATGACACATAGATCTTCTTGTAAAACTCATGTGTCAGGTTACCATCAATGATAAAATGACAGCAACATATTTGACATGCTTCACTTCAGAAAACAACAGGCAAAACTAACCCAGAGAATGAAGCCATGCAAAGGTTCCTGCCTTAGCATGCTGCCCAACTGGAGGAGCAACACTAGTTGCACAACTAATCTTCTGGATTGGGTGTAGAAGCTTGACAGGGCACCAAGGACAGGACAAGGCACACTGGTCTACACTACGAGCCCAGGAAGAGGTCCCAGTATCACTGGTCCACACAAGACTGCTCTTTCTTCAATTTAAGTCTTCAATTACTCTTAGCCTGGACCCTTAACTCCCATTACTTACACTACACTTTATATTGATTCGGGGGAAAAAAATCTGTTCCATTAATAATTCATCGTTTTATGGATACAAATGACCAGGTCCTATGCAGTCAGCCTCTGCTGTGACAACATCCTTACCTCATGCGATAGTGTAACTTGATACTGGTTTCATCTGTGATCTTGAACTCGTAGTTGGGGGGGAACCATGTTCCATTTGCCTCATTGTACAGGGCAAATAGATTGTGACACAAGGGAGAGATTGCTGGGAAAGGGAAGAGAAAAGAGGAAAAGAGATCAATATTCCGACCAATTGTTAGACTGGTAGACTGTGACCGGTGATCTGCCGCCCCTGTCCAGAGTGAGGATTTAGGAGCAACTGCAAACAATAAGGGGGAGTCATCGATTCTCTAACAGTCATGATATCCATCTTGGTTGGAGTCCAATGCACTTTATTTTACATGTTGACAAATTAATGGTAGCACTTAAAGCTACAGTATTTTTTTCTGGTAATTTATTAGTTGAAATATGCTCTCAAACACATTTTAACGTGGAGAGCCAGTGTTAAAGGCCTCTGTGATCCAAAATAATTGAACAGCCTGGCAGCAGTGCACAGATATTCCCCTCTAACCAATCATAGAAGGTGCTCATGGCTCTCAATCAATCTGCGAACCCACTTCTGGTCTACTACTGGTCCCACAACGAGGCTTCAAGTTAATATTAGCTGCTGTAAGATGTTCTATGGCTGACTGACAGGCTAGCAAGCTCCTCATACTGATATTGTATATTGTATATAAAGGTGAGGCAGTAATAAATGTCCATCTGAATTTGAGATAACATTAACAGTCTCTGTGAACGTGTAGTTCAATGCTCTGCATTTCCACATTTCATAAAGTTAAGAGCAGAGCCACTTAACATTGTGGCCACAGGGGCTGAAAAATTACTCAGAACAGGACATTCAAATAATAGTTCATTACCTGTCAGGGTGGCTGGTATAACAGATAGATAGGCTAACTATAATAACTATAGTAGTAAAACTCCTATAGTAAATAATACATAATAAATATCAATGTTCCTGCTATATTATATTCCTCCTATAGTTTTAAATCTTCTTACAAGTACACATTGGTTGCCTCGTAAAATGTTCAAAGAACATTTTGCAATCACAATGTCATCTGCAGGGTTTTATTGATGTTGCATGCATTGTAACCATTTTGATTTGCCTTCAGTTTAAGGCTAGTCATATACGTTCCACATCTGCAAGTACATGAGGGTCCTCTGCAAGTTTCGTCATCAGAGGGTGTACACGAGGCTCTGTGCAGACATTCATGTACCCTCCAACCGTGCGGACTGTCCACAGAGTTACTGTGCTACAAGGCTGACAACTGCACATGCATCCTCCAAGCAGACACCAAGCTGTCGGTGTGCGGGTACATAAGGGAGTCCATGAGGGTTTAGCCAGATCTAAAATGTTCTTGTTGGAGCCCATTAGACATAACAGTAGCTAATAATAATAGGTTTGATGCAAGGTCTAGAATATGGATGCACCAATTCACTGAACACTAACTTGTCACATATTGTAAACACAGTAAAATTAATAACATACACTACTGGCAACAAACAGGAAATTCTTAACCATGCTAGCTTGCCAACATGTTTGTCTCTTACAGCATTTCTTGGCAGCATCCACGCAGAGTTCCTCGGCAGTGTAGCATCCTTTTAAGTACTCCAGCTGATGTATATCCGGTGAGTAAAAGTGGATCTCAAGGCCCAAAGTGGTAGTAGGAGAAGAGGACAGTTGAGCCCTCTTGTTGGACCTCCTCATCTTCCCACAGAGTTGCCTGCTCAACTCCATCACCCACAGAGTTGGCATTCAGACACTGGATACACAAAATAAAAAAGAGAAATGGAAATAATACATGAAACTTTTGCTTTATAGTGACAGTTACTGTATGTAGCAACTTTTTAGCTTTCATACCGTGTACTTCAATTTAAAGGATAATTCTGGCAATATTTTGTAGTTTTCTTGTTGTTAGTAGTAGTACACAAACCCACAGGTATCGCTTGAGTAGCTAGACCATGATACAGCTTATTTCACCGTGCCACAGACCATTGATGTCCAAAACTACTAAAAGCACATCACGCACTTCAGAAACTGGATGACATGTTCCTTCATTAGAAAGGACATGGGCACTGTACTTCATTTAGACTGAATCCCACATACACTGTCCTGCTTCCATAAATACTTACCAATGTGTATTAATTTGCAAATGAAAATAGTCCCCAACAAACGCACTGTTTACTCCTTTTTGAATAATGTTTCCTAAAAACGACAATGCCCAGCTGTCATATGAAATCATTTATGATTTTTTTAATTAAAGTTTATACCAGCAAGAGATTTCGAAACATTTATGTCTTCAGTAGGAAACATTGAGCTTGGAGCTGATTAACAGGATAAGGAAGTAAGAAATGATTAAGAGACAGACTGACAAACATTGGTTTTGGTCATTTGACAGGATCTGTTGACAACAAGGAAATATATAGAATATTGCCTGCCTTATCCTTTAAGCATTGCATTCCATTCATCTTAAGATAGATAAAACAAAAAGAGAATACATACTGCAGAGTTTTAAAATCTGAGAACTAACTTGAATCAGTGAATTAAAATGTACATAATCTTTAACCTGATTCATATTTCTCTTACCCACAATTTACTGTATTTTGATAACTTTCAATTAAGTACGTTTAGGGAGCATGTGTGTGTCACAGTAAAGCAACAGGATTGATTGTGTGGTGAGCTCAGGCACACAGAAGAGAGACTCTGAATTCAATGTTCATTAACCTGATGACTCATATTAAAACTGTGCAAAGCCCCAACACACATGAGGCCACAATGACGTCCCGCTTAACTCAGTTCAAGGAAAAATGACGTCAGCCTCTTAAATATGAGGATGATGATGAGATCATCGCTGTGCAGGGGTTGGATGAGTCTAACACCATGTTTACATTGGTGGTACAACAATAGCAGCATGTAAACAGCAGTGCATTAAAAACAGCTGTGAGTCTTTCATTGTTTTCACAGGATTTGTTCACCAGCAGGGCTGCTTCGTTCTTAACGGTGTGTTGACTGCAGTTATAGCTAAATACATATTTATGTAGTTAAGCACATACATGGGGAAAAAAAATTAACTCAAAGCCTGAAAAAACATCTGATGTCGTAGACATGCATGTGAATCAAAGCCGCCATGCAAACAGTGTAGACAGGATTAATCCATTAGTGACTGGCTTCAGGTTTTTAACTGGTGGTCGGATAAAATTAGAATTTGAAATTTTCAACTTGTACTTTGGGCAAATTGTCACAACATTTATTAACAACTATCTAACATTGCACCGACAAATGATGAATCAATTAATCAAGAAAATAATTATCAGAATATCAGATAATGAAAATAACAGTTAGTTGCAGCCCGACATTGGTTAGAAAGCTTTAACGTTGAACAAACAACTACAAAATGCATATGATGCACACACAGAGTCAACCGACCTTCCCTCTCACATCACTGAGTATACACTTTAAAGCTTTCTATGTTTTCACAGAAGAAGAGTCCTATGATACAGTGTGTGGGAACACAAGTAAAAACAAGGTGAGATGACATCATGTCGGTAAGCAAGCTTTTGAACTTTTTTGTTATAAATTACAGTAAATGAATGGTAATTATAATCCCAATTGTTAACTGTTATTCAACCTACTGTTAATTGTTATTCAACCTACAGCTCTGCCTCTTTCCCTCAATTATCCAATCACAGCTGAGCAACAATTAAAACATATTCACCGGAAACTAAACACCCCAGCACATCTGCATGATACTGTAGACAGCTAAAATATATGTTGCATCCATATCTGGGGCCAGAATGTGATATACTATACACTGACCATATGCGTTAGGGCTGGGAAATATGACTTCAAATCAGTATCACTATTAATTCAAACTTTTACCTCAATTACAATTGGTGAACTATTACTTTGGTACTAATTGGTCTCTCTTTTTTTGAGCCATGCACAAATGGGTGGTGTTACCTTTGGTCGCTCTTCATATTGCATTTAACACTGTCTGGTAGCCGAGAAGGCTATCGAGGATTACAATTATTATACACAGATTCACATACAGTAGCCAGTCATTGCCATAACTCTATATTTTCTGTATCACTGCTTAGTAAGGAGCCTATAAAGCACACCACTAACCTGCAGAAATTTTTGTTTTTCTGCATCATTATCAGCATACCTCGCAACAAACACTGATAATTACTGCAAAGGTAGCAATCTTGATGTCTCGCGCTCAAGTACACCCCTATCAGCCCTGAAATCAAAACCGGCAACTGGTTTTAATGGTGTGGTTGACTGGTGTATATACACTGATGTAAAAAGAGGAGAAAAGTTGTGACAGAGAAAGAGAAAGAAAAAGACAGACAGACAGCCATCCTGCAGACTGTGACCTAAATAACGTCAGTACAGTGAGAGACAGACTGTCTTTGTTCATCCGCTTTATCACTGTCCTTTTTTTGCCCATCTTAACTCTTGTTAACTTCCTATTAAGCTGACAAATAAATTCCATTCAATTGTGGGGCCACAAAAAGTGATATAACATAACCGTGGGTAACCAGCAAAGCATTCATCCTGTGAAGTGGACTATCATCTAACAGTCACTATTTCTCATCATTCTCATATTAAAGCTGAATTTCTTGAGAAGAGGTTTTCGGTGAGTCATATGTCTGCCCTTGATAGTATGTGAGTTAATCAGTCGGTGTGTCAATTTCCCTTGCTCTTCCTCTTTCTACCTAAATTCAACACAATTCTTCTGAATGTTTCTTTTAGTTATTATATAGTTATTTGTACTATATAAAACATAAACATATATTTTATCTATTTATTTTAAATTTTGATGCAGTGTATTAATAAAGCTATCTTTAATAAATCCATGGTTGAGAATGGTTGGAACAGTTCATGGTTATAGTTTCGCAATAATTTGACCATGTTTTTCGCAAGTCCAGTGGAAAAAGATGACGACACAGTTCTCCCCTCGCCCCCTTCGTGATGTCCCTCTGCTTTGTTCGACACCTTTTTTTTTTTTTTTTGAGAAAGGTAAACTGACTGGAGCTATTATTTCTGCCAAACAAAAACAAGACCTCCAACAGCTAATTCTGACAGCTGAGTAGGTGATTCAGATGAGGGTAAAACTAAATCTACACTGAAGACATGACAATTATCACCTGTGTTTCAGGAAAAGGGTACAAAGGACTACATTAGGGCTGCAACTAACAACTATTTTAATCCATTTGCCATTGTCTTCATGATTAATTTTTGGTCTGTTTTAGAAAAAAAAAAGAAAAATGCCTAGTACAAAGCAGGAACCAGAAACTTGACTATTTTTTTCTTTCCTTTTTTTCTTCTTTTTTTTTTTTTTAAAGTATGCTTTCTCATTAATTGTCTGTCAACCGTCATGTGTAGCGTAGTCTTTAGTGTTTTACGAGATTTGGTAGCTTGGGTGGACAGAACCTCTTCTTAATGCATAATCTGGTGCTAGCGCTTTTACCTCACGCAAAATGCAGGAATCTCTCTGCCTGCCTGCCTGCCTGCCTTTCAATTAATTCCACAACCACTCATCCGACTGACTTCAAACTTGACGAGTGTATTGCTGAGGACACAAGGGAAGTGTAGTGTCGAATGTGAAGTTTTTTTGAATGAGCGTTTCTCAAGAAAGCTTCAACCATTGCTTTTCTACATTTTACTTGACACAAAAAAAGGCAGAACTACACTTTGAGGGGGACAATTTATAGCGTGCAATTACCACAAAATTGTTATGTACACTGGACATTTCATCACTTTGTGTAGTGTTGTATTCACTGTGCTTTTCACTTGAGTTGTTTCAATGCAGGGATCCAAGCGCACAGTTTACAAATCTGAGTGCACGGACTATGAATCCAACAGCACAACTTATAAAATGTGTGCACAGATTTCTACACGCAAAGCCTACAATTTTACACATGGATCTTGTCTTTCCACCGCCAGCCACAGGGGGGCTCCACACCTTTATACACTCAGTATGTTTTTTTATGCTGGGACTTGAGCAGCACAGGTCAAGCAGTCAGCCCCCATCTTCGGGCACATTTTGAACGGGCATTGCACGAGTACCTGAATTAAATGAATATATGCTGTGCGCAATCTATACAAGTGATGAAATCCATGTGTTCGCAAACACCAATCAAATAGAAGACTACTAGCTTGTAGAACTGCAGCAATTAGTCGATTAAACATTTAGTCAATTAATGGAATTTTTTTCTGATAACTCATTTTGAGATTTTTTTTTTTTTTTTTTTAAGAAATCTAAAATTCTTGCTTTCGAGTGTGTCTATTGTCCTGTTTTCCTTACTCTTCTATGATAGTAAACGCAATATCTTTGGATTTTGAACTGTTCAGACAAAACAAGAAATTTGAAGGGCATTTTTTACAATTTCGTGACATTTTATAAACAACAGTCAACGATTAATCAATCAAAAAATCAACAGATCAATCGATAATGAAAACAATCATTAATCGCAGCCTTACTCGTCTAATCTGGTTACTTTCTTCACCTGCAATCAGCAGTATGCATAAACTACTGCATTGGTTGGGTCATCCAAAACGATAAAGAAGAAAATAAATAATAAACCAACCAAGAAATGGGCTCTTCTACATTACTGGCATCAATTTTGAGATCCCAACCGACTTAAATCTGAGGTAGGCCATTGAAGAAGTTGATCACAAGCGTTGTGGAGACAAAGTGCAAGAAAATAAAAATAATTTTACAATCAAGGTTATAAAATAGGGATGGGTCAGGGCCACAGAACACATGGTCCATTTTCCAACAACAGGAAACAATTGGAAACAAGAAAAATATTCAAATCCATCTTTAATCTCATCGTAACAGCAATTTATTTCAACACATCTGTTTTCAGAGGCTAACGACAAACCAATCACAGTTTATCACGATCTACATTCTCATTTAGGATAATTATGACATCTGACTGTGTTTAACGTTGACCTTTGGCAGTCACATTATCTTTATGTCACAGTTCAAGTTCAAAGAGTTGAACAAATACACAGTATATAATACACTACAGTGTTTCTTCACTCTACTGCATTTCTTTGTTGAACTCTGTGTTTCTTTGCCTGTGTCTTCAATTTGTTTTTTTTTACTGTCTTCACTGTATTCAGTCCCTCTCTGCTGTGTTTCTTTACTGCATTTCTTTATGGTACGCAGATTTTTTAAATTTGCTGTTTTTTTACTTCCCTGTACTGCATTTCTCTACTATGTTTCTTTCTTGTATTTCTCTACTCTGTTTCTTTGCTGTACTCTACTATATTTAATTATTCTACTGTAAAGTACTGCATTTCTTTGTTTCTTTAGCATGTTTCTTTACTGTACTCTGTGTTTCTCTTCTGTACTGTACTTTGTTTCTTTCCTTTAATCTACTGTGTTTCTCTACTGTGGAACAAATACACACTACATGATGTCCTACATCTCTGTACTGTTTCTTTATCATGTTTCTTTACTTTACTCTACTGTCTTTATTTACTGTACTGAGTTTCTTTACTGTATTCTGTTTCTTTATTTTGTTTCTTTACTGTAGTCTTTTGTGTTTATTTACTGTACCATGTTTCTTCATTGTACTCTACTGTCTTTATTTACTGTGCTGTGTTTCTTTGTTGTGTTTCTTTACTGTACTGTGTTTCTTCATTGTGTGTATGTGTGTCCTTACTGTGTTTTCTAGTGCATTGTGCTTCTTTACTGTACTCTACTGTCTTTAGTTACAGCATTTCTATACTGTATTCTATTTGTGTTTGTTTACTATGTTTCTCTACTTTACACTGTGTTTATTTACTGTGTTTTTCTACTATACTGTGTTTCTTCTCTGTACTCACCTTTGTTTCTTTACTAGCAAATTATTGATTAGTTGATATGCAATTTAATTTAAGCATTGCATAAAATTAAGTTGTACCCAATTAAATTAAGGCACAGAGAAGAACTCAGGTGCAATGAAAGCTGCTGGTAAATAACTGTTTCTCACTTCTGACCGCACCCATAACTGATGTTAGGTGTTATCTGGAACTATTTTTTGATCAGAGAGGAGAATTACATCCACCCATTGATGAATGAAAGTTGCCAGTTGTTAAAATACATCCTTACAGCTTTCTTTAAACGACTGGTAAAAGCTATTATAATTTGGATAGATAAATAAAATAGAGTAAAAAATATTGGTGACACTGAGAACTGCTGCTCTTTCTTCCGCTGTGCCTGGCTTTATTCAACATTAAATAGTCAAATTCTGTTATCAACAAAAAGAGCTGTAGCCAACTAGCGCTGACTAACTGAAAAACTGGAGAGTGCATTGGTCATAAAGATTTGAGTCTACAGATACCCCTACCCTTGTGTTTGAGATGTGTTCTGAATAATGAGTGCAATTTATATACTGAACGAACAGATACTTAATTAGGATTTAGTTACACTGAAAAATGGACAGACAGAGGCTTTTGTGTTTACTTTCAGTCAGATGAAGAATGCTTGAACTTATTATCTAAGAATTTTAACACCATCTGGCCCTGGCCAATGGCTTGTTTTATGTCAGCTACTTACAGTTTTATCATTATTTTCTTTCTTGATCTTATGTTTTGAGGACTCATCAGTTACTCTGATTATTGTTCTTAATATGGTGTTCCTGTTGGCTACACTGTTGTGCTTCATTAATGTCATAAAACAGATTAGTGTTGAGTTGCAGCACTGTTGCCAGTGTACATGCTTGGGACAAGGACATGGCCTGAAAATATGTGAGCATTGACAAAAGGAGTTTTCTGAACCTGTTTTTGATGATTCAACACCTAGGTATACAAACTGACATTAAGTGTGCTCAATCATTATTGCTACTGCAGAGCATAGCAACTCAATTCCTCATAGCTAAGTGGCTCTGTTGTACTATTTTGCTGCATTAAAGAATCTGGAAAAAGCATGAATTAGTGTTTTGATGGTCAGGGATTCAAACTTTCTTTAACTTCATTATGGGCTCTTCCTTATTGGTTCCAAGCACTTCTTAAGTTTTCAAGGCAAGAAATTAAATTCTGCACCATATTCTAATAACATTTGATACTGTGCCCATGAGTGATTTAATTTCACCATAACAACCATATAAAGAAATTATATATTTACTGTAGGCCTTTCATACTGACTGAACTATAGAGTTAGAGTTATAGTGTTGTTCTTGAGTTGTGTGATCTTCCTCACTTACAAGTTCCTTTGATAAAAAGCCTCTGCCAAATGAGTAAATGTAAATGTTGTTACTACATGAACAAGTGATTTAAAATATAAAAGTTTAAAGTTATCAGTGAAATTGGCTAGTGTGCTGTTTGTGTGTTTGTTTGAATGTAAAGCATCATGGCACATTGTTTCTCTGATCATTTGAATCTTAATAACTTTTTTTAAGGCAAGAACATAGTCTTTCACTTTTTGTAATAGGTCATTGCACCTCAGCAATACATGGTCTCACTTCCTCAACGCCACAGACCCTCTGGGCCTCAAATGAAAAAAACAGTAGGAGGACAATAGGCTGATAAAGCATTAGCATCACAAAGGTCACTTTGTTACTACAAGAAAAGACAAACTGAACTATGATTTAGTATTCCTTGTACTTCTGTTAAATATCATGCCATCATAGTGACGTGGGCTTGTTTCCTTTCTTCAGATGAAATTAGCAGGTAAGTGCAAAATCATTAGCCCATATCTAAATGCACTGAAAGTTTCTGATTAATAATCCATCTTTGCATTATTGCAATTTTAATTGTCTTTTCTGCTCCTCATTTAGTATTTTAAATATCAATTCCTGACTGATTTTACATTTTCCAAAGCCTAGGTTCAGGTGAAAAATTACCATTCATTAATTACAACACAAAGTGCATAAACTTGATACCTATGTTCACTGGATGGAGAAAAAAACATTTTTGCCAGTGCAAGTGTTGCAAATCAGATAGTTATGTCTACAGTAATCAGCAAAATGCTGATTAAATGCAACTGTGTGGTTCAAGAGCTTTACATATGTGACAGTTCAAATTTCTGTCAAGAGCAGAAGCAGGAAGAGCTGCAAGAAACCATGTTCCTTCATTGTTTGAGATGACACTGTAGTTAGAGGTGGTAAGGCCAGAAACTGTGTGTCTGTTTCTGAGTGTGCGTGTGTGTGTGACCACTTGCACATGTACGTGTGTGTACGTTTGTGTTTGTGTGTGTGTGAATTTGTATGTATGTGTGTGTGTGTGTGTGTGTGTGTGTGTGTGTGTGTGTGTGTGTGCGCGCGCGCACGCGTGTGCGTGCGTGTGCGTGTACGTGTGTGTTGGGCCCAGAAGGAAACACCTCCTTCTGTCAACCTCAAAAATCTTCATGATTTAGTACAATATTTGCATTACAGACAGGGCTGCAGCTAACAGCCTTGTCTACCCTGTTAATCAGACAAACAAACAAAAACCCAACAGTAGTATAGATAATCAATTTCCTTCTTTGAGGGAGAAAGAAAAACAGAAAATATTCACATTTGAAAGTCAATCATAATAATTGGTGATTCACAACATTCAGTTAATTAACTCACTGACTAAATGCTGCAGTTGTAAACAGGTGGGAGACAGGTGGGAGACATAAAAGTGACGTATATGATTGGAACAGCTATTCTCTGGTTGTTCTGCTAATCTGTGAATTTCCAGTTAAAAGAATCAAAAAAAGGTCTAAGCATTTTATCTTAATTCATCTTTACTGTGTTAAAGCAGGAACCTGTGTGCCCCCCTTTGTTGATGGAAGATAAAAGTCTCAAAACAATATATTTTTTTTCAGACCCTACATACATAATCCTCAACTATTTGGATAATTGATCCCTTGTCTTGAGTAATTTTTAAGAAAAGAAAATTGTCAAAAGTCCTTGCTGCCAGCCTCTCTAATGTGAATATTCTCGTTTCCTTGGTCTCTTATGATAGTGAATGAATACTGGGGGATTTTCTTAAAATCTGAACAGATCACCTTGGACTTTGTAAAACTGTGATGGGCATTATCCACCATTATCTGACATTTACAACTGACTAATCGATTAATCACAAAAAAAAAATGAATTGATGGATTATTCGACAGTGAAAATAATCATTAGTTACAGCCCTCAAATCTAACTGTTTTACTTAAGTCAATATTCATTTTGTTGGAGTATGGTCCCTCTGGTTCCCCTGGTCCCCGAGAGATAAAACTAACAGTTGATTACAGTTTTATTTCATACCCTATAAGGACAATAAGAGAGTAGAAACGGCTGTTTATATATTTAAAGTATTAGAGATCTAGAAATTCCGGTTTCGCCACTTACGACAATAGAGAGACAGTTTGTTTTAAGATGTATAAAATTATGATATAATTCATTCCAATACAATAGTGTAGCGGCACAGATTGTGCATGTAAATCTTGATATCTAGTTTTTTTCTTAAGGCGTGTCAAACTTTTTAAAGTTCAGTAGGCCCTTGTTTGTGATGGCATTATTCTTTTGGATTGCATTACTGGATCTAATATTTTGTCCTTATGCTGCTCACTGTAACAATATATATTCCTAGCTACAATTTTATTTAAATTACATTTCAATCATGGTGTACAAACAGCCCAGCATATATCTGCCTGTATTGATCATAGATGGAGTCTCTCATGACTATCATGCCAAGTGGACTGGCGTTGGATGACATTAGCTTGTTAGCCAGTTAGTTGACGTGTAGATGGCTAAAGCTAACAGCAGCTCGATGTTTCCCCACTTGACAACAAGGGAGAAAAATGACAATCGCCTGAGTATACTCAGAGGACCATACGACAGGCATTTTTTCGATGTTATATATATATTTAATAAACGGCTATTTACTCACCTAGCGAGCTTAGCCAGACAGCTGGCAAGTTACTTCCGTTTCGTTTAGTACATTAGACGCTCGACCAAGTTGGAGCTCCCGCTCTAGAAGGTTTTCAAGTATGGTTTGTCGACTATTTGATTCCAAAACGTCCCAAGAAAAACATCCGGTATCCAGAAGTAAAAATAGGAGGTTAAATCCACGGAATTTTTTCAATACTTCAAAGCTTGTGTGGAAACCCAGTCCTCCGCTCTTCGTGCTAGCCCTTCCTGACAAGTGACTGCCCCCTTCCCGAAAACAACGCAGTGGCCGTCTGTAGAATACGGCCGCTGATTGGTTGTTAACCCTGTCACTCAAGACGATAAACTTTAACCCTTTGTTGGATTATAATGCAGTTCTCACTGGTTCTCTTCCATTTTTGAGAATCACTTCAAGAACAGACACATCAGAAATGCTTTAAACCACGTCGTGTTTGTGGGTGATATATGGTGAGGAAAAAGTTTGCTGCATCCAACATAAATATGCTACTGCATTAGTAATGAAGTTACACAAGTATCCTTCATGTTTTTACATCAAACATTAGAATTTTTACTGTAAAAATTGCCCAAAAAGACTTGTATGATACATTATTCATGTGATTTCTGCAATTCATTTAGAGAAACACGTTTTAATTAGTTTTTTCACTGCGTTCACTCTTACTTATTTTGGATAGATATGCACAGAATCACTGGGAAAATGGGAACTAATGTGTGGATTGTAGGCTGTTTCATGTGGTGGTGTAGGTCTATCTTGCGGTTAGTGGGATGGGAAGTGAATATTCTCCACATAATTTAGTTGATGATCATTCTTGGTAAATCTGCAAAACCAAAATGCCAAACCTGCTTTCATCATTTTACTGCTGAACTCTAAGAAGACTTTCAACATCTCAAATAAATATAATTTCATTAGAATTTCCAAGTGGATGTCAGTTAGTGGACTTATGAGTTTAATGGATTCACCTGGGTTGTACAAAGTTCACACTTTTTGTAAACTGTAATTCATCTCTTTTGGGATGTACCTTTTGTCAAACTTTCTGGTATGAACTTAATAACTTATTTACATTAATTTATCCAACCCTGAGCCTAATAATCATTTATACAAATTTCATATTTTTCTCCCTTTTATCTTGTTTTCCTCATTACCTTCATCCATATCTTAAATCAAATGCAGAAACATTCAGTGTTACAGAACAACAAATTTGCCATCCTTTCCACCTTTCCTTTATACATAATACATAATCTTCTCTGACGTGCAGGATGATAAGAGCTCTTTCAGACGCCCATTGTGGTAAGATATATTTCATAGCCACTTCAATCTCTCATGGCTCCAAAACATCTGAATGTAATCTGCATTCACTTTATTGCATCTTTTGTTAAAATTTTTAAAGGCTTATCATTTACCTCTTTATTACTTATTTATTTGGTTGTTTGCCACTAACTGCTTTTGAAATGATAACCTTTTCTTTCTTAATGTTATGAATTACCTAACATCTAACTGGTGGGAGCTGTAATGTTCCTATTTCCTTTGTCACATAGTAAACATCTCCAAAAATAAAATACAAAATTTGCACAGTTAAATATTGCACAAACTCTTTCCAAAACCACTTCAAATGGAATTTATTTTTTATTTTTTGCTTTCGAACTATTACCTTTTTTTTTTTTTTTTCTTTTGGATGTATTATCATTTTTGTACATTGGGCATGCAATGCATGATAACGGTTGTTGGAATGGTAAACCCTGTTACTTACATTCTTTAAATAAAGTAAAAAAAACAAACCAAAAACAAACATTGTTAGTGTCCGTCAGCTGCTAAATGAATACTCCACCACAAAGTCCAGTATGTGCACAAGGGATTTTAAGTCTCCACATCACAGTTGTGTATGTTGCATATTGGACAGAGTTTGGCTTCCAGACTAGTTTTGACATCACAAGATTATACAGTTACACTTTATTTGGATAGTTCGCCCACAGAGAGTTTAGAGAGTATTTTTAATAACCACTAACTGGTTTACTAATTGTCGGTTGAATATTTGTATAAACATTGTTGAACATCAGTTCAGCATTTGAATATTCAACAAAGATTAAAGATATAGATGAACTGTTAAGAAACAAATAATTGCTAAACTCGTTGTAGACGGACTATCCAAATAAAGTCTTGAAAATGATGTTTGTAGACACCCATCTTAAATTGAGAAGGTGAGCTAAGAGAAACTTCACCCCTTCAGCAGAAGACAAAAGCCTTCTAGTGTCAAACTCTGCACACACATCATTCTGTAATATGAAGGTTCAACTTTCAAATGAGGTCACAGTTTACAGTGTAGGGGGACTTCAATTAAGGAAAGTCCCTGGGGACCTAATGTAGATAGGTCTTTCTACGTGACAAACATAAGATATGAAGACAGGTGGAACACAAAGGACATTTCTTTCTCATAGACTTCATAGTTGTGCACACCATATCAAGACAGTCACAAGGAGGGTTATCATTCATCTTTGCCATTCTGTAGGTGGTAACAAATGTAGGTAGTTCCTTCCAAATCTTTGCGTGAGGTATCTAAAACGTCTTTGTGATTGTGCCTGCAAAACCTGACAGTAGGTAGTAAAAGCCTTTATTTGTAATTACCGAAGCCACGGCCCCACCTCTGGCAAATTTGCATAACTGTCTTCCTGGGTGGGGATTGTTTAAGATATTCTATTGCCTGTCACATAATATGCCAGTTTCAGCTTTTAAACAAGAATTCTTGATGAAAAGTAAAAATCCAGAATCTTGAACAAATAAGCCAAGAAAGTAAGTAAAAACACATGAACAACTGTCTCCTTAAAGCAGCAAGGCAACCTGTCTGAGTGATGTCATCACAAAATAATGGAGTTTCCCTGCTGACTACTGACAAAAGATCAAACAGAGACAAGGCGACTGTTCGAAGATATTGACATATTTCATGCTTCATAAATAGTACTTTTTTAAAAAAAAAATGGCACCGTGAATGTAAAACACACAGATGTGTTTTAAATAAATGATGATCATTAGTATGGTTAAGATCAGCTACATGTAGCTGTCCTGAGCTAACACATTCTAGTGGAACCAATTCCACTTCTCCAGTGTCTCCAAAGTTTCACTATATTGTCATTCATTATCTGTCTATACCGCAGCCAGATGACCACAGGAAGAGTTGTAGTTTACAACTACATTATAGAGATTTCTAAACCATTAAGTAAATGTTTATATTCTGTGTATGAGTGCAGGATATGAAAACCTTAAAATGTTCCCAGGTAATTAACAGTAAGTCGCTTCACCTATTGTTCCTGAAGCTCAGGGAATAGAGAGGGGCCAATGGTGACAACAGGGAAAATACTTTCTTCCTGCTACGCAAGAACAAGGATGTGAAGGTTTCTGTAACACACACACAAAAAAAATTGTGTGGGTGGTTCATTTTAAGGGAGGGACTTCCCATGCCACATCCCAGTAATCACTTATTGCCTTGCATTAAGCGTGACAGAAATTCCCCATGATCATGGCCGACAGTAGCAAGTAGAGTTTTGGATGTTTGCAAAAACTTCTGTTGAGTATACTGTCATGAATCTGAGTGGCTACTGTCATTTATAAAATAGCTATTTTAAGTTATGTAAAACTCACTTCACTTTATATTTTTTATTATCAAGAAAATTGGCTTCACCACAAAGTACCTAGACATGACACGGTGAGTCAGAAAAACATGTGACAGGGCGAGTTGAGTACATTGAGGTTAGAGTGAGACAAAAACACAATAAGTATCATGACTCTTTGGGGATTTCCACATTAGCTACAGTATGTACCCTATGAGTGAAACATGCTAAGGACAGCTGCAGAGTGACCTGTGGTTTATCAGACATGACTCAAACAGTGCATGTATTATTCAAAATAGTGTTCTGAAAAATGTGATTCATTTCAGCGTATTGGCATCGCAGATCAGAGTTAAAGTGTGTTTTGATGTCTGAAATATTGATACAGACTGTAGATGTTTTGGATAATTGTCAACTGTTCTGTTTTTATTGGAAACAGTCCTTATTCACACAGTCATGGAAAAAGAGTGAGACCTGTTTTTTTTTTGTTTGTTTGTTTTTTTTGTTATTAAATCTGGATTCAGCCAAAAAAAACAAAACAAAAAAACTAAACAAGAGGGCTATGTTTAATATGAACCATGACAAATGAACACTACACTTGTTTTTGTTTTTACAATTTTACCAAAACACATTCATTATTAAGGTTTCAGACACATATTACACAATAGGACAGAGCTGTAGACTTTGCTATCTGGGCCACTGAGCACATCAGTGATAGAGCTTTAGCTCCCTCTGTTGACAACAATGTGGAGAACCAATGAGGACTACCTTAGGCGTCAGCCTGAAGACCCGAGCTCCTGGAGTCAAGAAAAACTGTATAGGGAATTATAACTTATCTAGCAATACAAAGTTTATCTGTATCAAAATCCATAGGTCGGACTCTGATTGATTGAAGTTTACTGGTGTGATATATTTTTGTTTAAATGCCATGGACCTTAATGTGCAATGATATGGTGAAATAGTCCATTTAGCCTTAAAACTGATATCAGTAGGCATTATTAAAACTCCAGTTATTATTTTATTTCAGTCACTCATTAGTCGATTGTTTTACAGCTGCAACCATCTGATTTTCAAGAGCAGAGATAAAAGAACCGACACATTCAAATAAAAGAAAACTGATTTTATTTCTTCCAGTTGAGCAGAAGTTACAGGAGTAATGAAGATAATAATAAATTGCAGGTTTGAGTTTAATGTTTTATTTACTTAAATACAGACTAATAGAGCTATCATATCACTTTTTTTTTAATCACATACTCACACTTGTCGACCTTCTCTTTGGTCCTCCAGCTCATTAGCTGAATGTGTCTCGATCCACTGCACTAGTGTCAAGTTGGCAGCCATCCTTCAGTTATCACAGTACTGTACCTTCGATGGGGACAGCATCAGCACTGTGATAACTGAACCAGGGCAGCCTGTCAAATCTAGCAGCCCATGGCTTCACTCCGTTCGTCATCCACCCATTATATCCATGCTCTAGGTCAACAGGTACAAAGATAAACAAAGATTTCCTTTTGCATTGATGCAGTTCATTTGGGGCCATCTAATACAAAACATGTGCAAGTTGCATCTCCAGCATTTTCATACAAATAATTTTCAAATAACGTACAATACCTAAACTATAACAGATTAATTTACAGAGTAATATAGTCATGTAACCTAACAATCCCACATCAGTTTTTATCCTTACCACCAATGGCCACCAACAAGTCTTTTGTTCTCTAAACACAAGATCTTAATCTTTAAAATTGTATAACATTTCATGGATTAAATAATAACACAATTAAATAAAGTCAGAGTGAAAAAGCTGTAAAATATATTTTATAGTTTGATTAGGAATGATAAATGTCAGTAAATCAGTCCTTATGCTGCCTTGGGCTCAAATAATCCTCATTATTTATATCTCATTAAATAATCCTCATTATCTAGGGTTCCTTTATATTACATCCTATGATTAGTGTAAAAAAACTCTAGATTTGGTAAAAGTGCCTCAGCAGTAAGTATTGGAAGTGATAGGAATAAGCTCCCACATGCATCTAAATGAGGGCATTGCTCTGGGATTTTATTTACTTTCATTTATTTAGTCTGTCTCGCAAAAGATGCACTCTGTTGTCCATATATGGTAAAATGGATTTGTTGATTCATGCATGCTTTTAATAGACATTAACATTACACAGCGATGTTGTCGACTTACATGGGTGTTGCATAGAAACAGTAACTACTTGTCTAATGCTGTGAACAATAGATGGAAATCCATTTGACATTGGACTTAAATGCTGTAAATCAAACTGATGATGTTTTTATAACGCAGAATTATGTCTGTGCTCGGGCTACTACTACCTGATTATTTTCATATTTGATTAATCTGACATCTTTTTTTAATGAATTGATTAGTTGTTTAGTCTACAAAATGTTAAAAAATTGTTTTAAAATGATTCAACATTTTCTGCAAGCCCTCAGTGACATTTTGAGCTTGCTTTCGTCCAACCAAGACCTAAAGATGTTCAATTGGCTGTATTATGACAAAGAAAAGCAGCAAATCCTCTCATCTGAGAAGCTGAAAATCTGAAAAAACTGGCATCTATACTTAGAAAAGTAACTGAAACAAACATCAAAATTGTTGCCAATTAATTTTCTGCTGCTCGACTAGTAAATCAATTGACTAATAACTGCAACTATAAGTCATTAAACTTCTGCCTGTGTCTGAATGGTGGTGCACCTCTGCCCACCCAGCATATGAACGCAACGAGCCACTGTGACTCTGCAAAGAACATTGCGTGAGTCTTGGAAACAGGAGGAAGACGCCTGCTTTCCAGCTTTGTGTATTTCATCTAAATGTCCATGTTTAGCAATCTCAATACAGAGGTATTCAGCTGTTTAATTTTATTATTAGCCTATTTCTTTGTTTGCAGTCTGCTGGCGCACAGATGGCTCCTTCATGTTTCATCTCACAAAACAGTTTCAGATTTTTTTCCCCCTCACCTTTTTCCTGCTGAGACGTTTTTTTTTTTTAATGTTTTTTTTTTTTTTTTTAACTACTGTATATTATTCATACCAACCACAAGGCCCAGTGACGTCAGACTTGTTATGATCCTCCTCGCAGGCTCCGCCCCCCTCTCCAGCAGTCCGGTCGTGTCGCTGGCCGACGTAGCGGCTCCTCCTCCCCGTCAGTCCACCCTCCGCACTTCTTGTAAACAACTCCATTAGCCCCGCTGCTCAGGGCACTGGCCAGAAATGTTCGTGACGGACGTGGACAGTGAAGCGACATGTGCAATAACTAAACAGGGCAGAGGACAAACACATTGTCTGCGTTTGCCTGTAAAAATCAAAGAGCCCCTGTGAAGAAAGCGCGTCCATATTACATAAACCTTCAATGTAAATAACTGGAGAAGGGTTCGTACCCTTGTGGACCGTGAAGGCAACAGGCAGGGAAACAGACCAGAGCCCCTGATACTGACGCCACGGAATACAGACACAAGCCGTGGTCATGCTTGTTGCTGTTTTCTACAAATAAACAAAAGTTAGCCAAATCTAAACAACACCGTTATTTATGTCATTTCATCATAGCATGCATACCTACTTTGTACAAGCTAAGAACGTCCTCTAAAAATCGACTGAAGGCAAAATACAAGTGCCATGTTCGTATTGAATATTGTGCAGCCAAACGTTAACGCCCAGCATTGCACACACACCCCTTTTCTGGGCAAACACAAACAGCATGCCGTCCAGGATCCAAATATAATCATTTCTTCCCAATTCCATCCACTCTGCATTAAATGTAGAACAAATATTAAGCCCACTCACCTGCGAGTTCCCCGTTTAATTCCCCGTGTTTACATGAATATTTTTAATGACGCAGCAAGACCACACAGAGCAACGTGATTGTCGCCATTTTTTGTTGTTATTGAATTCTCCAAAGCCATGTGACAAAATGATCGTGGTTTTAAAAACAGGCTTCCGGGTGCGGAGACGAAAACTAGTTTCGCGACGCTAGCGCAGGTTAATCTTCCGAGTTGTTTGTCTGATGGATTAGTCCGGTTACTCCACTGGCCGGAGGCTGGAGGCTGTGCGCAATGTTTGACAGCTCCGAGACGCTGCCGCCGCCGTATGGCTCGCAACAAGTACTCACCAGATTCCCTCCCGTCCGCAAAATGTTGCGCGGAATGACAGCGACTCATGCGCTTTTTTCTGCGCCCGCTGCCTGCAGCGCAAAAAAAAAAAAACAAACAAACAAAAAAAACACGAGAAATAGTAACCATAAGCAATGATTAAGCTCTGATCTGAGGGCAGTGCTGTCAACAAGTGGCGGAATCCAAGAATAGTCCACTTCCAAATTAATGAGATGGCAGCATGCATGAAAACTCTCTTCAATAATTTGTTTATATCAGGAAAAAAAAAAAAAAAAATTACTTTGGTAAATAATTACAAAAGTTAATCACTCGTGTGGTGTAATTCTACCTATTTTCATTGCATCCAAAATATCAATAGTTTTATGGGATCAGGTGACGTTATAATGGACACACCCGCCTTTTTCTGGCCTGGGTATAAATGAGCAGCATGACACTTTGTTGGGAAAATCCCTGTAACAAACCTTAACATGTGTTGGAGTTGGGTTTATGGAAATGATTAATTATTTATCATTTTCTCATGGAAATGAAGCAGTTGGACAGGATTTTCTTTTTTTGTCAGACAGACAGACAGACAGGCAGACAGACAGATAGATAGATAGATAGATTCGTGTAAAGTTTCCTGCGACATTCGTGTGCTTTAAAATACATCCTCATTATCATTACATTTTCTCATCTCTTAAGTAAAACTGCAGCCACCGATTTACATCAACAATGCACATAAAAACTACAGTAACCAGTTTACCCCGCGAAGTTCGTGCAAATCAGTCATCCGCATTTTTTCTGGATGATATGCGCAGGAAAGTAGGGCGTTGTGGAGACTCCCTCATTCATTCGCAGAGGAAAGTCTCCGTTCTTAAAGACGTAGACGGGCGTAATGTGTCTGTGAGAGAGCTGAAACAAAAAAAAAAAAAAAAAAAAAAGGAAAAAGGCGTTTTGACTTGATCCGAGTCACAGAGCAGGATAGCCTCAATGTGTACAGAGAGTAGTCTCTGCGTAAAGAACCGACGACAGAGATAAGCTGAAATTTACATTGGCAAGACTAGTTTATAAGCCATTCACGCTTTGGACCCGTTAGAGCGCTCATGCGTGCAGCTGATTAGGATTTTAATTGGGAGGCAATTTACTTGGGTCACACACAGGAAAAAACTAACATTTGTGTTGCCTTTCCCAGAGGTTTTACAGTAGCAGCCCGTTTCTGAGGAAGACATGGCTAAGTTATTCCGAGCTGCTATCATGGGTCCACCAGGATCAGGGAAAGGAACGATATCCAAGAGGATTGCGCAAAGCTTTGGCCTGCAATATCTGTCCAGTGGCCACTATCTCCGAGAGAGCATAGCGGCAAATACAGGTAGGATACATCTGCCCATGTACAGTAACCCTAACCTCAGTGCTGTGGTGTCACCAGGAAGAGCCAGGCTGCAGAAGAAGAAGAAGAAAAAAAAAGTTGCTCAAACGCGTCATTTTCTATGTTGCGTATGTGAATATGACAGTTCCGATGTTTTCCTCTTGATATCACTATAGTTGTCACCAAAATGTAGTTATAACTCACAAAAGACGGAAAAATCTGCACAGGGAAGCAAAGTGAGATTGGAGACGGTTGTTTTCTAGAAGCTCATTTGACAGGAAACCTTCACTCTTCACCCAAGCGCCAAAACACGAGCAAAATCTGTTTTTCTGTCTCTGATTTAAATCTGGTGAGGACTTTACTTGCAGAGGATTTCGGTGACTTCGGCCGAACCTTCCTGTCAAGGCTTTTACTAAAATAATTTCTCCAAATGTAGGCGACACCCCTAAGCGTTGATTGTGTCTCTTTAAACTTCCTCACAAATTGGCACTCATATAATTTCCAGCATGTTCCAAGCTTGTGTGTAGTGATAGTGAAATAGAGCTGAGTGCAGAGAGCTTAAGTAAAAACATGTGTGCATGGCGAACTGAAATGTTACAGTGATGATGTGAAATGCTGGATAGTGTAACTAAGCCCTCTCCCTTTTGAAATAAGTTGAAGTTTTTAATACAGACAGAACTCAGTGGGTGTATTTGTGCAATGGATTCAGTGACCTGGCATGAAAATGGATTTAATTATCCACACCCAGAGTTTCCAGCGTAATTTTAAATGAATAAGATCACAGGCAGGAATTAGCAGTGGCACTTTTATTCTTTATTTATTATTCTGTATTTTTTATTTTTTATTGTTATCAAATTAACAAGAAGCAGGAGGCAGTGACAGATATGCATCATCAGTCTTTGCCCGTCTGTTGTGGCTCAGAGGCAGGTCTGCTGGTGAGGACCTATGTAGAAAGAAGCATGCTGGTGCCTGACCATGTGATGACCAGACTAATGCTGCCCAGACTGGAACAGCTGAAGGACCACAGCTGGCTGCTGGACGGTGAGTAAAAATAATGTCTTTGTTTTTATTACAATCAGAGTGCATGGTCTGTACTCTACTCTGCTGATGCACGGTGATAAACCAGCCTTACGCACAGCGGGCTCCACCCTTTGCCTTTGATTGTTTGTAGTGAGGGAATATGTTCTTCATTATGCTGCCTCATGGCCAGTGGTGGGAACTGCCAGCCACCCCTTAAACCTGATTGGCCACCAGAGGTGCCCCCCCCCCCCCCCACCACCATTTTTAGAAAGTGCCCCTTTTACTTGAGACTGTGGAATAACTGTGGTAAAAAAAAATCTCGACATTAACCTACATCTGTGAGTAATTAGTGCTCTGGGGTACTGAGCCCACTTGAACATGCTCCCAACTGTTACTCAGCTTACAGTGGTCATGAAAGATTTACTACATCAGATTCAAATCAAAGGTCAAACATATACTTCCAAAGTGACTGCCGTTTGTATCAGCTATGTCAACCACCTTCTCTGTGCTTGTTTTGATCTCTATTGCAGATTTCTCAGTTTTAAAGTATTCACATCCAGTGCCAAGCTTGCACTCGGTAACCTTTGTGAAAACATTACTAAGTTAACGGTAAAACAGGTTTATTTATATCTCCTTATGGCATGACAACACTTCAATAAATTGTCAATTTAAAAAAAATTGTGATACATACTACCTCACATTTTTGCTATGCGTACACAAAAGTACAAGTACTGGTTACAAATGGCCAAATACTGGAGATCACTGTGTCTTTTTTACAGTTAAATATTATCCACTATCTTCAAGAGAGATGCCGAACAGAGATGAAACCAACTGGTCAGTGTTGAACTGGTTTAAACCTTGTTTAAACATGATCAGTGAACAAACAATTAAGCAAGAGAAGAGGGACACACACACACACACTTACACATACACACACACACAGACACACACACACATTCACCTGTATTTCTCTCAGTTCATCATGTTTATCTCACGACTCTGAAAGGTTGGGTTATTAGTGTCAGCAAATTGATTTGCATGGTATTTTGACCACGTTTTTGTGTTTTCAAATGTATTTATGTCATTTTCCTCCTCTCACCAACTATCACACACCCATCTACAGTATATCCTTCCAAAATATACCACCCTATAGGGACGTAAATGCCAGCTCGCCATCTTGTTTCCCTATCAGATCCTTTGATTAGTGCCTGCCTGTCACTCATTTGTTGGTAACACGATGCTCTGGTGGTTAGAGAGATTTAACTGCTCTTTATTGACCAAGCCAAGGAACATACAGAATGACTGCCAGTTTCCACTGTAATGCATAAGGAAGCAATAAACTTCAAGGACAAGCCCAGAAGCATGGATACAGTACAGCATACAGACAAAAAACAGGTTTTGTGGTTTTAGAGAGACAATGGCCTTAAAACTGGAAGACCTGCAGTGTACGTAAGCTCACCATGTCAGCAAACACCTACTATGCTGAAGTTTCCTTGAGGAAGGCACAGTCAAGAGGAAAAAGAGATGTATAATATATGTTCACTGCTGTTTTTGGCCACTGTCATGACATTTTGTAGAGACATTCATGGTGCCCAGAGGAAGAATTAGCACCATCAGGAGATGAAAGTTTTTCACTTATGTAAATATTTAAATGTTTAATAGATCGCACAGATTTTCCTTTGGATGGAATGTCTCAACAACGTTTGGATGGCTTGTCCCCCGCAGGATGAAGTGTAATAACTTTGGTGATCCTCTGACTTCTAATCCTGTGCCCGTCATTTTTAATGATCAAAGCAAAACTAAAGACATTGTCATCAGGTTCAGCTGTACCTTGTGTTTAGTTCTAATTAGCAAACATTAGCATGCTAACAATTTAAACCAAGATAGTGATCACACATGCTAAACATCAGCATATTAGTGTTGTTACTGTGAGCATGTTAGCGTACTGATGTTAGCCTCAACTGAAGTAAGCTACAGCCTCACAGAGTTGCTTGATAGTGACTGTAGACTTTTGTCTGGTTATTAAGACCGGTGGTTCATCCAGGTCATGTAACTGAGGACATTGTGTTTTTCAGTAAGTTCTTGCACATGTGCATAATCTTGTTATTATGTCAGGGCTACAGATCATATCACTGGAAATCTGGAAACAGCTTGAGTCTAAATTGACTTGCTGTCAGCTGTTGATATTATCTAACATGATCAAAAAATGACTGTATGTTTGAAACTGTGCAATGGCCTATTGTTCATGCACAGTATGGCTTCACAATGATAATCAGAACTAAAAAAAAGACACATACGTCACAGTTTTGAAAGTAGTTGACAGAAAAATTAAAGGTTATACATTTCTTTCGTGTCTATTTTATGGGACGATAGCTTCACACATTCACCCTCTTCCCTCTGCCCTCTGTCTAGGTTTTCCTCGGACACTGGCGCAGGCCCAGGCCTTGAACAGTCTGTATCAGCTCGACTTGGTTATCAGCCTCAACATACCTTACGAGACTCTGAGAGAGAGACTGAGTGACCGCTGGATCCATCCAGCCAGCGGTAGAGTCTACAACATGGGCTTCAACCCGCCACGAGTGAAGGTCCCAGAAGTCTAGATGGATGTGACAGTGTAGTCACACTTCATTGATTTTCTTCAGGACATTTTGTCCTTTCATTTTCTTCCCCCACATGATTTGTGTCGGTGTGTTCTGGAACTGGTAGAGAATTAAAGTCTACCTTCAGCAGGATAGAAGCGTCAAAATGATAGACAGGAACAAGATAAGAGACAACATCCATACTCACTACCCCACCCTCCTGCACAATAGCAACAACACTCCTGCTGCTTGTTATTTCACTTTACAGAGTTGTTGTTGTCATACTATTTTAACTACTATATAGTTACCTAAAATCTCTGATAATAACCTAACAAGTTTACAAAGTGCTTCGCAGTGATAGGTGCAGATAAAACAATGAACATACTTACAAGAACATGTAAAACGTACAGGATAAACATTTACAAGAGAAAAGATGTCCAATATAAAACTTACACTCATGTGATGTTGAAACGTGAAGCCTTTAGTGCACATACTAAAAATAGACTTTATACTATGGTAGGTTGTGTCCAGCAATTAAAGTTACATCCATCCATCCATCCATCCATCCATCCATCCATCCATCCATCCTCTATACTGCTTATCCATACAGGGTCAAGGGGGGGCAGGAACCAATCCCAGCTGACATTGGGCGAGGGTGGGGTACATCCTGGACAGGATGCCAGTCTATCACAGGGCTGACATATGGAGACAAACATCCATTTCCACTCACATCCACACCTACCGGCAATTTAGAGTCACCAATTAACCTTAATGTGCATGTCTTTGGACTGTGGGAGGAAGCCAGAGTAGACACGGGGAGAACATCCAAACTCTGCAGTTAAAGTTGTGACATAAAAAATATTTACATATTCATATATTCTAGATTTTTTTTTAAGTTTACAAATCAACTCACTGATTAAAAAAAAACTTTTATTCAAAGCAGTGTGGATACATCCATAGATTCCAATATAAATATAATTTGGTACTAATTATAGGGGGAAAAAAAGGACAGTCACCAGTTGCTAAATGCTAAGCTAGCACTACCTTGAGTGTGACTTTTATTCAGAGAATATTTTTAAGTGGAGCAATTCTCTCATGTTAATTCTTCTGGAGGTCAATATGCAACTCAACACAACTTAACTGGAGTTTTTGCTGTAATTATTGCCAAACTACATGGTTCTTTAGCTTTCAAGATTTTTTTTAGGAAATAATAGATATAAAAGTAAAACATTACCACAATAAAGACCGATTTCTGAAAGTAAGCGTTAATATATTTTAAAAGAGTAGTGAAAGTGACATTGCTGGATGGAGCAGCACCGAATGTTTGCAACTTGGTTATGAGGCCATGTACCACTGGCCTCAGAGCATGGTTTACACAGGAAATTAGTCGCCTAATATAATTGTTTTTCTTTTTTAAAATTAAATATTATGCAGACAAGAAAGACAGGAACGAGAAGAATAGTATTTTATTGTTTATTATTGTATTTTAGGTGGACAATAGCATTCTTGCGTAAAGCTTTTTGTGAGCTTGAGATAAGAGAAATGACACATTAGTTGGGAAGCTGTAATATTCTTGATTCAAAAGATCCGGATTTAATATAATAAGGACTTTAGATATGTTGCTGTGTGTTTACAGTTAAATTTTTACAGAGGCATACAGCAATCTCCTCCACTCTCAGATTCCAGTGCACTGTCTTGACTTTACCTTTGTTGCATCGTTGCATGCGTGACCTTGTGTTGACTTCCTCAGGGTAAGGATGACATCACCGGGGAGCCACTGATTCAGCATGATGATGACAAGCCAGAAGCCCTGATGGCCAGACTGAGACACTACAAGGATGTGGCCAAGCCTGTCATAGATTTATACAAGTCAGTAAATACTTAGCTTGCAGAGCAAGCAGTCCTCAATTTTAGCGATTTTCCCAAAACAAACCATTTATTTTTAGATTTATTTCCAACCGGCAGTGTGTAGTTTCATTTGTCGCTGACAACATATGGAATCAGATTGAACCTGCAGTCAGATTGACTGATAGGCTGGATTACTAGCTGGGCTAAGCAGCCAACTGCTTAGACATCTAGACATATAAGGACCCCAAACTCCCCAGACTCAATGTATTGTAGTTGATTTTTGTTTATTAATGAGTTTCACATTTATTAAGGAATTTCTTACAATGAAAGAAGCAGAATCCTGTTTCTTGATGGTCTTGCTTGCTTGGTCTAACTTTAGATTTGTGTGATGATAAATGATAGATGGTCTAGAAAATTAAGATCCAGATTTTGACAAGCAAGAGAAAAGGGTAGAATAAGAAAAAAAAATCTCTTTTGAGCCTATTTTAAAACTGTTATAAGATTACAAGGTCAAGTTGGTGAAGAACTCTTAACATTTACAAACGGTCATACGTGTAGCCACAACCTGCTTTCCTTCTTTTTTGTCCTGTTTCTTTACTCAGGTCACAGGGAGTCCTGCACTCATTCTCCGGTACAGAGACGGACCGGATTTGGCCTTACATCAACTCTCTCCTCAGCACCAAGATGCACACGCAGCCGTCAGACGCCTGCCAAAGCCAGACACCCTGACAGCACTCTGGAAAAAGAGGACCACAGGGAGACACCAAGAGGCCGCCACAGGAAGTGGGTTTCTGTTTCTACACACTTGCCTCCGTGTCAATTTTCAGCTTCCTCCTTAATGGTGGGGTCTTGAGAAGAGGGCCGGGACACTGCTCAGCTGTAGTCAGCCAACATATTTTTGGTTCAATCAATCAATTTTTTTGTTTTTGTTTTTTCAAATGAATGGTTGTATGCAAGAGATTTATATTGTGTATTGTGTTGAGTTCCACATCATCACAGGGGAAATGTCAAGATTCTTCAAGGCAATATCAGAACTAATCACTTTTGTAGATCATAAATCAAGCACTAATAATCAAGAAAAGTCTCTAACTGAATTTTTATTTTTGATCGTAAAACACTGAATATAAATCCTGATCAGACAAAGCTGGTGGTGAAATCAAAGGCCAAATGCAGAGGACAAAGTAAATACAAACAGGTTTTTAGAAATATTTATACTACAATATTTATTCATTAGAAACCAATGAGAGAGAGGAACGGTTCAAGAATATTAAACCTAAACAAAAATATTAGATATGTGACACTAAACTATAAAATTATGAAATTATTGTTGGTACAGTAGAAAAATAAAACTTTAATTAAAGCAAATAGGTAATATTACTTAAATCGTCTATTATCTTTATACATTTGCCTTTATGTAACATTTTTTATAATGAAGCAAACAATATCATGTTGTTACCTCTATGAATATGAATATACTATAATTTTGGAGTGAAACTCTTAAATTAGTCCTCAGTTTGCAAACTGAAGCTGGGGAGTTGTAGTTTTTACTGACTAACATACGCACAGCAAAATCATGTATATTAAGTTCAATCTAACTATAGCTTGAAGTTACAGATTAATTAAGAGCAATACTGACGCTGTATTGTGCTGTATCTTAAACCAAAATCAACCTTTCTTTCTTTTTTTCTCAGAAAAGTGAAAGTTTTGGAAGACTGTGAGTTGTACGTTTAATGCTTAGAAATCAGCTGTTACATATGTAACTATCCCGCAGAACCAGTTTTTATTCTCGGGTTTCATCAGGTCAGGGTTTTCTTGATTGTATCCATCGATTATGTAAATGGTGGACTGTGTAAACTGCTATTGTTTACTTTTGTGCTGGAACGCTGCAGAGCCATATTGAGTCATGCTTGGGCTGTGCTGGACTTGTGCACAAAGCACTCACTGTCACTCTAAAGCCCACTCTGTGGCTGGGATGAAGACCAATGCACAGAATATAGACTGCCTTCAATGTTGTTACATTCCTTTAATTATACTATAAGGTTGCTTTGAGATTTTGAGCTACAAAATATCATCATATTGTTAGAATGTAAAGTTTGCGCAGCGTTCGTCCAACTTAAAAAAAAAACAGTTGGATTAGGAAGTAATAGGTCACTTTTATGATTCTGACAGGGTTGTTTCCATGAAGCTCTTATTTTTCGAATTGTTTGTATTTATAAGTCTTGATGACTTCTTCAGTCAGAGATGATGCACAAAATAGCACAAAATGTGCCTTTTTACAATAACACAAACACATTAGTGACCAACATGTGCAATAAATACCAACATATATGTTTTAATTGTTTTGTTCTGTCAGTGCCTGTGCTTTTGAAATTTTCTACTCATACATAGCAACATACAAATAAATCAGTGAACACAGCACATGCAAAAAATATTTTGCATAATTATTTACAGAGGATATAAAAAGTAAAATGTTTTTGTCCAAATTTGTGGTATCAACTTTTTTTTTCAATGATGGTTTTTTGTTTGTTTTTTGTTTTTCTTATCTGGGGTCCAAGGTTTGTATGTTGTACAGATGGTAAATCCATTTGAGATGATTTTGGGTTAACTTGACTATGTTACTGTGGACTGAAGACCAAATTAGAAAAAAGAAAAAAAACCTAATTCACTCATTGATAATTGCTGCCTGGGTGACAACTGGATAAGTTGCCTATGTTAGCAAAATGCCAGCATCTTGCCTCGACTTGTCTCAGTGTCTTCAGCGGCAAAAGTCTGTAGATGTTCATCTGATAAAGTAGGAAGACGTCTAAAGGGTCTGTAGAGAGCAGTGGATCTACACTTTGGTTTTGTTTGTGGAGCTCAGTACGCCCTCTCAGTCTGTGCTGTTGAATGAATGAACACCACAGTGGATTTTTTTCTTCTCTATTTTTATACCATGCTGTCCAAACATGTCGCATACCAAGAACAATAAAACTATTTTCTCTCGGCTTTGTTCACTGTATTTGTATGTGACTAGTTGTTATGCAACATACAGTACCTCCTGTACATGCACACACCTGTATTGTTAATCTACCAGGTCTTAGGATCAGCTGATGTTTTGTCAGCTAATTCACAGGAAGTTGGTTAGAATGGGTGCAGACTTGATTTGTCTGTACAGCAGATGCTTTTAACATTTATTTCTCAGTTAAAACATAGTGTAAGCAAGATCACGAAAAAACCCCAAAAAACACAATACATTAAACTTAGGGAAATAATCATTAGCTGCAGCCCTAAAAACAATTTTACATATCATATTATATTATTATATCAGGTATGGGTTTACAGTGCTGGTGTGCTATACGTCTCTAAATAATCTGTGGATATGCACCATATTCTACCAGCTTTAGGTTTCTATCTTTCTCTCTTGCTTTCTGTCCAGCAAACACAAAAATAATGGGAACCACTTTGCTCCTCCCCTCTTTGCTCCTTGAGCTTTCATATCATGCGAGAAAAACAGGAAGCAGCAGGACGGTGTGCAGACTTGCACTTGACACACGACCTACAGTGGAAAACGCATGCATGCATACACGTACATAGGAATAGTGCTCTAATATAGCTCCTTCTTTCGGGTCTAATCCTCTCAGATCTGTAAATAAACCCCATGTGCATTAGAGCTCGGGTGGAACTCCTGCTCCACTGTCACGGATTACAGCCTGATCAGCTGTGTTTACCTTTGACAGAAGGTGCAGCTCTGTTGTGCATGCATGATCCCAGACGCAGATTTGGATGAGGAACAGCATTCTCACCTGAATAACAGGGGGATTATTACCACAGTGTGTGCAAAACCTGAAATGCAACACAACTGGTGTTTAGTTTCAAGATTTTTTTTTTTTCTAATCCCCCCTTGATCATTGTTGTTATGGGGACCTCTACTGTAGGAAAGTGGTGCTCTGCTCTTGTGACCTCAAAAATTGCTTAAAGCTACGTTTTTCTCCATAATAATTATTGTAATACAGGTGCTTATCAGCAGCATTGATTTCTTCATTACTGCAGTTCTAGAGATTTCCTACACCGAATTCGACATTTGATCAGCTGGTCTCTGAAGTCCGCTCCGGGTTTTACCGGGCATCAGGCAGGATGCACCGAGCGGCGCAGTTTCTGCTCTGCAGATCCACGAACATCCACACCCCCTCCAGCTTGCCCGTGTAAGCCCATCCACGTCTTCTGCAAATCTACCACTCGCCATCGCGGTACCTTGGTTCTAGCTCATATGCAAAAATGTGATTTTATGATGATGCCGTAGTCTGGGGCCTCCTCTGTACGTTTATCCACAGGTTATCTGGGAACAACCGGGGGGAACCCCTCCAGGACAGCGCGTCTCACAGGACGTTTAACGCTTTGACCTTTGATTGGCAGCGAATGACAAATCAAAGGTCGGTGTCTGTGAGCGGAGCCGGGGTTCAAAGCGCATCTCCACCGCGGCACAAGACGGCGCTCCCGGGAGAATGGTAGAAAGCGCTCTGCAAGGTAAAGTCATCCGCAGGACCGCAGCCTATATATCTTTTTTACTCATTTGATGTGAATGAAGGGTCATGTTTTATAGGCTGTCTTGTGTCTAGGGCCAGTCTGAGCGGAGGACAGCATCATGATCTGTGTGTGGATGTTACATAATATCAGGCTGCCTCTGGAAATTCTGACCACCTCTCCCCCACAGCGCATCTCTGCTCGGCGGACAGAGATGTTATCATCGACATGCACTTGTTACAAGAGGAAATGATCTGGTTTTTTTGTTTGTTTGTTTTTTTCAATTATGTGACACGTACATTTAAAATCACAAACTTGTCTCTGTGCTGTTTGGCCTTTATTGGACCAAATGCGCACACGACTGTGAATGAATGACATCATTTGAGTTATTTTTGTCAGGGCTGTCGATTTATTTTTCCCTTTGTCTTATTTGACATCGCGATTAGTGACATGTCTTATCGTTTCTACACGAGAATCATTGCTACTGTTGCTTTTTTTCACCCCCCCTAAGGATAAATGACATGAATGAGTGGGAAGGTTGGATTTTTCTGTCAGCTGATGATGGTGACGGCATCTCAGGACACCTTTAAAGGCGCATGGCACCCTGTCCGCAGATCAGTTTTATGGGCTGTATTTCCACACCAGGGTGTCAGAGATCTACAACAGACCTCAGTTATGTCTCCTCTCTCTTCATCATCAGTATTATCAGAATCACCATCTTCATCTCCCAGGGCTGGCTCTAGCCGATATGTTGAGAGGACAGCTCCTCTCATGCTGTCCAATAGCGCTCAGATACGTCACCAGCGTAGGCAGGCACGTCACATGAGCAGCTTAACGCAGCTCCGTATGGTTTCATGTTCTCACCATGAGCCACTGAGTCAGCTTTTGCTCCAGAGGTGTTGTCCATCCACAAGAGTGTAGTAGATTAAATCAGGCAAATGAGATAGACACCCAGTTTAATGCAAGTGGTTTTACTGGTAAGGGTGTAGAACGTAGGTCTAGTATTCATATTGCTTTATGGTGCAATAAAACAGTAGGTGTACTAAGGGTATAAGAGACTTTTCTGTGGTCAAGGAAGGGACTTAGAGTCAGTAAACAGCGAGGAAATCTGTGATGTTCAGCAGCATTCAACAGTATAGATACTGCTGATGAAAACTGTGATCCTCCAGTTTTCAGTCCGTAAAGTCAGCCACCGTTGGTGTTCCCTGTAGATTGTTATGTTTCAGGTTTTACTAACCAGGACAAGAGTCCTTGGATTACAGGGTCAAAAGTCTCACAGCCTCAATCACAGATTGAAGTCCTCTGTCTGTCCTGTCAAGTGAGTCCTGCAGCTGATCCAGCAGATTCCTGGATTCTGCTTTAACGGTTATGGGGATAATCATTAATCCTCAGTGTATCCTTGAGGATGATGGTAAAAAACCAGTGATAACAGTGATACAGCTTTCTTTTAAGCTCCAATGGTCAGTATCGCATCGCAGCAATGTCATAAAACAGTTAAAAGGGCATGGAGTGCTGTAGGCACTGTAAGGCTTTTTTTTTAAAGAGATACCTAAAAGAGGGATGTAAAGTCATCATAAGAGCTCCTCCAGTGTAATGTCAAATCCTCAGTGTAGAACAGGTCTTTGGTTTGTACATAAGAGCAGCTTAACACATTGTCTTACAGTGGCACTGATAGCAGTGCAGGTCACGAAGGCAGGTGCAACATGGGCATTTCCTTTTTGTTGTGAGCCAGTTGCCCACACGCATGCAATAGTTGCCCCACACCCATAAGGGTGAAACTAGGATCTGTAATCCAGAGCAAGAGCCAGAAGTCTGACATAGACCAAAATATCTTTCAACAAAGATTTTTTTTAAAGAATAGTCTGTTTATAAATTCAGTGTTGTTCAAGTTGAAAGGTAATTTTTTTTCAACATTTGCTTTAAGGGCTGCAACTAACAATTATTTCCCTCATTGATTAATTGATTAATGATTGTTTAGGATTAATCAGTTTTCAGGCACCTTTTGCCTGAAAACAGTGAAACATGCAAAATAGCCTATAATTTCCCTGAGCCAAAGGGGGGTATATTTAAATAGTTTGTTAAGGATGTTAAGTTTACTATCATACTGTATCATACTGTACAAGGAAAAGCACCAAATCCACTCTTTTGAACAGCCATAGTTAATGTTTTGTGTTATTGCCTGAAAAATTAGTGAAGCTATTAATTGATCAACAAAATAGTCCATAGCAAATTTTTTGGTTGATGGACTTAACAATTAAAATGCTAATAATTTCAGTTCTATTTGCTTTTTTTGATGCTGTATCTGTATAATCTCATTGAGATCAGGATCTCTTTTGCAAATGAGACCTGAGAGAGAAAGAAAATCAAACAAAAGCAGACATGTATTTGACGTGATGTTCAAAATCCTTGATCTTGCTGGGATGTGGCAGAGATTTTGAAGCATCATAAACATGCACACTCACGAGGGCATCAGTAGGCACGGTCAGAAACAAGACAGGAAGCTCCACTGCAACAATGAAGCGGCAGCACGTTGCATCCGGTTATGGCGGGTCCATCATTCCCTCCTTCTGGACATTCAGTTCCCGCTGTGCTTTGAGCTCCCGTCTGCTCTCCGAAAAAGAGTTTCCCAGGCTCATGTCCTCTTTTCAGAACCATGCAGGGTTTCCGT
This sequence comes from Trachinotus anak, assembly GCF_046630095.1. Lineage (NCBI taxonomy): Eukaryota > Metazoa > Chordata > Actinopteri > Carangiformes > Carangidae > Trachinotus > Trachinotus anak. The sequence continues at coordinate 22,058,238 of NW_027273861.1, forward strand.
TGCCAGGGGACAAGGCTAAGGAAGGAAGCATACCATCAGTGGTCAGAGTTTTGTCCTGCTTGGCCCCTGGGTAATGACACGAAAATTACAAATTTTGAGCTATAATTACAAATGTGTTAGATTTTAATGTTATTACAAAGAGCCTACTAACACCCAAGGCTGCTATTAGTCGAGAAGAGAGTGAGAAAATTCCCTGTGATGCGGAGTGAGTTTCCTTTTTCTGACAAAGCATGGTGCTGTTGTCTTGCAATGTTGAAAACAATACTGCTCTTATTTTAATCTTACATGATGGGGTCCTCATTCATTTTCAGTGCAGGTCTCAAATGAGAATTTTGCTCTGTTTTAGGCCCACACTCATAATTTGCTCCTTATTTATACCCAGAAAGCAGGTCATACTGTAGCACTGTAGCAGGAGGGGCTTTTTAAATGAACTCAAGAGATCCATGCGTTTATATGCACTTTCCTCCAAGGGACTTGTGTTTTTTAAATAGATGGCACTGAAAGTTCCATACTTCCTGACACACTTTGTCTTCTGTGCCTCTTGACCATACGGTACACTCACTGTTAATGCAAACATCATCCATCAATACAATTATGACACATCTGTCTTGCTTTGAAATGCAGCAGTTTTTAGTTGACTTAAAAATGAAGTGATTTGATAACAGAAGATCAATCGACAGCTACTCTGATAAATCATTTGACTTCACTTTTAAAGCAGAATTGTCAAACAATTTGCTGGTACCAGTTTTACCATTTTTGTCTTATATCATTGTAAAAATTAATATCTTTAGGTTTTTTGATGTATGGTTGGACAAAATGAGCAATTTAAAGACTTGAAGTCTGGGGCGTTGTGATGGCCATTCTTCACAATTTTCTGACATTTTATAGACAAAACAATGAATGATTAATCAATAAATAATCAGCAGATCAAAAAGATGAAGAAAACAATCATTATAGCCCACTTAATTCCTCAAATGTTGTGATGAATCAAGGTAATATTCAGTGAAAACCTTCAGAATTTGAGAATTTAAGCTTCACAACCAAAAACAAATATAATATTTCTATAGTATTATTTTATAGATTAGGCTATATGTGTCTGTGGTAAGGCATGTTTACATTGGTATCACTTATATTACCATAATTTACTGAATTATAGTTAGTTTACTTATAGTGATTTTTCTATGACACTTTGACTTTATTTTGACTTTATGGTATCCTGTAATATCTCCATAGGGTCTTGTTTTTGTAGGTTTTTAGGTGAAAATGTCCCGTTTTTGATCCACTTTAGTAGGAATATGCTTATCCACATATTAGAGTGTGTGAATAACAGATGCAGCAATAACATGAGAGGACAGTGTGTTGGGGTGCATTTTCCTCTTACCCAGTCGGGGACTACAGCGACAGCAGCAGCAGCAGCGTCGTAGTAAAATGCGGAGCTGAGGAAAAGAGGAGGTGATAGAAACAGAGAGAGGGAGGGAGGGAGAGAGAGAGAGAGAGGGAGGGAGGGAGAGAGAGACCACCCAGAATATTTGCTTCCAGAGAGAACAGAGGAGACCGGTCGTCCTCTCCTCCTCGGACATGTGGTGCACTCGGTAGCCGCAGCAGTAGTAGCAGCGCAGGCGGCAGCAGCAGCAGCGACGGCGGCGGCGGCGGCGGCTGTGGTGGTGGTGCTGGTGGCGGTGGCGACGGCGCCTTCGGTGCAGCTCCCACGTCTTTTTTGGGGCTTCTTTTGTCTTAAATTTCTCTTTTGTGTCCTTCGGTAATGAGCTTGCTGGGGGCCTACAAGAAAAAGACCAGTTACGATGGCTATGAATCTTTGCAGTTGGTCGATAGCAGCGGAGATAGCTTCAGCATCGGCAGGGGGAACAGCGGCGGCGGCGGCGGCGGCGGCGGCGGCAGCAGCAGCTCACTCGGAGGCTCCATAGCGGCTACCCTTGGACCGAAGGCAGCCCCGCTGCGAGAGGAGGACTGCAGCACCATGGACAGCTCAGGTAAGAGTCCTCACCGCCACCGGCAACACTGACGTGCATGGGGAGTGCTTGAGTAAGATGGTGATGACTTCAGGCTGCACACTATCAATGCGGCCTACAGCCTAACTGTCTTGCTGAAGAGCAGCAATGGTCAGCACAACAGCTAACAATAATGAAAGTGTGCAATGATGCTATGCACCTATTGGATTCCCCTCCAGGGCTCCGGGTGGTTCCCAGACCCCACCTAAATAGAACCACGGGCTATTGCATGCAGAATAAATGTGAAGACATATCCCAGTGCCATGGGTTTTGTGCAAGATTGTTCTTATATGAGGTGCTAACCAGTAATTTACATCTTCCTGTAAGAGAAAACCAATACTAATGCATTTGACCCACAGTTAAGACTACACTTAAAGATGTATAAATTGTCCAAAAGTCTTTGTAGACCCTCTTTTTGCATATATTTTGAGTGTCCCGAATATTTCAGATAATATGCACACGTACAGTAGCATATACTACTCTATTCTAGTGTCCATATGCTAAAATATAAAAAATATGGAAGCATATGTACACAAACTCATTTTCCAGTAGATGCTGAGTGATATCTACTATAATAATGACACTCACCTCCTCCTTACCTTTTCATATGGGTTTTTAGAATGAAGTGGTTTCACCAGCTCTACTGGCTATCTCATCTGTTAACAGGTATAAGTCCTGCTTTGGTTTTAGGGAGCAGAAGAACAAGATATATTCAGTTTAGAAGTCAAAGGGGCATAGATAATGGATTATCTGCCAAATTAAAACTAGAAAACTAGATTTTTTTCTGATGCTATAATACGTCTGTTTGTCATTCATCTGGTGACACATCCTTGACATGCTTTACTAAATTCAGTCACAATAACTCACAGTTACTATGAATGAGGCTTGTGCCTGTTTCTGCCCTGTGTTCACCTCACTGCAGTGCTCTGTGGAGTCAGCCAGCCTCCAGGGATGAACTTTTGTGTGAAACAAAAGAAGCTGGATGAGGAGGGTGGGAGGGTCAATGAGGGAAGGGGACTGAGGTTGGGGATGGGGGTGGAGAAGAGGAGGGAGGGGGGACTCCGGTGTCAGATGTCTGTCTGGGCCTGCCAGGTTGGTCTTTTTGATGTACATGTGTGCCTGTCTCTGTGCCATTCACAAAAACCCGCATTTGAGGGGTAAAGGTTGGCACTCTAGGAGGAGGGAGACCCATTCAAAGGAACCATTGATCTTTCTGGCAAAGCCTTGAGCTCTCTGCGCTGCTAACGTACTGCTCTCTCTTTCTGTGAGTGGCTGGACTCTCTGTGGCTGTATTACCTGACAGAGTCTGTATCAGAGCCTCTCCTGGTGTCTGTATTTGCGGAGTTCGTCACTGTAGCTGGCTCACCAGCCTGCACACTCCCACATCCATCTGGTCACTGACATAGAGACACATAAACCGGCTAACAGATCAACAGGGAAGCAAGCAGGCGGATTCATACAGACATGCAGAGACATGGATGCAAGATAAAATAGATAGGAGGAAAAGGTACACTTAATTTATATCATTATAATAATTATTTATATAATATAATAATATATAATAATTTATAGCATGGAAAACAACACAAGAAAATGAGATGGACATGATCTTTGGAGAATAAAAAGTTATCAAACAATACTAAATGAAACTAAATGAGTATTTGATGCTGTTTGGAAATGATCAGATAGAGGCCAGTTATCTAAAAAGGTTCAAATTAATTATTTTGGCAATGGGACTCAAAGAAACATATGACCTGTAGTTTGCTTATCCATAGCCTAATGATAGGGAGCTAGAAGTCAGCTGTTTCATATTTTCACTGTTATTTGTCCCCAAACAAGCTAGGTCGAACTCTGAATAGCCCAAGTGTTTGTGAGATGAATCTGAGAGGTCAAAAGATGATTAATGGGATGAAAAATATCATTCTGCTAACCAAATGAGATTTTCTTTATCTATCTTTCGTTGATTCTCATCTTGCAGCTGACATCTGCAAATGAACTGGCCAAAGACGAGTAGCAATCAGGATTTATAACCTATTATTTCTGTACTATAACATCTAATGCTTTAAAAATGAAGGAAAAAAAAATATAACAAATAAAAATAATTAGTTGTGGTTTTCAGCGCTAAAAGTAACACTAACTAGAAAAACATTTTTCTTGTAACATTGGATTAAGAGGGTTAGCCGGTTAGTCCAGGCTCATCTTTTAACTTGGCTGCAGTCTTCAGCATGATAGCAATACCGCTTATTTCTCATCAGTGCTGAGAAATATTATTTTACATACACCTGTAAATAAGGAAAGCGTTTCCCCTCTCTTGTCTTGCCTTGTTTATATTCTGATTGATAAAACAACCAGACCTTCAATAGGCCTTTTTCATGCAAAGCATTTTGACGTGTCATAAAAGCACGGGTGTAAATAATAAAATCAATCATGGCTGAATTGCATTTCGCTTCTTCAGTTTCAGGGTCCTGGTATTATGCATGCTGGCTCCTGTCACACTGTCGTGGCTCACTGGGACACAAAAAAGGGATTGGATCGATTCAGTGTGTTGTACTGGCCATGACATAACCTGACTACAGTGTTAAATAATTCATTTGTTGCTAAAGTTCGTCAATACAGAATTTTTCAGACCTATTACATTTGATGATGAAAACTAAAAAACAATGCTGTAATCTTTGGAAGTAAAGAAATTTATGAGCTTGTTTGGACACTACATATTCAGGACAGCGCTTGTATCAAGGAGAGCTAATATATCGATGGGATTAGAATCATAGATGTTGTTGCTGTTTTGTCAAATTATAATGTTGAGGTTGCACAATGTACTTGCAACAAAAAAATCATGACACACATAAGCCTTGTAATTCAAATAAGAAATGTAGAATCCTAGTCGAATCCAGTTGTATGTTTGTTTCTCCATATTTTAAAACTAGGCAAAGCAGTTTTCACAATTATAAAATAAGAATTTTAGACCATTTATACAAAACTTTGACTATTTATCTCTCAGCTTGCACCTACTTATTGTCACTGCTTTTATGTGTCATAGTTTTACCGGCCAGTAATAGCTTTCTTGCAACTGAAAGCAGTGTAATACTCCTCTGGTTAAGCTTTATAGTAGAGGATTAATCATACACTCCTTGTCTCATCAGCAGCATCTATAATTAAGCAGATTAGAGTCTGGGTTGATCCTGCAGTCATTCAGGTCCTGGATGCAACAAGGCCGGGCTCAGTGCAGTAGCAGTGAGATCGAGTGTAGTGCAGTGTTTTTGCCTGTCCAGCTTCATTGTTGTGCATATGTGTCACTCACAGATAGACAGATAGACCAAGCCGGATATTGAGGGCGAAGGGTTTAGGGCTGTAGGAGGAGGGATACATATTCAGACAGCGCACTGATCCCTCTGGACATAACTAGAACTGCCCTTCTCTTTTCTTTGCCTCTCTCTCTTCCTCCCTCTCTTTCTATTGGTCGACTCGGTGAGAGCGACAGGAGGCGGTTGAGGAGGGGTGAGCTATTGGTCTGGGCCTGTTTTCGTGGAACAGCTCTCTCTGTTTATGAGATTCCTTTGAAACACATTTGTTCCTTCATCATCACAGCTGCCTCTCTACCTGTGCAGGTATCAAACATGATTGGCAGATTCAGGCTGAGCTTCCCCTAGCTCTTGATTTCAAGGCAGAGCAGGATCCAGGTTCTTTCTAATACATCCCGTCTTGCTCACTGACTGGGAAGTCTGCATAGTGAGGAGGTTTAAAATAGACCAAAACCTACTGGTGAAATTAAAGTGTTGCCTGAAGAAGGCAGGGGTAGCGGTCCAGCTACTATAATAAAGGAATAGTTTTATATTTGGGAAAATATGCTTACCTGCTTTCTTGCTGAGAGTAAGATATGAAGATCGATACCACTTTCCTGTCTGTACACTAAATATGAAACAACTAGCAGTAGCAGCTAGTGACAGTATTTCTCATAATATTCCTTTGAATAAATATTTAGACATAGTTCAGGATGAATGAACAGGACTTCATTCATTCAGTTCCAGGGTTAACAGGGTTATTTTCTGTAATTTTGTTGTTAAAAAAATTGGGGCATGTTTTTCTGGGGGGAGTTTAGCCTTTGCTGCATGTTGGCCTCTTCTATTTTCTCTCACCAAGTGTCAACACTCTCTTCTGTAGAGAAAAATGAAGATGAAATGCCCCAAGGACACACAAAAAGTTTCACCTCAAAAAGCTGAGGACAGTGCATCTGTGCGGTGCAGTTTCACAAGATGTTAAAAAAAATTAGGCCTGCTGTCTGCTAAAGGTTGCAAAGTTTAAAGGGTCAGTACACTTTAATTCTTTCTTGGTCCTTTTATATAGTTACGTTGGACTTAGAAAGGATTTACTTAAGTAAAAACCCTGTAACCTTAGTTTTTGTGGTTTTCAGCTACCCGTTTCAGAATGAATGAATGACCTTAGGCTGGTGTAGCTCTTTCAGATCTAAAAGGATAAATGAAAAATGCACAATTCCTTTAATTTAATACATGATGAATAAGAGTCAGTTAAGCTTCAAACTTGAAACATAATTCCTTTACTCGCCAACAGCTGTCTCCAGCAGTGCAAAGCAACACCAATGTTAACTCTTTTTTCTATCTCGTCTTTTCTTCTACTGAAGCTGGCATGCTAACCAGTTAGCCCTGGCCTGTGTTTTCATTTTCCGATAGAGACTCACTGTAGCCTCCAGTCAGCCCTGATGATATAGCACTGCTCAGAGGGGGTATTATAACCTGTTGTATTATAAACATAACAGTGGCTTAAGCTCTTGTCAAACCACAATCACCACTACCCACTCCCAGCTATAAACCACGTTCGGCGGCACAGGCAAGACTTACAAATAGCTTGTTTAAAGAGTAACTTTTGCATTGCACTTTTATTAAGTTGGGGGACTCACAAGAGACAGACATCAAATCCACAGAGCCTGAGATATCCTGACTTTTAACCTAATGTAGAGTGTCTCTCAAGCCACAAAACACTGGATCCTACAGTAGCATCCTACAGTAGCATCTTCCCATGTCTGATTCATAACCACATCTTGCAAACTTCTCATTCAAAGTTCCCAACATGTTTTCTGCTGAAATTCTCAAGCTCAATCTGAGATAACCTGGTTGGCGCTTTTTTATTTCAATCATTACTATGCTTAAGTCACTGTGTGACACACAAGTAAAAACGTTCTCTGCAATGTAGTTGGCTCAACCTGATTTACCACTGGTAATCTCGACTGCCACAGGCGAGGTCTCATTAGAGTTTTCAAATGTGGATCATATGCTGTTCAGCCTGAGTTGAACAAGCGGGACCTTTATTCCTCAGTAGAAAAATAAATGACTGTCGCACACATCGGGCCTCTGCAGTCAGAAATGAAAAGCCTAAATTTGGAAGTTAGTGAAGAATCGTCTCAGATCTAACACATGGTGAAGGAGGGAAAGATGAAGTGAGCAAGACAGGGAAAGAGAGGAGAAGAGGAATCAAGAGCAGACAAGTACGGCTTGTGATGGAGTGAGTAGAGAAAGAAAAAGAGATAGAAAAAGTGAAAGCAGTTGCTCTCCGAATATGCAGGAAACTTTATCTCAACAGCCCGCTGTTCTGTCTAGACAGATTTCCTCTTAGCCACTGTGTGTAATGTCTTTGTAAGTATGTGTCTAAGTATCAAAGTCTGGTGTTAAACTCAGTCTAGAATGTGTCCTCAAATGAAATCTAGAAAAAAAATATTGAACTGTGAGGATTATGAGTGAGATAACTGTCAGCACTGTAAGTGAGGACAGAACAAGGGTGAGAGTGAAAGTTATTCTTTAAAAAGTTGGATTTCTACTGAATCAAATTTTAAAAATGAACCATTCCTCATTTTGCTGGAATCTGTCCTGTGCCCAGTCTTTGTAAGATGTAACCCTAACCCAACCATGTATTACAGTTATTTCCTCATCAAAGAAAAGGAGATATGACACACAGGAGAGGCTTCCTCACATTTGAAGAGCAGCTAATCTGAGAGTGGACACATCGTGTCCAGGCAGAATTACCGTAGTGGCCAACTGGCATAAAGCAAAAATGACCTGTAATAGCCAATTATCTATTCCTCGTAGGTTATTTCTTTAGTGGCTACAGCATTAAACAGTGGCCAACTACCAGCTAATGACACTATAGTACCTCGTCATAATGAACCATCTGCCGGCACCTTATCCTCAAGGTCCCCACAATGAGAACCACTGATTCAAAGAGCCTGCCGACCGGTTCCAGATAAGGAGGAGGAGCACAAAATGGTTCACTGTCTGTGGGTGGTTTCCTGTGGACAAGAAGCAGGAAGTTTATGATGAACTCGGGTGTTTAGAGGAGACTCTAGACACTGAAAATCCCCGTTGTGGGTGATTTTCTGCTGCATCATGTTTAATATCTGTAGATTTGTCAGCACTGCCAAATTACATCTCAGGTGATGCCTCTGTGGTTGTTATGTACAGATATATGGAGTGGAGAGAGACAGAAAGAGAGAGCGAGAAACTCTCAGATCAGCAGAGGGATGCTGACTCAGACACTTGGGTCTCTTCCAATACTTGCTAACTCTTTACAGTGTACACACACACACACGCACAGAGACACAATGTACAGCTCCAGATGGTACCCATTTCATTGTGTGTCTTGTTCATCTTTCTTTCACACCTACACACATTGTGTTGTCCAGTGACTCATTCATACGTCACTGAAGTCAAATGGAAACCTCCACCACTCAACTGCAGTGCAGAATTAAAGCATCGCATATTTTCAATAAGCACTGATCGAACATTTTAAAATACATCATCTGCATAGAAAATAGCTGCTATTTTTCTGTTGAAATATGAAAGATAGGAGGTTTTCAACAGTGTTCAACAGTGTTGGCATCCTCAGTGTGTGTCCCAATGTGCGTGTTATTTCCCCCTGGATTCTGATTAGCTGATGTCATTCCCAGATATGGATGCCAATTATGGTGGAGGACTGTTGGATATGGTGAAGGGAGGAGCCGGGAAGTTCTTCAGCAACTTCAAGGACAACCTGAAGGACACGCTGAAGGACACCTCTACCAAGGTCATGCATCAGGTTGCCACGTAAGTGACTGCTGTACTCATACTCCAACTATAGCAAGCTGTTTTTACTGGCGTGACTCACTAAATGCCGTCACATCATCGCTTCTGAGTGTGGGATTTTTCGACATAACATGATATGACCAAGCCCTACATTTAAGTTTAGTATTAGCACAAATTGTAGCTGTAACAATATGTATGACAAACAAGAATGCAATGTTTGTTTATGTTACTAGAAAACTAAGCATCACATAGGAAAATTTTGATTTTCATTCTCTGGGGATTTTCTTTTTTTTTTTACTGTGAACAAACAACTTCTCCAGACAGACCATTAACATCTATGAGATCACAAAAACGCCTCTGAAAATACAACCTACTGTGTATCAGTTAGTTTAGGGTTTGTGTTTGACATCACAGATGTGATCAGGGATCACTAGATTCACAAAAGCCAAAAGGACGTGGTAGCCTGGCTCTAATTTTTGAACGGGATTTTCTTGTTAGTACTTCTGAACAGCACTTGGTAAACGTAGTCTACCTACATTGCATTTTACTTTTCCTTTCAGCCTCTGAATCCCTATCCCCTTTTCTTTCTTCAGATAAATAAAATCTGGTTAAGAGCTTCATCATTTCACTCTTTCCTTTCCAAATTCATCAGGATGACAAAGGACACATTGACCCTCATTATCTGCTGGTGGTGCAAATGGCAAAACTGCTTCATTTGCAGTTCTAAACTACTGTTGCTTTCGCCTGTAATTTTCTTGGCTCCGGTTGGAAAGTGTGTGAAGGACCAGAAGATGAACATCAGCTCTGTGACAGGATGGGCTTGGCATTTGGCTTCCTCATATCAAAGACAGTGTGTTGACAAGAAAAACCAGCAGCCAGTTTACAGCTTCAGCAACCAAAGTCAGTGTCAAAGTCTGAAAGTGTCAGAAGTTGAAGGCCAGAGTCCCACAATGTGACTGTAGCTCTGGCCCACATCTACAAATCAAACAGTCAGGATATGACAAGAAAGGAGACAGAGTACACTGACAACCACCATAATGCTGCTGCTGAAAAACATATTTACCCCAAATTCATGTTGCAGCTGGGTCCCCACTTTCTTCCTCCTCCGCTTCCTTTAAAGTATTTTTGGCTACATTTTCAGAATCTGAATGACACCAAAGATGATGTGAGCTGATGACATGTCTCTGCTTGCATCCTTTGTCTCTAATTACACTTAATATTCAACATGCCCTCTTTCCATCTGAAATGCCTAAAACTGTTGTAATTGCCTGTAGCAAGTGATGTATTGGAAAATATACTTGATATTTAGAGAAGAATATATATTATATATTATATGATATATTCATCTTATAAAAATCAAATGGGTTAGGGTGAACCGAATGTTGTTTCAGTTGTTGATTACAATCTAAAGTGATTCTCCAGCAGCTTACAGTGAAACAGAGCTGTGTGGATGGAGCGAGGTAGCAGAGTCTGGCACGGCTCGGTCGTCCCAGTGTGTTTGTGCACAGGCATCTGCACAGGGCAGCACAAAGGGGCCTCTGTACTGTCAGACACACACACGCACACGCACACACACACGCACACACACACACACACACACACACACACACACAGCGGCTCTCACTATTGACTCAGCAAATTTGATCATGGTTATTCCTCTCTTGTGTCTCCCCTCCTCTGCCGCTCACATCTTGGTAAACTCCTGCTCTCCTCTCCTCTCCTCTCCTCTCCTCTCCTCTCCTCTCCTCTCCTCTCCTCTCCTCTCCTCTCCTCTCCTCTCCATGCTGTCTATCACACCTCTCCTTGCTGAATTATTCATGGCAGCTCATTGTGCCAAATGGCCAGTGCAGTGCTGATCCAGAAGGATTCATTTCATCAGGGCCCAGCGTTTGGTGGTGTGTGTTTGTGTGGACTGTATATGTATGCTCGAGTGGGTGGTTTGGATGATGGGGTGGTGGGAGGCAGGCTACCGTGGCAACTGGCTGAAATAAATAAATAAGCATCTGGTGAACTGAGCTATACCAATCACTATCTATATGGTGGATCTACAGGTAGGATTTTATAGGATCATAGCATCAGGGGTGTGCCCGTGTTGTGTCTGTGAGGGCGAAACCTGGAGCAGTTAATTAGAGGGATATAATAAAGCGGTGCAGGACTCTGGTGTGAGAGGAGGCCTGCTGTCTGTCATCCTGCAAAAAGGGCAATTCAACAAAGTCATAATACCCTTCTATGATTTGAAGATAGTAAAAATCAGATTTTTCTTATCCATGATAAATAATCCAGTCAAGCACCATTTGCTTGAGATCGTTAAACCTCTCAGAGGGTAATGGCCCCTGACACTTCTGATATTTTTTTTCCAGCTAGAACTGACAAGAAGCCAAAACTTATGGAACTTGGATTTGATGGATCAGATCCACACATCTATTAGGAGAAAACAAGGTGGCTTTTAGTCGAAGAATCAGACCAGTTTAAAAAATTAATCATGACAAAAAACAACACTGCAAATACAACAGTGTGGGGCAGGTAGGAATGGCAGGGCGTGAATCACATCACTGAATGAACTGGGACAATCTGACTCTGCAGCTTCCCTCAGCTCTACGGAGCATGTTGGTGTCTTTTAGCTCATTGTTTTGGTTTGACGGTTCATACTCATATTTAACTGTTTTGACTCACTGTCATTGACCTTGTTTCCAGCTGTCATTCTTCACTGCCTGCTTCTGATTGCTGTTTACCCCCCTGGCAGACATTTCACTTGAATTACACATTATGCTGCCTTCGTACACAGTAGAGGAGGATTTTATTGCAGCTGGAATGTTTCACACCAGTTTATTGACATGAACATGAAAGAAGCTTGTTTTAAGGCTAAACCCCTGTGAACACAGGTGTTAACCAGACCCTCTTCTAACACCTAACAAGACTTCTTCTCTGCTTCTCTCTCATCTGTATTCAAGGCAAAGGGCTGTTGCTGAATTATTTAAAGCAGCCAGCTTGTTTGTTTACCTGGCCGAAGAGAAGTTTTGCAGGGGAACCGATCTGCAGCAGCGTGTTACTCGACAGTGAGAAACACAGCAGCAGTGGGGTCTGGATGGCTGTTCATGTTTTGTGAAAGGCACAGTGTCCTTGGTCTGGACCCAGACTGCTCACCCCCCTCGTCCTCCCACCCCGTCAGACATACATTCATCTCTCTCTCTCTCTCTCCTTTCTGCTTTGTCTCATAGTTTCGCTCTCTCACTGGTTTTCATCCGTGCTCACTCACTCATTTGTCCCCATTTCATTAGCACCACACTCTGTCGACCTCTCTATCTGTCACTCTGTCGTTCTCCCTCCGTTGTCCAGAACGTATTTAAATCAAGTCAAGACAACTGTGATGAAATGATTCAGGATCAGCTAGAAAAAAAATCTGGTGTCATCTCAGCAGCATTTCGGTTAAGAGTGAAAAAAGTTAAATCAGGCCCAGAGGTCAGTGGGTTGCAGTGCAAAGATTATCTGGTCCTTCTGTAATATCTTACACTGGTTTATTCTTTTGTTTTAAGTATCTATTATGAAGCAGATTCGCTATTAAATGCTGTTCACAATCTTTGAGAAAAGCCTGAAAAAAATATAGAGAGCTCAAATCTAATGTCCAATGGAATCTGACCCACTTATACTGTGTTTGTTTGAGTGTGTGTGTGTGTGTGTGTGTGTGTGTGTGTGTGTGTGTGTTTATGCACAATCACTTGGGACCCAGTTAGAGCAGCTCTCTACTGATGTAATCTGGCCTAAAATGGCAGTTGTGCTCCTGATGTTTGCTTCCCAGTAAGGAAACATAAACATCAGGCAGCGTGGCGCTGGTGCTCGTGGGTATCTGCGTCATATGTGCGTGTTTTTGTTGTCACTATTTTGCCCTCTGTGTGTATAAGTGCACAGCTTGCAGTGAGCTAAACACAGCAGTAAGCGTCGGACGGCACGTTAAATGATAGCGATTACAAATTAGAAAGAGATGAGACACCATAAAAATAGTTGAACCAAAGGTATTTTGAAAATGAATTAAGCTAACCAAGAGGCCAAATTAAATATCATCCATACATTATTTCATTATTTGATATGTCAGAGGAGATTGGTTATTATTAAAGGATCTCAACCTTTCTGATCCTCCATATTCCCTTCCATGATGAAGTGAAAAAAAAAATGTGATAAAAAGAAAACTTTGGCTTCCTTTACAGTTGTATTTCAACTGGTCTGCACACTTCCATATTAATTAAAATGGCTGGATAAATATTGCTGCTTACTGTACATGATCTTCTGAGAGTTGATGTTTTTAAGGACCTCGCAGTACATTTTAATTGGCTGCAATTCTATCCTCAGAGGCCAGGGAGACTGCTTATTGTATACTGCATGGCTGTCACATGACTATGACCATTTAAACCTGACACCTGACCTGCTTCTCTCCTCTTATAGCCCACTAGCTATTTCAGGAGAAAGCAGGTAAAACCACTGGTTTACTCAGAGCATATTCAATATCCTCTATACCTCTGGGACAAAAACAAAGGACAACAAAACGGTAGAAATTAAAATTTCAGTTCCTTAAAATATATAATATAATCCTTAAATGATTTAAACATTCCTATTTTTTTCAAGGAATTAATCAATATGTTCTTTAGCAATATGAAATAGATAAGGTTGTCTGTTCACTGGCTTTCTTTGGAGTTAACTGTCGCCTTTGATGTCAGCCTGTGAAATCAACAGTCTGTGTTTCAGTCTGGGAGAAACACACAGAATGGGATCAAAATAGAAACCTGAACTGTGGTCCAATTACTTCATTATGGAGGTCTCACAGACACCACAGTCTCCTCCCACCTTCTCTCTGATGGATCTAACTCACATTGTTTGTCTGTAATATGTATTTTTCAAGGCTAGGCCACATGACATTGAAAATTATTGTATTTTTGGAAAACTGAAGAGGGAAGCAAGATATCCAAAAGTGTGTTTACTTGGAATATGTAGACGTGAAGAAAATCATAAGGCACACTTAGCCTGCTTACTCTTGAAAGCAGACTAATTTTCAAGCACTGCATTACATAACCAGGTGTAGGTTTATGTATGGGATAGGTATATGATATGACATGAGGTGGATCAACCTATTGGATGCTGGCCATTCATATGCTGATCTACATTTTTTTAAGATTTGATATTTGTCAAGAACGGGGCATCTTTTGACCATCCTTAGTTAAAACTCAAATTGTCTGACAACTACACGCACATGTGTCTGCTGTATTTGATACACTAAAATAATGGTATACCTATAATACAATATAAAAGTAGGTGGGTTGTGTTTAGAAATATTGTGCAAATAAAATTTCAAAAAGTTGTTTGGGCATCAGTGTATGAGTGATGTTGCTTGTAGTTTTTCCTCTTGTTTTTATTCTTGCTTGCTTTGTGTTTTAAGAACTGCACGAAGAAGCTGGTGAAATTCATCTTCTTAAGGTTTATTTCTTTGTTTCAGGTACACTAAAGGGGAGCTGGACATAGCCTACATCACATCACGGATCATAGGTAAACACATTTGGTTGTTTCTAATGGACTTTTTGTTCATGTGTGAGCAGTGTGTGTGGATGCACTTTAACAATGACACAAGAAATAAATGACATCCAATAATTATTTATTGCTCAATGTCCAACGACACAGACACAGCTTCTTTTACATGTGGAAACATTCAAGGTTAAAGTGCTTTATATGTGCACGCCATGATAATAAGGTAGTGGGATGGAAGCTCATGTGTAATCCTCACACATAAACATCAGATACCTGCACCCTCAGCTTTCCCTCCATCCCCTGCTCTCATTCTCTAATTGCTAACAGCATTACACACTCCAGCGTGAGGAGCTGCAGTGCATCCTTTAGAGGACATAGTCAGCTGTACTTTTGTCACCCGAGGGCTTCCATCCAGTCCTGCTTTATGTGCAGCCACAGTCAATCATGCTTTAATTTGGACCTTTGCGTGACCCACCTCCCATATTACAATTCACCCTTCTGCAGACCTGTCGTCAACAGTAGAAGAACATGAAGGGTATTGTCAGTGTGAGCCAGTTTTATACACTGTGTATGTAAACATCTTTACCAACAGTGAATGAAATCTCAATCTCATCCAGCTGCTGAAATATATATATTTTTATTTTTCAGTAATGACCTATCCAGCTGAGTCAGTACAGATTGGCTACCAGAACCACGTGGAGGACATCCGCTCCTTCCTTGACAGTCGCCATGCCGACCACTACACTGTTTTCAACCTATCACAGCGCAACTACCGCGGCGCCAAATTCTCCAACCGGGTGAGTGTGTGGCACTCCCTCATGAGGCCACAGATGAAGCCTTGACAGATTTATTAGCTTGTACTGACTTGTTAGGGGTTGTTGCATTTTCACTTCCTGGAATATTAGAACACCAGAGTGAGATATGTGGACTCATTTGTAAGTTGGTGGCTATTTTTGGTCTGCCAGAATTTTAAGTGGGGGCTGTTACTATATGTGCTCATAAACTATGAAAGCACTCAAAGTGAAGCCTCTAATTAGTTTTACCCAAGCAGAAACCTCTTGGTATTCAAAATAATGCCAACACCAAAGTGCCAAAAACTGCAGTTACTTGAATGACCACTTGAGGCTGCATCCAAAAGCGAGTCATTCCTCACAGACTCCCATGTGAAAACGCTCAACTTTACAGCAGAAATAAACGTGTTAACAGCCTGGTACAAACAATGGTTTTGGCTCTATAGTTAATATTCCCCTTCCTGATGACTGCACAGGGGATGAATCTTTATATAACTCACCTGTTTACATTTCATTAAGTCATTAAGTTCTGCACAATTGAGAGTGTGCTGCTTTGAGTGACAGGTGATTGAGTGTGTGCTACAAACCGGCACTCACAGAAGTCTCGGCACACGCTCAGTGGAGAGCCCCCCCCCCACCCCACCCTCACTGAGCTTTAAAACCTCTCTTCATGGAGGTGTCACGGAGGCCACATCCATCTTTACAGTCCTTGGATTTACCCAATCAGAAGAAGACAGAAGAAACTCAGGGTTGTTGTGGCTTCCAGTTACAGACTTTTTTTTTGTAATTCCTGCTTTGGTCCACCAAATCCTGGGAAAAAACATCTGGTCATTTAATGTCTGTGTCTGAGGTCTAATGTCAACTGCTTCCCTTTAAAAACTTATTTTAGCTTTCTGTCATTACATGCACTGGATCATACTTTAATATTAAGTCAGATAATCCCATATAGTAACAGCCTTTCATGCTTTAAAGATACACTTTGATTTTATTATACAGCCCTGTAGCAACAAGAACCCCTCACTGAACTGTGAGCTGGAAGGATGTTTGGGCATTTTGAGGTGCTTTTAGTGCTATAGCTGAATCAGGTTGTGTATTTTTATGTACATTTTTTTTGTTGCTAGTTTTAAGCTACAAGCGATGTAGCACAACAGTGGTTCAACATACAGTGTCATTTGTACATAATTCACTCTAGAAAACTCTAAAAAAAATAAGTAATTCATGGGTCACTAATCCAAGGGTGTTTGAGTACTCCATGTATTCTGTCTTATTACGTCTTTAAGACACACCTGTAACCCCAGCATGGGTCCTTGAGTCGTGTCATTCAGCACTTTTGCACAGCTGGATTTGGTTTCAAGTGAAGGCACAGGTGGGATCTCTATAGATTAAAGACTGGCACCCTTCAGCAGAGACATCCGAGGAAGCTGAGGAGTCAAGCTGTGGAGTTAACGTGGCCAAGATGGCCCCCTGTCTGCTTGTGGAAGTCGCTGTATCTCTAGCAGATGACTCATCGTGGTAACTGGTGTGTTGTGTTGCTCTGCTGCTGCAGTGCTGTTGCTAACCTCCACCTCTCCTTTCTCATCCCCTCCTGATTTTTAAAACATCTTTTTCTTGCTTTACCAACTCTTCTTTTTCCTCCCCTCTCTTCTCTCTCCCCTGTCTCTCTGACTCCCTCTGGTCTTTTTCTATTTCCATTTCATTTGCTCTCTGCCTCTTCTTTGCCCTTTTCCCTCTGCTCATGTCTGTCTCTCTGTCTCTCATTCTTCCTCCCCCTCGATTTTCTTTTTTTTTCCCTGCACCAACTACTTTCCAGGTTTCAGAGTGTAGTTGGCCCTCTCGCCAGGCACCCAGCCTTCACAACCTGTTTGCTGTGTGTAAGAACATGCACAATTGGCTCAAACAAAATCCCAAGAATGTGTGCGTCATCACCTGCTCGGTAAGGAAACGATCAAATACCTTTGTCACATTCATTCATTTTGTCCCTCGACACATCCTCAAGTTTTTGGAGCTGTGTTTTAATTGTCCTGAGACCCACATTTGAGTCAGGACTGACTGAAACGTCCCCCAGTGTCCTCTCTAACATATTTCACTGCACAATGATGCATTTTACAGCCATTTTATCACCAACACAGGTTATTTCTCATCTTTCTCATCTCTTTTACATCGCATAAAGTGCTTTAGAAAGTCATGGTCTAAAAAAATCTCTCCTTTAACCTCATGGTGAAAAGAGATTTTAACACTGTGGAACATGCTGATTATACTGTGACAGCTAAAAAAAACACAACCATGTAATAAAAAAACAAAACTTTCTGTCATGTGAGAGTGACAACATCCAAATCCCAACTTTTAGCTCCTTTCCTATTTCCTCGGTCCTCTTCTCATCTCACCGTTGCCAACCCTTGATACTGGAGGATTGGTCCATCTTGTTTTTTTGATACAGTATCGCAGCTTAGAGCTTGTCAAAATGTCTCTGCCAAGTTCCTGTCAGTTTCTCCACCTCTCTCTGTTGCATAGCAGTTGGTTTTTATATTGAAAAGAGAATTAAATGTCCCCGATAAAGCAGAATTGTGGATTTGAGTTGCCAGTAGAATTTGAATGTACAGAAATGACAATCTGATGTGTTCTTGATTCTCTTATTTAGAGTTTAAAGGGTTAAGATGAATAAAGATGTTTTTCAAGCCCAAAAATTGCAACTGTTTAACAGAGATCAGCTGGGAAACTTTCCCATGCAACCATCTGCACTTTTAAAACACCGACTGCATGATGACACATTAAGGCTTTGATAGTGTCAGGAGTATTTCAAGCACAGCTTAAAGCCCGAAATATTTTGCAATACAAATGCTTTGCACCACAACCACCACTGAAGTGTTCAGTGAAACTTTCAGTGATGGCTATACTGTACACTGGCATGTGGCAGAGCGTGTTATTGCCAAGTCACTGTGGTTTGGCTGTGGTCTGGCAAACCGCTCCATCTTGCATAATCTTCAACAAACAGTTCCTCTCTAAAAAAAACAAAAAAACAACCCAAAACTGTGTTTTCTCAGCTTGAGATCACAAGAATGTCTTTGTCTCCCTGTAACCTGAAATGAACTACAGTAAATTTGTAATCGTGAATACTGTGATGTCTTGTGAGGTAGGGAGATTTTCTCTTGAAGATTTTGAGGTGTGGGTGCAGGAAGAGAGGACAGTGAGGCATTGTGTTTCAACATAAATTCAGTATATTCAGTCCTTTCACAACAGGCCAACTCAATTCTCTTGAGCCAGAAGATCAATGAAACCAAAAAAAAAAAAAAGGTATCCAAATCAAAACTCTTTTTCTCTGTCTTATTGACATAAAAAAAAGCTGTGATCCTCTTGGCCCAACCTCAGTCTTCTCTCTGCCTCTCATACACTGTTTCTTTTCACTTTCTTCAATCAGCTCATATGATTCAGTTGGGCAGAAGCCATTGTCCTGGCTGTTCTGTTGACTATGGGCCTTGTAGTCCTTTGGTGGAAGCCATAATGGCTTGTAGTCCTTGCTGCAGCCACTTGGAGGGACTGTGTCACGCTCTATGACACTGCCTCTCATGACATCACAATACATTAAGTGAACTGCTACTGTTTTTACATTTATTACTTACCTATTTGTGCAAATGGCATAGTTTCAGTGGCTTGATCAACATGTTCGTTCTCTGCTGCAATGCTAAGATTTAAATGGAAGCGGTGCAGGGTTTAACACAAAGTACTACATATAAGTGAAGCCTTTAAAATTCAATAATGATTGTCCAGCAATTCATAAGAAGTCTGAGTGTCTCCTTTGTTATCTGTTCTCAGGACGGACGTGCTCCTTCGGGTGTTTTGGTCTGTGCCATGTTCTGCTTCTGCCACCTCTTCAACAACCCAATTCCTGCCATGCAGCTTCTCAGCGCCAAGAGACCAGGTTCCGGCCTCTGGCCTTCGCACCGCAGGTTTGCATTCACCAACATGTGTGTGAATGTGAGAGTGAAGAATGAGAGAGAAAAGAGGGGAAGTGAGAGAAAGAATAGAGAGGAAAGTGGAGTTACAGTTGCTGAGGGTGCTGCTTTTGAGATTTCGCCTGTGACCTCTTTGTAGAATCTGCTTTTCTTTCCCCTGCTGTTAAATCGATTTGTAAACCATCTAATAAAGCTGCCAGACATGACAGGAGAATATTATTAAAGTCAAACAGAAAGTGAGAGGAAGGTGTCACGCAAGACCTATGGTCAGAATTGCTATTGGGTGGTTAATGTGTGTAAGGGTAGTGAAACTATTAATCAATGCTTTATGAAAGATGTTGTTCTGAGACGTGGCTAATTAGTACATTGATTAATTGTTTGTATTTTGTGTATTGACGGTAAGTTTGTTATGTTCCCTGTAAAGTCCATTGATGAGGGAAATAACAGCGAATAAATTACACAACTACAACAGAAAACCGTAAGTGAAACAACAGGGAACTAAACCTGCCATACACACACAAAAAAAAGATCTTAATAACCAGGAACTAGTATCAGTATCAATAATTGCGATGTAACACTAGCGCTCTAACCAGCTCTCACACACGCACACACACACACACACACACACACACACAGATTGTCAGCTGCCAAATGGCACACTCTGGCGCCGGCCAGGCCTCGTCCCTCAGCCTTTGTGCTCCGGCCTGATTAGAAAAAACAGGTTCAGCCATGCCAAGTCACCTGCTGGAGAAAAGGGGAAGGCAGAAGGCATTCCAGCACACACACTCACACACTCACACAACACACATATAACAAAGTCAAACGGACATTTTTTATTTGTTTACTCTACACACCTGTCTGTACATGCACTGTTGATCAAGACTGAATATTTTCCAGATGAGGTTAGAAGCTCATTCACACCCTCAGCGGGTTTCGCCTCTTTTTTAGATTCTGGTATGAAACTATAATTCCAGACCACTTCCTGTTAGAGGTGGCAGGCTTGTCGAGGCCAAACAGTGGAGCCAACAGTCATGATTTTCCTCAGCCTAAACCAGAATATGAGCCTGCAGAGCTGGCACACCCCCAATGATGGACATTTTATTACCCTTTTGGCCAGCAGCTGTAGTATTTATCAGCCTATGGTAATGCAAGAATCTTTTCACGAGTTAGAGTTTTAGTGCAGGTTGACTGAGAGTTTATGGATATAGCAGCAATAATTTCATTCTGGACACAGCTCTAAGGCCTTAAACTGATTTGGCTGCACTTACCAGGCTGTTTCACCTCTCTGTAACTGCTCTGTGCCTCTGCTTGTCAGCTTGATACAGCATCTGGTGTTGTGGAGTATAATGAGACCTCACTGTGTGTATAACGTTGGCCAGTTTATATCATCAAAAAAAACAAAACAACATAATTTAAATGTATGTGTAATACAGATGTAAGGATAAACAGGACACTGAGAAAAAGAATGATTTTGACTTTCCTTATCCCCATGCAGGTACATAGGTTATGTGTGTAGCATGGTATCAGAGAAGCCCAGTCTGCCCCACTCCAAGCCCTTGGTGATCAAAGCTCTCACCATTAGTCCGGTTCCCTGCTTCAACAAGCAGCGCAGCGGCTGTCGGCCCTTCTGCGACGTCCTCATCGGAGAGACGAAGATCTTCACCACTGCACAGGAGTATGAGAGGATGAGGTAGTGGCTTGATACTGATGCTTAAAGTAAAGCAGCATATGATATACTGTATACAGACAACTTGGTCAAAGTAGTTTTTTTTCTCCACTCATAAATTTTATAACCCGATTACCACCATGTTTGTTCTCCCCATCATGTCCCCCCCAGAGAGCACAGGGTCCAAGAGGGGAAGGTGGTGTTCCCTCTTGGTGTAAGTGTGCAAGGAGATGTCGTGGTTTCTGTCTACCACATGAGGTCGACCATCGGAGGACGTCTGCAGGCCAAGGTACACTCCATGTACTACCTGTGTTAGAGCCTGTGTAGTGGATAAAGTCAACATTTCAGTCAGTCTCAGTTCTTGCAAAGGCTTAACATCAGTGCCAGCTTGACCATACTGGCACAAGGTCACACTGAACCATCAGCCATGGAGCAGTCTCAGGATGTGGCTGCAATTTATTTTAAAATTAGTGCATCTTCAGTCCAAACACAGCCCACAAGATTTCAGGAGGAAACAAGTAGCAAAAGGTTTTTAATTTTATAACATGCTTACCGTAATTTATTGAAATGTGTGGTTTTGCTCCAACACAGTGAGAAACAGTGGATGTTGTGTGCATATAGAGTTAACAGTAAGATAAAAATCAGTTTCTGTTTTAACAACTTGGATCTAGTTTTGGTCATTGTTTCTTGTAGTTATCATATCGTTTTCCTTCCAACAGCATATTTTCTGATATTTGGTTTAAAGCTGTACTGTTCCAAAATTTCCCTCAAAAGGTCTCAAAAATCCAGGCACAGGCAACTCCAGCTTGTATAGTACGTCAAAGCTTAACTAGGACATAGCTCCCAAAGGTCTGGGGACAGACATGGTTACAACCTGTCTGACTGTTCCTACAAAACTACAATCCAGCAGTTTGGCTGAAAAGTAAAACGTTGATATCATGATGGCAGAAACTATGAAACTAGATCCCTGCTTTAGAAAATATCAACACATTTTTTCTCCTATACTATTTACACAGTAGAGTCTCCTGTCCCACAGTGTGCTTACAGTAGTTATTGATGCAAATGGAGGCTACAGATTTCACTGAGTAACTGCAGTACATTTGATATAGTGAAATCAAATATAGTGAAAACTTACATTTGTCCTGCTCTTGTTAGGTGTCCAACACCCAGATCTTCCAGATCCAGTTCCACACTGGCTTCATTGCTCCAGGAACCACCATGTTAAAATTTAACAAGTAAGAACATTTCCTCAGTTTAATCACATGTATGAGCGTGACAGAAAAACAAGCCCCACTAATCCAATTACAGTTATCCCTTAATACTGACTTTCACTTATATATTTTAGAACAACAGTTCCAGTTGGTTTTCACGCTCATACCTCTCACCGTCACACATACATTTTCTTTTATCATGCACTTTATTTCTCCCCTCAGACCAGAGCTTGATGCATGTGACTCTCCTGAGAAGTATCCCCAGCTGTTCCATGTGATCCTGGATGTGGAGGTGGAGGGGGTGGACAAACAAAAAGACCTGACGCCGCCGTGGGAGCAGTTCCCCTGTAAAGACCTCAGCCCCAACGTGCTTTTCTCCTGCCACCAGGAACATCAGGACGCACTGGCTATTGCTGGTACTGTCGGGGAGGGTGCACTGGGGCCCAACATGTGCACACACATTAAATCCATTAAAGGTCCCATATTTTTACATTTTTCTGGTGTTCTTAAGAACCAAAAACCATCTCAGTGTAGTTTTACATCTTGTCTCTCAGGGTCTAGCAGAAGGAGCTCTAGTAACAAAAGAACATGGAAATCTCACTCTATACAATATGGGACCATTAAATTACTGTCCATAATGCTTACGGTGGGAGGCTCTATCTGGAAGACTCATATATTTCATGCACTCTTCTCATAGGGAGGGGTTTCTACTTTCATCAGCCTCTTTTAAAAGCTTAATCACAATACCAGGGTTTTATGTCCTACTGCCATACTGGCCACTAAAATTTGAGCCCCTTGTTACAAGTATTACAGTATCTTGTGTATCTTGTTATACACAATAGGACATTTTATTTACTTTCTTATTCTGTGTAAAGTTTTCTGTCCTCAATATGATCTAAATTCAAAATAGTGAATGTTAACAGTTGCTGCTATTGCATTATTTGCAGCCAATGCTGACTATTTATCCTTAAAACTAATCATGAGCCTAACTTAACCTAAAACCTAAAAATTACTTGTAAAACAGTACAAAAATCAGACTTGGTTCTCACTGGAACAGACAAATAAGTGAACCATTTCATGAGGAGACAAAGGCACAGACACAGACTCACAAATTCATTATGCATGTGCACACTCACCCACAGATTTATATGCACAAATGTGTAAGATGTTGCACAGCTGCAAAATATCCCGGATTAGGTAGGATAACACAAAGTATATACAGAAACACATTTATATTTAGTCACATAAAGACACAAACAAACTAATGTGACTCTCATTTTTGCTCCTACAAGATGAGATGGAGGGCTTGGATCTGGAGGGTAAGACAGTGGAGGAGACCACAGATCTGTTAGAGAACCTGTGCAGGACAGTGACATTAGTTAACCAGGGCACGTTTCAATCCAATCATATTCTTTGCTAATGTGCATGAGCATGATAGTATTTTATTAAAATATTGATCCTATTGATAAATTAATCTTCTGTTACTGGAAAATCACTTGGCTCCATTTATGAATCTGGACTGATTGAATTGAAATGAACCCCGTACTTGTTATGCAGTGATATATCATTTTGGTAGAAACTTTCACGCTTGCCTCTGGCATAAATATCAGACATCAGTCTTGGGACAAAAATGAATTATTACAATAGTTTGGCACAGGTGCTACAACAGCAGACACATGTATGTTTTTCTTTGTGCATACAACAAAATATTTGTGGATATGTAGAACTGGGACATCAGAACACAGAATCCCAGTTGTGATACCTAGAGGAAAGCAGTGCAGCCACAAGCATTACAAATGGAAAATGCTCTACCAAAGTGAAATATTGCTCTGAATGAACAGTAGCTCATATAGCCTTACTCCACATCCTGTACCTTCTTTAAAAGCATATTACATATTTTATGGATTGGATTCTCGTAAATAAAGATAAATGGTTTTGTTTTATTAGTCAAATTACCTAAGAGCAGCTGCCAACCTATTGGCAGCCTGCAGAGTGTGCAGCACACAGTATTAGGAGAATAGCTGCTGCTTGTAGCAGTGATGACCTGTGTAGTTTCCCATTATCTCCTTCACTTCCCTTTCGCTCTAAACCTGCTCTGTGTTTCCGTCTACCCCAGTTAATGCCCTGTGTCTACTTGGTTATCTGTTTGACTCAGTGCCTTCTTCATCTTGTATGCCTCTTTCTCACGTCTCTGTCTGTTTCTTTCTCTGCCTCCTTCCCTCTGTGTGCCTCGTCATCCTGCAGAGCCAAGCCGGCCCCATGGAGGTCCAGACGGTCGGGGCCACGGCGAGGAGAGTGAGCCCTCTGACGATGAGATGCTCTCTCTCTCCAGCCAGAGGAGCAACGCTAGCACGGCCCCACCGAAACCCGACCCCCCTGCTCCGAAGCCTCCAGCACCTGCTCCCGCTGAAGAGGTGGATCTTCTTGGCCTGGATGGGGAGGAGGTCAACCGCCCGTGCCCCTCATCTCAGCCACAATCTACTGCAGCTACTTCCACTGACCTTCTAGGGGACTTGTTTGGGGCCACACCTCAGCCAGCCAGTGGGCCTTCATCCGCCCAGTCCACGCCACATAAAGTAGTCCCCAACACTGCGTCGCCATGTCCCTCTCCTGCACCACAAGGTGAGATAAAATGTTTGATAGTACATTTGATTCAAATGATTTCTAAAGGCTGATACAGTCAGTGAAGTATCAAAGATCATTCTTGAACTGAGAAATAGTAGTCTGACAAACTAATCCTAACTCAAGGTCCAGTTACTAGCTTTTTTCTGGTGCTTTCAACCTCATCTCATGGTTTTCATCAGATGATATGCAGCTGTTACTCCACAACAGTTTAAGAGGATTTTAGGATTATTTTGTCAAGCTGATATTGTTAATATCTGTTATGGTATAAATATAGGTTAAAAATGAATATACTGTAAATAAATAAACTTTGGCACATATTTGATTCACTTAAACTCTGATGCCTGGGTCATAATGTAAAATAATGTATTGCAATTACTAGAACAAATAGAGACATTTTTTCATTTTGGCACAACCAGCCAAAATTATTTAAAAACATATTATACAAAGAAGTCCAAAGGCACGACACATTCTGTGATGCAAAAGTGGAGAAAATAAAAAGAAATAACTTTTCTTATGTAATTTTCAAAAGTAAAAAAATAACAATGGTGGATCTTTTGTTTCCCTCAGCGTTCGACCCCTTTGGGACAGGTCCGATGCCTAAGCCTCAGGACATGATGGGTTCATTCCTCGGACCAGGTAACGTGGGGCAGCCAGACCCCTTCCTGCATGCTGCTCGCTCTCCATCACCCACCCTGCAGCCTACAAGCCTGGGTAAGGCATGTTTCTGTTGCTCTGCTGCACATTGTCCCACAGCAAAGAGTCTGTCCCAAGTACGGGTAAGGCATGTTTTACAGCATCGGAAAGTCTGCAGTCACACCTTAACACATATAGTCACATGCATTGTGAAAAATGGCATCCAAAGCTGGCTTTTCTTTGTAGAGATTCATTAGACTGCACCGTGTTTTATCTTCTTTTTATTTTCTTTAAGATTTACTCTACTTATTGTTTGTTCAGACACTGGCTTTGCAAAAGATTGCCTTTTTTTAAATTGCTGCTGTATGTTTGACACTGTATGAGTTTGCATGATGTATCACTGCTGCTGCATAGAGATTACACACACTTGTTACTTCGCCCCCAGCACAAATCGTTCCTCATCATCTAACAGCATTTTTCAACCTGAACTCGGCCCAAAGCCAATATTTTAATTTTAAGTAGGACACTTCTGCTTCAGATTTAACACCTTCACATAGCAGTGTATGTGTGTTGAAATAAGACAATAACATTATGGGTATACATTTTATTCAGTGTATCATGCTAATTTTGACATTGACATTTAATGTATAGTGTTTGCTTGAACCCAACCTGAACCTGAAGTTGAAAACAGCTGTTGAACACAGGTTTGAGAGTTGAATAGTTTGTGCATGACCTGTGCAATATTTTAGGACTTTATGGGTGTCTCTTAAGAAAGGCAATATCAACATTAATATCAATCCATTTAGACTTCCAACAACCTCCTAACACTGAGCCTCCCATGAGACTCAGACCTGTTTTTATTTTCTCTGGCTGTGTGGGTTCATGTGGCTCATTCACTGTGTGCTCTGTGTGTGACAAACCTTTTTGTGCTTGAATAGGCCGGAGTTCCCCCGTTCCACCCACCACCCCAACCGTCAACATTCAGCAGCAAAATGCCATGGGAGGCTGGGACTGGAACAGACCTGCTACCACAAGCACAGGTGCTCCCAACACACACACACACACACACACACACACACACACACAAATACACAAACACACACATCACTGCATGTTCATCCAATCCATTAATGTGGGGAACCAGTTTTTCTCCAGAGTTACCGTTTGTTTGCTTGTTCAGGAGGAGGCTTCAGTATGGGCAGTCGGTCAGCCACTACCAGCCCCACAGGCTCAGTCCACAGCACCCCCACCCACCAAACCAAGCCAAACACCCTGGACCCCTTTGCTGACATAGGCAACCTGGGGGGAAGCCTCGGAGGTCAGTCACTGGAAATTTTCTGAAGTCTTTGTCATTATCGCCATCATCTCTATGCCATAATCTACGTATCCTTTCCTTCAGGAGGTTCTGGCTTCTCCAGTAAACCGACCACCCCTACGGGAACAACCCCGTCTTTTCCTCCCATGGGCTCCCCATCACGGCCTCCTCCATCTCCCCAGCATGCAGGAGGGTGGCAGCCTCACACAGGAGCAAGCTTCCCCTCTTGGCAGTCAGGTGCTGGAAGCGGTGGAGGATGGCATCCTCAAGGACAGGGCCCGGCCCCGCAGTCAAAGCCCAGCCCCAGCCACAGCCCCATGCCTCACACGTCGCCCCAGAACCGACCCAACTACAATGTCAGCTTCTCTGCAATGGGAGGAGGCTCGCCCAGTGCAGGGGGTAAAGCACAGGCTGCCATGGGTGAGCAGAAGTTTTACTGTTGAGATCAAGTTGTGCAGACGTGCCGTATTTGAAATAAATTGATTCTTGAAATGCATGACACTTGTTCACATTAAGTGAGTGTGATCTTGCAAAAAATTTGAAGACATTTCACCTTTAGGGGGCAATACAGCAACATCAGGAATTTAAATATCTCAGTGCTCATGAGCTGAATTCTTTAAACTAAATTTTCAATCTGTCCTAGAATTTAAAAGAGTCTGTTACATTTTATCACTGTTTATTTTGATGCATATCCAGGATTTTTTTTTAAAAATGTAACATTTTATTTGAAAATGAAATATTTTATAATTTTATGTCATTAAATTTACAAATTGTGACGACAGTGAGAATTTGGTGGAGGTGTGTGCTCTCAGAGTGCTTTCTGGTTTGTTGCTATTAGAGGTTTAAGAAAATACCTGCATCTGTTTTTAAAACTATATTTGTACAGAGAGCATAGAGTGTGTTGTAATCTTTGGATAACTGGATTTTTAATACATTAATATTTTGATTTTACAGGCACATTCAGCCATCTTCCATCTGCAGTGGGGACATCTCATGCATCTATAATTGTGAATGATGATAAGTGGCTGAGTAGCTTAAAAACAGAACGTGTTTTCTCTTTGTGTTTGGATTTCTCTCTCTGCCAGGTTCTAAGCCCAAGGCCTCGGATGCCAACTTTGATGACCTGCTGTCTGGTCAGGGCTTTGCAGGGACCAAAGAGAAGAAGGGGCCCAGGACTATAGCAGAGATGAGGAAGGAGGAGATGGCCAAAGAGATGGACCCTGAGAAACTAAAGGCAGGGATGACTGAATTCCATCTGCATAGAAATGAAATAATGAGTAGTTTGCTTTGAGAAACTGCACAGTGTCCCACCACTCTTGCATCAGTAGATCTGGGTAGAACTACTGTTTGAGATGAATTCAGTGGGTTTCTGTTTTCTGTTTATCCAGTGTAGTACAATAGAAGCAGTTCAGTGATTCCCAAAAGTAGGATAGCGTACTCAAAAACCTTTGGCTGTGAAAGCCTTTCTCTTTATTCAAGAATCAATTAGGCAGCCAATGTAGGTCTTCCATGACCAAACTCCTCTAATTATGCCTTTAAAAACATTTCACCAGCGCCAAAATAGCATGAAAGAATTTTATCTAATAATTGTTCCAAATGTGGTCATCAGCAGCTAATGCCCCCCCCCCCCCCCCCCCCTCCATCCCCTGTTTGTGACCCAGATTCTGGACTGGATCGAGGGGAAGGAGCGTAACATCCGTGCCCTGCTGTCCACCATGCATACCGTGCTGTGGGAGGGAGAGACGCGCTGGAAGCCTGTGGGCATGGCTGACCTGGTTACTCCAGAGCAGGTCAAGAAGGTCTACCGCAAAGCAGTCCTGGTCGTCCACCCAGATAAGGTAAGAGAGAAAATGACTGGTGGACTTAAAGTAAAGACCTCTCTGGACCTACATATGCAAAAAATGCTCTTTTATTAAGACAAAACTTTAGGTCCAACCCAAATTTTTTGACAGCTCATCAGTAATAAATGATTTGTTATAATAGGATATTAAAGCCGAATGATGAGCAACTATGAAACCCCTGAAAACTTGGTTTCAGCTCTTAAAGCAGCTGTAATCAATATTTTTATGCACTTCCTCTCAGTGTATTTCACTTAATAAAGGTTTAAGTAACAACATTAGTAAGTAATAAACAGTCGAAGGAACATTCTTAAGTATTGTTTATTCAGAGCTTATAGATCAGCCAATGTTCCTCATCAAGTTTGTGAGACTGTAGTTTGTCTGATTTGATTGACACTGGCCTGGCAACATCCCCACAACTGTCATCAGGTTTTCATTCAACTGTTGCTAAAGTCTGATTGGTGCACTGAAGTATGGGACATCAACTTTCTCAACCCAAACCAGAGGCCTGTGAGTGGAGCTCAGACTAAACACAAACACAGAAACGTCCTGTGTGAAATCACCACAACTAGTCCAACTTCAGCAGAAAATTGTGTGTTTGTGTGGGATCCAGTGGCTCATAGTCAGAAACTTTCCAGAAAATCTCAGAGAAGCACACAAGAGGAACATGGAGTTTATAAAGAGGAACTAAAATAGTTTTGGTCCCTGCAGTTAAAATAACAGGACAAACGTTTTTGAATGATTAATTGTCAATACACTAATTGATGTTGAACAGGAACTTTTTCACACATGACATAAACAATGACAATAATACAATGCCACTCTCATAGCCGGGACAACGTATGCCAAGCCGCACCGTCCTTTGTAATCCACGGGGAGATACGGATATGCAAGGTTTCCACATACCCAGTACATTCCTGCAGGGGAGGAGATGGAGCACCTAGCAGTGCGGTGAGCTAAAGCATTGAGGCGAGCCTGGCCTGCTGCCTCCAAACACTGCTCAGGTGCAGAATGTAAAGATTTAAATTCAGCATTGGTTTGTTCTGGAGCCCATTTAAAACTATGAAGGCAGTTCGATTCTCCTACAGGTCTCTTGCCATCGTTCTCGAGACACCAAGGGAACGGCTGAGGAATGAGAGTTATGGGAACCGGTTTTGGGGTTTTGAGACATCTGTAGCAGTTTCCATGTCCTCCAGAACAATTAAGAGGTCTCATTTTGGAGAGACTGGGGCAATCAGGGTGAGAATAAGACTGAGACAAGGGAATATGCATCAGGTGGCAGGTGTCACAATCAGAGGCAGGCAAGGCCATCAGAGGTAAACCCTCTCCAGCTGTGTAAGGCATTACACCACAGACATAACAGCTGGAATTAGGCTGTATGTGGTTGGCTACCTGCCATGCCATAGTCAGAAAAATATTGATATCATCTACTCTTACACCTGGGGCTTTCATGACCTGTGGAGCCCCCATGATAGACTCCACCAGGATCAGTATCAGGGGATGTAGGATAAGGAGCATTCTGCCAGTGAAGGTAATGTAACCACAACCAGGTCTTTCCCGAGCAGTTTTGTGGAAGCTCTTGCCTCATGTAGACTGAATCACCAAGCACGAGCTGAACATCAGCGCCATCATCTGGGGTGTGGAAGGCAGTTTGTACCTGTGAGATGCAGGAAGTGAAGAGAATGAGTCACAACAAGACAGCACAGCAAAATGAGACAGTATATACATAATGACTGTTCTCTCAGGAATTAAACACTAAGCTTAGAAACAGCCAGAAAAATGACCTCACCTGTGGTTTCAGTCTGTTTCCTTCTACTGTCTGAGAGTCACAGGGAGCTCAGGTTATGGTTCTAAAAGTTTTTGTTAAGTAGTGAAAGGCGAACTTCAGCAGCATTCAACAGCGTGCCTTCAGGAGGAAAATACAGAGCTTCTCACTCCTCTGTTCATCCTCTCTTTTATCACCAAAAAGCCAGAGGTACAACCCAAAATGTACACACAATCACAGGAGTGAGGTGATCAAATCACTGGATCAATAACCACTGATCAATCACTAGAAGACGGCAGCATGTCCAGGAACTCAATCATTAATAGAGGGTAGACTTAGTGGCAACTTTACTTCAGATCTGATTCTATTGTCTAATCCCAGCAAGACATATGGTCAATGTATTTATTTGAGACAACAAAAGTAGGAGTAAATGAAAATAAAGGAACAAAAATCCATATCTAGTCTTACAGGTGTACACACATATTAGGTACATCCATTGACACACACAGAGAACCGTGAAGTACATACAGACTCCCAGCATTTAAACACACACATGTTGATTTTTGTTCAGAGAAAATACGCAACATTCAAACGTGTTCATGTAAAGGACTTCAGTCTTTTAGGACAATCAGTCATAAAGCTGATAACATGTATTTAGATCAGTTATCACTAGATGCTTCACAATCAAAGATGAGAAAAGAGATTCAATGGTGACAAATGATGAAATGAAATGATGAAATGTTTCCACAGAGTCTAAAGACTGTGCATCTTTGTTATTGTGCAAAGACTTCAAGTTTTAATTTTTTTTTGGTATTTTATAGATTAATTTTGTATATTTTGCATTTTAGAGTTCATTTTCAGTCTTGTTGGTTGACCACACCCTGAGTTGTTTGTCTCTTTTTTTTTCCCCAACGGTTTCTCACTTGTGTGTAATGGAAAATTGATGGAGTGTGCGAGTGTATGCAAAAATAGAGTAAACAACACAGTAAACTGACACTGAATCACGTATGGCTTGATATTGCAGCTCTTGAATGTTGGGAGCATGTTTCAGATTTAACATTTCCTGACCTGGTCCAACCACTTATACCAAAATCTCTGTTTTCTATCCAGGTGTTTGCCAGAAGCAAAACAACTGCTCTGAATCATTCATGTGGATATATGCAGAAGCGCAACATGTTTGAAGGTGATTTGCGTGTTTAACTGTTGTGTGTTTTCCTCTCTTCCCTCACAGGCGACGGGACAACCATATGAACAATATGCCAAGATGATTTTCATGGAACTCAATGACGCCTGGTCAGAATTTGAAAGCCAAGGACAAAAACCCCTCTACTAAATAAAGAGTGAGGGTCTACCCCTGCTGATTCTGTCATCTAATCCTAAAAAATGTGTCACCATCTCAAACTACAGGCACACCCTACAGCATCCGCCTTTATACCTGAGCTTTGACCCGTACGTCCACACAAACACAGAACAGCCAGATGATCTGCAAAGACGACACAAGACTACAGAACTACAGCGCTCACACTAACGGTGTAACTGAACAAATGACCCCCTGTAGCTCTAATGTACCTACCTACTGTATGTATATGGTGCAGCATTGTCCTTCTTTGTTGAGTGTCCTTAGCCCTGAACCAAACCACCAATCAAAGCAGAGTCACCGGGACGACTAGAAAAACAGAGAAGCATCTGATTCTAAGGAGACAGGTCAAAAGATGTGAGTGACACATGAGATAAGAGAAACACACATCAGGGAGTAAACTGAACAAGCAGACTGCTCTAACTAGAGACTCAGAGTGTCAGATAGTCATTTACCCACAATACATTTTGCTGGTGGGGTAGATTTTGCTTTGTAGTTTGTGTGAAAATTTGATCCACGATCAGTTCTGTCATATCAAATCCAGTTTTTCATGATAAATGTTCATAGAAATAAGAAAAACAGCAGCAGCGTCAGGTTAAAGTATGTTTTTCACTGACTGAAGTGAAATTGAACTGAAGCCAAACGTGTTTTCCATCCAACAGAGGGTGTTTGGAGATATGAATTAATGATGATCTGTCTAATTTAGAAAACATTACGGCGGATGAAAGCAAACTGCTGTGGCTGGTTTTGACAGTAACTCTGACTTCCATCCCCATTAGCCTTAAAATGCAAGGATAATTCACTATGGATAACTAAATAAAATCAAACATGTTTTTTTATGATAAATAATGGGAGATAAATCATAATGTTGTACTGTAGGAGAGCCGCTTATCATTGGTGTGTCTGATGTAATCAAGACCTGTGTGTTTCCGTATTTATAGGGAACTGGGGATTGTATATTTTAGGATGAGCACATGTACAAGCACCTTGAGGTCTCATGCATACTCACTCATACTGTAAGGTTTTTGTTTTTTTTTAACAAGGGAGCTCTGTGAAAGCACAAACTAACTACACTTCACTCGGTGCAGCTTTGAAGGAAGCCATTGTTATTTATTCGTTTTTATTTTGTTCATCTTCATTTTGTCGTTTTGTTGTTTCCATGAACCGCACCTGTCATCAGGTAATGTACGCTACTGTAAACTGTCTGACAAGCTAGAAAAACGGGAGTAATTTGTCAGACTATATCACAATTTTTGTGTGTATAGCCTTTTATAGTCTGCGATATCTTTTCCAAACTACAGAGAGGACACCAATGTGTGTAAACACTACAAACTGCACATCTCAAGCCCCACAAACTCCCTACAACGCAATAAAAGATATGGGGTGATTTTGCAGACATGGATGAGTCTGTCATAAGATGAAATGTAAACTGTGTCGGAGTGATGTGTCAATTAATTTGCTTTACCGTATCTCACTGCTTCATATCTCAGATTCCTGATTTCACTCAAATCCTACACATATCTGTTGTCACTACAACAGTTTTATCAAAACACTGATTTGCAGCGATCGCAAAAATTTTCTTTTTCCTTTTGATTACTTGATTCATTTTGTTTACATTTGTGAGACATTTCTGTCACAGCACTGACCCTTGGTAATAAGGCAGATATCATTTCATATCAGCAGTAAGGTACAGCACACTTGGCTTAAAGTATCAGCCTTTTTTAAGGAACTGTATGTGTTGCAGGTGCTATTTGCAATAGTTTAAACCCGGAACTGATGTGAACTTGACTCAAATCTCTTTCCTCATAATTTAATTAATATTCTGACAGATGTGATTGTTCCTGTTTATGATGGTTTCTCTCCTGTCTCTGGTCCATGTTTTAGGGACTTGTACTCATGACAATGTCTCTACGCCAATGACAAACATGTAAAAAACGAAAATGTGTATTTGCTTATTAGTGAATGGAAACTGAAGTAGTTCTTACTCTCTTTTATGGGTTTCAAGTTTTCACAGGATACTAAAATGATCTTATAACAGCTCTACTGTGAAATCCAGTAGAAGCGGTTTTATTCTGATGCTTGTTATCAGCTCAAATATGTGTTCAAAATCTGTGTTCACACATGCAAATTGAGCAGAACTGCTTCTTTTACACCTTTTAGGTTTTACATCGTTTTCACGCTCTGTGTTTCAGAAATGTAGATGAAGGATGAGATGCTTTTCTGACTGTCTTAAATTCTTGATAGCCATCAGAATGTATGTTCTCTTTACTGTAGTTCAGTCTTTCCCCAGTTTGTTCATCTGCTTTGAGGATGCAGAATGAATACCAACCATTCAAAAAAAGTGTCTGACTGCTATAAAGTGCTGTTTCTTCAACTGGCTTGAGATCCTGAGTGGTTCAAATAAAAGAAAAGTTGTGTAATGACTGTAATGGGTCCTCCTGAAACGACACTGAGTCTCCGGCTGAAAATACTGAACTCTGATCTTGAGGCTGCTGCTTTCTTTGGTGACTTACCAGACACAGGAAGTGTGTGTAGTATGTGCTTCTGTACTCTATTTACACTGAGGACCTACATGTGAAATAACCCTCATACGCTCCCTTGCTGACTGAATTCTCTATCTGCAATCTTACGGCTATGTTAAAAGGCTAACCTCTATATTGTAGTCAATGGATGTGTGTTGTTTGAAGTTGTGGTATGTATGAAAGTGATCAGATTTGGATACAGACTACCGTGCGTTATGTGTTTGCCTGTCTGCTGTTCAAGTATTACTAAATTGTGTAAAAATTACGTTCATGTGTTCCTTTTCAGTTCTGTTTACCGTTACAGGATGTACATAATGATCAAGTGCAGTGCACAAAAATAAATAGTAAACAGAAAACAGAAGGGATGAGCAGCGTCCAGCATTTTTATTTTTTTGTGTCTCTTGTTGCTCAGTAAAGATCATTTTTATTTCATTTAGTAGCTGTACAGAGATGGCCTCGTGGGTTTGAAAGAGGAGGCAGTCTGGGGATCACAGATGCGGTTTCTCCTTTTGAACACTAGAGGATAGCAGCAGACAACACGTGAACTACACTTCTGCCGCGGTAAATGACTTGTGCTGGTCACCCATGAATAGAATAAATACTCAGATCCTTACTTAAATAAAAGAGCCAGTACAACCCTGCCACAAGTAAAAGTGCTTCATTCAAATATCTACTTTAGTTGAAGTACAGATGCATTCTCAGAATATCAAAATACATGTCATTATTTTGCAGAAAAATGGCCCCTGTGGCTTATACTGGACATGACATTATTGGTATGTTAGTGCTGTTACTATCTTAAGTATATAAATGACTGTAACTGGCTGAGATGGAGGTAGATTTAGTTGCATCAGCTAACATATAGTTAGGCATTTTACGGCTTGACATTTTATGCCAGTGGCTCCCCACCACTGTATATACAGTCATTGTTTCCAGCTGAGGAGTCAGACCCCGCTGAAGAGTCACAGGACAATACCAGGGCTTGTGAGAGGATAATTTGGGTTGAAAAAAAGACATAACAGAGTTTTCTAACATATTTAGGACTATCTGGACTTTTGTCTAATTTTGATATTTTTTCTGCTCTGTTTACAGTATTTCATACAACAGTTATTTAAACTAAAACCACCTGATAAGTTAAGAGTCTAAATGTGATGGAACTGCGAACTCATAGACATCTGAAATGTAAAAATGGAGCCCAACCACGCACTATGATTTTTTTTAAGCTTAAAAACCTAAAACATCAGAAACCAGGTCCCAGCTGACCAGCTGACAAACTTAAACTAGACTTAGTGTCTACAGCCATGATTGCATTTCTGTGAGGCTGGAGGATATTCAGACACAGCGGTGTAGTGAATGCTAACATCCTCAAGCTAACTAGCTCTGAATGATGCAAGATACAAAACAAATAGAAACTTAACCAGATGATCACTTTCAGATTTCTGCACTGATTTTAATGCACATCGACTACAACAATATGCTGCCTTACAATGCTGCTGTTCACTGCTTGTGCTTAACTCCTCTCATATGTGATCAGTTCGGGGGTTGATAAGTTTTCCCTTGGGGCCCAGATCCGGGAAAAGCAGGACTGCAGTGTCAGTGTTTGACTATCCAGAAGGAAATTTAGGGTAATTGAAAATAACCCCCTTGATCAGTGATTCATTGTAAAATAAGGTTACTGCTGGACTCCTCAGTTTTTCCCTCCTCTAACTCGCTCTGCTGACAGTGCTTACGTACTTCCTGAGAGGGACTGAGGGCTGATGGATGTAGACCATCAGCACAGGCTGATGTTTCATTTTTTTATTGATATCCTACACCATTAGGCACAAGTCTCATCTACATGTCAAGCTGTTACATTCTCACACAGGGGGACCCCAGATGTCCTTTGGGGTAAATTATATATGGACAAGCACATTGCTTGTCCATATATAAAGATCAAGGTCATTACAGTTAGTAACTGTGGATTTAATGTATAAGAATATAACAATGGTGAAATTACATGAAAATAATATTACCAGTAAATTCAGTTGTAGGACTTGCTTCAGTATGTTATATTTGGAGAGGCCATATGAGCGATTCTGACCATCCCTGAATCTGTTTTTATATGTGCTGCCACAGCTTTTGTTTTGAAACCTACTTTATGTGCCCTGTTTCTATGGTGCACTTAATGTGTTTTGATGATTTGCACGTGACTCTACTAACGTCTTTAATGGCACTGCTAAATTCACTGTGCACATATATGACCTTGTAAGGACACAGGAGGAGAGCAATAAAAGTATCTAAGCTTCCTTCCCCAACCTCCTTGGCTAGCTTGATTGTTCAGCCAAGCTTAAGACTGATATGCTGCTCTCCAAGAGGCAGTGTTCACCATGTTTTGAATAAATTCAAGTTTCACCTGGATGGATGTGACCTTGATTTCACCAAATGACAGATGGTATTTAACCATGAGAACACTGTTTTTATGCAAACAGGACTGTTGCCTTAGAGAAGCTGTAAAGTTGTGAAGGGGGAAACTGAATAAATAATGCCTCTCAGTCACTCACTCCACCTGCCTGCCACCTCTGTCAATTTACCCACAAAAGCACTTAACCCCTAAGTGCTCCAGTGGTGACCTGATAAAAGACCTCCTGCTGAAACCTCCTGCTACTGACTGTGTGGCTGTGTTCCTCTGAAACTGGATATGTCTGGAAATCAGTGCATCCTCTCTGCTCAAGCCAACATGATTTAAAAAAAGCCAACTTCAGAGTTGTTGTATGAGCACACCATGTACTGCTGGGCAATGGGAAATGTCCATGTCTCCAGAGATGCCTCTCCTCCAGTCTGGGAACTCATTACGAAGATAAAAAATATGTTTTCACATGGCCTCTCCAGTGATAGGCCATTAAAAGAACTACCATGCACTTAGATTAGTTGACAGTTAATTTGTCTTTCTTGTATTATTGCTCTCCTGTGTTGTATTGTATGCCAGGATTTGTGTGTGACTTTGTGTATGACTGATAGAACTTATTGGAGACAATATAGCCATAAGTGTAAATTCACTTACAACATCCCAAACATCCATCCATCCATCCATCCATCCATCCATCCATCCATCCATCCATCCATTTTCTAAACCATTTATTCATACAGGGCTGCAGGGGGGCTGGAAGCTGGAGCTAACACTGGGCGAGGGTGGGGTACACCCTGGACAGGACAGCATATCACAGGGCTGACATAGAGAGAGAAACAACCATTCACACTCACACAGACACCTACGGGCAATTTAGAGTCAAAGTTTAGGCATGTCTTTGGACTGTGGGAGGAAGCTGGAGTACCCGGAGGGAACCCACGCAGACACGGGGAGAACATGCAAACTCCACACAGAAAGGCCCCAGGCCCCACATTCCAAACAGCAGCTGAGACAACATACACTCAGTTGGCAGGTTATTAGAAACACCTGATAAAACTAATGCAGTGTAACACAACAGTCCTACAACAGATCCTCCCTTCATGAAGGTTATAACATATCGTGTGGTGATATTGAATTGCGCTGCATTGCAGTGAGAGTTGTTTATATTATTTAGTCCCCCCTCACTGTGTTACCTACCACCCCATTACAGTAATATCAAAGTACAGCTAAGGGTGACATGAACATTTCATTACAATCCATCCAATAGTTTGAGACATTTTACTTGAAGCAAAAACTAAATAGATAAATAAAAAATGTCACACTCTATGATGGGACAAGAGGAAAAGTCCAAAAGTCATCAGGATATATTAATCCAGTGAATGTCTTTACCAAACTGTGTGCTAGTCCATCCAGCAGATGTTGAGATAATTCACAAGATAAGTGAAACTTTAAACTGCTGGTGGTGCTGGAAGTAAATTCAGGAGATTACCAAAGTCAGTAGGATTTAGCCATTGATTTCTGTATTAAAATGTTATAGCAACCTGTCTAATGATGGTCAAGATATTTCAGTCCAGCCTGGACCGGCTGATCAAATGAAAGAAGAACATTACCATCCATAATGCCAAAAGTCAAAATAAGACATAATGTTTACAAGGAACCAAGCAGGAAAAGCGGCCTAATTTAAAATCCATTGCTTCTTGTTATTGCTGCCAAACATAATTATGGTTAGCATGAGAAAGGCAAGTTGTGTCCATAACATGTATTTTTAAGTGGCAGGGATGTTATGTTTTTGTTGTCCGTGACCTGTGCTCTCTGCTGCACTAATGACAACTCAAGTACAGCACCATTGTCTGGTGATTGAAATGCAGCTATTACAGACTCAGAAATGCCAATGTGGATGCATTCGATTCATTCTCAAGGCTCTTCGTTAGTGGGTTTCTAATAATGTGAGGGAGGGGTGGGAGGGGTGGGGGACATGTGGAGCAACAGACAAGAAGTTGATATTTGGGCAGAGATGCTGAGGGTCAATGTTGGTTGTTGACCACCAAAACAAATCATGTTATAGGGAGCTAGTTTGCATTTGTGTCTCTACTTCACCCGAAGATGATGCTATCATTGTGAGAAAATGGTTTTATTTTTTGCTGCTTTCTTTGCACTGAATCATAACATTTTCACACAGAATACACTTCCATCTTTTTAATACAGCTAAAGATGCCTTATAAAGTAAAGTCTCTTATTTCCCAATCATAAACTTTTATCTTCATATCTTCACTACATGTATTGACTTGATAGACGGAAATATTTTGTTACATGTCCTACATGATGCAATAGGCATGAAGGAAATCGCCGCTGTGGTGTGTGTGTGTGTGTGTGTGCGTGCGTGCATGCGTCTCTGTGCAAGAATAGGAATGTGCTTTTTGTGTGTGTGTGTGTGTGTGTGTGTGTGTGTGTGTGTGTGTGTGTGTGTGTGTGTGTGTGTGTGTGTGTGTGTGTGTGTGTGTGTGTGTGTGCGCGCAAGAATAGGAATGTGCTTTTTGCATGCCAAGACAATGAGACTTTGCTGCCTGGGTGTGCAGATTTCACACAGGAAGCCAAAAGAAAACATTTGATTTAGTTTCAGTGTTATTTTTTTGCACTCTCTGCTTTATTGTTCCTTTACTGGGGAGAACACGACAATCTTTATCTCACTGAGTGACAATAGTAGCTTGATGTTTACGTACAGATACTTGATCATCTGAATGCTTTTGCTTTTAAAGAACAAACACTTAAGATACAAAATGTCATTTTTTGTGGTCATCAAACCTCAAAAACTGATGTGTGTTCAAATCTGCCTTTATTTTAAATTTTGCATACAAACAAAAGCTCATACCTTGAAAGAGCAAGTCATTGTAATACTGCAGAAGTCCAGATTTAATACTGCTTGGTGTTTGGAAACCACCTCAGGTGTGGTGCAGGTCAACTCCCTGACTCTGCTGTGGTCAGCAGACTTTTGCTGTCTTACTGGCAGGTTAAAAATAGAATCCTCCCCTTTGGGCCTGCCACTTCACAATCGTGGGTTACATGTAACTGCAGCTGTGATGGAAACTTACAATGGCACTTCATAATAATAACTTTTACAGGGACTTAAAAGCTGTTTTCAAAATAGTATGGCTGTTGCCATTCTTCTTTGGGATCGATCTGATTATCACTTTGACCGCAAGAGAGTCACCTTTTGTGGCAGGTGCAGCCGGCGTTGGTGACTTTCTGGATGGCATGATGTAAGTTTAGTCTTCTTTTGCTTATGTAAACTTAGATTAAAATGAGCAATGTAAAGTGTTGCCGTTGCTAAATAACCAGCGTTAGCATTAACAGCTGTTTACTTATCAGAAGAAACATTACAAGTTCAGCATCAAACTTACTTTACAACCTCACCGAGAGCGGTCTCCAGCGGAAGAGAGCAACACCAATGTTAACTCTCGTCTCTATCGCGTCTTTACTTCTACTGAAGTTAGCATGCTAACCAGCAAGCCCCGGCCCGACTTGTCACTTTCCGATAGCGACTCACTGTAGCCTCCAATCTGATGTAGCGCTGTTCAGAGGGCGAATTACTGCATGACCTTTTTAACTTGTAAATGCAACAATGGCTAAAGCTCCACCACCTGCCCCCAGCAAGAGAAAACGTACAAGTTGATATTTGTGAAAAAAGCTCTATCCTCTGCTAGCACATTTAATATGACAACCTCAACCAGTTGCCTACTTAGACATCCAGCACTGATATTCGTTTGGAGTTATGTTTCTGGCCACCTCATGAATTTAATTTCAATATTCTTTCTCCTTTGGTCAACACCAACTGCAAAGAAAAATATCTGGCTCTTTAGCAGCTAAATTCTTCACTATGTTCACCAGCTGTCACTGATCGTGTCTGTCAGCCTTTTGGTGCTGAGAAGACAGAGTGGGTTTTTTTTCCTGCTTTTTTCCTGAAATTTATCTTGAATTTATCTGGAAAAGAGTTTGGAGAAAGCAGAGAGACTGAACCAAAAACAGTAAAATTGTGGGTCTGAAAACCAAAATATAAACTGGAAATGCTCTGTGAAGCTGAAGGGAAGTTCAGAATCAGGTTATGATTCTCTGTAGGTTCATCATTATGGGAGACCCCTTTCACATTACACTTAAGCATTTGATCCGGTGTTAAGGTTTAAGGTTTGTGTCTGTCTCTGAAATACAGTGAGCACCCTAACCAACAGGGTTTATTTTTGTATTTGGAACAACATGATATCCTGTTATATTTCTTCCACATCTCACGGATAAAGTGGGGTTGTATCCCCGAGTTTGTTTGCACCCGGTCAAGTGTGGGTCAGGGAGGAGGCCGCTGTAAATGGGGTGACATAGCAACCCAAAGGCAGCTCTTGGCTAGAGTGTGCCAGAGGGATTAGGGGATCACATATCATTCTTCACATACGGAAAACCCCTTTGTACCTCAACTAGAGGGGAAATTTTGAGGCGACCACTGACAGAAGGCAGGCTTGTCACTAAGCTTTGTTTTCTCTAAGCCCACAGCTACAAATATACACCTCCAGGCCATGTATATGCACACAAAAATAGAGATGGTTTTTGTCCAAAAAATCTAATCCCTGTGTGCTTACAATGCGCACACACACACACACACACACACACACACACACACACACACACACACACACACACACACACACACACAAACCTGTAGATACAGATTAGTGTAAATGCATGCATGCACATCCCGGCCTGAGTGATTGGTGTGTATTCTGACACCATGTATCAGAAATAGCCCCTCATGCCTAGAGACACACTGCTCCACATAAAGAAGTCCGTCCGCGGGACTTCAAAATGTCACTTCCCAGTCCACTACTACAAAAGTTTAGGATATCAGCTGGAACTTTCCTGTTATCTGTGGGTGTGGGACAGCTGGTGAGTACGTTTTCTCAATATTACAACATTTCATAAGACGCTGAACAAATGGTGTGAGATGAATGACACCCAACAGTATACGATCTGCCAACAATGATTCACACCTAACCTGACGCTGGTTTTCCTATTGTTTTAATCCTGAGTCACTGGAGTGGTTCTAGTATAGCTGTTTGTTTGGTAGGAGAAATAACTGGCAGGCTCGACCTTGTATTTTTCTTCAGTCTATTTCTTCTGCCATGTTGACACAACAGTTTCCCCTCCCTCAGTCTGTCTATACGTCTCCCCTTCTTTCTTTGTTCCTCCCTTGCTCCAATTGATAATCACAAACTCTTTGATATGATAAAATATATCTCTGCTGCTTCCTTCTCTTGTTCCTCCACATCTGTATTTTTTACTTTAAATGTTTAATGAGGCACTGCAGCAGAGGTCATAACGCTGTTGTATTTTTTTTTTTTTTTTTTCCTCATAGTCAGAAATCAAAAGTGAGGGGGACATGTTGTCAGGGTTGTGCATGTCTTACTTAGAGGCCCATAAAAATGTACATGTAGCATATAGTTTTACAGGGATGAGAAGGTCTCTCATGTTTATGTGGTAAGTATGAATCCTGAGTCTGGATGTTTATCTTATCTTAGCATAAAACTGGAAACAGGGGGAGACACTAGCTTGGCTTTCTCCAGAGTTCAAAAACAGGCCTTCCAACACCTGTAAAGAGACATGACAAAGAAACAACAGCATCATTTGTTTCAACAAGTGCCCCAAAAAGCAACATGTTTTCAAGCGACAAAGCCCTCTAGTGGCTGTAGAAATTATGATGGGTTGGATCAAGACTAGATTTAAACACCAGAGGCCACCTTTTATTTCCTACTTCCAACTGACAGCCAATGTCAAGGTTCCCTCTACCATGACAAAGCACTTATTTAAACCATGATTTTTTTCCCCTAAACATAAACAAGCTGTGTTTGTGCCTAAACCTAAGCAAATGTTAACCAGACTTGTTGCATCATAAACAGTGATCTCTAACAGATTTTCTGGCACAGACAGATGTCGTCATCTTGCCGATGGGGGCCTCAGATGAGAAGGCACTTCTCTGTGTTGTTCTGGAGGGCGTGCACAAACAGAATTTTGTCATGTAATTTGGAGGACATGTTGCTCTCTTAAGTTATCTAACAGGTTATATATTTGTTTATTTAATCTGTACAAAAATAGGGGAGCAAAAACATCACCCTGGGGTTATGTGCTGGAATATTTTTGGCTGGGAGCAGTGACTTTAAGCTATAACTCTAAAATATACTTTTGTTTGACAGGTCTTTTTACCTTTGGACAGAACCAGGCTATGAGTGTGGGATTGATCTTTTCATTTTACTCATCTTACTGTCAAACAAGCCCAGTTCCCAATGTCAAACTATTACTTTAATCCAGAGACATGAGATTGATATCTTCTCATTTCACTCTCCCAACCAAAGCAAAGTATGAATCTATCCCTTTAAAACCTCACAGTATGCAGCTTCTATTGAAACTAATCTAGTTCAGATTTATCTCTTATATATATTTCAGTTCAGTGCATCAATTCTCAACAGTGAAAACAGCCCTTATGTTCAGACACAGCAAGCTGAGATTAGGTGCTTTGGCCACAGACACATTTCAGACAACCCTCAGGCCAGACCAGCTTCGATCGACAGTCCAGTACTAGATTCTCTGAGGTTGAGACTCCTGTTTTTCAATCTGTGTCAGAGCTAACAGCCAGGCTCGTTTCGCAGGAGGCATTTAGCTGCCTGTTTGACCATTTGGTTTATTTAAACTAGGAGGGTAAAAGGTGAGATTATGGTCACAGAGGTCTCCATGGTGATGAGGAGCTTCTGTGCTGCTTGCTTGGTTGGACTTAAAGGTCTGAATTTACACAGGAGCTAAAACTGTTAATGGTTTTTAATGCTGTACTATTCGAGTCAGCCTGCATGTTCACACTAGAGACAGTGCTGTACAGATACAGATACAGATACTGAGATGTTGTCCTTTACAAATAAATACTTTTTTTTGGAATTTGGGAGATTGAATAACCTCAGGGGAAGTTTATGTTCAGCAGTTGAAACTTTATTTATACTGTGTATTATCTGACAGATTCAAGAAACTTTTAGAAACTTTATTTTAATGTCTGGGAGTGTGCTGGTGTTGAGGTGGATTTTGATTTAGTCTATCTACAAAAACAACCTGTCCGGAGGTACAAAACCAGATACTGAGCTGGGAGCTGGTCTTTATTCTGTGAGTTTCACTTAAGAGAAACCTTTATTCAAAGAATGAGTTCTTCCATCCATTCTGCTTGTTGCTATTCACAGCTGGAGCCTATCCCAGCATGCACTGCACTGCACACAGATGAACATAAACACTGACAGTCACATTTCATGTCCTTGGACTGACTGCACTTTACCCCGATCAGCAGATCTCATCTAATGCCACGTCGAGCAGCATTCTTTTAGGTATTAAAGAGACTGTTACGACTTTATTGAATTTGAACATTGCATAAGCTTCATCAGGTCTCACAAGTGAGTTAGTTACCTATGCATGTGTGTTTTGTGTTTTTGTTCAGTATGCTGTAGATAAAACCCACTCACTGTCTGTCAGCCTGTCTGCTCTCCTGTGAATCACCAGCTTGGATCCACACCATCCA
Source organism: Trachinotus anak (assembly GCF_046630095.1). Lineage (NCBI taxonomy): Eukaryota > Metazoa > Chordata > Actinopteri > Carangiformes > Carangidae > Trachinotus > Trachinotus anak. Next base: position 22,102,472 of record NW_027273861.1, read on the forward strand.
CAGGGCTGAGTAGCATATAATGGCCAAAATGTTGTGGAGCTGTGGCTCTGCCAAAACTGCTTTTTGTTTTGTAGTTTTTGATAATAATCATGCTTTTAGCCACAGTGACAATATTCCAGGAAGACTTGCTTATTTGAAAATATCTACATCACCAACTTCCAGTGAAATGAAATTCTTTACTTATGTTCGTTTGGTATGTCGCTTACTCTCCACTTTTTCCATTTTCTGTCATTATCGTCGTCCTCTTTATTGTTTATCTCTTTATTTACAATCCATATACATGCGCTCTCTCGCTGTTCCTGTTTAGCTCACACTAATCCCCCCCCACTTCCTCTTCAGCTTGATTTTTGCCATTTTTGCCAGTGTTTTTATTAAGGAACACAAAAACACACACAAATTTGAAAAAACACAGACATGCATTTGCACACACAGGTTTGTGACAGAGTGTTGGATCTGTATAGGATGTTGAAAAAGGCCAACCTGCTTTAATGGGACAGGAACACAAAGCTGAGAAAACACGAGGCTGGGCAAATGAGAGTATTTCAGAAACAAGATGCACTGTTTGCAGTCATTTTGCTTTTTAAATTCCACTTTTAGAGACCCCATAGGTTGTTTGTGCAAGCTTAGTACAACCTGTACTTATGATTAATTGTTAGGCAACATGTACTGGCCGTGCAAGACAGTATCAGTCTTTTCAGCAGATACCCCAAAACGACATGTTTACATTCAGATGAAAAAGTCCTCTCCTGGCTGTAGTAGGTATGATGGGAGCAAAAGAGGACGATGCTGACATATAGCAACAAAGTCTGCATGGGAAGGAGGTTGGAGTGGATGGATGTGTTGACAAAATATTGGGCTTTAACACAAGAGACTGCTATTTGTGTCCTGTTTCAAATGTTGTTTCTTTTAACCACATTTTTATAGGACTTGTGACTTGAATTGGACTCGAGCACTGATGACTCTGACTCGAGCACTGACTGCATTCAGACTTGGAAGTTGGAGATGGAAACTTAGTTATTTTGCAATAAGCCATAATAATTTGGCTAAAGACAAATAAATTAATATTGTAACATTATTCGATTTCATACAAGGGCAGGCAGATGTGTTCACTAGTCTACATGCAGACTTATGTGCATACTGTCAATAAACACTTACTGCTAAGATGCTGAAGAGATGCCTTGGAACAACCCTGATGACTTGGACTTACACTCAAACTGTGGGGACTCGAGACTTGACTCGGACTCGAGGTTTAGGGACTTGGCTACAACACTGCCTTAACCACATGTGTGTTATTGTAACAATCATGACAAAGGTCCTCTAACCTTAAAAATGAGCTTATATTAACCATACCACAATCTTTCCCTAGACCCTACCAGGTTGTTTAGGTTTGAGGACTTGCTGTACTTTTCAGTGTTTTGGTCAAAGTTATTCCATTTAAAAGCTAAAAAAAAAAAAAAAAAAAAAAAAAAGCAGCTCTAACGAATGAGCAGCTTGATTAGAAAGAAAAAAAAAAAAAAAATCAATGATGGCTTCAGGCTGGGAATAAACAACTCAAATTATATTTCCTCTGAAAGCATAAACAAAATAATATCTGATTTTGTGGCTCCAGCCAGGGGAGTTTGACTCAAAAAGATGGAGCACTTTCATTCAGAAAAACACTGAGAGAAACGTTGCCTTATTGTACACAATTGGCTCTACCCCACTGGGCTTTATGACCTCAGAGTTTTCATTGAGAAAAATAAAATGATTCAAGTGGCTCAAAGTGCCAAACATCACAGGATGCTGCGAGATATTAAGGCAGAGGATGGGGTATAACTCAAAGCGAGAGCCGCCTGGATGTTATTGCCTGCTGCCTAACTGATGCAGACTGCTTTAGCATGAGTGGGCGCTGAATAAAAACATATCATGCACAGGCACAAGTGGGTGGTTGAGGATTTGTGCGCATTACGTAGAAATGTGAGACTCACAGTGGTTTGGAAACCCAACACGTTGCTCCTGTGTTAATATGACACCAAAGTGCTACATTCCAGCACCCTTCTGAATGCTCACCTTTACCTCACTGTCAACTGTTATTCATATAAGACATTTCAGAAAAAAAGCCTTAAGTAATTTACTGTTTGAGTAGTAGGTAGCAGTAAAAGTGGTTTTTGGAAGTACAGGTTCTGCCCTCTGTAGAGCTTCAGGTTTGCACCAGTGAAGTGTTTGAAAGGCTGATACCAGTGCCAATTACTTTTAGAATAACATATCGTTAGATGATATTTTTGCAGTTGTTAAAGAAAAAAAAGTCCAACCATGAAGAAATTTAATGATGCTCTAGCTCTTAAATTTAATTTGATTTAAAGGAGCTAGTCTTGCTGTAGCTTCATAGTTAACGTTAGCATTAACAGCTGTTTACTTACAATCTAAAAGAAATGTTTTGAAACCTTTACTCGCCAAGAACGGTCTCCAGTGGTGGAAAGCAACGCCAATGTTAACTCTCGTCTCTATGACAACGTTTCCACTGCTGAAGTTAGCAGGCTAACTAAGCACAGCCTTGATCTGTCATCAGATGACAGACCCCGACTCAACACCCTCACTGTTACTCTACTGTGCGGGGAGGGGATGGCTCACTAGGTTTTAGATGATAAAATTTGATGACGCACAAGCTTTGCATTGGGACACCTCAGCACTCTCCCTCTTTCAGCCTCTCTCTCTAATTCTTTCCATATTTGTTTTCTGCCGGGAAAGAAAAACTCCCTTAAAATCTTACTTGTCTCAAAGGAGAAAGTGAGAGGGAAGCTGAGTGACTGCACATCACCTGCTTGGTGTGGAATAAATGATGGAACAGTTGAGAGTGTGTGTGTGTGTGTGTGTGTGTGTGTGTGTGTGTGTGTGTGTGTGTGTGTGTGTGTGTGTGTGTGGAAACAAGGTGGAGATTGTATCCTGGGGAGAGGCAGTGATTGTGGTTTTATGAGTGACTCCGTCATATTTTGATGATGCAGTTACGGCAGTGCAGGGAACCAGCAGACAGTCAATACAGTGCTGTCATTTCATCACATCAGCGTGCACAGACTGCTGCAGACTGTGTGCTCATGTGTGTTTATGTCAGTGTGTGTGCGTAAGACACAGAGAGGAGAGAGAGAGGGAGGCAGAAAGAAAGAAAACCAAAGATGAACAAGAGATGCTCATCGCAGCCCTCAGGCGCTGTGCTTTGGTCTCTGATGCTAAGAAGTAACCCACAAATCGTTCAGACGCGTCTCTCAGCCTTGTGGTGTCACTACCAGATGTTATCCACTCACATCTGGCACTGATGTGAGTTGTTCACATGTTGTCATTTAGTCATGTTGTGCTCTCACAAACCCCAACAACACAGCACTTTGTGTTTTCCAGGCCGGTGTTTGTGCCAGCAGATGAGTACTGTTACTAATAAGACCTATTAAATCTATTAGTTCTAGTTTACGCATTGACTCCTGTGAGACACACACACACACACACACACACACACGGTCTCATGAGATGCGTATTATTTTGCCAGTTTTGTCACACCACTGAGGCACTGTGTTATGTTTTAATTAGTAATTCTGAGAGTTTGGACAATTCTAAATAGACAAACAAGTGGTTGAAAAGTGGGATGAGAAAATCTTTGAAACGCAAATTTGGGTAAAATTTTAATGTTTGCGCAGCATGAATGTTTTTTTTGCCATATGGCTGTTTGTGCATGTTACCTCAAGTCTCTGCTTTTTTCTCTGCTTCTGGCATTTTCTTCATCTGTTTGGTCTCTCACTGGAGCTGGTGTTTGGCAGGTGCTGTGTCTCATGTGCAGCTCTGTTTTCCAGTTATCCACTAGACAGCTACTGAACAGTGGAAAAATACTGTGTCGCCTCATGAAAATCTGTGAAATTTAGTGAAATCTCTTGAAGGGCACAGATTTGTTCCAAGGAAGAGTTTTTCCCATCTTGAAATAGACCTAAAAATTTGACACTGAAGTAGTCCAGTGGAAATAATGTGGTGGTTTAGGTGGAAGTGAGGAAGATACATTTATCTTCCGATGGTTGTCCATATGCAAAAACATTCTGTTCTGTGAGTTTTTATATTAAGGTAAAAAGATTTTGAGTTTTATTTTCGCATAACCAAGATATCAACCTAACATAGACTAACCCCTAACTTCAACTCTGTAGCTTAAGCCAGGCAGTTCCTGATTGTAACTAGATGATGGTTTTGGCTCAGACAAAAGCACTTCAGTGCAAATTTGAGTTTGGATTTTGGTTTTTCCTTTGATATTTTTCTTCTGGAAAAAATGATTGCCCAAATAGCCCAATACCATTCAAGCATAAAATCATCACGATTTCGGGAACTTCAAACTTTGTGGCTCACTTGCACACCCTTGGGAGAGAGATACTGGTGCTGTGTGTGCTGTGGTTGCACTGATGTTACTGGGATAACCCTCATTTTCTGTCTTGAAACACAAAGACAGGTTTTTGTCTTGGGCCAGCTCAGGCAAAAAAAAAAAAAAAAAATTTTTTTTTAATGTTTTAACCAAAATTTTTAATGAGTGAATCTCACAGTTGTGTTGGCTATTGCTTTAGAACCTAAGTTTTCATCACATTTTATCTCTAACTTTCTAACCTGGTCATGACTAGTTTTTGCTGTCATCACGTAACAACTTTGTTTACACTCATTTCACAAAACCTTATGATTTTGGATCATTACCTTGTGCAATGACGTCAGTTTTCTGTTATCAGAGTGGCAGACGTCAGCAGGTTTTATTGTTCTTTGGCTCTGGCTCCAAACTATTGTTCTGTTCAATTTCATAGATATTGGCTGCATTAAGCAGAACTCATGACAAATGCAGAGTCAGCTTATATTTCAGCAGCCGTAGCTTTCAAGGGGACATGTGATACAGCTGTGCTCTGGAAAAGACATCATGCTCAGGCTTTGTCAGCACACGCTTACGTGACAGTGACAACCTTAATTCATGATAGAAAAAACGCATGTACACTCAAGCTAAAGCTCAGTGATTACAGAAAAAAAAAAAAACAACAAAGGGTGAAAACAGAAAGCTTTTGGGAAAAGAAAGAGATGTAGTTAGTTTGGTCCTCTTTCATGTTTTCCTCTGAATGCTACTTTCATTGTGCCTGTTATAGCTGCATTTCTCAGTAACAAGGATATTCATAGTGTGACCCTGGGCATGATGCCAATGGAAATAAGGATGTCCAGTCCATAGACCCTCCACAAACATGAAACCACAGAGTTTTTTGAAACAAAATTTGTGGCCATGATCAGGAAACACAATGAGAACCAAAGGCGTTAATTGAAAAATAAATAAAATATAGCACACACACAATATTATTTTACATGTTCACAATAAGAAAATTCCAGGCAAGGGCAGATAGGGAAATGTATTCCAGTAAACAACACTAAAAGTCTCTCACTGGCCTCTTCCATGCAGTTGTTCCAAAGGTCAATGACCTCCAGGGAGATGACCTACTTTGAATTTTCAGACAGCAGCGGGCCAGTGGACATCATAGCAGTATGTATTTGCTTCTCGCTGGCTCTGATAATCATATTTGTTAGAGCGATTTGTAATAGATTATCCCACCGCATATTGTATCTCCTCTCTAAGTATAAATCATAGGGAGATGGACTTATTTTATCTTGAACTAAAAAGGGACAACCTAACTCACGCTATCAGCCACGTTTGGCCATAAAGTCAACATACTGTGAAATTTGGACAAAAGTCTTAAACAAATAAATCAGTTTACTAGTTATCACAGTAAGACCAATCACCCTGTGAGAACACTTGCATAATGTGTTCTTTGGCACTAGAGAGTCTCTAATTATAACCCTGATGGTGTCTTCAGGATTATCTTAGAAGGTGTTTGGCAGACAGCCTGTTTTACAAACTGGTAAGGTGGAGTTTGGGTGACATGGGGTGTCTACTATAAGACACCATTGAGTTGTAGTATAGGCAGTGTGGAATCTAGTGTTGGTGGAACTTTATCTGTGCTAAGAACTAAGACAGGATATATAGACCTCTGGACAAGTCCCCCAGCTTTAAGGACGTGTTATACTAAATCTCTGCAATTCTCCTTTAAGAGACAAACTGAAACTGGTGCCAATGGCTCACACTCTAACAATGGCCCTTAATCTGCCCTTACTTCCCACCTCATTTCCACTTTCACGGGAAAGCATTAAAGTGATAGAAATATGAGATTCACATCTTATTATGTAAAATCAGGTTTCATTGCATTGCTCAGTGATCACAGAAATGTAATCTGCATGTGAACAGGGTGCCAGCAGGGGAATGCAGCAAAATCATACTTGCCTTTGAAATAAAAAAAGATGACATCATCCTCTTCAGTGATATCATCCCAACCTGTTTGTAAAGCATGACATCATCTTGGTATGCAACCCCTCTGTGGGGATTTTTTCCCTTTTTTTTCCTGGAGCAGGAAAATCTGATGAATTATTCAAGAGTGGCTTCCCTGTGTGTGGTGGGCAACTGTTTCACACTGCAGGGCACAGGGGGGCTGTTTGTTAGAAAGATTAGTCTCATAATGTTGATGCAGTGTAAAACACTTAACTCATCTACTACAGTGATGATACTGCAGCTCTGCTGTCAAACCATGTCCCTCAGCAATGATGACAGTAATAATGAACTGATGTCATGCTGCTCTTACAGAAAGAGGATTATTTAACCTGGGACTATTTCTTGGTGGAAAGAGGGCAGATGTGGAGGGACAAATAGGTGGACACAGACCGGGAAGGTCAGAATAGTTAAAAATTTCGTGTGAAGGGATGTTGATAGTTAAGGCTCAGGTTACAGGATGGCAGGACTACTACAGCACACAATGAATGATGCAGCAATCAGGCAAATGGCAGGGAAAAGATGGCTGATATATACAATGTGAGCTAATAGGGAATGGGAAACAGGTGAATGAGTCAGGACTGGGTGATTAGAGAATGAGAGACAGGTGATCACAGGTGGGTACAGGGAGTCAGGCGACTGAGACAGGGAGGAACAGGAAGGGCTGACACAAGAATCACGACAGCTGTAAATGATGTAAGAACCGAAATAATAATAATATTGATAATGATTGTAATATAGTAGAACAAGAAAAGTCTTTCCTGAATCCTTAAAGATGCAAGTAAGGTATAAAATTTCAAAACAGCTGAACAAATATTCAGTGGTTATGAAATTCTAAACTCCCACTAAAATCATGTTGCTGAAACCTTCAGTACATCTGCAAATGATTCACTGTAATCAGATCCATGTTGCAGCAGCAGTCGTCTTCATCCCTCTCTGGCTCCAGTCTCCCTGTATATCTGAACATTTCGAGAGAGGCAATATTCAGAGAAAAGCAAGATCACCTTAAAAGTGGAACATCAGAGGTGAATACACTGCAGATCGGATCATTGTGGTACAAGAGAGTGCACAACAAAGAAAAACTATAAAGATCAACATCAGAGCAGGTTCCTGTCTTGCAGGCCGATAACAATAGCAAATAAGAATAACAGTCCAAGTTTATTTATTTATTTGTTTGGACCAAAAGAAAAACATTGTCACATGAGGTTTACATACCAAGAGGATGATGTCATTCTTGCACACAGGTTGGGATGATGTCATCGGTGAGAATGAGGTCATCTCTTCATTTTAAATGTGCACTGTAGGTGGGGCTGCTGTGACAGTGTGTTTCCCTTCCCCGCACTCCATCACTGACCCTTACATTTTAACCTAATTCTATTCACTGTATAATTCTGTATCATTTTAATATTATGATGTGAAAGAATGGGAAATATTAGTTTATAATAATAGTTTTTAACAATGGCAGCATGATAAAGTTTTTTTAAAATTTTTTTTTTTAAGAATTCAAAGTATGTTGTTTTTGTGAGTCATGATGACTGTAAGTATGAGTGTGACCGTCTGTCTGGATGTTTTTCCACTATTAAAAATAGACCCCATTAAAAACTATTTGGAAGTATTTTTCATCAGATTCCAAAGTAAGTACATTATAAACATTATGTGTTTTGTTATTTGTTAAGATGGTTTTATTTTAAATATGCGTTGGATGAGGGAAAAAAGTGCTGGATGCAAAAAAAAACAAACAAAACAAACAAAAAAAAAAAATACAAACTCGTATCACCTTACCTTGTACCGAATGTATCATCTAAGATTTCAGCCAAAAAGAGCTTTGTCAGAGCACTGATATTTTGTGCAAAGGATATAATTGTGCAAATGTTTGGATCTTTTTCAGTAGATGATTGAAAAAACATAAATAAGTAGTGATTCATTCATCGGTTTCTGTGCATCCAGTTTGCAGGTTGGGGAGAAAGCAGCTGGCATTGCCACATGTTTGCTATCACAATATATCTGACAATGACATTCTGTGATTGCACTTGGCAAAGGTAACAAAAGATAAATGTGACAGCAGAGGAAAAAAAACCCCTCATAACGTTTGTCTCCTGTCTTCTTTACTACCACTGTCATCTGCTGTGAAGGGATTTAGGATGTAGGTGAAACAAGATGCTGCTAATCCCCAACGCTCCCTGCAGGATACAGTGACGGAGTGATGCCAGGCTGCTGACAATAATGAGCCTAATTCACGTCTATTAAGATCAGTGGGCTGTGAAAGTGAAGTAATGTGCTCCCATCATGACGCAGATTGAGGAAATATATTTGCAAATCAATCCCCTCCCCTTCACATGGGCAAATTTATGCATGCACACAATGACGCATCCTTTCTACGTCATAAAGTTTGATAGTGGCTGCAGGCACTAACTCACTCTGATGCCCCACAATCACGAAAACCTGTATTACTATATTTGTGGGGGCATTGTATAACCACAGCCTGGTTGTAATTCCAACCTGTGCAGTGTAATGGCTTTGTGGTTACCCCTGCTGCCACAAAGCTAAAGGGTCCTGGATGCATGTGCCATCCAGCTGAGTCCTAGTGGACTTTCCTCCTGTCTGCCTGGGATTCTTCCAGATGTTCCAGTTTCCTCTCATAGTCCAAAGGCCTGCAAGTTAGATGAAGTGAAAACTCTGAACTTCCCAAAGGCGTGAATGTGAGTGTGAATGTCATTGTGTGTCTGCAAATGTTAGGCCTGTTATGGACTGGCAACCTTTGCAGGGTGTTCCCTGCTTTTCATCCACAATTTAAAAATGGAGGGATGGAGATGGATGCTTCCAACTTTGACCATAAATTAAATGCTAAGCACTAATTCCATACTACATACAGTACTATATACTAATCTTTGTAGTACTGATTTTTTAGCCACTATATAAGAAGATAATGTTTTCTACTGGTTTACTCTAACAGGACATGATGCAAGAGGTGTGCAATCACATCGAGGGACAATCAAACTGCAACTTTAAAATGCCATTGACCATTAAACTAAAGACAGAGAAAGCTAAATATTTTTTTTAATTCAGAGGTAGTTGTTTTGTTTTGCTTCAGTGCAAGAATGATGCCCATAAACAGCACAAATAGGACCCAAACTGTCTGTTTTGAGCATAGGCTATTTCATTTTGTCACTTTTCCAACATGAACAAATTACATACTCAAAACCTGCTTAGAATTACCATATTATATGCATTTGGGACAAAGCTGGAGTCTTATCATAAAACAAATGGCTATACGTGACTGTACATGTTGGGATTCTTCATTCCCTGTAGGCCCGCTATAACCTAATCATTTTAAACCTGATTCTAAAACAAACCAGTGGTTTACCCTGCAGGGACCAGAGGTGAGTCCTTGTTTGCACATAGATTTTTGCCACCACAACATAATGAATACAGAATACAAAAGAAAAACACACACACAAACACACACACTGTGCCCTTTGAAAACCATCAAGGAAAACTCCTGCAGTATGGATTGTCTAATCAAAGTCTAATCAAAGGTGTGGGATGGTAAACTGACACCTCATCGTAGATAGGATTCACACCTACAGACAAAGCAGCCATTATCTTATCAGCTCGATATTCTAATGAGCACATCCACCAACACCTGTTTTTGATAACTCCCATAATGCCATGCATGGACATGTGTCTGACAGCCAGTGATTTCCTGTTGTAATTACATTACAGCTTATACTATTATTCGTCATATGATAAAATAATTTGCTGTTGATATGAACTGTTTGTCTGACGTGTCGGTAAACCATAAAACACCAACAATAATTTGTAAATTTAATGATTCTTTCTTGTTAAATAACTTTGTAGAATTAGTTACAACCATGAATATACAGGATCCCATATTTAGAGTTAATTTGGACAGCACACCCTCATAGATTCTTTTATCTTTGTATTTATTATTTTCTCTGAAATGCATTTGAAAGTAGAAACCAATTAAATTCCACCAGAATGATGCATTCAATGCTGTTTGCAGGGTCAACACCACAATAAATATTAAGCTTGTGGGAAACACAGATAAGCTCTCGTGACCATTGTCCCATTCATCCTCGTTTCTGTAAATGCCCACCTTCAGTCTGGACACACGAACAACACCTGTGTTTTCCAGTGACACAGGCCCTGTTTTTCCTCCACGAATACAGTCACAGTCTTTCACCTCTACTTCTGTTTGCCTCTCTGTTCACCGTCTGTAATGTAAAGGTATAATATGGAGGGCAGTAGCAGGCAGTAGTACAGCAATAAAGAATGGTTTGTATTTTCAACTTGTGCAACATGGAAATTAAAAACACTGACATATGGTCTGATATATAAATATAACACTTATTTCAGGCCACGGCACCAATGACAACAAAATCATTCACTATTCACTTTCAGTACAGGCTTCTATGCAGAATTCCTGACTGACAAATTTTCCATTCAAATAACAGATTATTCACTGGACTGTCTGTTTGCATTTGGAAAAGTAGGTTGACTTAGTGGTGTGGCCAGGGATCCACATCTGGATGGAGACTTTTTTCCAGGACTAAAACAGACAGCTTTTTAGCTGATTTTTTTTTTTTTTTTTTTTTTTTTGAAGAAAGAAGCTGAATGTCAGCAGAAACCTGCATCACTTGACTGTTTGTCCTCTGTTTGTCCTGCACACCACTGTGATCTGTTGACTCCTGTTTCATACAAATACAACAGGTGCCTGTTTGACATTTGGAACATAACTGTGAGGCTGGACAGTTTTTTTTTTTTTTTTAACAGACAGTGGCTTTTCTGCAGTTCTCTTGAAGCAGAAGGGAGTGAAATACACAGGAAGACAGAGACGTTAGGGACCTTAAAGCATGTAGCGTAATGCTGGTGTTCATATTTCCTGCTGTGTACTTATCATCACATACAGCTGTTGATAAGTGGGAGTGGCAATCCTCAAAATTATTGTGAAAGGGAAGATAAGTTTGCAGCACTGCTCTTGTTGAGCAGTTGATCTGTCAGGGATGCAAACTGTCTACTTAAATAGAAATTTCAAACTCACACTTCACAGACTGTTTTGAGTATTTATTCATTAATTGCCAGTAGTTCCTTAGCAAACATCCAAATAACCAGAACAGATGTATGTGCACAGCTGCAGACTCTCCTGAGAATCATAAATCAAAATGGGAGGTTGCAGGTCAAGAAGGTTATTTTGCTTGTGTAGGGAGCAGGATTTTGTGGTCAACACTTGGTGACAAGTAATAGTGGGATTTTCTAGAGATACAACAAAAACTGTAGAAACAAACAAAGACATTAATAATGTTGCACCTTTAAACCCCCCCATCATATGGATGGGTGGATGGATGGAATGATATATTCTAACCTAAACCTTAAAACCCTCAAATAAATGGCTAACTTTGTGAAGACTGGATTTTTGTACCCACAAGAGAGCCCCCATATGTGATGAGTGAACAAACAAAGAAAATAAAAGGAATGAATACATAAGTGTAATATGTAGTCTGCGTAAAAATAAGTAAATGAGTGATTCACTGTATGAAATCTGAATCTGAATGGATAAAGTGGAGTAAAAAGTCAGCCAGATATTTCCATCTCTCTTCCATTTTCTGTCAGTGTAGTGATGTAGAATCATGGAGTATCAATCATATATTAGAAATAGTCAAACACCTCAAAGTTCTGCTCAAATACAGTAATTGAGTAAATATACTCAGTTATTTTCCATCGTTACAGGTTGCTTTTGTGTTGGTGGACGTCGTCTTATATTTCCATCATAAGTGGTGGGATTTCCGGTGGTGTTCCTGAACGCCTCACAAAGGGGCTGGCCCGGTGCCGTCCCCGTCAGAGCCGCCTCTCCCTCCTCCCGCTTCTCCGGCACCCAGGCTCGGCTCGGCTGAGTTTTACGTCAGGGAAACGGCCGTGTGACTGAGAGAGAGAGAGAGAGAGAGAGAGAGAGAGAGAGAGAGAGAGAGAGAGAGAGAGAGAGAAAACGATTTTCTCTGGGAAATCCTCACCAGTGTTGCTGCTCTCAGTCTCAGCTCAGACATGGGCAGCTCACTGTGACAGAGGCGCGCAGGTCTGCAGTGAGGGTTTACGCAGGATGGAGTGTGACTGGGACCAGAGGGAGCGCAGCAGAGATCTCCAGGAGCGATGTAAGCCCACAGTCTCATTCTCTCTTCTTCACACTTTGAACGTTTTTGAGTTTCCGACTTTCAGCCACTTTTATGAACTTTCAGTCTTTTTTTTTTTCTCCACACTGAGGTGTCAGCCACCAGTGTGAAACTGAAGGCGTGAATGTTTTTCACCATTTGCGTGTTTTTCCCTCTCTCCTGTCATTCTGACATTCAGCTTGTACAGATGTGTTATAATAGACAGTTTAAACAGCTGTTTGCCAACTGTTATATCCCGTCTGATGGTGAGTTTACATCAACCTCGTAAAAGTTGTTATGCTGCTGTGCCCTTTTTCATGCTTAGCATTACTATTGAGACAGAGTTCTTGTGTTAGTCTTTGAAGATATAGCCAACCTGCACTTTATTATTTATTGTTTTCTGTTGCTCATGTTGCACCATTCACCGTGAACCACTTTAAAATGACTACTTCTCAACAAATTTGGCATTAATGGTGATTATCTAAAGTCAGAAAAGAGAGCAACTTGTTAGAAATATGTAGCTGCTGCTCATGCATGATGATGATGATGGGGGGGTGGGGGGCAAGCCCCAGCGTGCCTCCTTGCACAGCAGCTCCAGACTGGCAGGGAGTGAGTCAGACCAAGATGAATAGCTGGCGAGATGGAAGAGGGGCAGAGCTTCCCCTGCATGTGGAAAATAGTTTCAGATTATTGTCTCGATCAAGCTCAATTGTTTCCAAAGGAGATGAGGAAGCAGAAGCCACACAGCAGCTGAAGGTGGATGAACCATCACTGCTGATCTTAAAATGAGTTGTTGAGGTTGCTCAGTTTTTCCCGGTGGGAGTGTGCAGATCAAGAGATAATGGACTGTGAGACTGTGAGATGCTGTGAGGTTTTTTTTAATTTTTATTTTTTTATTTCATTCTGGGATACAGGCGACTCACCTGCACGTCACTGACTGTTTTGTGACCATCTGAACACTTTTTTTGTAGTAATCCACTTACAGGATATTATGAGCATGGGGTGCACATCCTCTTCTTGTCTCAGTTCATTCAGTCCCTCACTTTGTTGTTTGGTCACATCTTGGTGGTTAGAACATCCAGTTGGTTGACTCATGACAGTTTAGTTTCTAGATTAATCAGTTAACTCTGTTTAAACAGGCTTTCAGGTAACCTGTGTGTACCAGGTGTGTTTCTTACTGGACAGTCTATTTTATTCCTGTGTTGTGCATTTTCCATATTTTTGCATGTTATATGAGTATATGCAGTCCTGATGAACTGTTTATGGCTCTGTTGTTTGATTGTCCAAAACCCAGAGATATTAGGTTTACTCTCACATAAGACAAAAACAAGCAGCAGATTCTCACCTTTGAGGAACTGGATCAAGGAAATGTCAAAATAACTGATCAGTTATCAAAATAGCTGACCAATCAATCATCCAGCTAACTGTTGCAGCTCTAGGATGGAGCTGACAGACAAAACACCAACGAGCATCAGTGGGTAAATAGCCTACATGAGTAGCCTGTTGTGAAATGAGTTATGTGCTTATACATCATCAACATAAAAAGGAGCTGGTGAACCAGCTGCTGACTGTGGTTAAGCTTTACAGTGAAACTTCACCAAACCTCAGCGTTGTGGTAAGAGAGTGACAGTAACATGAATCTCACTGCTCTCTGTAGGCTGGGAGATTTTGATCGGTCCTTACGAGGCTTCAGGAATATGATGATAGGAATATATATATAGATATAAAAATTTTGCAGAGATTTTGTGATACTGTTTACACTATGACAGGTAAATCCTATTAATATCTCTAATTAAATGAGACCTTTGTAGGCAGCGTTGCAAATCAGTGCCTTGGATTTACTGTGTGGAAACATTGGATTTTTATATGTATATATTTTTTCATCAATGTGAAGATGTGCCTCGATTTTTCAGGTATTAAATTTATGGATTAGCTTAAAATAGGCATTTTATACATGAACAGTTTCTAGATAGATTCTTCAGAACATGTTTTATATTATGTTGATATGATGATATAAAATCACACATACAGTGATAGCGGATTTTATCCATAGTGCTGCTTACTTATAGTCCTGTATAAAGTCAAAGCGTAGGTTTGGATTGGACAGAGACTCAAAGATTTTTTGAAGATTTTTTACATTTCTGCCTACAGTGGATTCTCTTGATCATTGAAACAGCAAAAAGCAAAACACGTAGCTTACACTTGTATAAAAAATTTGTTATGTGTTATCAGTTTCAAGAACCAAGCAACTGGGAAATGAGATCCAAGTATTTCTGTCATTTTCAAAGGAAATACAAAAACACAGCACAATCAAAACAAATGAGATCTCTGACAGTGAAGAAAAGTGTTTAATCTGTTTTAATAGTTCCACCATGAAATGATCTATATTCAAAACAACACAACAAACCTCAGAACACTTAAAGATGAACTTAATGTAAAAAAAGACCAAATCTTGCAGTTTTGGTTTTCAGTTAATCAAATGCAGTAGTTCAGGTTTCTGTTCCTGTTAATATGGAAACTGAAATTCTCTCACACAGGATTCATGATAAGTGACAGCACAGAGGCTCTACATGGCAGGTCATTACTTCTCTATGGGAACCAGTGATGGGAGTCAGTCCCCGGGCTTTGTTTTACCCACCTGTAGGTGATGACAGATGTGTTCCCACGGTGCGTGGGAACAGATGTGTAGTATGGTATTTTGTCCTGCAGCCTCTTCACACCGATGCTGCTGCTTTGCATAATGTGCTTAATTATTGATTAAGTGCCTCTTGTGTTGGTCTGTTATTGTGACCAGTGGATCATATGCACTGTGTAATACACGCTCATACAAACACATTGTGCACACTGACAGATTCTTATACACATTGACAAGTTTTAGTACATATTTACGGATTCATTTGCAAATGATCCACTTATTACACACACACACACACACCCACACACACACACACACACACACACACACACACACACACACACACACACACACACTGAATACACAGTCCTGACACAAGCACACAGACACACTTCAGTTGGTCCACTGAGCTGTTTTTCACTGCGTCCATCCTGTGTGTGTTTGTCTAGCATATCAATGAACTAATAGATGTTGTCACTGTATAAATTTATTCCCTCACTGCTCTTGTTTGGCATCAAAACAAGCAGAGGAGAGCTTTGTAAAACAAAAAAAAGGCAGTGACAATCAAAAGAAAGCAGGAACTGGGTTAATAATGTTTGAGAAAACAAAATTATTAGACTTTTGTGATGAAAACTGTCCAGATGTGACAGAATAAAAGCAGGGATGACTTGTTCAAGGTCCGTTTGAGATGAAAAAAAATTTCTACTCTTAGAATATTTCTAAGTTGGAGGAAGCATCACTGCACTACCTTTGTGATTTGGATACCGATACAAAGCTCAGAATTAAAAATCACACCGAAAGTCACTGATCAGTCCTTTGGCAGTCCTTCCATTAAGCTTGAATAAATTTTGTGACGTCCAGCGTTTGATACCAGAGAGACAAGCCATAACTCCAGGAAATGTATCAACACCAATTAGTGGAATGTAAAGGTGGGTGTTGTTTGCATAACAGTGGAAAACACACGTGAACAAAGTAGCATCTGAATGCGGATTGTTGTGTAATGATTCGATGTTGATAAGACAGGAGAAAATAAAGAAGTGATTCATTCCTTCCTTGTGCTGTGTGGCAGAAAAAACTTTCCCATGATTGAATGAATGAATGAATGAATGAATGAAGAGCAACAGTGGAGTACTTTGTCAGGAGAGTGGAGATGCTCTTATCAGTGAGAGCTCTGCCTCTCAAACAGGATGTGTCTGAGAAATCTTCAGCAGTTTTTTTTAATCCCACTGCCTCTGCATTCTGTCTGACTCTTCCTTTGCCATGTCCATTATGTCCAGTTATCCCCATTCATTCAAGGCAGGGCACAGGTTCAGTCCTGTTGGAGTGAACATTGACTTACTTGCAGCACTGCTTCAAGTCCTTAAGTATGTTCACCTCTAAGAACCTTCTCTGTCTCTCCTCTCTCTCTCTCCTCAGTGAGATTCACCGCAGCCAAAGCCCAGCAAGGCCATGCTCACACTATGACCACCACAATGTAAGTGTTACAGTATATAGACAAACCTGCCATTACTGAGGTGGCAGTCTAACTGAATTCACTGGGGGTAAAAGCACGGATGTTTGGACTGATCGTAATGAGCGGTTTCTCCCTCCAGATGAAAACACTAGTCTTGAAATTGGTTGTGTCTTGGGTCTGGGGAGAAAGGTAACACCAGCATATTATTGAAAGGATGGATTTGAAAGTGCTTTGGAAATTTGCAATCCATGATTTCTTGCACTGAAATACATCTGACAGTCATGAAATTATAAAAGTGAAATTCTTTCTTTGTGGACTCGGAAACTTTGCAGAGATTCATTTTCTTAAACTGAGCATGAGGATTTCGGAGACAAAGATGCATGAAAATATGACTGATCGGAGCAGATTTCTAACGAAGTCCAATGTTAGAGTATCTGATAACAGCTGATAACACACTGGGAATTGTTGGGTCTCGTAATCAATGTTTGAAAGAGTCTAGACATGCTTTATTCGAAAGGTGCCTCGAGATAACATCTTCTGTGATTTGGTGCTTTTTCAAGAAAAATTAACTTGACAGCCCACTAAATCTTGTTTGTTTGATTTGATGGTGAAAAACTGGGCTTAACTGTGGTAAATAGTAAAAACTGTTGTAACTTCAGACTAAATCGTTAAAAGTGAAATCTTACTTTACAACATTATTGCATGGGTTCACAAATCAGATGCCAACGGAGTAAAGGTGTGTTATTTACTTTGCCTACACACAGATTTGTCTCTACTCTAGAATAATGACTCACAGTCAAGTGTTCTTGTACCCCTTGGGGCACCAATGCTGTTGCTTTTGTGCAGCTCAGTTAATTAAAAAAAATACAAAGTATGATGTGATATATCCATATCACATCATACTATTAAAAATATATACACATTTTGTGAGTGTGAAGAGGAAGATAAACAAATAGGATTACAAATTGCCCTGATGTTGAACAAATTACAGGCCTGAAGATCAGAAAAGCTGTAAATGAGAAGTGCTGAGCGGTGTCCTTTGTGTCAGCTCTTCACAAGAGAGCACCAGTTTTTCCGCTGTTGTGTGTAACTGTGTAAAACTCAAGTTCCCGGCATTGGATTTTTTATAGTGGCATACAAGTGGACACCTCCCACTGCTTTCCCATAATACATGATGTTTTGTAATCATTTCATAGTAAGAGATAATTTCACACCTACATTATGTTTATACAGCGATAAATTATTAAAGCAACTATTACTGACTGACTTAATTTCTGTCTTTATTTTCTTTTATTGCTCCCTATCTATATTATTAAGTCTTTGCTCTTTGTACAGCTGCTCTCTTGGTTTTATTTCCTAATGAATTCTCCCTTTATCTTGTCTCCCTCCCGTTTACCTTCTCTCTGTCCATCCATTGCTTATGCCCTCTCTGTCTCTCTACAGGGTTCATTCTGTAGTGTTGACAGTCCTGATGCATCTTTTCCTGGTGTCCCATGGTGAGTTCCACCTCCATCACATTGGATGTAACCTCTCAGCTTTGCATTATGTCTTCTTCCAGATTGCTTTAGTTTCTTTGGAGTTAACAGATCAGCTTACTTTAGAATGGTTTCATCTGTCGAAATCTGTTTTTTCAGAGAAAAAGAGATGAATAATTTACAATTCCAAGAGCCAACCACCTCAAAGTTTATTTTATTTTATGCCATCACCTACCATTAAATACCTCAAATAAGAATGAATAACCTTTCAGTGCCAAGACCAGAAGATACAAAAAGATCATTAAAGAACCATCCCCCAAATAAGAGGTTATTTAACTGATGATGGTTCTTTCCAAAACCACAAAGTCTTTTGAGGAGCCATTTAAGCATCATTGTTTTTCTATGATGAAGTGTGGATGTTGGTATTTTTCCAGAGGAATATAATGGTTAAAGGGCTGACAGGAAAAGAAGGAGTGATGGTGCTAAAACAAGGGTCCAGTTTTGTGCTTGTGTAGTCTTATCTATAATTGTAAATGCTGATGTCTGAATTGCATTCAACACCCAGCTGATAGTTTAATTTGTCTTCAGACCCAGGCATAGTAACATCTCTGCTGCCACCTTTGTGTTACATTTTCAGCTCATGAACAAAAACAATTAAAATTTGAGTGATACAGTCATTCATCCTCTCTTCCTTCACACACTGGATCAAGGAACTACCATACAGAGGCTGTCTTTGCTGGTGGTCACATATCTATTAAATCTCTGTGAAGGGGTTCCTCAGGATTCTGCTTTGGGACCACGTTCAATCTCTTTCACTAATACCATCTGTTCTTCTGTAGAACATTTGAAATGTATTTTTTTCAGTCGTGTATGTTGCGGCTTCTTGACAGGCCCTGGAAAAAAGACATCCCACAAAAAAAGACTTAACAAAGAGTAAATCTTTGTTTGCTTCTTCCACCATAAAGTCTGCAGATAGCACATATCTTGGCCTCTGGGTAGATGATAAAAGTACTTCTCAAAAAGAACCACTGACCTAAACACTCATAAGAAAAGCTTTCTCACGTCATTTTGTGAGTACTGGACAATGGTGATACAATTTAAATGCACGAAACATCATCTTTACTTATGTAATTAGATGTTTTATACTTCTCTGACATTTCTAATGGCATGACATGTCAATGGATGGACATGGAAGTCATTAAATCCTGAAATCCCTGTTGCTTTTTTTGTCAGTTGTTGGCAGTAGTTTCAGCTTGGATTTGACACTTCTATTAAAGTAATACTCACGGACTGAAGAGATAACACTGGTCACGATGTGTAAGTCCATGCAGTCTCCTGACACACACGACGCTGCAGCTTCATACCAGTGTTGACACTGGAGTCCTTGAGATTTATTGTGTTGCAGTGGGCAGATTCCCCTGTGTGTATGGCTCATTTGGTTTCAGCTGCCAAAATGAACCCCCCCCCCCTTTTCTTTGCAAGTACCGTTTGTTATCCACTGCCCGTTGTTAGACCAACATCATGACTTTCACCTGGGCTCAGATCAATAATGTCAGGTGTTCACCAAATGGCTCTTTGTGCTCCTCTTGTCTTTCTGAGACACAGACACATCTTTCCAGTGGCTGTTACTTCACTTAAAGAATACAAAATTACAGAAATGAGCATAAAATTACAGAAGCAAACATAAACATAACTTAAATAAATATAAAAACTTTTTAGAATTTAAAAAACATTGCTTTCAGTATAAAAAAAAAAGGAAATACTACAAGATATTCATCACACTGTCAAGTGGCTTGCCTCATGCAGAAAAATAAAACACACACAAAAAAAAGAAATACAGCATAAATCATCAGTTCAGTTTTTTTCTGTCCATGTGTCCAGTCTGAGTTCACTTGTTTGCCTCTCTGTGAGCAGGTGTTCAGTGTTTGGAGCCTGAGGAGGGAACCTCTCTCCAGACAGGTGCGCTGGACCTCCCATGGCAGGATGAGCTGTGCTGTGACTCACCTTCGGCCCACCTTAATGTGGAGGAAGGCGGCACACACAAACCTGAGTCAAACCGCTCTGAACCAAACCACCCACAGGATCCCCGCTGCACCTTCAGGAGCCTAACAGCCCAATCACATCCTCATGAGCCCTCTGGCGGTAAGAGTTCATTCAACACTGTGACGCAAAAAACTGTTTCTTAACTGATGATTCATTTATCTATCAGTGTTTCCATCTTATGAGTTTTCTCCAACTGAAACTTTGCTCAGTACTGAATGTCATATGTAACAATTATCATGACTCTCTCAGCCTATGGATTTACCTTCACATATATAATCCGGGGCATTGTTCACTTGCATCAATGTCACATACTACAACAGGAAAAAGTTTTACAAGTGCACAACAAGCTTTATATTTCTTTATGATATTATCATGTGAGGTTGCAGTTTAATGAGGTCAGCTTGTAGCAAAGGCTCAACGATACTTGGTCACTTTGTTGTAAGGAGAATTTATCATTTCTATTTTTTGTGATGCATAAAGGTGTTCTCTTTTCTTTTAACCAATACATTGTCAGCTGCATCATAATGTAATTTAAGAATAACATAAAAGTTCTTATGGCACACCACAATTTTACAATTTAAGTACCTTTTGTCCATAGTGGAATTCAGTACAAAGTGTATTTCTGCTGCACTTTTAATTTAACTTAAAGAGTTTCAGTTCACAAGGAGAAACCACTCAAATTACTTGAGTAGAATAATTAGAAATATCAAAAATAATCAGCACAAATCTGAGAAACCCTGAATGACATTACAAAACTACATTACATGCTTTGTACAATATCTGTATGTGGTTATGATTGTATGGTTAACTTCAGGGAACGGTCACAGGCATAGAAAATAAATTAAGGTTCACCTGTGGTGATGATTAAGCAACTAAAACACTTGGTTAAAGTTCAAGACAGATCTGGGTAAATGTAAAAATAAAAAGACAAGTCTGTGACAGGACGTGCACTCCGGTCTCGTACACGGCAGTCAGGGGCTATACAGCCAAACACCACCTGAACCTGATGCTCTCAATCCCTGCCTCATTACATAAAGGGTACACTATGTCCCGCTCTACGCTGCTACTTAAGTGGTGGTTCCTACAATTTAAAGGTATCCTGTGGAGTTTTTGACCACCAGTGGTGTTACAGAGCAGTGTTTCGATGAGTGGGCCCTCGTGATCCTGCAGGTGATCTGATACACATTCCTATTTTGTGCAAATCCATTTTCAACTTAAGACAAAATATACAGCACAAGCATTGATCTCTGCATCAGGGAACACTGTATTTGTTTACAAGAGCAGTGGCAACAGGGTGGCTGCACGATGTGTCCCCTGCTCATCAGCACAGACTGAGGGGTTAGTGTGACACAGCCTCATGATCTGCTTGCTTGTCATTGATAGAGATGCCCTCCAAAGATCAGCTTGACAGGCTTATTACACAAGGACTCCCTGCTTCTTTTGTCGGTTATCAACAAAATCAAACCAGCTGCTCTTCTGTGGCAGACAGAAGGACCACTTTTTTATTACAGGGAGAGAAAATGAGAGGGTCAGTAAGTTTAAAAATCAAATGGGGGCCAGTTCAGATGATAATTACGAAATGCTCTCTTGGTGGAGGTGAAGGTGGAGTTGAGGCAATACTGAGACACAGCGGAGGCGAGGAGGACTTGTTTTGTTGCACCGATCTGTGAGGCGGTGTGACACGTCCAGATCAATGGTGATTAGCCAAGACCTTCCAGCTTCATGTGTGCGCAGTGATAATTAAACAGAGAAGCTAAAGGCCTGCGCTATTCCTCCTGATCTCTGCCACGAGTGTGATTCAGCTCAGTGTTACACACTCACACCAAGGTCCGCGGGTTATGTTAAGTCATTTCTCTCATTCTTGCTTGTTAGTCATACCTGTTTTGTTCATATCTTTTGTTGCTTTGAGCACAAAAAAAACCATCCCCAGCAGAGATGCGGGTTAACGATTGCAGGGGGCTGAGACAAAAAAAATAACAACTCTTGATTAGCATAAAAATCATCACCTTTCTATGATAAAACCTCTAATTTGAATGAGTTCAGCTCTTCCAAAAGCGAAGACTTCAGAATGAATTCATTATCATTTTTCTCCTCCACCAGGCTGGAGGAGCCCTGTTACTGTATTCTGCAGTCTTGTACCTCACTCAGAGAACCATTGCTCAGAATATTAATCTAGGCTTGTTTCTGAGAAGCTTTCATTAGGAGGTCACACTTGGCTGTTCTACAACATCTTGGGATGGAGCTGATGGTGCTACTAATATGAACATGTAATTTCTTGTCAGGCACCTGTTTAGGCATGCTGTGCAGAATTGATGAAAACTGGGAAAAATTAACTTGTGATCTCCAGTCTCACGACCAACCGTCAACCACCGGTCTGATGGCGATCAGTTTACAACCTCTGTTGTGAGTATGAAGATGCACCCTCCTGTTGCTTCATTCCAGTTTGGCTTTTCCAGAATGTGTGTGTGTGTGAGAGAGAGAGAGAGAGAGAGAGAGAGAGAGAGAGAGAGAGAGAGAGAGAGAGAGAGAGAAAAAATGAGAATGAGAATGGGGGGTGGGGGTAACCATTTGTGTTTACTTTGATGAGCAGAGAGGGAGCTGTGTGATATCATACTGGCTCCAGGCTTTTATTGTGGTGAGGATAAAGAGCTCAATTCACCACTGATCTAACACACACACACGATAAGAGATGCCACACATTATGTTGTACACAATCAGACTGTTCTGGGATGTTTGCATGGTCCATTTATTAGCTGTACTGGAACTTTTGATCATATCACACAATCTTCCCAGTTGTCAAGAAGTTGTTAATGTTTCCAATTTCGACTTTTTTCTCAACACTTTAAGGACTTTTCCTTCTTGCTAATGTAGATAAAATGACATGATGAGAAGCTCCATAATTGCTAGTAAATTAATCTTGAGATGAGATTTATTCTGATCAATAACCCTTAATTTTTCTAAAAAAGCTTTCAGATATTTTAAAAAATTTCTTCTTAAGGTTCAAAATCAACAAAACAATGTGGAAAAGTGAATCAAATGTGACACAAGTGAATGAATGTGACAGGTGTTGGAAAACATACTGAAAATACAATAACTTCTAACACGTCTCCACATTTTTGCTGCTCTTTGGACATTCAGAAATATTTAGTTTTGACGACAAGTTTCAAATTCATATTGTGCTACACTGAGAACACAGTTTCACCAAAGCATTTTTCCATCTATTTCCAGGCCCCGGAAACAGGATTCACAAGTGAACTATGGGAATCCTGCGTCTGATAATCCTGTTGTCTGTGAAGCGAAGGATTCCTTCATGTGTTCAGTCGCCCTTGACACCACAACAAGCTTTGTCACTGTGGTGACTGTCAGCATCTCCAACGCCACAGCTCTGCCAGTTCTGCTCAGAGTTCCTGCCCGACCTGGTAAGAAATGGGATTTATATCATGCCTTATTAGAAAAAAAACTGGCACTGAGAAGGGGTTGATGGCAGCAGAATGGTTATCCCAAAGGCCTCTGGAAAATCTGAATGTACAACATGTTGAGACAGTTAATATAAATTCTGGTATTGCACAGTGATTAGGTGTGAGCGCACTATTTTTTGGAATAGAATGATTCACTGTTTTAAATGCTTTACAGTAAGTTATCAAAAAGTAAGTTCCCAGCATCCACTTTTTTTGAAAGTCTTTTAATTACTGGCATTAACACGCTGAGAATAAATTCAGCCATGTATGAAGATGATGCAGAGCTCCTTAATATTTAAACACCAACATTTACCAGAGTCCAGCTTCAAAGTGATGAATCTGGGCAGATAAAAGGAAAGAGTTTTGTGCAGTTGTGATGGGAATAGAACTGAAGTTTGGACGTGGCTGTGTGTGTGTGTCCACAGTTTCACACTGATAGACAAGGACTTTTCAAGGTTTGGTTTGTTCAATCAGACCTCTCTGGTTAAACTGTCAGAACAGAACAGAATACATTTTGTTCACTTCGCAGTTTTATCCTCTTCCTCCAGTCTAAGGTACAGTGTCCTTAGTAAAACCTTCGTCCTACAAAATTAGCTTTTTCTGCTCTTACAAAACTTTCCATTTTTTTAAAGTAAAAATCAGCCGGTACTGTCAGTGGTGGTCCATCCTCTACCTCACTACCTTAAGAGAGAAATATTTTTACTCTGCTACAGTCGTTGAACAGCTGCTCCTTCAGATTAAGATTTTATGTACAAAACAATACTGACCATCTTATTAAGTTATGCCTTGTTATAGATTAAACTATCCAGCACCATTTTAGCCAGCAACATCAATGCATTCTTTCAAATAAAGCATTGCTTTGCAAGCTACTAGTTACTTCACAGTGGTGGAAGTTGACCTACAGCGAAGCTACCGTGGTGAGAAATCTAATTTAGTTAATTACAACTTCTTAGAAAAAGTAGTTCAAAGTAGTTCTTTGTAAAATAATTGTTACAAAATACAATTCAAAAAAGTCACATGACAGTTTATTGCGAGAGGTGCCTTCATGTTCACAGGTAATACTCTGCTATTTATGGGAAAGGAACATCAGCTTTGGTTTTGTACACAATAAGTGAGTGTAGTCATGGTGATTCTTCCTCAGGCTGAGATTCAGGATGTTTATCCATGATGCCGTCACTGTGTGAGCACTGAGCAACACCCGACCTTGGCTTTTGCACACGCGCTACACAAAGGTCAAATGTGTGGTCGTGACTGCCTGACGAATGCATTGCCTTCACGGTGGTCAGGGCTGTAGAGACGCATTGGTAATATAAATAAAATTTATAAATCATTTCTTCCCTTTTATGGCCCAAAGTCTAACTACTTGAATCTCTATGAACATATGGATATAATTAAACTACTGGTTTAATTAAATCACTGTCAACAGACCACAAACACTGAACACCAATTATTTAG